>NC_044387.1:26686585-27316119 GCF_006542625.1 Nomascus leucogenys
TCTGGCAACCACTCGTGTGAATTACCTAAATAAAAGACTCACACTGTTAATGGAGCACTTTTGTACTAGAAAAAGAAACCATTAGACTTGATGTTAAAAGAAACTGCTACTGTCATTCACTTGATTGATTGCATCTTTTATTAGGTCTTCACTGAATTATTTTATGGTTTTTCTCTTTTTAATCTGCTCCCCTTTGTTGGGATATTAAGAAAGTATATTTTGAAAGTAGTGGTAAAAAATGTTGAGAAGTATAAAAATCAAGATCATAAAAGCCTTTTCATGGGTGGCATTATGAACGTAGCTGTCATGTGGAGTCTGCAATGTAGGTGTATGCTTCAGGGAGTACCGATTGTGTTGTAAAGAGAAGTGGAAGTATAAATTGGAGCTTTAGGTTTGGTGAAAGAAAGGGAATGAAGGCAAAGGAAAAGTAAGTGTGGGTCATATATTACAACCATTAACAAAGAGGCCTCCTTCAGTCACGGCCTTCCAACTAATGATTTCTGAAGTGGTATTTTCAAGTACCAGATGTAAACTCTGCTCAGCGGGGCATGCTCTGTTTGAACTCCCTCCCTGTTTTATCATCTGGCAGAGACTACGTTCCACCTGGCTAACACATCAGAAAATGTCCTAGGTTTAAATATATGTACCTGCATCACGAGGGACCCTGCTGCAGTGGGTATAACTGGAGCATCTGTGTACCTAGAGAACAAGGAATTTGGTGCATGATGAAACAGATCCAAGTGATGCACACAGCAAGGGAAGTGTGAGAGAAAGAGTTGTTATGGAACTCTGACTGGCCAAATGTGTGCATGGTGATGGGAGCCCTCAGGACTCTGGGAGACAGCTAATAATCATTGTGACAGGCTGTCAAGCTTCCACTTTTTCCATTTCCTGTTTTGCATATTGACCCTGAACTGGGTAGCATGTTCATTTTCTATGCCTCACCACATAGCATCAGGGCTGGGCCAGTCTTGGCTGGAATCTGTGCTAACTAATGAGCAGTCGCCTTTGACAGTTGCTGAGAATCACATGCTTGTATTTATAAATGCTGTGCACAGAGACACGCTGGTAGGCAAGGCTGCTGAGGGTGCCACGCTGCTGAGGTGCAGAGGATTTCAGGTGAGTGGAGAGAATCTCATTAGCAAGGTCTCTCCTATTCTTCCTGTGTAGCTGCCAGAGGCCAATGAGTCCAGCAAGGATGTACACAGGCACAGTAGCGGTTGTGGTCTGCATGTACTTGAAGTGCTGGCCTAAGCACCCCACTTACCATTCCCAATTCACTAACCAAAACAATTTTTGAACTCAGTGTATTCATTTTTGTCTTAGGCTGAATTCTCTAAAAGCAGACCCTGAGGAAAAGATGATTGTAAAAGTGGTTTATTAGAAAGTGTTTCCAGAAAAAAAAAAAAAGACAGTAGAGGGAATAGAGAAGTAGGACTGTTACAGGATCCTTGGGGTGTCACTTTTTTGGCTGAAAACCTCTGTGGCTGGTGGTGTCTTTGCTCAAGTTTTGCTTGGGCCCACCAGGCTGGTTCTACCCACTCAGCCTGGCAAGCTGTGCTCAGCTCACACTCCTGGCCTGTATCTTACACCTGCCAAGGGTGAGTCAGGAATGGAGTGACGAGGGATGTGTGAGCAAGCGTGGGGTCTGGCCACTGCACAGTCAGACAGGCCGGCTGCTGCAGTGGGCGGGGGTAGCTCCAGGTGCCGTCATGGGTGCCAGCTCTCTGAGATGCTGCAGCTGGACCAGGCGCACTGCAAGCAGCTTCCGTGGCTGGCACCAGGGAATGTGGTAGCACCCTGAAGCCTGGAGGTGCCAGGAACCACAGGCACCAAAACAGAGAGTCACAGTCCTGGCTTGAGGAGCTCCCGGGTCTGGGGTCCCCAAAGGGCTGCAGCTCTTCTCTCCTTCTCTTTGTCCACAATGTGGTGAGCAAGGGGCATGTTTCAGGCCTATTTGTGTTATGGCTTTTTTACCCCTGCCATTCGACAGGTCCTGAGTTCTTGTCCTGTGACCAGGAAGAATGAGGTATGCAGACAAGTGGAGGGTGAGCAAGACGATGAGGAGCTTTATTGAGCAACAGAATAGCTCAGAGGAAACTCGCAGTGGGTAGCTTCTTTCCACAGCCAGGGTGTCCCAATAAGTGTCCAGCTCCTAGCAGAGAGGAGACCCTGGAGTGGGTAGCTCCTCTCTGCAGGCAAGTCCCCTCATTGTCCCCCCAGCTCTCAGCAGAGAGGAGGCCCTGGAGTGGGTTGCTCCTCTCTGCAGCTGGTTGTCCTGACATCTGCTCAGCTCTGGCTGACGCCAGGGCTTTTATGGGACTCAGTGGGAAGGAACTATGCACCAATTGGTCCATGGGCAGCCATGAGTGGGCCTGGAAAAGGCACCACAAGTTCCCATTCCTGTCCATGGGACTGGCAGCCTGGCCCCCAGCCTTTGAGTCCACCCTGGCTTGAAGGTGGAGCCTCACTGGGCCTTGCCCCCTTCTGCCCAGGAACCTGTCTACCTTCTGCTGCTGTTCATGGTGCCCAGGCTGTAGGTGCCCAGGGGCAACTGCAGGCCAGTGCTGAGCTTCCCCCAGCCCCCCATCAGCTTCCCTCCTATGATCATCAGTGCCCAAAGTCCAAGGGGGGCCAAGACAGACAGGGGCTGATGTGTCATCACTGCCCCAACCTTGGGCACACCCAGCCAGGCTGTGACAGTGCCGGGGCTCAACCCCAACTTTTCTCCTAAATGGGAGCAGGTGCCAACAGCAAAGAGAAGGCAGGCAGTGGGAGCAGGCACTTCCAAGCCTGCAAGGGCAGGGGAGACCTTCTTGGGCCTCCAAGAGTACAGGGAGGCCTGGGTCCACAGCCATGGTTTGGGTAGCTGCAGCTGTGCCTGGGTTGGGGGGGCGGGGGGCCTGTCTGCTCCCAGCCCTGCCAAGAGCACAGAGAGGACTTGGTCTGCAGCTGCAACTTTGGCAGCTGCAGCTGCACCCAGGAGGTGGGGGCTCCTACCTGCTTCCTGGTCCCAAGAGCACAGGGATACCCAGGTCTGCAGCCATGGCTTGGATGGCTGCAGTGGCACCCAGGGAGCTCCAGCCCCAATTTGGAAGGTGCAGGGCTCCTGCTTGTCCCTGGCTCCCACTGGCCCCATGGAGCATGTAGCCTTGGCTGTGCCTTCCTGCTGTAACTGGCATGATGGCAGCAGCTGCTCCAGACAGCCCACCGCTGCCATCAGGACCACAAGGAGAGGAGGCTATGGTAGACAGAATTGTGCCCCTGCCTTTGTCCCAGATGTCCACCTCCTAATAGCCAGGACCCATGAATATGTTGCCTTATATGGCAAAAGGGAATTAAAAGTTGCAGATGAAATTACAGTTGCCAATAAGCAGACCATAAAATAGAGAGATCACCTGGATTCTATGGATAGGCCCAATCTTGTCACAAGAGTCTATAAATGTAAAAGAGGAAGCAGAAGTGTAGATCAGGGAGAAGGCAGCATGAGAAGGATGTGATTCTCTGTGATGTCTCTTAGATGTTGGAGGTAATGCGCAAGGAACAGAGTGAGGCCTCCAAGAGCTAAGGGTGAGGCCCAGCTGACCACCAACAAGAAAACAGGACCTCAGCCACAGAGCATGGAACTCAACCAGCACCCAAGGAAATGAACAAGGAAAACGATTCTCCCCTAGAGCCTACAAAATGAAGCACCAGTGAGACCATACGGGATGCCTGACATGCAGAACTATAAAATAGAAAATAGTACATTTCTTCTGTTTTAAGTCACTCAGATTATGAGTATTGGTTACAGCATAAATAGGAAACTAATGCAGAGGCCAGGTGAAGATGTGATATCAAGCAAAGTGCCATGGAGAGTAATTAGCTCAATTCCCTGGAGGAAATCTGGTGACAGTGTAAGTCACACCTCAGAGTTTGTATAGCAGGGACCAGAGAATGGGGTTTTACACCACAGCATCCATCAAGCATTGCTTAAGGGCTAGGAGGTGGAGTAGCTATAGAGAACCTAATTTTCTAGGTATTCTCACTCGCCCCATACACAGGAAAGCCTCCTGCTGCCTGAGGGCAGCCTTCCAACTAAGAGGAGCAGGGGTAGGGAAAGAAACGAGATCCAGTGTGCAGGAAAATGACGAAGAGACCCAAGGAGGGTGTGGGCAGAGTGCTGATACTGTCTGCTACAACCATCCATCATCATAAATATGCACACTCCAAAACTCTGATGTTTAAATAATCCCACTGCATAGCTCAAGAGACACAATACAAGCTTGAAACTGACGAAGCTTGGTCAAAGCCCAACTTTAATTTGTGACCTTGGATGGATTGTCTACTCTCTTGAGTCTTAGTTTCTTGGGGTGGGAAATATGAATTATTAATGGACAGCTTTCTTGCCAGGTCTCCATGACAATTCAATAAATGATCGAATGGAAATCATCTTGCATAATGCCTGGTAATTAACTAAAGTTAATTCTCTACCTCTTTTCTCCCATGACCTTGGGCCTCAGGACTAAACACACTCTATAGTGCATAAGAAGAAGAGGTCAGCATTGAGTTTTAACCTGGGTCTCAGCATCCTGCATACTTTTCTGTTTTCCTTCAGTTTATGAGCATGCCAGTTTCCTCTCATCTTTAGAAAAGCCCTCTTTCTACTCCAAAAAGTCCTCTAGATACTAAGACTTCCTTCCTTTTTATAGCTAAATGTATTAAAGCAGGAGTCTGCACTCCATGCTTCTATCATCTCATCTTCTATTTACCTTTAAAACTACTAGGGTCTGCCTTTTGTTTCCACACTCCAGTGTGTTTATTCTTGAAAAGTATTATACAGTTAGCCAAACCTACTGTTTCTTGGGCTCAGAATAGCACTTGACAATGTTGGCCACTCACTTCTGAAATACATTCTTTTACACATTTCTAAGCTCCCTCTTTCTTGTGGTTTACCCTCAACCCTCTGGCTGTTCCACTTACTCAGCTCCTCTCTGAAATCACAGATATCCCTCATCTGCAGTCTTCTTTTTAGCTCCTGCCTTAAACTCTCAATTTAATATCAATAATAGTAGCCAATATTGATTGGTATTTACAGTGTGTCACTTGACTAAGGACTTCACATGCTTCATAAGATAGCTATTATGAATATTCCTATAATACAAATAAGGAAACCAAGGCTTGAAGAAGTGAGGGAACTTGTCAAGAGTTACATAGTACATAAGTGGTAGAGCCGGGATTTAATCCAGAAATCTGATTTACACCTACTCTTGTATTTGACCTCTCCTCCTAATTACCACATCCATATGCATGTTTTCAGCTACCAAAAAAAAATGTGCTAATGGCCAACAAGTTATATTTCTTGTCTAATATCTCTGTTGAGCCACAGATGTGTGATCCCTACAGCCTCCTAGATGGATTCATTTGCACGCACCACAGGCTTTTTCCGCTGTGTTCCCCAATCCCAACCTCACACGCTTCAGAAAACCTGCCCTTTCTCTTCCTGACACAGTAAATGGCACCAGTTTAGTTGCTGGATGCCACTCTAGTCTGCCTCATCTCCACATTCAGCCAGTTACCAGATCCTATCAAGTCGAGCATTACAACAGCTCTGGACCCCTCAGTCAATCCTCAACGATTATAGCCTTGTTTCAAGCCACCGACATTTCTGCGTGGATGACTACAGTAGACTCCTATCCCATCATCTGCCTTATGTCTCATGACCTCCCCGCAATGCACCCTATTGCCCGGTTACTTTTCCAATCCATCAATCTGATCACAATATGCCTCAACAGCTTTCTGTTAACTTCATGATAAAGTACAAAGTCCAAGTTTGTCTGAGAAGGCTGTCAGTGATCTAGGCCTCCACCGTTCTGTTAGCTTTCTCTTTTGCCAGATCCTCCTTGGCCATATCAAAATATTGTAATTTCCCAAAGAGGACGTGTATGCTCATTCTTCTGTGCCATTGCATGTTCTCTCTCCTTTGTCTGGGGCTTCTTTCCTTCCCTGACTACCTGGACAATGCCTACCTATTCTTTAACACTGTATTAGTCCATTCTCATACTGCTAATAAAGACATACCCAAGACTGGGAAATTTGTAAAGGAAAGAGGTTTAATTAACTCACTTTTTCACATGGCTGGGGAGGCCTAACAATTATGTTGCTAGGAGGAACAAAGTCATGTCTTACTTGGTGGCAGGCAAGGGGACTTGTGCAGGGGAACTTCCATTTATAAAACCATGAGATCTCGTGCGACTTATTCATTACCATGAGAACAGTATGGGGGAAACCGCCCCCATGTTTCATTTATCTCCACCTTGCCCCACCCTTGACACATGGCAATTATTACAATTCAAGGTGAGATTTGGGTGGGGACACAGCAAACCATGTCAAACACTCATTCAAGTATCACCTTAAACAGAAGATTTTTCTCCCCTCACAGATCAAGCAAAATGCAATCTCTTTCTTCTCCCTCTATGATTCTTTCAATATGCCTTGTCTGAATGAGTATCACACTGAGTTATGTAATAATTCACATATTTAATCCACCTCCCCAACTAGACTATGAGCTCCTGGAGAGCAGGGATTGGGTCTCATTCAGTGCAGTAGCCTCAGCACCTAGCACAGAGTAAGATTGCACTAAATATCTGTTGAATGAAAAAAAGTACAAATGAATGGACAAATAAAGAGCATATCATACTGTGGCTATCTACACAGACCTCTGTGTTTCCCACAAATCCCTAACAAATGCTTTTCAGCTACTTACGTCCAGAAGATGTTGATGCAGATATTGCTCTTGACACCATATGGCAATCACAAGCCCAAGCATCCACCAGGAAATACACACCTGTAAACACTTTGGCTGAGAGACACTGTCACAAAAAGAAAGAGATGCAGCCATCTGTGAGGAATGATTTCTGTGACCCTGGTTACAGTGGCATGTAGCTACTGGAGATATGAGCCAAGGCAGTCAGACAACATTTTGCACTTCAAGATTAAATCTGAGAGGGTACTGATATGAAGAGAGATTTACAACTGGGGCAGAGGAATCCACCATCTTCTTAGAAAATTGGAACAAGGATACATTTTTTCCAAATGTAAGAATTACACAGGGCAGAGAAGGGGGATTCAAACATTCCTCCTCTTCTGAGATTCTATTCAGGTCTTCATTGGAGAAAAGTCACAAAATAGAAAGGAAAATAAAAGGAGAGGATAAGGGATTTTTTATTCTTCTGTTTGCTAACTGTGTGGTGGCAGAAATTGCTGCTAGTGACAGTGTTATTATATAGAACATAAAGAATAAAGCACCCTGAGAAGTGTCTATTTATAGAGCAAATACTTGGATACCATTGTGCAGTCTCCTGCCGACGGCAAGAAAATATGCATGGCCTACTGGAAACAGCCCAGAAGAAGACCTGGGTTCCAGGACTGACTCTGCCCTAATTAGCTTCCCTAGATACTGTTCCATGAGATTCCATTTCTCAGTCTGCAAAAGGAGAGGTGGAGCAGATAGTCCTTAAGGTCCCTTAAAGCTCTAAGTTTCCAAGATTCTCTCTCTTAATTCACTCTCAGCAGCCACAGAGATTACCTGCCACAGTGAAGACTGGAATCCAGAGGAAGGCAAAGAAATACCTGGATGACCTAAAGCAGTTGTGTCATAGAAGACTCAAGAATGAGATGGGTCAGGAATGGGGGAAAGGACAAAGAATGATCTTGCCATATCTGTTGCCTATCTGCCACTTCCTCCCATTCTAAACTCTTGAGGTGAGACTAGACCACACACACTAAGGAGAAGTTTGGTACATTGGCTGGTGAGTAGTGAGCCAGCTCATCTTTCAAACACACCCACTAAATAAGTTGTTAAATTGAAGCTATCCTCAAAAAAAAACAAAAAGTTAAATTCTCTATTCCTGGAGATGGGAGGGAACCATTCACAGAAAAAATCAAAATTAGAGAGTCCAGTTGTGCTGGAGTTCTGAGAAAAGGAGTAAGTACTTTAAGGTGACCTCCTCTGATAATGGATTTGAAAATGCTACTAAGTAGCAACTGAACGGCAGAAAAGATGGAACAGGTTTTTAAGGAGGCAAATAGTAAGTTACACTCTTTTTTAACCATATATGAAGCCATGTGAAATCAGAACACTATAGGGAACTCGGAGGGGCTCCAGAACCTGACAGTTGTAGACTCTAAAAAGAGCAAACAAGCTGTCCTGTTACACTAAGTTCACACATTCTTGGCCCTCTGCACAATGCTCATATAAAAATAAACAGCTCAGGGACCTACAGAAAAGGGTGCATCTCTGTACTCACTCCCAGTGCAGAGTCTGCTGTCAGTGACACGATCTTCTTACTGTGCCTTTTTCCATGTCTCCGTGTTTATACTTCTATTTATGCATGTACACATAATGTACTTAGCTTTAGATTTCTTTCTCCAAAAACTGTCATCCCTATTTTTAACAGATTTTTTTGATCATTTAAACAATACATGAAAGGGAAAGACACAAAAGTCCTAAGGCAAATGGTGCGTTATCCCTTCTCAGTGGCATTGTTGGTTCTGCAGTCACAATATGCTCTTTTACATACTCAACAGGTGAAGAAACGCATGCCACAGTTTGCCCTTATAGCTAACTTTTGTGCCTCCAGTCAGGATGACGTATTTACTATTTCCTTATTTCATTCTCCCTTCCATGTGCCATGATGGTTTTCCCTAGGAATCCCGTTACTGGTATTTATTGTTGTTGACATTGCTATGTTTTATTCCTACCTTATTTTATTGTTGCTGGTAATTGGTTTGCAGCAGGAAACATATAACAAACACCCAGGCTGCACTATGTTATTCATTGTCGACACCCCCTTTTCCTGGTGCCTCCTGGCTTGTTCCCTGACCACCTACCTGGATAAAGAAACTGTTGCTGGCTTGGGTCTGCAATGGTACCTGTGTGCTTCCTGACTTGAGGTGGTTCCTTTTTTTCTTTTCTTCTCTTGATTTCTTGGTCCCAGCACTCTGGACACCAGCCCTTGATCTGACACTCAATCCGCAGGCTCTGCCCATTGCTCGTGGGCTCAATCACTCCTAACCTAATGCCTCCACACTTCACTCCTGGACATTTTTCACTTGAATGGGGAAAGCATAGCACCCACGTATATCAAGCATGAATATAAAGCAAGGAGATTGATTTCACAAGCCTCACACCAAAATTAAGTCTTAAAGCTTTATAGTCATAGTCTATATTTGTCTGTTTATATTCCTGTTTGTATATGTATATATAGAGATACTGAATTTAGATATTTATTTCCTTCCCCTACAACTGTCATTCTATTTTTAACAGTTGTTTCACTCTTCAAATATGTTAAGGAAAGACAGAATTATGCAGGTAAGTTGCTGCTGCTATAGAACAGGTGGGAACCAAAAGCACAGTTTTTTTTAAAAGTGTAAATTAACATTGTCCTTTGGGGATTGGATTTTAGAAAGTAAACCCAACAGCTAGTCAGAAAAATATGCATTCTAGTCTCATATCTGACACTACTGACCTGAAAATGAAGGCCATGGAATAAGAAATTACATTCTTCATACATTTTCGCTGGGACAATGCTTAATTACAAGGGAATGCCCCTCACCTTAAATTGAGGCTCTTGGGTATTATATGCCAGTAGCAGCCCCCAGATGTCTTAGTCTGTTCAGGCTGCTATAACAAAAATACCATACACTGGGTTGCTGGTAAACAACAGAAATTTGTTTCTGGCAAATCCTGTCCAAGACCAAGATGCTGGCAGATTGAGTGTCTGGTGAGAGCCTGTTTTCTGGTTCATACAAGGTATCTCTTTGCTGTGTGTTCACTTGGAGTAAAGGGCAAGACAGTCTTCTGGATCTTATTTATCAGGGCACTAATTCCATTGATGAGAGCTTTGCTCTCATGGCCTAATCTCCTCCCAAAAGCCCTACCTCTTAAACTCCATCACATTGATGGTTAGATTTCAACATATGAATTTTAGGAAGGAACTAACATTCACCATAGCACCAGACATCTCAAATACCCAACACATCTCCACACATGTCCCAATGCCTCCTAAGGGAGCTGGACTACTTCCAATTAAAAAACAATGGGTGACTTCATGATTCCATTTAAAAAGGCATTTGTGGAGAGTGGTTTAAAATTCTTATTCTTCATGAAAGAGGACAATGAGATTGATAGCATAGTGTAGTATTTCTAAAACATTATTTAACCTTATTTGAAACATTTTGGGCTTACTCGTTAATGATCTGTGATAGACTACTAGCTGGCTCCCCCAGATCCATTCTGTCTCTTTTCCATAATCACAGGCATTTAGGGAGGTTGATGGACAACAAAATGGAAGAAATCTAAGTCCATCAGTGACACTGTGTAGCAGAACTACCCTCAGAGCCTGGACCAGCCAGACTAATACTTCCCATATGAGTCATTGTATTTAGGGATCCATGTTATAGCAACATAACCTTTACCCTGGCTTAGCTAAGAAGTTAGCAATAATACAGAATAATTATAGTAACAATAGCAAGTTATAATAATAATATAGACATTAGTATCTGGAAGCAGGATACTATGTAGCAAAGCCTAAAATATGTTTATAGCATGTAACTATATGTTTATAGCTACATAACCTTTACCTTGGCTTAGCTAAGAAGTTAGCAATAATACAGAATAATTATAATAACAACACCAAGTTATAATAATAATATAGACATCAGTATCTGGAAGCAGGATACTATGTAACAAAGCCTAAAATAGGTTTCTAAACTAGTTTAAAAATTAGGTGGTAGGCAGAAGAAATAGAAAGTGTGTACTTCTATACCCTTTGTTATGCCATGCTAAAGCACTTGGTAAAATGCCCACCTAAATAACTCAGAAAGCAAACTACATGCCCAACAAGCCTATTGCTCCAGGAGAAGCAGTGAGAAAAAAATAGAAATTATTCCTTACCACTTTCAACAAGATACATAAGAAAGAGATAAACTCAGGCAAGAATTTGCCTGTTTGAAAGCAGACTTAGAAAGAGCTATGGCTCTACTAAGTGAGACTCTCCTTGTCTGCAGTCAGAAATGTAATTCTCCTGAGAATCCAGAAATGTGAAGTCTCACAGGACTGGAAGTACAGTTGGTTGTACACCCAAGGATAGCAGAACATGTCTATTACCTGGAGCCTCTCTCAATCACCTCTCATAAAGACTTCTTGGCATGAGATGCATATAGTTGGGAAATCAATTAAGAGTGTTATCTTCCAATCCAAACCTAACTACGGAATTGAGGGACAGAATAGGATGAGATGCCAATAAATGTAAGAGAATCAGCAAAAATAAGAACTTAGTCTAGAAAAAATCTTTATGTAAGGCTATCTGTCAATAGAAATGACTGGAAGCAAATGGATTGAAGGGCCAAGTTTTCCAGGAAATTGTACTACCCAAGAAATCACAGGCTGCTTCAGCCAGAAAAAACTCATACTGAATATCTATTTCCAATAGACAAAAACTCACAAGTAGCATTCTTGCAAAGGATAAAGCTGGGGTCCACAGTGGAGATGGTCAAGGGAGCTATCCCAGAAAGCAGAACCAGCGGTGGCCAGAAGGGCCAAAACAGACGGGACTCCACTGCTGGGGTAGGAAGTCTTTAATAACTCAGGACTGCTATGTTTCTAATACTTCCCTTTTCTGAATGGGAGTTTCTCCCATTCAGTTGCAGATATATTCTAGGCTGGTAATTTGTCTATTGTCTTATGGTCCCCAGATAATGCAGAACTTCATCTGGACCTGTTGGAGAGAACCACCACCCAGAATTCCCGAGCTTCCATCTGAGCCATAATAAATGAGGCCATAATTATCTTCCCTGGCATTCAGAAAGAATCCCAAGGGAATTGTATATGGCAAGAAAGCATATACATGGATATTTAGGAGGACAGAGTGGCAAATTACTAGCTGCCCCCAAATATTTTTATCAGCATCCAACTAGAAACTTCATTTTCCAGCCTCCAATAGAATGTGAGTAGAAGCAATGTGTGCATTCTGAAACTTCATTGTTACTTTGTTGAAAAGAAATGTCTTGCTCTGGACTTCTCCCCTTTTCATGACATAAAACACAGCCATGTTAAATGGAATATGGGTCCCTAAAGATTGTCCTTTATGAAACATAGCTGCCCCTATCACCCCGACCTGGACTGGCTAAAGTGTTACCTAAAAAGTAATCTCTATGTTACTCAAACCATTTTATTTCTAGTTCCCTTTGTTAATAACAGTTTAGCCTTTGCCGTAACTAATATATCATTCACATTTCTGTTCCTTTGTAGGGACTATGAAACTTTCTTGTCTAAGGTAGGGCAATTCCAGGGAGCCATTCCTAGAAATAAATCAATCCACAGAAGACAGACTAAGAAATTAAATGGGTGAAAAATCAAAATCAAACACATCTATTTAACACCTCAATGATGACTGGTGATGACTATTCTTATAAAGAGTGCAAATACCTTATTGTCTTGACAGTTCCTCTTGTGTCTTATTTCATAGTCCCTCTCTCCTTTCCTTTAATTGCTAGAGTAATACAATCTTATTTAACAAAACAATATATATTTATTGTATGCCTCCTACATTCCAAGCATACAATCTTTTTTTTAAAGACAAGAATGAAAAAGTTGTGCTAGTACAGTCAACTCCATAGTAGACAAAGGAAGAAAGAGTCTCAGATAGAGAACAGGCCAATCCTGGTGAATGGGTGAGAAAAGTGAACCTGCCTCTGAGGTTAGCAATCTCTATGGGTTCCAGAAAAGTGAAACGTCAACAACGTGCACCATCATTATTCTCCCTTTTGTTTTCAGCAGGCCTTTTAGACTTTTTGCCCTTCCTAAGCATACAGAAAGTCAATCAGGATGAAATTAAAGGGAAATAAATTAGAAATTGACCGAAGACAGGGTGGATTGGAGTACATGATATATATTTGAAAACTTTATAAAGACATTCCAATCAGGGCATGAAAAAACTTCTAAAGCTATATTTTCATTTTTACTAGTGAACACTCCAACTTACAGGTGGATAGGGAACAGTGAACACAAAATTGTTTGATCCAGTAGGTTAAGTAGCAGGTAGAAGATAATAGAGAATAAATTGTCAGCAGGTGTTGTTGTTGGTTCAGAGCCTGAGACTGCCAAATCAGAATAGGCTGTTGGGATATCGTGGAATATAAATGACTTTCTCACTCCAGGTTGTTTAATTTCCCTGAGTTTAAACTTGCAACTATTTATTATGATGTGTCCTATGTAGCTGAAAATTCTTTACGTTTTAAAAGTATTGCTTTCCACGAAAAGAAGTCAGTGTGGTAGATGACACGGTGCACATCAAGGTCCCCTCTCCAAGGACTGAACCAATGATGTGCTGCAGCCAGCTTTTGCTGGCCTATCAGGGCCAGTTGTGGGCATCTCTTCATAACTATTGTTCAGTGACATCATAACAACCATTTGAAATTAGCAATGATGAGAGTAGTTACACCATGGAAACTGGTGAACACCATGAATAAAGACTAATTTCTCCACACCTTGCTCCCCCTGCCGCAGAGAGCTGGTTTGCCAGCACACTACTGCTGGGAGTACTGACAGCTGAAGTTCTCAGCTGAGTCAGGTCATATTCCCTTCCCAAGAACATCCTGCAACCAAGACTGGCCTATGCGGAGAATAAAGAAAGGCCCAGCCTCCTGGCTGCAATTCAGGGCAACTCGAAGCATCATTCCAGTCCTTGCTGTGACTGCATCACAGTTCAACCCTTCACTCTACCCAGTCATGGTCCTTCCACTCCCCTCCAAGTGTTGATTAGAGAGTATTCTCCAATAAACCTCCCACACACCACTCTCTACCTTAAGTCCGCGTCTCAAAAAACTCAACCTAGGACAGAGACATAAGAAGAATAGAAAATTCATCTCCTAGAGGTAAAGTAGAAAATTAATCTTTCTATAAAGATAAGTTTAACACTACTTACTTGGCTTTGCACTGTTTTAAATGATTTATACAAACAGAGAAGCCAGAACAACGTTTTTGGCTTTCATTGATGTTGTTATTGTAGCTGCTGCTGTCCTCTTTTTCCAGAAATCTCTTCTCTTGGGGATTTTTTTTTTCAAGTTTTATTTTAGATTCATGGGGTACATGTGCAAGTTTGTTACCTGGCTGTATTGCACGATGCTAAGTTTTGGGGTATGAATGATCCCGTCACCCAGGTACTGAGCATAGTATTGAGGAATATTTTTCATGTGTCATTAAATATAAGAAACACCAGAAGTTTTCAGTTATGAAAAAAAGCATTTGTTTTTATCTGCTTAATTTTAGTAATTTTAAGAGTGATTACCTCAGTGATTTTATCCTAAATTCAAAAGAAAATTATAAAAAGAGATCAAACATGATCAAAGGAACCAAAGAGAAACTGATTTTACTGACTTTTTGGATATAGGTATTTACTTCCCAATCACTGTTTTCAATGTTGTTTTGTCCAACATTTTAGCTCATCTCTTACATTTCAGTCATTTCAGTTTAATCTCAGTTATTAGAACACTCTTCGGCTTAAAGTTTCTCTCATATTCCGTTTACATCTGATCTCTGCCTCAGCCATCCTCCTGCCAAAGCCAGGTCTGTGGCTGCAGAAGCTTGAGTGTGGACAGCACTGCAAGACCAACTCTTTCACCCCTGCTCATCATCTCTAAGTGGATGGGGAGGGGGAGACTAATTCACCCCTGTACTTTTTCAAAGCTTAACTTCTTTGAAGTAGATGGGAGGCAAGAGAGAAAGGAAGGGGGAATGTTTTTTCAACAAACTGTCTTGATTGTAGTCCCTTTCTTGTTGGTTGTCTGTGCTTTCCTGGATATCCTTGAATGGTCGTCTCTGCCCTCTGAATTCCAGAAGTCCAAGAGCTGACTCTTTCAGGAGCTGTCTTCAGAGTTCATCAGGAAGCCCAAGGCAGTCTTCCCACATCTCAGTTCTCTGAAAAAGGAAGCTAGATCTGGCTCCACACTTCCCAAAGTCCTCAGTTCTTGACTCCCCCATAGTACACGATGGATGGGGTAGAAACTGACAAATGCCCAACTATCCCACGAAGAGAGGAGAGTCCATCTGCAGCATGAAATGGAAGCCCAGGAAGCTTCTCTTTCTCCATGCTGCCTCAATTCTCCTTCATATAGTCCGAGATGGGGAGCAAGAGGGAGCTGGAGTGCAGGTTGAGGTTCAGGAACTAACAAATTCCTGATCAAGTTTTCTGGCTCCAACTGCTACTGGCTCTTGCAAGTACTTTCTTTAAATTTGGGGGTGCTTAATGTCTCCTTTTTCTTAGCTAAGTGTGCTAATCACCTATAAGTCAGGAGGAAAATCTCACTCAATATCTTTATAATTTTTAACTGGCACTTAAAACCAGTTCCAAAACCTGAAAAAAATATTTTGCCAGTTATCAAGTTAGCCTACACTGTATAGCAAGGCAATATAGACTTCCTGAATTTGGTACTCGAATTTCCAATGTGCGTGTTGCACGGATTAAATGTGAGGGAAAATTGCTGCGTCATCTCCTCCCTTTATATTTGTAGATTCAGAATAGTATGATAGAAAATTTGATGATGAGCACATAACTAGCACGTTACTGGTTTGGTAGAGCCTCCTAGTCTAGTACATGGCTTATGATTATAGCATAAGTTGCTTGAAATTTTCTGTAATCATTCTGTTTCAATCCTACACATTAAATCCTGCTTTAGATAAGATTCAGCACAATATCGGGTTTTTATCTCATAACTAGATGCCATCATTAATTTGCTTTTGTAGTGTTTGAAAATAGCCCTCTATTACACATAGCTTGCTTCATACAATTTTCCTAAACAACAACAAATTGAATCCTTAAGGGCATGTCTGTGAGAGTCTATGAACTTAAAAAAAAAAAAAAAAAAAGAAAGAAAAAACAATATCGACCCTGTTTGTTAGCAACCACAACCTTGCTCCTCAAAAACATCAACTTAAGAAGAAAAAAAAAAGCACTATTGCCAATACAGTTTGGACTCCCTTAATTTCATGCACTGTGACTTCAACAATTTCTCCATTTCTTATCTTATTTCTATAAAAGTAGCTTCATTTAAAAGCAGGGAAACCACATTTCATGCTCTTCAGTTTCATTAAAGTTATACAAAAGGAGCCTACCAAAAGAAGCCTCTCCTAATTAAACAGTTGTAGCAGATGAAAATATTGAAATGATGAATCTGAAAGGAAGCTGACACTATATATTCCCCAGAATTTTTTATCATGACATGAAAAAAGGAACTGAAAAATTAAGATCTGAATCCCAGGATGAAGTGTCACATATGTCATTATAAAAAGAAGAAATGAGGTGTAACCCACTGACTTCTTAAGGTAGTACAGGTGATGTGACTTGAGAGAACATGAAAACAAAGGGATTTCCTCTAATCCTTCATTAGGGTCGGCTTTCTTGTGGTTCCCAGACGGGGGTTGGCCACACTTTACTTATGTTGGTCTATGATTTTATGCATCCTTGTAAACTAATGGCAACGGCTGGTTGATGCAGATGCCTTGGACTCCCAGGAGAGTGCTTTCATCATAATTCAGCCCAAGTTATTGAGTGTGCTGGTTAATGGGCACTTGAGATGAAGTGTTACCAAGAATAAGAGGGAGTAAAACTGAATGTGTTATTCCTCCCCTCCAGGACCTGCAAAATAAGCTTTCTTGATTGACAGACTCCTTTTTCAAAGTGGAAAGAGTAATGACATGCTTCTCAGAGGCTTAGGAAGGAGACTGCATTCTAGATGGCTTCTGCCTCAACTCTGTAGGCAGGCAGAGCAAGGTTTATCAAGCGATGACCATTTGGTCTGCTCTGGGTAGTTATTTTTTTAAGTGAGCTTCATTTCTTACAGCTCAGATCCTCAAAGACTTACCAAGGTCTAATAAGCAGCTTGGGAATCTATAGATTTCATATGAAGTTTTATGTTAATATACTTTTTGCCTAATTAATCATTGCCTTTGTCTCTGCCTTGAATTTTTTACAGGATATTCCTAAAATGTGCTTTTATCCCCATCCTATTAGACCCAAGCACTATTTAGTATTTTAATTAGGTATAAACAATTCTGATTTTTTCAATTCTTAAACGGTTTTGAAAGTTGAGCTCATAAAGGCATAAAAGACTGATTATAATTCTTCAGATTATTTGAACATTCCTCATGTTTTGTAATGCATTAGAATACCTTATGTAAGGGAGAAGGGGGCATTCACATTAAGACTTTACAAACTTACATTTGTATGTGTGTCTATATACGTACAGAAAGATGAGACAGAGAAGACCATATATGTGTATCTCTATATATGCACATATATATATATAGACATGTAGCAATAAAATGACATGTAGCAATAAAATTGACATGTAGCAATAAAATGTCTTGTTCTAACAAAATCTGTATATTACAACAATTTTCCAATATTGAGAGTAAATACTGTAAGGAAGAAGTATTGCATGAGTAAGCCATATCCCTGAATACTGGTGAACAAGTTAGGACAGTATGACTTAGGCACACACCCTTCCCCAGAAAACAAAGGAAGAGGGAAATGTGGCTAACGCTTATTAGAAGTTTACTCTATGCAGAATTCTGCTCATCATGTTTTAGAAACAGCCTTTAAGTAACGATATTTTCTACATTCTACAGATGAAAAAGCTGAGGCTTAAAGGCACTAAGTTACCCCAAAGGAGAGGGATGATAGAGTTAATCATCTAAACCAGGACACATATGAGCATGAAAGGAGGCAGTCACTGTACAGGATGCTAGAACAAACGGAAGGTATAAAAAGGGGTTGTCCTGGGCAAACCAGAACAATATGTGTCATCCTACCCCAAAACGTGGTTCAGCTAGGATTCAAACCTGAGCAGATTGGCTCTGAGCCTGGAACCTCAAACACTAAGTTATACTTAGTAGTTAACTTCCTTCCTCAAGTTGAAAAAAAAAAAAGGGAATAATGTGCTTAGAAACCATTCTGGTATGTTATGTGTAAGTAGCCAAATACAGATCAAAGAAGAAGGTTGCACTGACACATGCAAACAACTAATTAACTAGGACTAGTATCTTGCTGGGAGAGTGGGGTTCTAAAATCAGCAAGTAATGTGAAAATTGAATAGACTCAAACTGTACTTTAAAAGCCTCACAAGCACCAACACCATAAGAAACAACAGGAGAACTGATTCCAGCTGTGGAAACAGCAGATCCCTATGTAGTATCTCTTGCTCTCTCTTTCTTTCTTCTGAAGATCTGCAGTTGGATTCTGGTGAGTTTAAATGAGCATAGCATGCAATGTCATTGAATAGCTCTGAATAGAATAAAATTTGTGCTCTGCAAATATCAAAGAAAAATGGTAAAGAAAAAACAATAGGGAAATAGTTTAGAAGGCACTTACATAGAGAACTTTCATTTGAAGTGAGTACATGAAGGCCAAAAATAACAATAATAATAATAATGTGCAGAAATGGGGGTTAGGACATACCAGTCCGAGACTACAATGTAAGAAAAGACACCAGACTCTTGAAAATGCCCATGCCTGGAATATCAGATCCACAGAATGTGGTTAAAGAATAAGATTATGAAGAACCTTGAAGGTCAGCTCAAGGAGTTTGTTCCTCATTCTCTGATCAGTGTTTGGTGACCTTTGGTGTGAATCAGATTCACTCATGAAGCTTTTCTTATGAAGGCATTATCCAGTATTACAGAGCCAGCTGCAAAGGAACAAAAGCTGCAGCAGTTAGAAGCTGCTCCTGAGGCCTGAGAATGGATTTGACATTGAGATGTGGAGTTTTCACTTTCATGTATGCCCTTTGGTGCTGGGATTTTTGTTATTGTTGAGACATGGTCTTGCTCTGTGGCCCAGGCTGATATGCAGAGGTACAATCTCGGCTCACTGCAGCCTCCACCTTCTGGGTCTCAAGCAATACTCCTGTCTCAGCTGCCCAAGTAGCTGGGACTACAGGTGTGCACCACCACAACCAGCTGATTTTCGTATTTCTTGTAGACAGGGGTTTCACCATGTTGCTTAGGCTGGTCTTGAACTCCTGGGTTCAAGCAATCCTCCTGCCTCAGCCTCCCAACGTGCTGGGATTACAGGCATGAGCCACTGCACTCAGCTGGGATTTTTTGAGTGGGAGATGGGAAAATTATTGATAGCAACAGGAGGCAGAGAAATTCTAGGCAGACTAGGATGAATCTCTGGCAAAACTCAATATTTGACCCAAAAAGCCTGAAACTCATGGCTCAAAGAGAGAACTTCCATCCCTATGTCCCCACTCTCTCCTGATTGGTTCTTTCTGAATAATGTATTTTTACCAATTGAATGTTGCCTTTTCCAAAACTACCTACCACCCACCTGCCCCCATCCTGTGCCTATAAAGACCCCAGACTCAGCCGGCAGACAGGAGAAGTGGCTGAATGTCAGGAAGAAGTGGCTGGACGTAGGGGAGAGGCGACTTTGACTTCAGAGACACAGCTGGACAAAGTAACTTGACTTCAGAAGAGAGAGGCAGAGAGGCAGCTTGACTTCAGGGGAGAGCAACTTTCCCTTCCTGTCCCTTTTCCAGCTCCTCCCTCTCTACTGAGAGCTGCTTTCATCACTCAATAAAATTATCCACATTCACTATCCTTCAATTCTGCCACATGACCTCATTCTTCTTGGGCACAGGACATGAATTCAGGATGCACTAGGTGCAGGTACCCAAAAAGGCTGTCACACTGGACCTTTGCCCTTGCTGGCAGAAGGCAGACACCCCATGTGATGAGGCAAAGGGCCCACTGAGCTGATAACACACTGCTGTGGACTGCAGAGCTAAGAGAGCATGGCAACATGCCTCTGAGACCTTGGGACACAGGCACCCCACCTGGGTGCTGCCGTGGGACCCCACACAGAGTTTGCTCCTGCCGGCACCAAAGCATCTGGTTCCTGCACTTGATCTCTCCAGTTCCTGGACTTGTTCACTCACATGCTCCCTCCTGTGAGGAGCTGAGCAGGGCGGGCTGAGTAAATGAGGCACCCCTGTTGCAAGACCCATGAAGGGGTCAAGAAAATATCCTACATTATTATCTTGTACATGTAATTCTTTATAATTAAACAATTATGTAAACATACATAACCTATCTGCTCAGTGACCAAATTAGGAGTAGCCGTCTAGGGTGAAACATGAGCACCTGGATATTTAAAATGCTCCAAAGCTGAGACTCACAGGCATGGAAGCCAGGAACAATTGCTATCAGCAATGGTGAGCTACTACAAGTTTTTATGATCTTATCTATGTTTTAGTAACCTTATCTATGTTTTTTTCTGACAATTTTCTGGAAAAGAAAGAAAGGCCTTGAGGCCTGGAAAATGTTTAGAAAAATTCTGTAGTAATTTAAGGACCAGTGGCATGAGCATGGAAAGGAGAAATCTCTGATTTTTAATGTCAAATGGAAAACTAAGATTACCAAAAGATTACTGGAAAACATTTTATGCTATTCTCTATTACATAAGCTTGCTGAAATAGCTTCACATAGTTTGAATAACAGAAGAAACTGCTGAAATAAAAATTATACAAGCAAAAGAGGTGAACAATTCTACAAGCAAGACAGCATGTTGCTATATTCCAATATATGTGTCTTTGTAGTCAATACATCTGACTTCAATCCTAGCTTTGACATTTATTGTCTAATCCTTGACCTGAACCTCTCTAAGTTTCAGATCGTCATCTGGAAAATGAGAGTTGTACCTGTTACTGACACCAGGAACCTTTTTTTTTTTAACAGCTGTACACTTATGGGTCCTAGGGTAATTGAAACATAGGAGAAACCTATGATCCAGAATCTTAGAAAATGATATAGTCATGAATACTAACTAGACATCATGGGAGCGGTTCATGGGAAGCTCCCACCTGTCTCAAACAAGGGACAAGCTAACCTAGACGTGTGAAGGGACTCACTGGAAAACCAATGGTTTCTACCTCAAGATCAAGCATTCAGCTCCAGATGTGTCAATGGGAATCATCTTCTCCACAGCAGGAAACATCTCAACCAAATGTATGATGTTTACTTCCCAGTGAGGTATTTTCCCTGATTTCAATCAGCTTCCCACCAATATATGACTCTCATCCAGTGCTCTTTTTCTCAGTCTCACTATCTGCTAATGAAAGTAAGTGAAATGTGATGGATACATCTATTTTCTACTCATCCCGTGGACAGATACTTCTTGCAGTATAGCACAGCAATCTAGAGGTAGCCTGCTTTCCACAGACTGAAACCCATTCAAGACTTTCTTTACTTACCTCATTCTTATGACTCCCAAAGACACCTGGCTTACAAGATCATTGTAAAGATCAAAGAGAAAATGGATATAAAACATCCAGCACACAGTTGACACTGAACAAATGTCATTTGTTAGTTTCAGGTTCAAATCTTGGTGCCACTTACAAACTATAGGGCAAGCTTCTTCATCTGTAACCCACCGAATAATATCTACCTTGAAGATTGTTATAAGGATTAAGCAATAAAACAGGATAGCATATATGAGCATTCTACTCACTTACAATGTCTTCCTTCTTTCTACTTTTACTCCTCCAAAAAAGCATAATGCCATGGAATTTTGGAAGGAATAAAAAGGAGGTAAGCAATTGGTTCCCAGAGCAACTGGTTCCAGGGCAGGCTCTGGGGTCAAACTGTCTGAGTTCAAACCACAACTCTCCCAGCTCTGTAACTTTGGGCAAGTTGTTCAATTCCTCTGTGCTTCAATTTCCTCATCTGTAAAAGGGCATAGCAATAGTATCTACGTCATACAGGTAGTTGTAGGATTCAACCAATTGATACATACAAAGCACTTAGAACAGGACTCAGCACTTAATAAGTGTTCAATAAATATTACCTAGTATTGGCCAGGCGTAGTGTCTCACGCCTGTAATCCCAGCACTTTGGGAGGCCCAGGTGGGCAGATTGCGAGGTCAAGAGATTGAGACCATCCTGGCCAAAGTGGTGAAACCCCGTCTCTACTAAATATACAAAACTTAGCTGGGCGTGGTGGCGTGCACCTGTAGTCCCAGCTACTCAGGAGGCTGAGGCAGGAAAATCACTTGAACCCGGGAGGCAGAGGTTGCAGTGAGCCGAGATCACGCCACTGCACTCTAGCCTGGCAACAGAGTGAGACTCCGCCTCAAAAAAAAAAAAAAAAGTTACCTAGTATTATTATTTGTTTGACAATTCTCCTTTAGACTTTAAACCATAGCAAAAAGAATCAGGGGCGTACATAGTCCCTAGAGGGGAGAGGTTATTTGTGCTCTTCTCAATTGTTGTGGGTGGAATCACTGTCAGCTGTGGCATTCCTAGGTTCATCTGCTTTCATACCTCCTGAATACTGCATGAAAATAAAAACTAATTCTGCTACCATAAAAAGGACACTTAGTGGCATTGACTTTGCGTCTGCTATAATCACCCAAGCTTCTTTTTGCTGTTAAAAGAGAAACAAGGTTGAAAAAGATTCTGTGTTCAAAACAAATAACTTTAGGCAAACATTATTGCTAAATAACTGGTTATATACTGCCCAAGAAAAGAAGTTTCAAAAACTTGATATGGAGAACATAATCCAAACTTGTGTGTGTGTGTGTGTGTGCGTGCACACACCCTCACTCAAGCAAGCACATGCACATAGATACACACACATTATTTGCCTTTGTGTCTCTGGAAAAGATGGAAATGGTCTGAAATCAAGCAAAACAGATGGCTGAGTGGGCTTGTGAATCGCCTATATCTCAAGGAAGTTAAGAAGTCATTGCAGCAGTTTTTAAGGAGAAATATGTAAGTTTTTAGAAAGTTTTTACACTGTCTTGTCTATCGCTATGCAGCTTAGAATAGGCACTTTTGAGATTACTAAAGAGTAGGACTCTGAGGACGACTTAAAATCTGAGTGAAATAGTGCAAGAGCTTCTGTTCTGGATACTCTTCTTTATAAACCAGAAATATATTGGTGCTCTAACATAATTGGATACAGATGTGCTTTGCATCACTCACTAGTTATGTTTCTGAAAGAGTTTTATAAAAGTTGAAGAAAAATAATTTTGTGCTCACCAGAAGTGCTTACTGTTCTTAAAGGAATTTTATGTTTAAGCCTTTTATAAAGCAGTGAATCTTTTGTGAACATCCTTATCCTGTAAGTGTAAATAGTCATTATTTTTTACACAGTGCACTGTCCTGTACGTGTGTCAGAAAGATTGCGCCATATGGGCAGCACCTTAGTACGACCAGCCTCATCTCCCTCATCCCACCTGCCCCCTCACCTCCTCACCTCCCATCTCCTTTCCTACACGCAAACACCAGATGAGTCTCCCTGACATGTTATTTTACAAAGATTTCTAACTGGCGATGAGGGTCTTTTATAAGCTTACCCCCAAACCTGTAAGAGCTTTGAAAATGCTTGGTCATCTGGCTTGATCTTTCACTCCTTAGATCTTTTCTGCATGGTATTTTGGCATCCCTATCAATTCTGATCTTTGTCCTCTAGCCTTTTTTTATTCTAGGCCACACTTTCTCTTTGAAATTTTCTCTGACACACATCACCTACCTCATATCTTACCCCAATGAACACATAGTAATTTTTTCCATTCTGTGAATACCCATGGTTTTCTTTCATTCGAATTCCCTTAAATTCTTTCTCATAGAATAAATATATTTACACAAGTCTCAACTGCCCAACCAGTTTGAGGACTTTCTGAGGGTAGTAATTTATAGTCTTTCATTGTGCTCGCCCAGTGCCTGACCTAAAGCCTGTACTCACTGTTCTGCGAGTATGGGTTTAATGTCATACACATGATCTACACACAGCACTGCCCTGGATGCCACAGGAAATATGAATAAGACTCAGTCTTTACCTCAACTATAATCTGCTGGAGAGAAATGGAAGCCTCCAGTCAGTACAGAAGACAGACTATGAGGAGGACAGTAAGGAAGACATAAACAATGGGACAGGGCAGGAGACCAGATGGCTTGCAGCAGTCAGGATGAAAAATTACGTCATGGAAAAGGTGGCTTTTGACCTGGACCTGAAAGGGGGTTAGAATTTCAATGGACAGTAAATGAAGCTACTCAAGAAGCAGAGAGCCGACTGAGCACAGATCTCTGGGTAAATATTCCCATTTTGGTGGAAACTGAGCTATGAGACAGTGGAAACCTAAGGCTGGTTAGTGTAGGTCATGTTTTAAGGACCTTCAAGCCTTGCTGAGAATGTACAAAGGGGTAAATCATAATCCTCTATATTCTCCACGTTGCAACCTAGCAGGGATCAGAAAGAGATTTCTGTTTTTATCGGTAACACTGGATTGTTAATACTGGAATTACGCAGTGCCTGAAATCCTAAATTAATTGAAAAGCAAAGCCTGCATTAACCAAACTTAGGAGCTTGCACAGTTATTCCTCAAAGCCATAAATCGGAACAAATCAGCAAAGAGGCGACTGGGCTTTCTACCAAACATCAGTGAATTTCACCTGAATTTTTCTCTCAGAAAAAAAAAAAAGAAAGAAAGAGAGAGAGAGAGAGAAAGAGAAAGAAAGAAAGAAAGAAAGAAAGAAAGAAAGAAAGAAAGAAAGAAAGAAAGAAAGAAAGAAAGAAAGAAAGAAAGAAAGAAAGAAGCTTCCAGTTACATTTCAGTTACATTTGCCAGGAGGACAGATTAGCTGTAACTGTGTAAATATGTCTGCCTGGGCTCTTATGCACACCTACATGTAGGAAGATAATTAATTGATACTTTTCTCCTCATTTATAATGATGGCTTATTTCTAGGAGGAGACCATATAGATCAGGTTGAAAGAAATTTATTCTCCACAAAGACAAATGCTTCTTCGTCATTCCATTTTTTGCTTTATAAATAACAAATTATTATATTTATCATAGTTCAAGTACACTTAGAGGAGAAAAAGAAATGATTTAAAATACATCTGATTTTTTTGTCTAAAGTTTTTTTTTTTGTTTTGTTTTGTTTTTTGTTTTTTTTTTGAGACGGAGTCTCGCTCTGTCGCCCAGGCTGGAGTGCAGTGGCGCGATCTCGGCTCACTGCAAGCTCCGCCTCCCGGGTTCACGTCATTCTCCTGCCTCAGCCTCTCTGAGTAGCTGGGACTACAGGCACCCGCCACCACGCCCGGCTAATTTTTTGTATTTTTTAGTAGAGACGGGGTTTCACCGTGGTCTCGATCTCCTGACCTTGTGATCCGCCTGCCTCGGCCTCCCAAAGTGCTGGGATTACAAGCGTGAGCCACCGCGCCCGGCCTTGTCTAAAGTTTTTAATCACATAAAGAAGAGCAAGAGTCAATGTTCCCAGAAAGTACCCCAATTTTTCTCAAACTACTTAAATTTTTATATTTCTAGAAAGTAATTAGAAAATCACATATTAAAATTGGAAAAACTATCTTTTGGGCATAAGATTCATTTTTCTACTGGTCAAGAGTACTTCTCAGTATATGCTTCTGTGCTTTGTTCAGTCTGATTCTAAGTGTGGTCTCCCCTACCAGGGAGAGTTTTTGTTCCTTCCAAATTTGTTGCCTTTCTGAAATTTTTTCTGATATTCAACCTAAACCTCTCTTTTCTCTTACCCTATTTCAGAATATATGTTCTGAGGATGCCAAGCCACAGAAGCCTACATTCTAACTGCTGAGATTTGAAGTTGTTGTTGATTTTTCGTGTTTTTTTTTTTTTTAATCCATTAGCCATATTCTCTTTCAGCTGCTGAGGAACAGATGTTGAGCTTCTAATAAGAAAAAGCATGAATCCCATAGGAAAACAGCATCTCTGATTCTAAAAGCAATATCAGAACAGAGCAAACTTCCTAATATTTCACTAAGTTTTGCTTAGAAATGAAATCCTATGGCCTTTTCTGTGTACATTTGCTAATGTTTTAGTCTAAAATAAACTAGCAAGGCCTTCTCAGTGTTGAAATACATGCCCTTCCAGCTGCAGTGATGAACTGTGCTTCATACCAAACACTGGAATTTCTTTTCTGTGATTAGTTTACCACACTTGTAAGCCGGAGCTTACTACTTACTATATATAGAGTCGGGTGGAAGATAGAAGTGCATAATCGTTCCTAAATCATAGGAAGTATTCTCAGTTCATGCCATACCATAGGAAAATAAAGTTTAAAGTGCAATTAGGTGCTTTGATAGAAAACCTCAGTTCTTTGATTACTTCTGTAGAGGTATATGCATTAATGTCAAATCATCACTTGATGTGAAAGCCCAGATTTTTTGATAAAAAATTTCCTTGTATAGAACATTGAAAGCAGACAGACAAGCAGTTAAATGCCTTTATGCTTTTTAACTCTGGCCCCCTGGTAGGTATTCTAATGAGTATGAGAATAATTGAGAATCACATTTTGAAATTGTCTAGAAATTGCCTAAAATTTTGGATAGTGGATCATTTTAAGACAGTAGAATCTAGGCTGGTATTAGGGGTTTAAGGTCGTTCAGAGCCGACCTGTGTTGTCTTCCTTTTTGCTTACCCCAGCACCTAACATAGTGTCTTGCATTCAGCTAATGCTCAATAAATATGTGTTACTTACTTCATAAATATTAGACACATTGTCACCACAGAGATGTTACACGGCCCTGCTCTACTATCCCTTTGTTTGTGTAGATTAATTTTTCCATTCTTCAACACAACTTCATTGCTTAAATAGTAACTGTAGCTAACATTTTATATGCCAGGCACTGTTCTGAATGCATTATGCATATTGACTTGTTTAATCCTTACAGTGACCCTATGTTTGATGTATAATTACAATCCCTATTCTACAGATAAAGAAACTAAGGACTAGAGAGGCTGACTTGCCCAAGGTTACCTACAGAGTAAGTGGCAGAATTCGAAGCCAGGCATTTTATTTGCAATGCCCATTCTCTTAAAGCACTACTCGCCCTCTCCATAACGTCCCTACCCCTTCCCAACCTCCTCTTCTCTCATAACAGTGATTCTCAAACTTAAGTCTGCTTCAGAAAAATGTGGAGACCTTCTTATAACATTGACGCCTAAACCCCACCTCCAAGTTTCTGATTCAGAAGATCTTGGGTGAGGCCTGAGATTTTGCATTTCTAACGTATTGCCGGTGCTGCTGCTGCAACCACCCTGGGAACTTTGCTTTGAGAAGCACTGTTCTACAGAGTCGCTGTCTTTAAAAGATGCTACCAATTTGAGGCTTAGCCAATAGTATCTACAGGGTGGAGCCTATGCTTTCCTATCAAGGAAACCTCACAACTTGTTGACTTAAAGAACAAAGTTCATTTATTTCTTGCCCAACGACCTAGGACAGCTCACATCAGGATTGCCACTCCGGATACAGAATTCTTTCATTTTGTTGCTCCCCCATTCCCCAGTATGTTATGATCCACATGGTCAAAGCTGGGCCTCTGTCACATGCATGTCCCATTTAGTAGGAAAGGGAAGACATACCCAATAAACAAAGGTCCAGATCCAGAAATGACGTGTCGTTTCTACTCACATTTCAATTGCAAGAATTAAGTCATCTGACAACAGTAATTGCAAGGGAAATTTAGACATGTTCCATTATACCCTAAAATCGAACATGGAGAAAACAGATTTGGCAATTGATATGCAATCATTGCTACAAATACACCACCTCATATTTCTACATTGTCCCTTCTCTACACATGACCCGCCATCCTCACTACACTGAATATTACATGTATATTGTATGTTCTCATTGGGCCTAAAGCAGTTGAGCTTTCCACATATTTGTTGAGGTACTCAACAAATACGATTAAGTAATATGATTAACCCAATTACCCAGAGTAAGGTCTTTAACTTACCTAGTTATTTAATTTACAAAAGCATACTAATAATTTCTATCCTAGCAGTCTTTAAAGATGCCCTACAAAAAATACAATTATGGAATAATAAAACATTATTTTATGAGTTCTTGAATTATATCAGGCAGCTCACAAAGCATTTTATGTAAATCATGCATTTAACCATCACACAAACTCTAAAGACAGATATTTCATAAAGAAATCTCCATGTTTTGGGTAAGGAAACAAAAGCAGATCAGGTACCTGGTCCTAAGCACACAGTTATTAATTTGTAGAACGGAATTTTGAACACACAAAGATATGACTCCAAGTCACTGCTTTTAACTACTATTGAATCTTCAAAAATATAAACATGAAATGATCAATTATTTAATGTATGCATTAAGCCACCTTTCAAAAAGATTAGAATGTTATTCCTGGCATTAGTAGTTTGATGATGTACCCTAAGAGATTATTGCATGGATTCATAGGAGTGTCCCTTGAAGGCATCTGACCCACTGGTCCTGGAGCCTTGCCTGGCACCACAATTATCTGGGAAACTTCTAAACACTGTCACTGTTTGAACCCACCCCAGATCAATAAAGCAGCATCTCTGGAGTAAGAATCAGGCCTCCATATGCTAGATATGTTTTAGTTGTGTTGATATAACCAAGGGAAATAATTCAACCAGCAAAGGGGTGATTATGCCAACTCAAGAAACGGGGAAACTGGCGAAGGCCTGGAGCCCCATTCTGTAGGTGAACTTCCAGTCTTCTCATTCCACCCAAGTGTATCATTAAAATGTCACCAGCACTTACATAACCCCTAGATGCTTTTCAGCATACTTTCCTCAGTTTAGATAAGTTTTCTTTTAGTGATTGGTATTCTACAACCTTGCCTCCAGTGCTAGGATACAGATATTCTTTTTTGGACACTATTTAATAAAAATGGCCTTGGTTGGCCACCAAGATGCGCCTTACTCCAGATTCCCCAGGGTGACAAATAGCACGATCATGTTCCAATATTGTTCATGTGCTTTAAGACTGTAGTTAATCCTCTAGGATGTTTTCAGAAACTGCTAACAATTACAACTCAAATAACATTTACATTTCGCCTCTGTTAAATAAGTTATCTGTTGCTCTCAAGAGAAGAAAGCATTCCTTCTTCTGGAAAGAAAAAAAGAGTTAGTGATGAAATATAAATTTTGCAGTTTACCTAAATTTTAATATTTGACCTGTGGCAGAGACTATTAGGTGTTCTCCAGTATCCATCTTCTTCTTCCTTATTGATGCAGTGATGGAAACCCTGCATATTAGTTGGTCACATGAAAGCACAAAATAAAGACCATCTTGAAGCTAAGTGTGGCTCTATGACTAAGTCCTGGCCAATGGAATATAGGTGGAGGCAATTAGTGAAACCACTAGGAAGTCACCTTAAAGAGGGAGCATGGGCCAGGTGCGGTGGCTCATGCCTATAATCCCAGCACTTTGAGAGGCCAAGGCAGGGGGATCACCTGAGGATCACCTGGTCTTGAACTCCAGCTTGACCAACACGGTGAAACCCCGTCTCTACTAAAAATACAAAAATTACCTGGGTGTGGTGGCACATGCCTGTAATCCCAGCTACTCGGGAGGCTGAGGCAGGAGAATCGCTTGAAACCAGAAGGCAGAGGTTGCAGTGAGCCGAGATCATGCCACTGCACTCCAGCCTGGGTGGCAGAGTGAAACACTTTCTCAAAAAAATAAAAATAAAAAAAGTGAGGTAGCATGTCTTTCTACTTCTCTTTTCTTCTTCCTAATGCCTGAAATAAGGATACGAAATCTGGCCCTGCCATCTCTGACAGAGACACGGTCACCGCATGTTGAGGACGGCAGATCAGTCAGAAGAAATGAACCTGGATTCCCAGGGATGCTGGCACTGGGGCACGAGCCAAGGACTGCATTTCCATTTCTTTCTCGCTAAACCCACTAAACTTTAGTGTTTTTGTCACTTTCAGTGGAACCTAATTCTAACTAATACCTTGCCACTTAAATAGAAAGTCAGAAATGGATTAGCAAACTATTACAGAAAATATTTATAGATTTAAAAGCAATTGTTTGAAACTGATATTTTGTGATTAAACAATATACTTTCTCATTCTTGTTTGCTCTTTCCTTGAGCTGTAAGATGGAGAGAAAAGGCAAAATATACAGCTCTTGTGGAGGGAAATGTGAGAGTTTGAAATCATTTAATGTATGAAAACGTAGTTGCTAGGTGACTGTTGTCTGAAAGCTTGCGGAGGTGTGTTGACACCTAAAGAAAAATGCAAGTAGGAGTAATGTTTTGTACGTTTACCCCTTAATGAAGATGCTGCATGATTTTTAAATGGTGAAAACTCAGTAAACAAGCAAAGGAAAAAAACACATTTTTTCACATAAGTGAAAAGAACTTTTATTTTCAAGCAGCCACATCCTCCAGAGGGAGGAGCAGCAATTGGCTCATGTGCACAGGATGGGCAGGCTTCTCATGGTCCCCCTGTTGCAGGCATGCAGCACTGTCTCTGAGGTTCCAGAAGCAGCTGCCACGAAACTCAATTTTAGCTCGTAGCACCTGCCAGAGGCTGAGTCTCTTTGGAAGAGGGGGCTTAGGTGCTGAGGGTCCTTTCGACAAGGGGAAGCCCAGGCTGATTCTGGTGACAATCTTGTGTCACATATAGTGAATGTGCTGATGGGGAAGCTGAGGGGAAGACGGACACAGAAGTTCTTCATGACAGCAGAGAGAGAGAATGCGGTCAGACTAGAAATAGGTCAAGAGCACACTAAGCACTGCTCTCGCTCAGATCAACCACTGCTTCCCTGGCCAAGAGAGCCTGATGATGGTAGGAAAAAAATCACTCCTCCCCACTCATCCCCTTCTACCAGACCTTCCTAATGGCTCTCACCAGCTCTGACTTTTAAACTTCTCTGTCAAAATGCGGCTAAAATCTCCAACTGAATACAAAGGGAGATATTTTTTATCATTAATAGTTTAGAGAACCGGGAATAAAGTTGGTCCTATTAGATATGAAAAGAAGCGGTGGAGAAGGTCAAAAGCCAAGGCTTAGTGAAGCGAAAAATTCTAGTGGAAATATTAGAACGAGAGAGGCAGATCTGACCTGTGAGTACAGCTTCCAATGCATCCTCTCCTTGGCTTTTTCATTAATTTCAATTATTCGATTGCCAGTTTTGACCTGTGGAAGTTCGGATGACACCCACACCCCAACAAAAATATGTCTAATGATGAAACCTTGTAGTTTGAATCTACCCACATCATTTAAGTGCAGCCTCAAACTTTACCCTGACCCCTACAGGTGAAAAGAAATATGTTATCATGCCATCCCTTTATGGTGTGAAATGTACACACAATCAAAGCAAGGAAACATTGCTCACTGGGTGAATGCGGGTCTTTTCCTGGGTTTATAATGTTTCAGGCTGTGACGCAGGAGGAGAACAAAGTGCAGGTGCCAAGCGGCATCTCCAGCAAAGCTACTGTTGTCTCCCACCAGGAAACAGTATTTGCAGGATTGTAATTATTATTATTTCCTTTTATAAAAGACCAGTTCAAAAATCCCGAATAATAATTTACCTCACAGGAATTTGCTCATTATGTAGCTATTCCATCCCTTCTGCTCTTTCAAAACCTTATTTTTGTAGCTAGGCATGCAATAATCTCCCAGAGTTTCTGGAGCAGGTCTTTTTCTATTCATGTGATTGCAAACAAACTCCTTATTCAAGAAGGAAAAGGTTATTAAACCGAGTGAAGGCCTTTTTATATTAAGATAGATATAAAAAGATAGGAAAGAACTGTGCCTGCGATCTCAACGGTGAGGCGTGCTGCAAGAGGCGTAAGCCGTGCACAGCCCTGACTCGACCTGTCCAGATGGGCACCCTGCCAGCAGTAAATTTAGAAGTCAGTTTGTTAATAACCTCATTTGCAATGTGTTTGGTTATTTTTTAATATCTGCTTATTGTTTCCTGGGTGTCCAGGCATGTTTTCTAAATGAAATTCAAGTGAGTTATTAAAACCTCGAGCTGTTATATTCTGAGATATTCATCTGGTGAACTATCTAAATTTTCAAAGTGCATCTGAGGTCAAAACATGAAGTAGCTCCATATTTATGCATCCTTATTTTACTGACTCTGAAGCTTAGGTTCACCTAGCATTGTTTGGAGGTTGGAATGAAGGCTGATTATCTGTAGAAGAAAGTCTTATCGTTTTTGTCCTTCAGTCTATCACCTTTCTGAGGAAGTTACTCACTCCTCCCTGTCTCATGCCACTCTCTGGACAATCCTCTTTTGTAAAGTGTATTCAACCACAATGCAGTCCAGAGATCTTAGCCATTCTCTCCATCACCCCTGTCCTCATGCATAAATTGGCCCAAAAGCATCCCAGTTGCCTTCATGACTTCAAGACATAAAAATTACCAGCCAGCACTCTGAGCGCACCATGGGCATTGCTAGGAAATAAAGCAGAAAAGTCGTATTAAGCCATCTTATTGGGAGTTATCAAGAAACAAATGAACTAATTATTATTTCTTTTCTTTTCCCAGTGATTTGCAATTCCTGGATGACACCTGAATATTACCAAAAGGTTTCAAGGCAACCCTTTAGAAAGTGACCTTTTGCTTTCCCCATTTCATTTGCCCTAAGTGTTAATTGACTTTGAAAAAGCAGTATATTATCTTTTTAGAAAAAAGAAAAGGATAGACCTGATTTGTGAACACCAACATCCTACAACATCAAAGCGTTGTTTAAATCATCGCACAGCAGAGCTGAGAACAACTATCCAGGAGAGTGACATTTAAAAAAAAGAAAAGAAAAGAAGTCTTAGAATGAAAGAGTGCTGCTGCCATCTAGTGGCACGGGTTATAGTAGACAGCTATCAACAACATCAACATACAGGAAAATAATGTTATCATCCAGCTTTGAGGGGAAATTTTCTAATTCATTTTGTGTGCAGAGGTCACCTTTACTCATTCTTTGTTCTAACAAAGGCATGGACTTTTTAAAGACAGCTACGTGTGGGATTTCGTGAAAAATAGTTCTCTCCTAGCAAAATACATCCCTGAGTTACTGACAGGTACATAAGAGTTAGTGTACCTGCATAATTGTGTAAAGTGGCTTTGCTTTGACACTTACAAGATCACATGCAGACTTTCCTTTGATATGTAGATCCAGAACCACTGTACCTATATTCTTCCATACCTCTACAGCATTGCTTCCTTACAGCATAATTTGTCTTATGGCATAAAAAACATTTCTTTTTCTTTTAAATTTTCGCCATTCACCTAAATGAAATTGTGAAGATGTGTAACATACATTAAATTAAAAGAGCCTAGCAATTACTGAAAATAAGAATTATAGGTATTTTTAAAAACAAATTAGGAGCCATTATTAGGCTTATAGAGCTTATACAGCATTGGAGGCTAAAAAAAAAAAAACAAGGGTGTTAATGTTCCCATTAATATTCAGGCCAGGTACATCAAGAAGACAGAAGTTATTATGGTATGTGATCAATTGCATTGAACATACAATTTCTTAATTTAGAATATAAATGTAATTTATAAATAAAATGTAGTCCACATGGAACAGAGCTACATCTCCTAAAAGCATTGTCCCTCTTGGAAGAGAGAGTACTTTCCTTCAGTCTGTTCTCAGTAGTCTTGGGGAAAGGAGTTTCTGTGAATTGCAATAGCCTTCCTACATTCAATATTATTATTTAGTGGTTAACTAAAATGCAAATTTGTGATTTTGAGCCAAAAAGAGCAACCTTTTTTCCCACTGTGCCCTTGAACTTCTGATTTTTAAAGACTCCAATTTTACTTAAGTTTTACTAATACTATTTCAGCAAAGAACGTTTTGTCTGTCATGTGAGCCTTAACAGTGTTGTAATTTAAATTAGGATCTTTCCCTTCATCACCTAAAGAAGGAAAACGGTACCAACCAGTCATTAGTCATCTAGAATGATTGCTTATTTAGAATTCAGGAGACATGGACTCCGCAGCCATTAACTGGCTTCGTAATACCAAAAGCAATACTTCATTTCTATAGTCCTCTATTTTCTCATTTAAAAAAAAGCAAGAAATGACCCTTGGGATAGCTTTTTATTCTAAGAGCCCAAGGTCTTAGTTATATTACCATATAGTCATATAGTTAAAAATTACATACAATGTAAGATAAAATGATACATAAATATTAATAAATGAAGTAGATCAAGAGCTTTACCCAAGATGATCTTATGATTAGAAAATAAGTTATAATTAATTACTTTGGTAATATTATGAAATATCTAAAACCAAAACAGTATGATGTCGATATGGGTAAAACTTATAACAAATTTTTTATACCAAATATAAAATAACCTATTTTTGATTCTTCAGTTTTATGATTAGTCTAGATATAGATTTTCTGTTATTCACCCTTCTTGGGTGGGTTCATTAGGCTTTTGTGATTTGAGGACTGGTATCTTTTAACAATTCTGGAAAATGTATAACCATTATTTCTTGAACTATTTTAACTTTCCTATTCTCTGTCCCCTCTCCTTCCAGAACTCTGATTTCTTTCATGCCGTGCTTTCTTACTTTGTATCCTGTGCTCTTAACATCTCTTTTATATTTTCCATCACTGTTTCTTGATACTTTATTCTGGACAATTTCTTCAGCTGTCTTTCAATTCACTAATTTTCTCTTACACTGTTTCCAATCATCTATTAAACCCATTTATTGAGCTTTTAATTTTTAAAACAATGTATTCTCCATTTCTAAAAGTTCTATTTTTTCATATCTGCTTGTTTCTTATTATTCATTTTTAAATAATAAATTTTATTTTCGTAAACATACAAAAGATACTTTTTTCTGTTCTTTGTGTAATACTATCAATATCTAAATATGTCAATACTACTATCTGTTGCTGAATACTCTCGCTTTCTTATTTTGTTTCTTTTTGTGTTTTGAGATTTGGGCTGTTCACTCATATTTCTTCAGAGAGTCATAGGAATGACTTGGAAACTGGGTTGAAGATGGATTCCTCCATTTGTTTCTTCCACTTTCCTAAACACACCAATCTCACAGCACCTCAAACGTACCTGAGGACTGTCCTGTCACATTCTACAGAGATATCCTTTTTCCTTCAACTGATATCAGACTTTGACGTAAGTGATTTCCCTTGCTGTGATGGGGCAGCAAGGCAGGGAGCATTCTTTCCAGTTTTCATTTATTCTTTGTCCTGAAGGGACAGGGCTTTGGAGTTCCAATTTTGCATGAAGTCTCTTGTTATAATTCTCATATTTAATAGGCCCTAAGCTTTTTCTCACACCTTCTATGCTCTGTGGGACACAAAAAAGCAAAAAACATCAAGCCACCTGGATTTGGCAAACATTCTAACAGCTGGCCTCATCGCTCCACTTTTCTGAATGGGTTCTCACTTTCACATAGCTTCTGGCCTCTGAGAAGTTCTTAACTCCTTGCCAGAACATCTGTGATCTAATGATGAGGGAGATTTTCAGTTGTTTTTATCCAGAGGTCTGTCAAATAATCTAGATTTCCTTCCTGTTAAAAACAGAAGTCCATTTCTATTGAATTTGAATCTAAATCTAAACATGTGTTGTGTGTTCCCTAAGACTTGAGGTACTGAACGCTCGGCTTGTCATCTGTTGTTTAATGATTTGACTGATCTTCCTAAAGTAAATTTAATAATTCCATTTTCACCCTTTCAATACCAGCTTCTGGCATCAGGTTAAAATCCAGTCACCCTAACCCATCTTACAATATATTTAGGCGTGTAGATTTCTCTGCACTCATCTCTACCATCAGCACCATCGCTTTTACCACTGTCATTCAGTACTACTGTGTTGCATTCAGTATCTTTGCTCCCTGTGCTCTCTTGAATCTTCTTACATGTTCTTTGCTAGAGCACACTTCTAGCCATCGCTCAAATTTCAGCTAATCTGTCACCTCCTGCAGAAAGCCTTCTGTGAGCTCCAGATCCAGGCTCAGTGGTGCTGAGTGGTGCCCTTCCTTGGTATCCCATGGAGACTTACACCTAATTCCTCTATCACAGCTTTTATCATTCTGTTTTATCACTGCCTGTTAAGATTTCAGTATCCCCAGTATAATAAATATAGACTTTATAAAAGCAGGCATATTTGTTCTGTTCAATTATATACTTGGCACTGACCACAATCCCTCACACATAATAAACACTCAGTAAATATTTTCTTACCAAAAATGAAGTATCTTTCATCCTTTTCTTAATTGTAAACAAAAGTTTCATTGTGCCTGTGTATTTCTATAGAATTGTGTCTTAAACTATTGAGTAATACAGAGATATGGGGATTTGTATTCATTCGAAAGATATTGTTATTTCAGAGCCTTATTTTTATCCTCAAAAAGCAATCTCTCAAAATGCTAACTACAAATCTGAAACTCGGTTAATGCTGTTGCCAAGAGGACAGCAAGTCATAAAAGCTTTGGGGACCCTATTCCTATTGTCTATGAAGAATGATTTAATTTCTTCATTACAATTCCTGCTGCATTGAAAGAAAACAAGGTAAAAGACTCATCAGAAAGTCTTCCTGACTGAAATCTGGGGAGATTGCGGCAATTTGACATTCATTAAAGCAACAGCTAAAATGATTAGAGACAGCTAGACCCTAACCTGGCGCATGTCTGCCTAAAGAGAGGAAAGGCAGTGTGATATGTCTATGAGGTGCATAAATATTACCTTGCTTCCTTCTTTCCTCTCCTCTGATTCTGCAGTTACTTCTTTCACTTTTGTGTTTCTAATTCATCACCTTCAGGATTCATGTGAGGCCCTTTTTTCCATCAAAATTAACCTGAGAATTTGACTTAGCCAATAGTGTACCCATACTACAAAACTACCTGCCAGTTAAATTATTCCAGGCTGAAATTGCCACTGTGGTTTTTCTAAATACCAAAGTAATTAGTCATCCAACCATTTGCCTTGATGAAAACAGAGCAAAGTGGCAGGTTATAAACATGATGTAACTCAGCACAGTGGATATAGCTTTTTGTGGCTAATCAAATATGCCAGATTGTGTATATTATAAACCACACTCAAAAACTTCTCGACAAACTTGACTGAATTTAAAAATAGTGAAATCTAGGGCACAAGAGTATATGTCTGATGTTGAAAGGCTCCAATATTATCAGTGATGTGTGGAGTCCCTGCAAACTCTTGAATCTTTTACTCTTTAACTCTTTAGAAACATTTACAGAGGTAGAAAAAGTAACATAAGTAACTTCTTTGAAGTTTCTTTTCATTAATTATGACCTACAAGAGAATTGATTGAGCTCTTGATTCAGCTTCGGAATTGTTCTTAGAATATGTCTGTGTCTAAATTAGAGGGCCAGACTTTTTCCAGGATATTAGATCTGATAGTATTTTATGATAAATGTCTATAAAATCCCTTTTCTAAGGGAGAAATGCAACTCTTCTTTCTCAGTCTGATGGTAAGCCTTAAATCTCTTTCTTCATGGATGATGTTCTCAACACATTATTATGGCATTGATATCGTACAGCAACCTAATGCATTTACTAGTAGTAATGAGGATTTTCGTGTAAAGAGAGAATCAAACAAATAAACATGTAAGTGTCTTCCCTAGGATCACACAGTGGCAAAGACAAATCAGGGAGCTGTCTAGTATCTAAGTAATCTGTCTCCCATTCCTGATTTTGTCCAATAGTAATACACCCTCCCATTAAAGCACAATTTAGGTTTATTTTTTCCCTGGAAGTAATGTGCTATTCTACAACCAGAGCTTCCTCAAAGGTCCTTATATCCGCTTTAAAAAGGATCTCTGATTCTAGACATGAGCCTTTTTAATAGGAAGCCTGCTCTCCTTTGAGAGAAGTACACTGTGAGAAGACACACTGTGAACCATAAGAAACAAGTTGCTGAAGTGGATAATAACCTGGATAGGATATTGAAGCCAAAGATATCTATTTGTTGAGTGGCAGCATCACCAAATTGAGGGAAGTGACTTGTGGCATGTCATAAGAATCAGCATTAGTATTGATTTTGGTTACTTTGCTGACCTAAAAGAAAGAAAATACAGTAAGGTGATGAAATGTGCTAGTGACACAAAGTGGAAAAATTCATTCAATACAAGGTAGGAAAACGATAAAACTAACAATGACTTGGACAGGTTTGAATTATGGACTAACAAGTGCCTTGTGCCATTCAGTTTTGGAAAAGTGTAAATAAATTAAAGTTAAATACATGAGAAAAATAAATCGAACTTTCTATGGGACATAGTTACCAAATCGCTTCCCCCAGAAGTTCAACGTGGAGACATCTTTTACTTTTCCAAATATTTAAGAATAAAACACTTGTAATATAATTTCATGCAAAAGGCCAATGAAAGAAGATATTGTGGTATTTGGGGGTACTATGCACTCATCCTTGAGAGGAATAAAATAAACTCTAAAGAAGTTTGGGTATTGAGTCAAGCAAGTAAGATTAACTCTTCAGAATGACAAAATGGCTGCCCTGGACCCAGTTAATACGCAGTGCCGTGGAAAGTATTCCCAGTGTTGGAAAGTGTAAGGACAAGATGATTCAACCTTTATCAAATTTATATTTATAAACAAAAACTAAAAGGTACAAGAGATCTCAAATGAGAAGTAAATGGAAACCTCAAATATTCTTATATTCACAGAGTGGGATTCAGATAGTTAAGGAATATAGATGATGAAAGAAATACAAAATTAACAGGAGCAGGTGGGAAAAAAAAAAAAGGATGACTTTATGCCACACGGCCTCTGGTATTGATGTCTAGAAATGGATCAATAGGCAGATCAGCCCCGAACATGCCTCTTGAAGTCACCCCTGTGTTTGAAGAGCTGTTTCTTTAGAGCTGCCCCATCGCCAGAGTTCTCTTTCAGTAATTACTCAGGCACTCGGGTATCTAAATCCACACATATTCTTTAGCTATAATAAGAAAGTAAAAATCTCCATTCGAAAATTGTTATTTACATTTTTGTTCAAAATATTTTGTTCCGTTTAATAGATAATCTCCCTTTAAGAGAAGTATGATTGAAGCAATTTTAATAGAAGCTATTTTCTAGCGCTTCTTTTAAAGTGTGTGTCGGGGTCTGGCTAAGGGGAACCAAGTGTGAAGTGTCTAATGAGTGAACAATCTACTGCATATAAAATAATCCACATCAGAAGGAGAAAGAGGAGGGGCAGTTTCACTCCTCCTTTCCAGTGTCAGGAGAAACATTTTATTCTAGTTAGAGAAAAAGCAGACATAGGGTCTTCACCCCTTCAAGAGGCCTGTATCATTACTTAGACATCTCTTACCTTCCTGTTTTTGCAGGAAGGAAAAAAGGAAAGAGGGAAGGGAGGGAGGGAAGGAAGGAGACAAATTCCAGAGAAGTACAGAAGTTTGACCTTGGTTGGATAACAGAAACTTTTAAAATCTCATGACTGCTACTCTGAAAATGCATGTAAATACAAAAAATTTGCAAACAATTTGAAGAGTTGACAGACCTCACTCCGAATCTCATTCATAGATTGAACTCTTTCATTGGAATTTATTGTAAAACCATGTCTCTGAATGGAAAATATAACCAAAAGATGACTTTCAAACATGTTTTGACTACAGCCTTTGGCATATAGCAGCTTGATACACAGAGACCAGGATACACAATACACAGGGGGAAAAAAAATATAGACAGAAAGCACAAAAAGGGCAGATTATACAATAGGCCACCAAAAATGCCTGAAGGACACTCTAGGAGTCTGACCCTGAATGGCACCACGTTGGTATATATCGGTTTCTCATGATACCACTGAGCTCTTCCTTAAAGAGCTGGCCCCAGTCTATTTTCCCTCCACTGCGGGTGGCTTGAGTCATCACTTTGCTGTAAAGAATGTAATCTGCTCTCCAACTGAGAGCAAAGGTGAATTTAGTTGTGTTCTTTCTTCTCTCGTGAATAACATCTCCCTGACTGCTTGCTGTAATGCCAACCCTTCTAGCCTCTACCTCTTCATCCTGTCAGCATCCTGTCAATTTGCTGGGGGTTGGTTCAGCCAGATGGATTTCATCCAAAGCACTACATTCATCTAGCAATGTGACATCTGGGACAATGCCACTTCTCAAGGAATCAATTGAGAATTGGCACATCTGAAATGTTTCATGCAAAGCTACGTCCAAGTACCTTTTCCTGATGTAATAGTGCATCAGGTTAATGCTAGACCTAATCTGGAAAGGAGCAAGTGTGGATTATGATCACTGAATATAAACTACTCAGTCCACTGAGTCTAATAACATAAGCAGAAAAGCAGAGAACTACATCAGCCCACCGAAAGGCTTTCTCCATCCTATGGATGAGCGGTTCTCTCTTGGGAAACACCATCAGTGGTTCTCATTATGTACTAAATGAAGGGCAGACTCCTCTGCTGAGCCTTGCAGACCTTGCACAGTCTGTTTCCATTTCTGGTCTCATGACTTGCTGTGGGTCCACGCTCAGCCTGGACTTCAACCAGCTTGCTCATAGGCAAACTCTGCATTTTTCCCTTCTGCTTTCTTTTACTTTGGGTGTTTTATTCCCATTCATTGTCTCAGGATCCCACAGCAAAATCCCCCCCATCCTTTGAAACTCAATTCCACCCTGCCTCTATCAAGAAATCTTCCTCTAAATGTCCCACCTTTGTCTCAGGGGAAAATGACTCTTAAAGTCCTTTGAATGGGCAGAGCACAGGCTATGGATTCAGACAAATTTGAGTGTGAATTCAGTCTGTGTGCCATTAGAAAAGTTACTTACCCTTTCTGGGTCTCAGTTTTTTCATCTAGGACAGATGGCACCTTTCAGGAATATTTTAAGTGTTGTCCAGAATGTGAGCAGTAGTCAATAAATGGCCACTTCTTTCTTTAAATGTTTTTTCCCCCCAGGATTCATCACATACTATCTCATTCTGTGACTGCTTAGATACATGTCTGAGCTCCTCTATTAGATAATATTGCACAAATATTAACATATTGTAGAGGCCACCCACGACTTCATGCGTCAGCCACACCATCGTTCTTTTCCTCTTACTTTGCTTTTCTGCTTCATAGCGATGGTCACTGTCTGGCACTGCTCATTTGTTTGTTTGGCATCTAATTTCTCACTATATGAGAGCCCCATATGAGCAGGGGCTTTTACTATGTTGCTTACTAATGTATCGCCAGTACCTAGAATAGTGCCCAGCAAATAGTAGGTGTCAATAATATTTGGCAGATTAATGAAGAATAAGCCCCTTGAGATCAGTGATAATTTCTTAATGATTATAAAACTTCAAGGCTGGAAGGGACACTTAAATCCTCTTATTAACTACAGTGCTTCTAGGACAACCATACACGCAATAGCGATCCTACCTTCTAATAGAAGGAGTAGCTCATAATTCCCTTGATGTTCCATCTCTTGAGCATCTCCCTCACATTGACGCATCATTCCCAATGCCTAGAATTTCCCCTTCCTGCTGCTTATCTGCCTGATGAATTCCTCTTCTCTCCTGGAGACCCTGTGTGACATAATGGCAGGAGCAGGAGCTGTGCAGGCATACAGAACTAGGTTTTATGGGCACATTCGCTGGGTAAACTTGCACACTTCATTTGGCTTCTGGGGGCCTCAATTGTCTTATTTATGAAGTGGGGATAGCAGAGGTGTGAGGGTAAAAGATGTCGTCCATGGATTGCCCATTAGGCATCCTCATGGCAGGTTGCCTACAAATGGGATATTTGAAAATGAAACAAAAACAAAACAAAAAGCCTTGCTGTTCCTTTCTCTGTGAAATCTCTAACTCTGACAAGAAAAATTGATCACACCCTTTCTACATATTTTGATGAATCTTAGAATTTCTACTGTATCAATAACCATATTACGTTGGTACTACTTGGTTTCAAGTCTGTTTTTCCCACGTGAATTGAGCTTAAGGACAGAAGTTACGACTTGACTGACCTTGCTAACCCCAATCTCTAGTGCCGTGCCTGGCACAGAACAGACAGTCAATACATACTTGTTTATAAATGAATCTATGAGAGTTGTACCTGGACTGTGAGGCTCAATGCCCTTGCTATTTCCCTAAATTATATTTCCTCATTGAAAACTTACTCTTACACATCACCTCTAAATTTGTGGCCTTTCCCACCTACCTTTCCTTTGGTCAATTAATATAGTCTTGCTGGCTCTCCCTATTGAGCTACAAAGTATTGTATGAATTGCCCTCTAATGTCCAGTTTCTTTCTGTTAGCTTTCTTTGTCTGATTCAGTTTATGTACTCGTTCACTCATTCATTTTTTCATTCATTTATCCACTCAGCATGCATGTACTGAACAAGGTGCAGAACAAGGTCCAGAACTCTTTGCTAGCTGGGTCATGAAGCACATCACATAGCTCTGGCTAAGCTGTGATTATCCTTTGTTTTTAAAAAATCAACATAGACAAAAATTCCATAGCACAATGTCCAGCAAGAATGAGTCTGTAATGCCATTTACCTGTACCTTTGCACATGCAGAATGAAGAGTCATTCTTAGTTTCCCTGGACATAGTTAAAAAAAAAAAAAAAAAAGTAGTGAATATATTTTCTGATTTCCAATTAATTTTCTAAGATTGGTAAATCTGTATTTATATATTGATGAGCAGCACTAGGAAATAAAAGTAAGTTGCATATAGTATTATACTTTTAAATGGCACTATCATAGGTATTATAGCCAGTCCTTTTAAATCTAATCTAAGCTTTTAGCGTATGATAAACTAAGCAGAGTTAAAGCAAAGAAAATGATTCATTTTCGTGCAGATCTTCCTATCTATTAGATTATCATTTCCTCCCAAAAGAGACAGATGTCACCCTGACCAGGCTTTCTAAAGAACAAAAGAATTTACAGGTTTGATGGTGTAAATGAAACTCGAAACTATCATAAAAGATGAAAATGCCCTCTCCATATAAGAAAGCAAATTGAAAATAACATCGAGCAAAAGGGCACGAGAGGAACATGCTCTCATTATTAGATACTGCAAGTCAGAAAGCCTAAGAGCTTCCCTAGGCACAGCCCGTCACTCAGTCTGTACATCTGTAGAATGGAGATAAACAACAGCTCCTTTCCTTGTCATAGAGGTGGTGGGATTAATAAAACCAAGCGAGGAATGCATTTCAAAATGCACAGATGAAGTATAATAGAAATCGAGGGTAAAGACTGCTATTCAGAAATGCTCTTTCAAATATTCCTCATACTTGGGCAGATTTCTCTAGATGCTCAAGGCTTTGTCCACACGTGTAAGAGTTTCAAAGGCCTCTGTGGCAAAAAAAAAAAAAAAAAAAAAAAAAAAAAAAAAAAAAAAAAAAAATCATTGTTTGAACTGTAGAACAGAATAAGACCTCAAACCTTTGCTGACTGTCCAGAGTGCTGTTTCAGATGCCATAAAATAAACAAAACTCAAAGGTAAGAGTCTCTTCAGACTAACATCACAGAAGCTAGAGGAAGGAACAAGAGTGCTGGATTAAAATATAGCAATCATAAATTCTATTTTGATTTCCTATTTCTTATTGCTGTCCTTGGAAAATCATTTACCTCTCCTCTCCCTCTGCAGTGCGTAGAGAACTGGGCTAGGTTTAGGATGCCTGGGTTAACACCTAGATTCAGCCATGCAAAGGCTCTGCACCCTCATTTTTAAAATATGCACTGTGATTCCTATACTACAGACTGTTAAAGAGATGACAAAAATTATCATAAAAATACAGTCAATGGCAAGCATTCAATGTAAGAGACTATTAGCAGAAAGTTGCTCTATCTACTGACTTCTAACTTCATAAAAACTACACAGAAATCATTCTGTTACCATTTAAAGACAAAAGCCCTGGTCTCACAAAATAAATAAGGTAGTCAACTTCCCCACAGAAATCCACAATATGAATTCTTGAGAAATGGCATTACAGGCATAGTTTGTTAGGCAGATGCAATACATGATCCTGGAAGTCTGTAGTTAGAAGAAAGGGATGAAATGGTCATCTTGTCCACTCCATTCTGTGGCAAAAGAAAGATATGCAAACAGATGCTGGCCCCATAAATGAGCAGACAAATGACATAGTTAAGGAGTGTAGCAAGGACAGTAGGTCACACAGTCACACATTCACACAGATGGAAACACTGGTGGCGGCGGCGGCAGCAGCAGCAGCAGCAGCCACCTCAGATCTAAAGAACAATGATAAATATAACTAAAGGAATAAATGAATTTGGAATACTGAGGTGCCACTGGATGATCCTGATATTGTCTGTGAGTACATAACACACTAACCAAATCATCGAGAACGACTGCTCTCTAAACCATAAATATTTTTCTGAAGCTTCAGAAACATAATGCAGCTGTGTGCTTCTGTGATAAGCCCTCTGTATAGAAAGCAGGCCAATAAGCCCACAGAGATAGGATGAAGGGGCTGATGGTGGAGAAGGGAAGAAAGTGGTTCTGCCTTCACTCCACTGTTGGCTCAGCAACAGCCCAATATGATATAATAATCTTTACGTGCATAGCACCTTTCTTACAGGGAAGAAAAAGCAATTTCCAGGCATTACCTCATTGCTCTTCATCACACCCCTGGGGAATAGGTAGCAAGTATTATCCAATTTTGCAGGCAGTGAAAGTGAGGTCGTGATTGGCTGAGTGTCTTGGTAAAGGTTAGAGAGCAAGTCTGTGCTGTTGCCAAGATTAGAACCAGTTCTTCTGCTTCCCTTTGCAATACTTATTACTTAAACACACTTTAAAACTCATTAAAATGGCAAGGAAATGTGCTCACAGAATGTCAGTAAAAAAAAATTAAAAAGGAAGGAAAATTTCATATTCAATACTATTTTTACTTGTGTAAAACACATATGTTTATAAAATTGAACTTACAGGCAGCCAATATTAGCAGCAGCAACATCTGGATTGTGGGATAAATGGTGACTGGGGTTTTTTTCTTCATGACATTCTGTATTTTCCAAATTCTATGTTATAAGCAATCACATTTTTGATGAGAAAAACAATTCAACATGTAAAATTCATTAACAGTGCTTTATAGATCACAAAAGTGTGAAAGTATCTGTAGGTCAGAAATAAATTTACGTGTTTCTGTACTAGATATGATAGTTGTTAATAAAATAAAACATCTCTACTGTATTCTCTTTTGCTTCCAAACTTGCTCACACTATATACACCCTCCCTACTAATCAATAATACCATGGTCTCTACTAAATTAAGACCAAACTTCTGAGCCCTACATGTAGCCTAGGATATGACCACAATGAACTTGTCAGCTTGCTCTTTGACTAGATTCTTAACTACTCTACGCATGTTCTTTTCTTCAAAAATTATCTCATTTGTTGGGGAAACGACAATCTTTTACACAAATGGTGCTGGGAAACCTGGATATCCACATGCAAAAAAAAAAAATCAAGTTGTACCCTTACCTTACATGCTGTATAAAAGTTAAATCAAAATGGATCAAAGATCTAAATGTAAGAGCCAAAACTATAAGACTCTTAGAAGAAAACATAGAAGAAAAGCATAATGACATTGGATTTGGCAATGATTTTTAAAATATGACACCAAAAACACAGGGAACAAAGGAAAAAGTAAGTCAGATTACAGAAAATTAAATTTTTTTTGCACAAGGGACACTATTAACAAAGTAAAAAGGCATCCCACAGAGTGGGAGAAAATAGTTGCAAATCATATGTCCAATAAAGGTTTAATGCCAGAAATATATAAAGAACTCTTACAACTTGACAACACCAGCAAAAAAAAAATTTTAATGGGCAAAAGACTTGAACAGATGTTTTTCCACATAAGATATATAATGCCCAATAGGCACACGAAAAGATGCTCAGGAATTTCATTAGGGAATTTCAAGCCAAAACCACAATGAGATATCACTTCACACCCATTAGGATACGTGTTATTTAAAAAATAAAACTAAAAATAAATGTTGGCGAGGATGTAAGGATAACTGGAACCCTCGTACACTGCTAGTGGGAATGTAAAATAGTGCATCTGCTATGCAAAAACATGGCAGTTCCTCAAAAGTTTATAAATAGAATTACTATATGATTGAGCAATTCCACTTCTGAGTATATATCCCAAAGAATTGGAAGCAGAGACTTGAATAGGTATTTGCACATTCATGTTCATAGCAGCATTATTTGCAATAACCAAAAGTTGAAAGCAACCCAAGTGTGCATTGACAGATAAATGAATAAACTGTGAGATACATCTGTCCATCTACATATTAATATACAATACTCCACTCTATATCACATATATATGGAATAGTGGTGTGTGTGTGTATATATATATATATGCATTATTCATTCTTTACAAGGAAGGAAATTCTGACACATAGATGTGTCACTTCTACACAAAAAGCAAGTATTGTATGATTTAGCTTATACGAGGTATCTATTATAGAAGAGTCAAATTCCTAGAGAAAGAAAGAAAAAATGGTGGATGTCAGTGGCTGGGAGGAAAGAAAATGAGGAGTTGTTATTTAATAGATAAAGAGTTTCAGTTTCAGATTTTAAAAGCTCTGGATATGTATGGTGACCATGGTTGTACAACAATGTGAATGCCCTAACGCCACTGAACAGTCCACTAAAAAATGGTCAAAATGATAAATGATAAATTTTATGTTACACATATTTTACCAAAATTTAAAAAGAAATCTAATTTGTTTCTACTTTGTGTATCTTTGCTCCTTTAGGTGAAAATGTCCCCAGCTTTGAAAATTGAACTTTGTATTCAAGACTTCCGATTAAATATTATTACCCCTTTCTTAATGAAGCCTCTCAGATGCGACGTCATCCTCATCTGAATCCTAATTACAGTCCTATAATTTAACCAAGTGCACTACAATGCCCATTTCATATATCATTTGATACTCGCAAAAAAATACTAATCTATTTAAATGTAAGAAATTTGGCTGGGAAAAGTTATGCAACCTGCCTAGGTCAAACCACTAGTGTGTGGCTAAGCTTCCAGTCTGTGATTTCCAGCTTTAAATGAAGCCACCCAAAAACTACTAGATCTAACTTTTCTGCACTAAATATACACCACTTTGAATTGTTACTTATAAGCTCCTTTTGTATAATTCTACTAGGCTATAAATTCTTTGAGAACAAGGACCAAGTCCTAAACATTTCTGTAACACCAGCAATCCCAAGCATATGTTCAATCAATCGTCACGGAATTGATGAAATAACAATTTGTGGGCGATTTACATAATGACAGAATGGACTCTACTAACCAAACACACATCAATCATCTAGAATTGAAAGACATAAACACTATAAAAGATACTGTACTCCAGATATCAAACTATAATACTTATCTAGATTGATAAGATATCCAACCAGTTAATTCTTGTGAAACAATGTTGTTCAGAAAAATCAAAACTGGCTTTAGCTGAGTAATACCCAATTTCCGCATTTTCTTTAACTCCTCTGCTATTTACAAACTGTGTTATTTTAAGCAGTCATCCTCAATGTTTTGATAAAGGTTATTACCACATCTTAGTCATTGGTTTCTGTAAAATATTTTATACTGTTTCCATTTAAGCTAAACAAACCAATACTTTGATTTACTGATTTTTTTTTTTTTTTTTTTTTTTTGAGACGGAGTTTCACTCTTGTTGCCCAGGCTGGAGTGCAATGGTGCGATCTCGGCTCACTGCAACCTCCATCTTCTGGGTTCAAGCGATTCTCCTGCCTTAGCCTCCCGAGTAGCTGGGATTACAGGCATGCGCCACTACACCAGGCTAAATATCGCACTCAGTGATTTGCCCAGATGCTTGTCTAGGTCATGGTTCTAACCCAATATATTGTATAGCAGCTGATCTCTAAACTGGACTTAGCTTTTTAACATTTATTTGAAGATTAACTGCAAATGTGTAATATTAGCAGCATGCTCTGCTCACTGATGTTATGCCAGAAGCCTATTAGACATACAGACTTTATGTTCAATTATTTTACTAGTCTCCATATATTGCCCGTCCTTATCATTAACTAGGTTCCCCTTTATTCTCTACTTTTGATAATTATACTCTAACTGACCTTACAGTTTTCTGGGAAGAACAGAGTAAAGATTGCATAATCTACTACCAAATACATGTTGTTTCACTGACAAGCCATGGTCATGTGCTGCGGTCATGGAACATGGCATTTCCACACACTCTCACGACGTCATGGCCACACCTGCAGCCTAAAAGAGGCAACCTTCCCCTTAGGAACAGGAGCTCTTTGAAGCCTGCCATGTTGATGAGGTACTGAGTATTTTTAGAAGACCTGTGGGGTTCATAGCTTGCTTCCAGCGGGTATGTCTGTATGTAAGGCTTTCATTGTCTTGTACATGACATAGTAATGCAGTGTGGATCAGAAATAGTGAGCAGGGTTTTAGAACAGGCAGGTTTTCCTCTGGCACTTCTCCTAAAGGCTTTTTCTCTTAATTTGACACTCGACTCATCTAACTTTTCCATATTTTCTTTGAAATAAGAGAAGTCAACCTCAGCATCTTGGCTGATGCCTCAAGGCACCGTAGAAAACAAGGATGTGAGATGCCACTCTAATGGGCTTGTTCTCAAGCCATAGCCTCAGATGTATGTCTACCAGCAGGTGCACACTCGGCTTTTTGCATGTGTTTTGTAATCATTCTAAGGTAATTGCTCTCTGGGTCAGATTTAAGCTCATTCCTTCACACGAAGCCAAAGCAGGCACTGCACACTAAGGGAGGCTAATCTTGGCTTGTGAAATAACAAAGGCCTTTTCTGTTTTATAGCCAAAGAGACTGAAACTCAAGAAAGATGGGAGGAATGTACTTTAGGCAATTTGTAGCTATTTTGCTTGATTTTCTCTTGAAGCAATAAATAACTGTGCTCCCTGCTGCTGGTATTTTATCAAGCTCTGTTTGTTATAACATTGTATTATGTTCCATACAAGACAGCATCATTGAGCTTTCTTTTCATGTTTCTCTACTACAATTTAACTCTGTGAGGAGCAATACCCATGTACCACCAGGATGAAGAAATAGCAGAACCTGCTGCTAAATGCCATCGCCTGAAGGCAGGGTTCCCCTATTAGGAACGAATGAATGCCAAGTTGGCTTCTTTCATGTAAATTAACGTGGTGAAAAAAAAAATAAGCAGATGCCTCTGGATTAACAATAACTCCCTGTGGATAATGACCTTTTGCCACTAAGAATACCGAAACAAGAGAAAGTTGTCTCCAACATAGGCCCACAAGCCACCCACTATCTTCTAAACACAGAAGAACGGCAGTAGTAGAAGTGGATCTGTGAAAATGGTCCCATCGATTTGGTTTTTATTGAGGTATGGTCTAGTTTGTTTCTCTGTAAAAGGCAGAGGAGTCACAGAATATTGCCTAGTTGGTGTCATAATGACGTGAGTTGCAACTGACCAGAATCACTGTTCTTCAAATCATGAGACTTATGATACAGTATTTGCCTACCCACTCCCAAAGGCTGTACTCACCACCGATAATAATGACAACTATAATTGTTACACATATTCAAAAGCATTTTTTATTTTCTTTTATTTGGTCCTTAGAAAACAAACATAGATAAGTAGGTAATTATCATCCTCATTTGTTATCTCGACCACAAGGAGATCACTGATATATAAAACTCCTTTGGTACCTCAGCTTTCCTCTCTTTAATAGAGGGTTTTACAAAGCTTTAACTGTTCACTGGGCCTGTGTGAATCCAAATCACTGAAAATAAATTGCACAACACTTTCAAATGCAGAAGGGCTGTGTCTGTGCTTCACATTCAGCCGCCTTCTCCTTTCCTCTTATGAATTACATTTAAATGAATTATGGCACAACAAGACCTGCCAAGCCTAAACCTAGGAGTGTGTGAATGAGAGCACCCCCTAAGTAATAAGTGATCAGAGCCGCCAGCAGGGCGCATGGCACTCAGGGCCCTGCACTCCACACTGTCTTCCCAGCGCTGACAGGAAAATCTTGTGCCAGGAAGAATCTATCTCTTCTGAAGACAAGAAGATCCTAGAACTAGTAGTACCAAGAGTCTATTGCAATGAGGAATGGGGGAGGCAGAGCACAGACATTCCTCTTTGCTGTGTGCAGCCAGTAAATCTAGTTGTAAAGACAAGCAAACTTGAGTTGTGGGAGAAATGTTCTCCATCTGTAAGTCCCGGGGGCTCAGTAAACGTTTCCTTATTAATGATAGTTTAGAGACGGAGCCTTTTAACTTAGAAACTTTTAGGAGTCATTTAGGGCACAATATATTAAAGAATGCTATGACATTAAAAGTAATATAAATAAAGGAAATGTAGTCTGAATAAGGATCATTTGGATAATTATTTCATCTCTTTGCATCCATAATTTTGAAATAAAATATAGTCTTTCCTCACTTCATCTGCAATAAATCATTTACAAAAAGTAAGTGGTTTCACAAATAAATGACTGTATCTATGACTACTCTCCCAAAATCAATAATACATTTATTGATAATACTGCATTTACAGGTTCATTTCACCTTAGTATTGACATTCTGTCTCCCCTGCCATTTCATTAGATTTAAAATTTTTCATTCTTGGTAATGAACTGTAAGAAAGTTATATGTTAGAAAGTGGCCCCATTTCAGAGTTGGGCAATGCAACTCAATATATCATTTTCTATTAATTACCACAGTCAGTAAAGTTTCTTGTTTGTGTGCTCAGCAAAATTAAAGTTAGGAGTTTTGGGCTTCATTTTGTAAGCCAAGATTCCCTGACTTGTCCTTAAATACACCACTTCACTGCTCTATGAAATGGAGGAATATATTAAAAACATCCTTCCTCTGAGCCTTCAGATGAGACTTGAGTTAATTCAACACATTCTTCTGAGTACTACAAAGTGACATTTGGGTGGAGGAGTACCAGCGATTCAGACCCAAAATGTAACACCTGCCTTTGAGAAGCTTACAACTGAATGAGACAGCAGATAAATAAACAGAAAATCTCGAGGTGAAGCAGGAAGCTCTAGTCTCTAGGTTTGTAAATGGGTAAATGCAGCATAGAAGACGGGTGTTAGCTCAGTGGGGTAATGTGCGGAATGCTGCATAGATGAGATGACATTTAAACAAAGTGTTAACTTTTTTAACATTAAGATTTCACGATGGAATGTAAAACATAAATGAACATGTCTAACTGCATCAACCCACTAAGCAGTTTAATAAAACCATTCCTACAATAATGTAGCACGTGACCTTTTGTGAAAATCTATTTGGGAGCATAATTATGTGGATGAGCCAAAGTCCAATCGCAACACAAAGCCAATGCACGGCCTCAGAGGAAATGACACAACCAGGGGGAATACACAAGTTTTCATCTCCACCTTATATTAATGCTGTGATCCCATAAAAAAAAAAAAAAGTTACAATAATTTTAGATGCTAGCGTAGGCTGGATTAGAAAAGCGGAGTTTTACTGCCATCTCCTGGCAGTACTCGATGATGGCTGTCAGTAAAATGATACTGGATTCTACCTGCAGGCTCGGGCAAAACAGTACAGACAGAAGCGGAAATGCTTATCATTAGCTGTTTTATTAGAAAGTATACATTTAAAACTCATTTCCGATGAAATGAATTTTCTGAAACTTTATTTCATTTAAACTGGTAACCGCAGAACTAAACAAATTCTTTATTCACATCTCTTGAATCTGTTATGTATACCTTGTTATTTCCAACACAATTGAAGAAGATACACTTTAGGGAAAAAGACTGTATTTTCCATCAGATTTTCAATTAGCTGAAACAAGATATTGTTTGCACCTGAATGAAGTAGGCTACAATATATTTCATATGTTGTCAAACGAAATATTTAAATGTCTTCTCTTTGTCTTGGTTTGAGAGCAGATTTTACGGCACCAAGTCCATGCACTATCTGTGCTTCTCCAACTCTCCCTGAGGCCTTTCCTTAACTACAAAACCATTTATGGCAAAAAAAAAAATTAAGGAAACCAATCATTCCATTACTTGCTAGCTTTCATTATATACTGAAACATCTATTCAGCATTTGTATCTGCTAATGCAACAGAAACTCATCTGCCGAGATTTATCACTTTTTTTACAGATATTGCTGTACATTTTGCAATGGGTCTTTATTATCTAGTAATGATGGCTTGCAAATTAAATTAGTTTTTAATGGCATAGTTAAATTCTAATTTATGTTTTGGAGCTTTAATTCATTTAGTTATAATGTAATCATTCTCTTGCTATTTTCTTACATTGCACAGAAAGAACAAAAGAATAGGGGTTCATCTCATCGCATTCAGTTGTCTTGGCTTTATTAAATCTTGTCACTAATTGCATTTCCCCCAAGAAAGTTTCAAAACAATTGCAGTCCAATTGTTTGGGGAGAAAAAAAAAAAAAAAGAAAAGAAAAGGAAAAAACCTCTCTGGTTGCTCAGCATTCTGTATAAGGAAGTTGAATCAAACTATTACTGTAACTTTAAGGGTTGGTTAGATATTGCCCTTCCTCATGCTCATTATAACCCTACCGTGCTGTGTAATGTACTGGGCAATTATTCTTTTGCAGTAAATTCCTTTCCTGTTAGCTCTTTCTTTCCTGAACATTCAGGAAAACTGAAACCAAAAGTGATCATTAGCAGCACAGAAAGTAATCTTTTATAATGTCTACTTGCATTTTCTTCCCTCTCAATCGACAGGTCTTTCAGAGACCTGACTGCAACAACCTTTTATAATGCCTTTTCACTGGGGTCCACGCTGCAGGAGCAAAAAGACCTTAGCAAGTTTCACGGTTTTAAACCAGAAACTGCGTTGTGGAGTTGCATGGGAATAATTAATATCATTTAAAATTTATTGAGCAGGTTTGACCCTTCCTTGGTGTTGGTAGTTTTTTCAGAACTAAAGCACACAGGTGGCATTTTAATGAGGACTATTTGCAACACAGGCTGTTTAAGTTTCCATCCAAACAAGGACAGTTTTCAGGCCCATTCTTCTTTTTCTTCTAATGAGAAGAGAAATTTCATATTCTGCAGAATTCTCCCATTCTAATTTTAATGTGTGCATATCTTCCTAAATGTCGTTTCTCCCGACTTCTGGATACAACAGGCAGATGACCCAGGTGAGAAAGTCACAGCTCATGGGTTTCTCCTGATTGCATGGATTCCACTCCTCACCCTGACCACCATCTTTTAAACTCCTGATCTTGATGACCAAAAAGATTAGTAAACCATTTTCTTCCTCTGGAAAAGCAATTTGCCACACCAGTCCTACCAGCTAGGAAGCAGGAGTGACAACTTCAAAATGAAAGCAACACTAAAAGGAATAACTTTTCATATTTCTTACAAGGATAAAACAAGAATATGTGATGTTTGCGTGAGAAGGAGATTGACTGTTCAGCACATACCTTTTATTACTCTTTAAAGTTTTTCTCTGTGCATGCTCGACTTTTTCAAAAGCTTGCTAAAATATAATAAGGCGATATAAGCATGTGATACTACTCCTGATTTTAATTCTGTTTAATATTATGCCTGTTAAACGATGAGAAAAAGATAAACTAGGACACCAAGATTCCTTTTACATGAAATAATATTTCTCTAAGAAACTAATGAAGAATAAAAGCCGCCTTAATATTAATCCCCTATTTCTCTGAGCTTTCTTGTCTTAAAATTTGCTGTTGACAAAGACTAGCACAATATCCGCAGAGTGGATCCAAGATTATAAATTGATCCTTAAGATTCACTTATGAAGGAGACACATCTGCACTGAAGTGAGCTTAGAAATAAAAGAGCATTTGTAGAAAAAGCAATTTGCTTCGAAGCTCAGCTCTGCTCTCAGCCACTCATACACTCCTGTCCACTGCCTAGGAGCAGTGTGCTGAGAGTTGAATTTGGCTCACAGTCAATAGCCTCATTCTTTAGCCTCTCAGGTGTTACATAACACACCTTGCTTTCTGCCTAATTCTCCCCTGAAGTTATCCTCTTCTTTTCCTAATATTGTAGTTCACACTGATGGAGATATTGTTAGAATCTCAGAGGAGGAATGAAAGCTTTTAGGACATGGTTCAAATAAAAATGTTATTGATTGTGAAGGCAATTTTCTTTAAATATAGAATTTTCTTATTTGTTTATTTCCACTCAAAGTAACTGTGACCTGTAAAATAGAAGCATTCATGAATTCGTTGACTTATGAGTAATCTTTATCCCCACATCCAAACAACGGGAGCTCTCTAAGGTCTTGCCAGTAACACAGCAGCCACTGGAGAACCCAGAACTCTATAGATTTCTGCCCTCCTGCAGCTTCCCAGTTGCTCACTGTTATGGGTTGAATTGTGTTTCCCAAAAAGGTATGTCGAAGTCCTAATCCTCAGTACCTGAGAATGTCACCGTATTTGGAAATAGGGTCATTGCAGATATAATTTGTTAAGATTAGATGATACTGTAGTAAGAGAGGTCCTTAACCCAGTATGGCTAGCATCCTTCTAAGATGCAGCACATGGGGAAAAGGTCAAGTGATGACAGAGGTAGAAGGTGAGTGATGAAGCTGCCAGCCAAGGAATGCCAAGGATTGACAGCCACCATCAGAAGGCAGGAAGAGGCAAAGTAGGATTCTACCCAGAGCCTCAGAGGGAGCCCACATGGCCCTGTTGACACTTTGATTTTGAACATCTAGTTTCCAGAACCATGAGAAAATACATTTCTGTTGTGTTAAGCCCTCATAGTTTGTGCCATTTGGTATGGCAGCCCCAGGAAACTAATAAACCTACCCACCTACTAGCCTCGCCCTGTCCCCAAGTCAACCCTAGTAACAACCACTTCCACTTCCCAGGGGTCTGTGGGCTCAGAAGTAATTATGAGGGTTATGGATCCAGACAGTGTATTTTATTCATATTTCAGGTACACTGGATTCCAAAGACTTTCATGACAAGCCCACCATCAAATTATCACACTCTTAATGACGACACGGCTTTAAATTCCAAACACTTTTCATAAAAGGAATTTTTGGAACATAATCTGTTTAAGTAAGATTTACCTATTCAGAGAAGTTGTATTGTTTTTAATACATCTTAAGTTTTGCCATAAAATATTATACGGCCATAAAAAAGAATGAGATCATGTTCTTTGCAGGGACATGAATGGAGCTAGAGGCCATTACCCTTATCAAACTAAGACAAGAATAGAAAACCAGATACCGTATGTTCTCACTTATAAATGGGAGCTGAACGATGAGAACACATGGACACATAGAGGGGAGCAACACACATTGGGGCCTTTCAGAGAGTGGAAGGTGGGAGGAGGGAGAGGATTGAGAAAAACGATTAATGGGAACTAGGCTTAATACCTGGACGATGAAATAATCTGTACAACAAACCCCCGTGATGCAAGTTGACCTATGTAACAAACCTGTACTTGTATCCCTGCACTTAAAATAAAAGTTTAAAAAAAAAGTTTTGCCATGAAATTGAGGTGTCTAGGAATACTTTATTTTTAATCTAAGAAAAATCATGTATTTTCTAAATAATGTTACCTTGTCCATGAAAATAAAAGTGCAATTGGGAAAATTTTGGTTCGGCCTGAAGGAAATCTAGTAAGACCAAATACATATTTCTCCACTGGATATAAAAGGATCAATAAACAATTATAGCTTTTATTAATTTTCAAAGGATACAGAATAGCTTTAAAGGTATTTAGTCTAGTTTTGAAGGAAACATGCAGGTCTAGCAACGCAGTCTTTTATAAGTGTATGATTGTTTGGTTTGGAGATGCTGGAGTATCAATTTCACTCCACATAGGATGTTGGCTCAGGAACTGGCTGGTTCTTTGCTAGACTGTTCAGAGCACACAGACACCTCCAATAACCTTATCCTAGCTATGCATTGCCATGAACCAACCCTACAGTTTTACAAACTTTTTGACCTTGTTCTAAATTAAGAAATATACTTTACACTATGACCTAATGCAAATAGACCTCTACATGAGCATAATTTATATGAATATATATAATTGAAACAAACATTTCAAAAAGCAATGCTTGTCCTTATTACTTATAATATATTCTCATATTTTTCATTCTTTCCTATATCATTTAATAATGCTGACCTTGATCTATTAAACTGACTTCAAAGCAGTTGAAATGGGTATAGCCCACCATCAGACAATAGACATAAACTCTATCATTGCAATGAACTCCAACTCTTCTATGGTTTTGACTGAAGAACCCTGAAGCTCCCCAGGACATATAATCCACTGATCCTACCACTTTTCTGTGAACCCATCCCTTTATATGCTCATTACCCTCCATACCAGGTAAACTCCATGATTACTTATTGTAATCACTTCCTTGCACACCCTCTACTCACTTTCCCCCTTTTGCTTTGTCATACTGTTTTGGAAAAACCCAACCCTGATTATATCCAACTCTGTACCCTGGGCACATACACCAGCAGGTGAACAGGGCTGGAGGAAAACACCCAGACACGCTATTGGTCTCACTTAAATTCATCAATACCAACTCCCGATGAGCTTTCATGCTGCCTTGTGAATATTATCCATCCTCACGACTGTAAACACCATTTTCACCAATGACTCCCATTTGTGTCTCTAACCCAGGTCTCTTCCTGAACTCAAGATTTGTTTATCTAACTGCCTATTTGGCACCTCTACTTGGAGGTCTAACAGGTACCTCAAACAACATGGCCAAATCCAGGCTCCTAGTCACCACCCTCTACCCCAAATCCGCTTCTCCTGCAGTCTCCCCTATCTCAGGAAATGCACCTCCTTTCTTCCAGTTGCTTTCCATCTGAGTCACGGTAGAAGCTGACGTCCTACAGGAAGCCCTCCACCACCTCGCCCCATAGTCAGCTCATTTCTCCCCACTGACCTCACACTCACACATCACACACCAGCTGCACTGGTGTCTTCTATGTGCCAGGCACTCTCTTCCCTCGGAGCCTTCACCCTGGCTGCTCTGCTGTGCCTTTGTCTGGGTTCTTCTTCTCTCCGATAGTTCTATGGCTTGCCTTCTTCAGATCTTTGCTCAGGTGCTGCCTGCTCAGTGTAGCCCTCTCTAATCATCCATTTAAAACTGCAGCTCGCCTCCACCATAGCACTATACTCCATCCCTGCTTTTTCTCCTTAGCACTTGTCATTATGTAACATGCTGTATAATTTATTTACTTCTCCTGCTCTTTGTCTGTCTCCTTTAAATAAACTATATGCTCCATGAGGACAGGGATTTTTGTCTATTTTGCTCTTGACTGTACTCACAAGTTCTTGGTATACAGTACAATAAATGTGTTCGATTAATAAATGAATAAGTAAACAGAGTCAGTGCCATGCAAGGCCACATACTGTACCTGGGCTTCAAATGTGAAACCAAATGTTCCAAAAGTATGGATTTGGATTGTTAGTCTATTTTATATAACCTGAGTGAACGGTATGTATAACTTTTCTTAGCAGTACTACTATAAATACAGAATCATAGCACTTTCCCTAGTGATTACATTGTTCCTAACTTACCTGGGAAAAATACACACACAGACACACATAGGGAGAGCAAGAAAGGTAAAAATACTTGGATCTTCCTATATCTCAAGACTAAGGTCTAATTCCTAGGCTATGTGTTTGAGAGATGCAACTTCCTTCCGCAAAGCACCTATTCTGGACTTGAGATATACCAGTTTACTGTGGCTCAAAACTGGAAAACCACCACGAGGTAGAACTGGACAAACCCCTTCTGTGATGTGAAAAGGGTTACAGGAGTCCTCAAAAACAAAACCCCACGAGCGCAAGGTGAGCCTACACACTCCCTAGTATCATCAGCGTGCACTTTGAGTCATAACAGATAATTCTAGCACCAAAAAAGAAAAAAAAAAATACAAGATCCCATGGCGCAACAATTCTAAGCAACTTGGGTTAACTTGCAGCAAATCAAGTCACAGCAAATTCTGTATAACTTAGTAACAATTAGCATATTACAAAAGAGTATTTCCACTTTGCAATTCAGCATCCATTTCTTTTCCTTTTAAAAACAAAAAAATTTAAGCGATTTTTTGGTTTTAATTTTGCCACCTGGAGTCTTAAATTTTGCCCTCAACTTTGTAATTCATGATGCTGCTCTCAGATGGGCGCTATTAACAATGCTGAGCCATCTGGTAGCCTCCTGTTTTAACCAAACATTCTTGCTAAGTAGGTATTAAGATGAGTTGTTCCTGCAAGCTGATGGCATGCATATGCTGTAAACATGTAAATGTAGCCATCTTTTTTAAACATTATTTTAAATTTGAGTATTCTCTAAATGTTGGTGCCCTCTGTCCTGATTATACCTCTGCCCTTGAAATTTTATTGACATTTAAATTAAGTATTTATGAAAGGGATTGAGAAGGGGGAATACTTATGAAGCCTTGAGGAAGATAAAGAAAGGATAAATCTAGGTGATGCTAAAGAGATATTTCTGAGATCATCAGCTGTCATCAGTTCCCCAATGTCCACTCAGTTTCAGCTTTGCCATCAGCTCGTCTATGCACATATAAAGCCATCTGTTGTGGAGAGATCAATATCACACTGAAACATACTGGCCAGAAAGCAATAGCTAGCTAAGTTAGAACACTGTCAAGTAGCTGAACAACTTTCCCAAAAATTTTCTTTAAAAAAAACAGTATTTCAAAACACAGTGCAAAAATTCTCTCTCATATTTGCATTGGCTATGCAGTGTAGAGATGCAACACATGTTTGTTGCTGATTATTCCATTAAGATCTCTCCAGCAACTTTCTCTTTTTTTCTATACCCAGCTGGCATTCCACAACAACAACAACAACAAAAGACTCTTCACAGATTGACCTCCAATAACTTTTAAAACACACAAAGAACGCCTAGACAATATCAGTGTCTGAATACCACAACAGCAAGACCCAGGAGAGAGTGAGGGGGCAGAATAGAAGAAAAGAGAAGACACACAACAGCAGGGAGCGGCTTAACTGGAAAGCAGGTAACTGCGGTCTTCAGTCAATGGTCAGAAAAGGACAGAATGCAGGACAGAGAACTATTGATGGGCCCTGGAGAGAGGAGACGGACCAACTACCTCCTGAATCTCTAAAGGCCCGGCTCTTGTCCAGTAATTTCCTCATTTTATTTTACAGAAACAAGAAATCCTCCATGCCCATCTCATACTATCATTCTCTCTCCCTCTCTCTCTCCCCTTTCTCTTTTTAGCAGAGGGAACACATCAAGTGGAATCATCTACCTTCAGCTGGGAGGAGGAAGGCAATAGCTTCCCATTTATTGCAGCTCATATTACAGGGAACACAAGAGAAGGGACATTTCCTACCTGCTGGGCTTTGAATAAAGCTCAGTTTATGTTCCCTTGGAGTTCACGTTCAGAAAAAAAAAAAAAAAAACACGTAGTGACCCTCAAAACAACCCAAAAAAGGGCAATAGGGAGACTTGATAATGGATCAGTTCACTGGGAAAGAGGAAAAGGGCTTAAGTTCCCTACTTACAAAGCAGCCTAAAGAGAAAGCATTATTCCATGCCCAAGCCATGCCACGTGCCCCAGATCATTGCTTTCTTTTCCACACTGAATTGTGTTTTCACATCTATTGTTGCAAATGTTTCAGGGCCACTAGAAGCTGGAGAGTCCTGTTTTTGACACAGCTGGAGAGCAGATTGTTGGGGAATCGGGGGGCACCTTCCCTGAGGAGTGAGCCCTTTTACCCAACACTCCAGTTGTCTCACAATCATTGGAAGCAAAGAATGCAAAGCCCCCGTCATGCTGCCATAATGTACTGTGATTAAACCTTGGCTGAACTTTCCCCCACAAAACAAGGTATCACATAAAGTGCCCAAAATCAGGAGTATTTTGGGAAAAACAATCATTCACTTGTTCAACCAAAAAAAGGTTTCTAGATCTAATTGTCACCTGCAGTGCACGCCATAAAAAGGTTGCTGGCTACAAAACAGAGTTGTATAAATAGCATGACAAACAGCTGCAGATTTCAATTACTCCATGATCATCAGTGTATAGAATAAAGAGGCAATTTTGCAGAGGAGAAACCACGGGGAATACATCGGACTGACAACTGCCTGGAATTCAATTTGCCGAAGTGATATTGAAATATGGGGGAGAAGTCGCAGCGCGCTGATTAAGTTTCAAGCTGCTGCATTACTAATACTCTCTCATGAACCTGTATGCTCTGTTATCACCATAGCAACATGATCATCAGAGCAATCCTGAAAACAGGCTACACCACAGACTGTTCATTTACATTTGTGATAAATGCTGGAAAAGTCAGGTACATTAATAAAGCCAGGACTCTCAGCGAACCTGACACCCTAGAAAAATTGCAAAGAGTAAAAAATATTGTTTTTCCATACCTTTAGTTCTTTGACACCTATAAACAAACAAACAAACAACAAAGATTTATGAAGAGTAGAGCCAAATGTTCATCCAAGAAGAAATAAATACAGAAAATCTGTTTTACTGTAATCCTGGAGATATTTACATTTGTCCAGGGTACCTAATAGGGGGAAAAAAAAAAAAAACAAAAACGCTTTGAGGTATTTGAGGGAAAGAAAGGTCACACTCACACACACAAGCTTTAAAAGATCACTTAGTTTAAATTGTTGGTTCTCTTTTCACAGACGTGCAGAAAAACCTTTACATAGCTAAAGTTTTACCCTACCGATTGTATTTCCTGTGCTTACTGAATGAATGAAAGATGAGATTACAATAAGCATTTCTGACAAACTGAACTCACTAATGTGACTCATTGCACACATTTCTCATTCTCAAAATGTTTATTTATATTTTCTCAACCTTATGACTGCTTATTACAAAGAAAGGTAAAATATTTTAAAAATGGCTTTTTTATTTTTATTGAGTAAATTTACTTTCCTGATACAGAGTATGGCACAGAAATATTAGAATCTAACTTGGAAAATATTCTATTTTTCCAGAAAGTTAATCAGATGAGAAAAAACTTGAAAGAAAAATTTTAAAATGTTTTGCTTTTTCAGAAATGGCAAAAGAATATTTTCCCTCTAGAATTATGAGACGTTTCATATTTTTCAAGTATGTATGTCAAGCCAGTGTCCTCTGTTCCCATGGAAAGATACCATCCTCTTTTGGCCCCTGCCTGTCTGAAGGCTACATATCATCCCCAGCAACAAGAAAATCTCTCCTCAGGTTTATGTCGCAGTGAGAAGAGTTTATTCTTGTGTGCTATATCCAAAAAGAAAAAAAAAATGTGTTTCCCAAATAGTTTACTCATTGCAGTTCAAACAAAGTTCACTCTTAGCAGGATACCACAATAAAAATCTCCAGAAGCAAAGATGTTTGCAATGTATTGTTATTTTATTAACATCCTATTTAGAGGGCTGTTATATTGTGTCACTATAATACAGGAATACAGTCATTTTCATTCCAAAAGAAACCCATATCTCATGTAGAGGAGGGGAGTAGTGAAAGTCAATAGCAGATACTTGAGAGGAAAAGTAAAACCCTCAGTGTCTCTCTCTACCTCATTCTCAGACTGTATTGATGAGGAACATATATCCATGTATACCCCTTTGCATCTCCTATTGCTTTGTCCTATTTCCTAGCCCTCCAAATGCCTCCTTATTCTTTGGAAAGCATCATGAAACTAAGAAAAATACAAGGGGCTTGGAATAAGTTAAGCTTGACTTGAAATTCCAATTTCTACATGGTAACACTAGCAAGTCAGTCATTTGATTTTATGAGTTTAATTTTCCTCATGTTGTAATATGGGCATCACAACCATCTCACACAGCTGCTAAAGATTCAACGAGATAATATGTTGTCTACCAATGTTCAGCACATGGTAGGTACCCAGTCGAGGTTAGGTCCTTTCTCCTTCTTTCTTGCAATGTTCCTGATCTATCCATCATGCTCACCTGTCCACTGAAGTGCTCCTCAGAGGTTTCCCCTCCACCATTTTTCACAAAAACTTTGCTGAGCAAATCTCTCAACCATGCCACTACCTCCTAAACCTAATACTTACCTACACCTCTTCAGCTAGATTCTCTGGTTGTGTGCTACTGAATTCCTTTTACATGCAATCCAATGTCCCCAGTCAGCCTTACCCTCATTCTCCCTCTTTCTAGAATTTCCTTGCTTCCTATCACTCAATCCCTCTCCATAGAGTATCCAGGCCCCTTCTCCTTAACAGGGACAGAGAAGATTGAGAAGCATCCCATGGAGGCAGTGTCCAAGGTGGGAAAGTCGTGATCTTAAGGCATTCCTGGAAAAGCTCTGCAGACTTCTGAAAGCATGATATAATAGAAGGATAATGTCAGAATCCAAGAGAGATTGGTCCTGACCCAACCCCTGGTGAGAATGAGCATATAAGCTGGGATTTGATAATGGAATAAAAAGCTCATCAAATATTGGGTACAACTTTCTAAGATAGAAGCTGCTCACAAAACACTCTTCACCACACTAGACTGAAAGATTTACTTTCTCAACACATGTGTGAGAGAGTTCGAGAAGGAGAAGACATTAACAGGGATCCCAACCGCCCAACTCAAACCATTCGTATCCCACTCGCCCTTGTTACTCCTCCATTTCCACAAGCAGAACTTCTCACTCTCTCCACACCAAATGCACCCTCCTGGTAGCGGTGAGAGACTCTCTCAATCAGAACTTAGAAAATATGGGTCTGGCTTCAGTGCTGACACTAATTAGCCATCCACAAGCTTGGGTCCCACAAGCTCTGTAAGCCTCTATTTCTAGGGGTTATCATTTTGGGCATAGACCCCTTTGGCAGTCTGGTGAAGCCTGTGAAACCCTTCTCAGAAGAATGATTTTAAATGTATAAAATAAAATAAAAGGATTATAGAAAAAAATAATTACTTTTACACAGTTTGCAGAGTTGTCAAATATTTAAAAAACAAAATTGTAACATATAGTAATATCTATGCTTCTTTATTAACACAATCAATAAAATGATCTACTAGCAGTTGTAATAAACACTGTAATTTTGAATTGGAGACTATTATAAATGATACCTCGAGATAACTGCTACAATCATAAATATCTGAAAATATCTGTCATTTCTATAGGTGACCAAATTGCAGGTACTGTTATAATACTGTGATTTGTGGGCTACATTGTTAATTGAAGAAAATGCAAAATTTCAATTAGAGCTAAAGTGTTTTTGTAAGGTAAGGGAATTCTGCTAAAGAATCTTGTTTTAGACTGTTTGGGCGGCTATAACAAAACACCATAGGCTGGGTGGCTTATAAAGTACACAAAGTTATTTCTCACAGTTCTGTTGGTTGGGAAGTTCAAGATCAAGACACTGCAGATATTATGTCTAGTAAGGGCCCACTTCCTGGTACCTCCTCTTCTTCCTGTAACCTCACATGGCAGAAGGGATGAGGGAACTCTCTCAGGGCCTCTTTTATAAGGGCACTAATTCCATTCGCTGCCCTCATGAAATTACTCAACTCCCAAAGCCTCCACCTCGTAACACCATCATATTGAATATTAGCTTTTAACATGTATATTTGGAGGGGATACAAAGATGTAGTCTATAGCAGATCCCTAAGATCCCTTTGGACTCTGATGTTCTGATTTCATCACTCACACCAAGTCATTTCATTACTCCCTCTCGCTCACTTCTGAATGCTCATCTCCTTAACACACTGGGCTCCTTACCCTGTTGAATTTTAGAGAAAGCTATTTTAATGTCGTCTTCAACACCATATTTGAAATTCTCACCTCTAATATGTCACAATGGCTGTAATTTCCAATCCTGATTCATTTCAATCATCCTTTTTAGCTAAACCTCTCTGTGCTGCAGTTTCTTCCTTGTAAAATGAGAATGATAATGGTGCTCATCATGTAGCTATTATGAGAATTAAATAAGCTAAAACAGAGAAAGCACTTAGAACAGCATGTGGAACACAATGGAGTCACAAAAGACACTGTATTCCTCTGATCAATAATATTAATCCATTAATTGGCTGCTAAGCATTCCTAGAGAATACTTAGAAGACACAAAATGTGCTACTTTGACCCACTGCAAAGATATACCATTCAGCTGCAGCTGGATCTCACCACTACTTCTTATTCTTTTTTCATCTCACATTCACAATTGATTTCTAAAACAATGAATGTGAGTGCTCAAGTACCCTCTATATACTAAGCACTATTGCAGAAACTGGGAGTTGATTCACTAATTCATTCATTTACTCAGCAAATATTCATTGAGCACTCACAGTGTGATGGGCACTGTTTTGAGCATTGGCGATCTAGCAAAGAACAACTGAGACAAGGTTTAGTGAAGCTTATATTCCAGCAAAAGTATTCCTCTTTGAACATGGCAGGCAAGACCCCATTCTTCTGAACCTTATATTCCAGTTAGAGATGACAGACAATAAACGCTCAATCAACAAGCAAATAAACGAGAAAATATCAGATAGTGGTAAGTATTACTGCAACTCATTATCAGGCCAGCATTTTACTTTTCCCTACTTGTCTTCCATATAAATAATAATAATCTATAGCCTTGCCTACCTCTTGCCACTATCTTTTTTTCCGCAAGTGTGATATATGTATTCTAGAAATGTTCCTTCTATTTTTCATCATTTCCCCCAGCCAGACTCCTATAATTTCAATTTCCATTCTTTCCATTCTACTGAAACTGCTTGTCAAAGGTCATTATTAATTCCCTTCTGATTAAAATTCCCTTTAGAGTCTATATCCCTCTGGGCCTCTCTAAATGGTTTTTGTATAATTCAAGTCTGCTTCTTGAACTCCTCTTCTTTTTGGAGTTACTGCTTTGTCCCCACCTGCTTCTACTGCTATTTTTCCTGTATTCCCTTGGCTGGAGTATCTTCCTACTAATGACCCCTTTTAGGTGAATTCTCTGAAGATTCCATTTATTTGTGCTCTGCTCTTTCCTGGCATCTCTCTGCAAATTACTTAAAAATCTACACCTCAAGCCCTGTCTCTTCCCCATTGTAGATCCAGTCACCTATATGGCATCTGCAGTCCGATGACCCGGCAGCCCTTCCAACTTTGTATCTTCAAAAACCAAAGACTCTCCTAGCTCTAATGTTGTCTTCGAGCACACTTCTCCCCCATCATGAGATGCCTGGTTGCTTCTCTTCCTCTTTATTATCGTATGAGTAATAATAAGGGCATAATAAGAAATTTCTTTTTAGAGATAAGACTGACAAAAAATTAGAAAGTTATAAATGATCGTAAACCTAACATTCTATGAATTTTTGCTTCTTTGTGTTAAATGGTACAGAAAAGCCTAAAAGTGTAATTGTAAGTGAGGGAAGGGAGAGATCCTAGGACATAGGCCTAAAAGCTATGATGAGTATTTATTGAATGTTTACTATTTTGCAGGAACAGCGCCAAATTCTTTAGGTGGATTATCTTTTAGTTTTCTCTAAAAATCCCCCCCATATTTTACAGACGGGGCTCAGAGAAGTTAAGTAACTTGACTAAATTCAAACAGGTATTATTCATTGCAGCACTATTCACAATAGCAACGACAAGGAATCAACCCAAATGCCCTTCAATGATAGACTAGAAAAAGGAAATGTGGTACATATACACCATGGATACTATGCAGCCATAAAAAGGGACAAGAAGGGTCTCTATGCCCCTTCTCTCATTTGCATATTAACATGAGTGGAATCCGATTCCGTGATAATTGCACCACAATCAATATTTGTATTGACAGAGCATTACTGGTTCTTATATGTGTGTGTGGCATCTCTCTCTGGCACTTGTCGATACCCTGTGCCTCCAAAGCATTAAGCTAAGCCAGGGCCTATATCCTTGGATAAATCTACCCATCTTTTCTTCTCTTCTTGCCACAAGGGTTGTTAGGTAATCTGATATTCCTTGTGTCCTGGTGTGGTTTTTTATTTGGAAACAGATGGTAAAAGATCCCCATTTGTGCTGGGTCACATGCAAAGCCCTGTATTGTCGGTAGATTGGTGCCTCTGTACAGTTTGCCGTTATTTCTTGTGCACATCTCTCTCGGGACCTCATGAGAAAAGGAGTAGCTGTGGGCCTGAGGAAGAAGCAGGTGTTACTGGATTTCTTGGTCAAATGTCAAGTAATATAATAAAATCCTCACTCAAACCGTTAACAATATTCATACTACAATGTTCAGTTTAAATACTTATTTTAGGGCTGGGCGCAGTGGCTCACACCTGTAATCCCAGCACTTTGGGAGGCTGAGGTGGGGGGATCACGAGGTCAGGAGACTGAGACCATCCTGGCTAACACGGTGAAACCTGTCTCTACTAAAAATACCAAAAAAAAAAATTAGCTGGCCGTGGTGGCAGGCCCCTGTAGTCCCAGCTACTCAGGAGGCTGAGAGAGAAGAATGGCGTGAACCCGGGAGGCAGAGCTTGCAGTGAGTGGAGATGGATGGCACCACTGCACTCCAGCCTGGGCGACAGAGTGAGACTCCGTCTCAAAAATAAATAAATAAATAAATAAATAAAAAGAAAAAGAAAGAAAATACTTATTTTGTAGCAATTAATAGCATAAGCTCTACATTAAAAATGCCCTGAGTATGACTCTCAACTCCACTATTTAATGCCTCTGTTAATTTAGTCTAGTTACTTAGCTTCTCTGAGACCCATCTGTAAAAAATTGGGGATTTTTGGAGAAGACTAAAAGATAATCCACCTAAAGTATTTGGCACTCTTCCTGTAAAACAGTAAACATTCAATAAATGCTCATCATAGCTTTTAGGCCTGTGTCCCAAGATCTCTTCCTTTCCTCACTTAGAATTACACTTTCAGGCTTTTCTCTACCACTTAACACAAAGAAGCAGAAATATATAGAATGTTAGGTTCACTAACATTTATAACTTTCTAATTTTTATGTGTTGCTCTTATCTCTAACAAGAAATCTTCATCTCCTTGTAGGTAGGTTAAACTTAAAACTTACCCTTCCTATGTGACTTCAAGAGTGACCAGCACCACGCCAGTGTACCTCAATGTCCTATGATTGGCCAAAATGCTACAGAGCAACATAACCCAGCCGTACTTTGATCAGATTGTCAACAAATGTTTTGACTGCAGGTCAAAAAATGTAAGCTGGCACATGGACAGCCGCTTCACCATCAGTCATACTTCCTGGGTTGTAGCAATTCTTCCTGCAGCATAACTCTGCAGAGGATGGATGTGTCAATGTAATATTTGCCTACCTGATACACGGTAAGCTAAGACAAAGCAGGAAGAAAGCACAGTATTTCTCCTGATCATTGTTTCAAATGAAGCCACGTCACTGCAAATGATGAAGGAACAGAAGCAATCTAGGATACAATCCCCAAAGTAAGTTGACTCATATTGAGCAAACAAGCCATCTGTATTTCAAGACCAAAAAAAAAAAAAATTGAATCACAAATAGCAACAAATAACAAATAGCTTTTGCCTCATTATGTTATGATTACTGGAGGAAGTAACATACCTACACAATATCCATCACATGATGTTGTAAAAAGTATTATTTTATTGAACATATATTGGCATTCCATTAAATATAATTTAAGTTCAGCAAAATATTTTAGAGAACCTTCTAAGCTGAAATCTGGCCTTTATACATATGCATGAACTCATCTTTGAAGAGCAAAAGGAAGGAGAAGTTTAATAATTTCTCACTTCTGTTTTTTCTCATTTGCCAGCCCCTTCAAACTGAGAAATTGCAACATTTTTTTTAAAAAAAAAGGTCTCTTTATCAACATCATGTGCTTCATTCCTTTCATGAAGGGGAACTAGTAAAGTTTGAGCTTACCACTTTACCTTCATCGCACTGCAGTTATAGGGTAAAAAAAAAATGAACACTCTGGTCCAAAGAACAAGGTATTATTATTTTTAATGTTGTTATTTGGGCAATTTGTTTTTTTTCTTCAGTCCTTAATCAAACTTTAATCAAGCCAAGAGCCTAAAGCAGAGTCTTTCGAAAAGAAAAATGGCCAAATGCACAGGTACAATCACCAGCGCCAGGTGAGTAACTCTTCTGTCTTGTTCAGCAGATTGTGAGCCCTGATAGTAGATCAGACCTCAACTTTCTCAGTGTGCTTTGGCAGCAAAGAGAGGCAATGCAATTTTAGGCTGTGTACACAAATGCATCTCTCACAGAGTAGGGGAAGAACGCCCTGATGTTGCCCTTAGGAAACATCATCTAGCATGAAATATGGTGTGCTCTTCCAGCCCTTACAAATCAGGAAAGTTTCGATCAAAGAGGGAAGAGCTCAGAGGGGAATCACAAATGTGGATGGAGGAAGAGCAAAAGTTTTTAAAGACTGTGGCAAACATTCTGTGGCCAGACGATGACTAAGAGGTATGGGAAAGCGTTTATGAGCACAAGGAAATGGTAAACATGCAGGAGAAAGAGGGATCGTTTGGTGTGCACAAAAGCAGAATAACAGCAGTAATGAGATGAAATTGAGCAAAGGAAAACTTAGGCAGCACATCAAGGAAGAGTTTGCTAACAGCAAAGCCTATTAGACTGCCAAATGACCTCTCAAGTCCATTGCCTGGGTCATTTAAAACAGGACTGGGCAAAAGTACTCAAGGAAGCAGTGTGGTGAACAAGCCCGCCCTGGCAGGGGAGAGTCGAGATGACCTACCAGTTATTGTTCTGTCCCTCTAATTTTTGTGATATATAACATCACATCATTACATTGCCTCCAAATGGGCTGCTCCTTGGGCTGCGGTTATAATGAGAGTGGATTACTTAGCAGGCAATGTACTCCAGAGGAGGCATGCAGTGGCCCAACCTGTAAACCACAGCTCATTAACCAGCAGCTACTCAAATTATTCTGTGCATCTCTGGCCTAATTCAAATTAGAATTGGAGGGTTTTTCCTGACAGGCTAGATGAAAGCTTCAAGTTCTCAGTATATTACAGACTGTTTTTACTATGAGCTATGAATTCTGCATGTTTTTTAAACTTTGATTTTGTCTCAACAGATAGAGAGGGGAAAAAAGTACTAGGAAATAATTGGAAAATGTCAACTGACAAAAGCAGATTGCCTTCAGCATGGGATATGATGCAGCGATAGCTGATCACATAAAGCCAGTCACTTAGCAGAACAAGCCCTTTTCATTGGAATAAAACATCATCTATCAGTATACTTGGAGGACTGCAATATACCTGTAAATGGGTATGGGCCTCCAATAACCCCTCCTAATACTAGTCCATCGTGGCTAAGTGAACACCTCTTGGCTTCTTCATTGCTGGTCTTTATTTTCAGAGTACCTCCTGATCTTCAGATACAGATGTCAGGTATCCAATGCACCCCGGTTATGCAGACATTATTGAAATCAAGTTTACCTGGGGTCAACACAACAGCCTACACTGAACGTAGAAAAGATGCACTTTTAAAAATATTTAGAGCAGACTATCTTTTAACTGTTCCTAAAATATCGTCATTATGTATACACATATCTTTTTACATTCCATACAATATTTTTATATAAATAAAATCTGCTGACTTCCAGTCATTTCAACAAACATATTTAGTGCACCTGCTAAGTTCCAGACACTACGTTAAGGGGACCAAAGGGGAGGAGAGACAAATAATTACAAAGATGAATAAAACATGGCCCCTGCCTTCGAAGAACTCATGGTTACGAACTGACCCAGCAACCCCTTTCATTACAGCCAGCCAGAGAGACAATGCCACAGGTGACCAGAACCCCTCAGCATAGCTCTGGACCTCCCAACTCAGTTCCTGGTCAGGGAGTTGTACCCATTCACATTATTTCCACCCTAACACTCAGTTTCCAGAACTGTTGTAACAGCTGATTCCTTTTCAGCTTTTTTTCCTGTATTCAGATCTTCATTCACCCCTGAGAATAATAGCACTTCTTGCCCTTCCATCTATATTCCTACTCAGACATGACCTGTCCTCGCCCATGAATCCTATCTATCTCTGGCCCCTCCTGGTATATCCCAGTCCAGTAAAATTCTACCCATGTGAATGGGAATTCTTTCTAATCAGACCCAGGGCCACAAAGCGAGGGTTGCACAGTTCATATTCTAACAACAGGCATGTTCAGATGTCCAAAATTAATAATAAGACAGAATGTGTTATAATCTCTCAGGAAAAATAACAAATAAAAATGTCATAGCAATATATTGGCAGGAAAGATTATTTCTGACTAGGATGATAGAAGGCAGCTTCATGAAAATGTGATGTGTTTAGACCAACCTTAAAGAGGAAGGAAGAATTTATCAGGAGTTAGTTAAGAGCAATCTAAATGAGGGGAAGAGAGTGAACAAAGGAACGGGGTGAGGGGAAAGCCTGGGACACTATCAGCTTAAGGAAATAGATTGGGGTAGAAGGGAGGTGGTTGGCAAAGGCTCACAAGTTAATTGGAAAGGAGATTTGTGTGGCCTTGAATTCCATGATAAAGATTTTGAACTTTATGCTCTATGGGATGAGCCATTAAAAGTCTTTCAGTAAGGATATGATACAATCAGCTATGTTCTAAGAATAATACTTTGGCTGCAGTTTAAAAGATAGATGGGAATTGGGGGAGGTAACTACCGAACAAAACATTAGGATGAGATATTTATTCTCCTCAGAAGGTGAGCTGAATATCTTCTGCACGCCCTCAGAGCCACTTTCCTCTCTCCCGTACCTGCTGTCTCTCCTGAAAGACTGACTGCCTCACCAACTCTCCTCCTCTAGTTTCCTCTAACGTTCAGCCAAAGGCAAGGACCCACAGGAGATCTGGGAGAAGGAGGAGGGTAAGCTCAGGTACATATTTCCTCAGTTTCCTCCCTGCAAGGTTACCTTGGGTGGCTGTGCCCTATTCCAATAGAAGGTCATGGCTCCTGTCAGCGGGCCCCTCCAAGCCCACCCCCCATCTCTCTCTAAAGTCCAGGAGCTGTTCTCTCCCCTCACCCCTTCAGGCCTAAGGGTAGCAGTAGTGGCCACCTCTAATAACACCACATTATCCCTGATGGTTTCTCAATACCCTGCCCATACCTTGGCAAATAAGCTCTTTATCTAAATTTTCTTGACTTCCTCAGTGTCATGTGTCAGGTGCAGGAGGCACTAAATGCCCTCGAACCACAGTGATGTCCAAGAGCATGGAGAGGCAAGGGTAGTGCTCCTGAGGGCACGAAGCTAAAAGGCTCTTCCTTGCTGAGGAGATAATAGCTGTGGTAAAGCAGCCATCATAGCTTAGTTAATTTATCCGTTTCAGATTGATGATACAATCAGAAAACATTTCTGACAATCCATGTCTGCTGGAAAAGGGATTTTAGTTGTGAGGTGGATTCATGATCACACGATTTGCTTTAGAGGTAAGACAGTACACAGGGTTTTGAAGTCAGGTGAACACAGCTCTCAGGTACAGCAGCCCAAGGCTAGGTAGCTGTGATCACAAAAATGAGGCTTCCTTTAGCACAGGAGACTAGATGTGTGACTGTTTATATAATGTATGCAAAGGCTGGAGCTGGAGAGGAAGGCATTGAGAAAACGGAGTGCGAGATGCTGAAGCTGCAGTTCTTTGAGCAGAATTGTAGAAGAAAATGTTTGGAGTCTTCTATGTGGGTCTATATAGTAGTCTATTCAAACAGATCAGATAATACCTAAAGGGCAGGTGGCTTATTTGTTCTAAATGCAGCAAGAGGTAATGGCATGCTTAAGTCATTTCTGCAGCAGCCTGTAATTTCACAAGTGCTCAAACATTTCCTTTGACAGCTGTGCAGTGCGTTCATTATGTTGTCAATGTGAGCTCTATAAAAGAGAGAGAGTGCCTGGTAGGAGAAGAGCTGGGGAGAGCAAGTGTTCAATGTTTTTTATCTCTCCAATTGGTTTAAAGCAATCAAGTAAGGCAAGAATCCTCTATCCTGAAAATATTCAAATTGCCCATTTCACATACTATTCCATCTTTTATAGAAAGATAAAGTTAATCTTCCATGATTTACTTGAAGTTAGTGATTACAAGTTATCTACTTTTTGACCAGCCTTATCACATTCTCTGGAAATATATTTAAATAGAGTGCAAGAGAAAATTGAATGGCCATAGGGAGGGGGATGCAGAATTTTTTTAAAACTACAACTCAAGTTAGTCATGCAAATAGAGTTCAAGAAAATTTGAAAAATAAAAATAACTTTTCAGAATTGAATTACAAAAGAAAAGGGAAAAGGGGTTGGTTTTTCCCCTAATTTCATAAAGACAACATGGTAAATACCACATAAGGAAAAAGAAAGGCTGGGGAGTTGTTCTCAGATCTTATGAGCTCTTGGCACTGATTAAAGCAGCTGCGATTCTGACGAATGCCACTGTCCCTTTCCTTCTCAACCAGCATTGCTCCCCATGGAGAAATGAAGGTGGGAAGACCACAGAAAACCAAGCAAAGCCTCTCTAGCATTCCTCTTTCTGGCCTCTGATGTGAGTGCTTCCAGCTGGGAATAAGAGTGAGCAGCAGCAAGAAAACTAAAGTAGGTACTGTCTGGATGACCTCAACCAATTAGAGAAATGGAAAATTTCCTTCAAATATGGATCAGCTTACTGACCAACCCCCAAGAAAGCACACTTGACTTCAGCTGACTGTCCTACAGATGTCAGCACACCAAGTTAAGGATTTTTGTTTTTGGTGTTTTTTTGCACCCTGGCACCTGTTAAAATAGTTCAATCAATTGACCTAATTTTCAATCACCTCTATCAACTGTATGCTGCGCTATTAGTTCCTAACTCCAACTGATTGAAAGGTATCCACAGCAGCTGGTGACCCTGTGTGATGCTGACGACTCCCTTTTCTATGTTTTGTTTTGTTTTGTTTGGCCTTGCTTTGAGGGCAAAGCAGTCTCATGGTCCTTGATATTTTAAACATTTTAATAAGTGGATTTTCAGCAAGTCCCAGCAACCACAGACTTTAAAAAGCCCATAGGTCCAAAGTTGGCTTATTCTGTGTTTGCCTTGCTTACTAATGGTAACTAATTGCCTCAATTAGTGCTAATTAAAAAGGTATGATCTCTAACATTAGCCTGCTCTAGTAGAAACAATGGGAGTTTCTGATGGGACACAACAAATACACTGATTTAAACTAATTGAGGGAAAGACAGCTTGAGTGGAAAGTCAGAATTAGATAATACCTTTAAAGAAAGCCCATTCACTTGGCCGGGCGCGGTGGCTCTCGCTTGTAATCCCAGCACTTTGGGAGGCTGAGGCGGGCGGATCACGAGGTCAGAAGATCGAGACCACGGTGAAACCCCGTCTCTACTAAAAATACAAAAAAAATTAGCCGGGCGTGGTGGCGGGCGCCTGTAGTCCCAGCTACTCGGAGAGGCTGAGGCAGGAGAATGGCGTGAACCCAGGAGGCGGAGCTTGCAGTGAGCCGAAATTGCGTCACTGCACTCCAGCCTGGGCGACAGAGCGAGACTCCGTCTCAAAAAAAAGAAAGCCCATTCACAAACACTTACTGAATACTTTTTATGTGATAGGGCATGGTTCCTACTTTCTGGAAATGGATAATTTAATTGAGGAATTAAGATATGAATTCCCATCCCCCAAGATTTCTGGTTCTGTACAATCAAGTAACAATTAGGTCTATAATTTGGGAGGAAAAATGAGAGGTATGGCAAGAAAAACTAAGTTGACATCCAGATATCAGATATAAGCTAACAATTATTAAGTAATCAGTGCCAAACATTCTTCTAAGTTCTTCATATTCTATGTAGTAGGTACTATCATTTACATCATCTTATAGGTGAGAAAACTATAGAAATACAGAGATGCAATAAGATCAGTAAGTACAAAATTGTATTCTTTTGCATTTATTTATTCATTAAGCAAATTTTACTGGGAGGCTAATTTGCGCTTGATATTCCCTTAGATATTGTTGATACATTGGTGAGCAAAACAGACACAGGACCTTGGGTATGGAGCCTAAAGCTATGTGGGGAACTTCTTAAACAAATAAATACATGATAAATGCACTGGAAGCCGTAAAGAGATACAGTGTACTCAAATGCATATAACAGGGTTGTTTCAGGGAGTTAGGGAAGATCCATATTTGAGGAACTGAAAGAAGACCCTTTGCCTTGTGCCAGGGTGAAGCAGAGGGTGACATGATGTGACCCTGGAGTGGTCAGGAAAGACCAGATCATGGAGAGTCCTATAGACCATGTGGAGTGGTTCACTTTTCATCCTAAAAACACAAGAAAAATATAGAAATGTTTTCACGAAAGGTGATAACAAGATGTATCTCGTTAAAAGATGACCCAACAAGACTGTAGAAAAAAATAAGGAGGTAGCCAGGCACAGTGGCTCACATCTGCTAATTCCAGCACTTTAGGAAGCTGAGGTGGGCACATTGCTTGAGCCCAGGAGTTCAAGACCAGCCTGGGCAACATGGCAAAACCCCGTCTCTACAAAAAATACAAAAATTAGCTTGGTGTGGTGGTGCATGCCTGTAGTCCCAACTACTTGGGAGGCTAAGACGGGAGGATCCCTTGAGCCCTGGGAGGTACAGGCTGCAGTGAGCCATGATTGCTCCACTGCACTCCAGCGTGGATAACAAAGTGAGACCCTGTCTTAAAAATAAAAAATAAATAAGCTTTTAAGTACTTCAAGTTGATAGTTTAGATTCATATGATGACAGTGGCAATGAACATGTGTGGTCATATTCCAGAGATAGGAGAGGAAGTTAGCAGTACTTGACAATTGGTTATTTACGGAAGTGTAGGGAGAGGAATGGATGGATATACTAAGGACATACCAGGAAAACTGGTGGAAGATGACATTATTAGTAAGATAAAAAATCCTGCAGGAAGAGCAGGTTAGAGAGAAAAGATTGCATTCTATTTGGGACTTGTTTTTGAGTTGCCAATAAAAGAGATAAATAAAGATAAAGAATAATTTGATAAATGTAAGTGCCTGGAGCTCAAAGAAAAAGTCTAGGCTGGAGATACAAATTTTAGAAGTAATATATAGTGGCAATTAAAGCTGTATGAATAAATAAGATCACCTAAGAGGAATGTATAAGACAAAAAAAAAACACCTATGCCTTTTAAAAGGTGGCTTATCCTAAATGCTAAAACATTCTAATATTTAAGGGAAACTTAAAGAAAGAATAGCCAGAAAAGTTACAAGATATTCTGTCATGACAGCCCAGAAAATAGAATGTTTCTAAGGTAAGGAATAGAAGTCTACTTGTGGTAATGGTGGCATAAGAAGATTGGGTTTTTCTATTGCACATGAATCAAGTACTAAAGTGGGCAACATTATTAAAAATAACAATGTATGGGCACTGGAAAACAACCGAAGGCAAGGAACAACCTCAGAATTGTTTACTCATAACAAAGTGCTACTCAGCTGTGAGTGGGTAGCCTTCTTGCCAGAGGCCATTTCAATCCAATGCAGCTCACACTAAAAAACACCTTTATCTTTATTTATCAGGGTAGTAGACCAAGTTCAGGGCAGGCAAGAGAACAACTAAAAATTTAACTGTGAGATGTGGGAAGTGAAAGAGTCACAGAAGTACTGATATAACAAATTCCCCAAACATCCCTAGATAACTTCTATACTAAGCATGGATGCAGGACACCTTCAGGGAGCCTGGCAAATACGAAAAGCCTGAGGAGATGTGTAAATATGTTGTGCCTTTGAATGCACGCCTCAGCCCACATGCAGCTTGAATATATAAAGAATGTAAAAGAATTGAAAAACCCTACCAAACAACTTGACATCTATAGAACACTCTACCCAACAACAGAAGACACATTCCTTTCAAGAGCAAATACGATATTCACCAGGATAAATCATGTTGGCAATAAAGTTTCAATAATTTTAAGGCATTGAAATCATACAGAGTAAGTTTTCTCACCAAAATAGCATTAGAAATCAGTCACAGAAAGAAATGCTGGAAAACCCCAAATGAGTAACACACCTCTAAATCACCTATGAGTCAAAGAAAAAAAATAACAGAGAAATTTAGAAAATGTTTTAAACTGAATCAATATAAAAACACAACATATCAAGATTTGTAGGCTATATCTAAAGCAGTGCTTAAAGGAAACTTTATAGTACTAAACACTTATACTAAAAAAGAGGAAAGGCCTCAAGTCAATTATCAAAGCTTCTACCTTAAGTAGAGAAGAAGAAGGAGGAGAAGGAAGAGGAGGAGGAGGTGAAGAAGGACCAGGAGGAGGAGGAGGAGGAGGAGGAGACAACATTAAACATAAATTATGTAGAAGGAGGTTAATAATAAAGATCCGAATGGAAATTAGTGAAATAGAGAAAAGATAAACAATAGAAAAAACTCAATGAAACCAAAAGCTGAGTCTTTTAAAATATCAATAAAGGGAATAAACATTTATATAGCCTGACAAAGAACAGAAAAAGGAGATTTAAATTAGCAATATCTGGAATGATAAAGGCAACATTACTACTGACATTATGAAAATCAAAATGATTATGAGAATGTTATGGACAATGTCACATGAATCAATCTGACAATGTAAATAAAATAGACAAACTCTTTGAAAGTCTAATGTTATTAATGTTAGTAACTAATGTCATGCTGCTAATGCTCACTTTTTAAAAGTTTTTAAACTCTAAATGGATTTATATAAAGTGAAATAAATTGAATTCATAACTCTTTAAAAATTCTCCTTTAAAGAAAGCATTAGGCCCAAATGACTATATTGATTAATTCTACCAAATATTTAAGAAAGAAATTGTAAGAATCCTACCAAAAAATACAGGAAATAGCCAAGAAAAGATAAATTCCAATTCATTTTATTAGGTCAGCATTACTCCAACAAAGACATCATAATGGAAAACTACAACCCATATTCTTGATAAAATCTTCATAAAAATTGATGTAAATATCCTTAGCAAAATTTCAGCAAATTGGATCCAGTAACATATTATACATATTCACAATAAGAAGTCTTAGTAAACTAAAAATGAAAGGGAATGTCTTCAACCTAATAAAGAGCATTTATGAAAAACCTGCAGCTAGCATCATATTTAGCAGCATAGTGGAGTGCTTTTAGCCTAATATGAGAAAAAGAAGATAAGGATATCTCAGTTTTTTTAACCTTGTACTAAATATCGAAGCCAATGCAATAAGACAAGGAAAAGAAATAAAAGACATGCAAATTAGAAAAGAAAAATGTTCTTTTTTTGCCAACACGGTCTTGTATGCAGATAATTCTAAGAAATCTACAACATAGGCCAGTTGCGGTGGCTCATACCTGTAATCCCAGCACTTTGGGAGGCCAAGGTGGGGGGTGTGGATCACAAGGTCAGGAGTTCGAGACCAGCCTGGCCAACATGGCGAAACCCCATCTCTACTAAAAAAGTACAAAAACTAGCCAGGCATGGTATCATGTGCCTGTAACCCCAGCTACTTGGGAGGCTGAGGCAGGAGAATTGCTTGAACCCAGGAGGCGGAGGTTGCAGTGAGCTGAGATCGCACCACTGCATCTAGCCCGCGTGACAGAGCAAGGCTCTGTCTCACAAGGTCATAATAGATCAATATATAGAAATCAGTTGTAGATTTATATATACTAGCAGCAAACAATCTGAAGTTGAAATTTTTAAAAATGCCATCTCTAATAGCCTCAATAAAACATTTAGCAAAACAATTTAAAGAAAAAATAAAATGCCTCACAAATGATATGCAAGACCTGTACAATGAAAACTAAAGATTGCCAAGAAAAAAATTTAAAACATCTTTAAAAATGGAGATATTCAATGTTCATTAATTGAAAGATTCAATACTGTTAAGATGGCCATTCTCCCTACGTTGATCAATAGCTCAATTTGCAATTCAATTGCAATCAAAATTCTCATAGGCTTTTGGGAGAAATTGGCAAGTCAATTCTAAAAATATATAACAATCAAATACCTGGAATAACCAAGACAATTTGATAAAAAAAATAAAGTAGAAAACATATCTAAGCTGATTTTAAGACTTAAACCTACATTAATCAAGATAGTATAGTAATGACATAAAAACAGACATTAGAGTACAGAAATAGACTCACCCTTATATGGTCAATTGATTTTTTACAGCTACCAAATTAATTCTACAGGGAAAAGAGAGTCTTTTAATTCTTACTTTTTATAGTTATGAAATTACTATATATCCATATTTTTTAAAACCCTTGACTGATTTCTTATACCACATACAAATATTAATTCAAAATGGATTATAGTCCTAAGTATAAGAGATAAAACTATAAAATTCTAGGACACCTAAGGGGAAACATTGGAGAAACTTTTCTGACCTTGGATTAGGCAAATATTTTTATGCAGCACATAACAAACACTAGCCATAAAAGAAAAATTAGACTTCACCAAAATTAAGCACTTTAGCTCATAGGTTTTTTTTTTTTTTTTTTTTTTGAGATAGAGTCTCACTCTGTCGGCCAGGCTGGAGTACAGTGGCATGATCTTGGCTCACTGCAACCTCCACCTCCTGGGCTCAAGCAATTCTCCTGCCTCAGCCTCCAGAGTAGCTGGGATTACAAGTGTGTGCCAGCATGCTTGGCTCATTTTTGTATTTTTAGTAGAGATGGGGTTTCACCAAGTTGGCCAGACTAGTCTTGAACTCCTGACCTCAGGTAATCCACCTGCCTGGGCCTCCCAAAATGCTGGGATTACAGGCGTAAGCCACCACGCCAAGCCTATGGGTTTCTACTAGTAGAATTAAAAGATAAGCCACAGATTAGAAAACTTTATTAGTAAAACACATATATATATACTCATATATATACATATATAAAGAGATATATATATATATATAAAGTTATATATATATGAGAAGAGCTTCATTCAGAATATATATTTATACTTTTTAAAAAACCTTTTATAACTCATAAGAATATAACTCAATTCTTTAAATTTGTAAAAGATTTAAACATACATTTTACAAACCAAAATGTATGAATGGCCCACAAACACATGACAGGCTAAACATCATTGATCATTAGGAAAAACAAATTTAACCCACAATGAGGTGCCACTACACATCCACTAGAATAATTAAAATGAAAAATGTCGCTGATGCTGCCAAGAAACTGAAATCCTCATGCCTTGTTGATAGAAAGGCAAAGTGGCACAGACACTTTTTTTTGTAAACAGTATTTTTTCTTCTGAAAAAGGGGGGGGAATACATGTGCAGAACGTGTAGGTTTGTTACATAGGTATACCTGTGCCATGGTGGTTTGCTGCACCTATTGACCTGTCCTCTAAGTTTCCTCCCCACAAGAGGCCCTGGTGTGTGATGTTCCCCTCCCTGTGTCCTGGTGTTATCATTGTTCAACTCCCACTTATGAGTGAGAACATGCAGTGTTTGGTTTTCTGTTCCTGCATTAGTTTGCTGAGGATGATGGCTTCCAGCTTCATCCATGCCCCTGCAAAGGACATGATCTCATTCCTTTTTATGGCTGCATAGTATTCCATGGTGTATATGTACCACATTTTCTTTAACCAGTCTATCATTGATGGCCATTTTGGCTAGTTCCATGTCTTTGCTATTGTAAATAGTACTTCAATAAACATATGTGTACATGTGTCTTTGTAATAAAATGATTTATATTTCTTTGGGTATATAACCAGTAATGGGATTGCTGGGTCAAATGGTATTGCTGATTCTAGATCCTTGAGGAATCACCATACTGTCTTGGACAATGATTGGACTAATTGACATTCCCACCAACAGTGTAAAAGTGTTCCCATTTCTCCACAGACTCGCCAGCATCTATTGTTTCCTGACTTTTAAATAATCACCATTCCGACTGGTGTGAGATGGTATCTGATTGTGGTTTTGATTTGCATTTCTCTGACGATCAGTGATGTTGAGCTTTTGTTCATATGTTTGTTGGCTGCATAAATGTCTTCTTTTGAGAAGTGTCTGTTCATATCCTTTGCTCACCTTTTGATGGGGTTTTTTTTTTTTTGGTAAATTTGTTTAAGTTCCTTGTAAATTCTGGATATTAGGCCTTTTTCAGATGGGTAGATTGCAAAAATTTTCTCCCATTCTGTAGGTTGCCTGTTCACTCTGATGATAGTTTCTTTGGCAGTACAGACACTTTTTAAGCCAGTTTGGCAGTTGCTTACAAAATTGAACATGAATCACATGATTCTTCTAAATATCTACTCAACAGAAATGAAAAACTATGTTCACACAACTTTTATGTGAATGTTTATAGCAGAGTTATTCAGTATAACCAAAGACTTAAAATAATACAAATGTTCAACAAGTAGATAAACAAAATATGATGTATCCAAACAATGGACCATTACTCAGCAATAAAAAAGAATGAACAGCTGATACATGCAACCATATGAGTGAATTTCAAAATATCATGCTAAGTGAAAGGCACCAGACAAATTTGTACATACTATATGATTCATTATTTATATGAAATTTCTTAAATGTCAAAAGTCATGACAGAAAGCAGATTACTGATTTCCTGGGGACAGTTGAGTACATAAGGAGCATAAGGGAACATTTGGGGATGATACAGTCAGTCTTAAACTGAATTGTAGTAATGCCTCGATGGCTGCATACATTTACCAAAACCCAACAATATATACATTTAAAATAGATGAATTAGCTTTATGAAGCTGTTAAAAATTTAAAAAGCAAACACAAAAAGGAGAGAGTAACTATATCAATAATTGCTATGAGGTTTAAAACAAAGAGGAAAATAATTTTCCATTGGAAATAATGTTACAAACATCAATTGTGACCTTAATGAGAATAGTTATTAGTGGTTTTATTGGAAGTAGACACTGCAATGTAGTCAAAGAGTTTATGAAAAGTGAGGAAATGGAGACATCCCACTATATATGCTAGATCCATCCTTATTAGCTGAAGAGATGAGAAGAATGGCAGTAGCTATACCCAGGGCCTATGCTAGCAGACTGTTCATGAGTAGGTATTTTGATCCAAATGACATCACCTATCTTCCATCTTAGTAGGAGTGATGCCAAGTCCATCCCACTTGCCTTCACATCATCTCCTAAGGCCTCCTCCCCACAAATATTTACCCCCATGTGGAGAGGACAGCACCAGAGAGGGGTCCCAGAATACATATTTAGTGTTGGATAAAAGCAGGTACACTTAAATGTTACATTAAGAACAATAGAATGGCTGAACTGGGTTACCAAGAAGTGATACTTCTATTGAAATGAATCTTAATAAATCCATCCTTTTCAGTGATGACTTCTTGGCCACTGGATCTGACAGTGAAATTGGCATTCATATAACACTCATTGTCCCTAACACCAATCCTTCAATTAAGCCTTGTGATGCCCCTTAGAATTCTAGAATGAAGAAGGGTAGAGAAGGGAAAAATGAAGCAAAGAACAGGACTCGGGGACATAGTCAACATGATGGCCTGCAGAAAAATTTAGCAACTGGAAAATCCCTTTTGGCATGAAAAGGAACTCTTTTAGAAAGGAACAGGAAGTCTAACATCTAATTTTAACTTAATTCCATGTAATTCTTTTTACCAATTCAAATTCATAAAATTTCTACACGCACACATAGACACACACACATGCAATGCATTCCAAGAAAAGTATTTGGGGAAATCAAGGAAAAGGGACTAGGTTCCATGGATGGATTAGCTCAGAGTCAATAGAACCACTGCAGAAAATGGCACAAATGAATTTGAGAGTCCTCAGGAACATATGACCATAAGAACATAAGCCTCACTGAATTCACAGATATACTGGTAGAGGCTTCAGTTGACCTTTCCACATTATAAGAGTTACAGTGTTTATGCTAATTTTATTTAAATCCCAAAGGATGAAGTGATCTTACCAAGAACCTGAGTTATACCTAAACAAAGAAGATGGAAAAATATCTAAGAGAGAGAAGCCCAATTAGGAGGGCTGATGAAGAACAGGATTCTGGGCAGGAAGAGGGTACTAACATGGAAGTCAGCAAATAGGCACGTGGAATAAGCCAGGCCAATATCAAAGCCAAGAAGTCCACAGATAAGAAGCAAATACAAGTTCCAAGTACAGAGACAGTTGTAATGTAGTAATTCAAAATATAGCATCTGGACCAGGCAAGGTGGCTCATGCCTGTAATCCCAGCATTTTGGGAGGCCAAGGTGGGAAGATCACTTGAACCCAGAAGCTCAAGACCAGCCTGGGTAACATGGTGAGACTCTTTCTACAAAAAAAAAAATTATTAAAAAATTAGCCAGGTATGGTGGTGCACACCTGTAATCCCAGCTACTCAGGAGGCTGAGGTAGGAGGATCACTTGAGCCTAGGAGCTCAAGGATACAGTGAACTGTAATGGTGCCAATGCACCCCAGCCTGGGGCATGAAGCAAGACCCTATCTCAAAAAAAAGCATCTGACATTAAACCAGAAACTGAATCCCAGTTTTTATACTTACTGGTAGTATTGCTGCAGTTTACTAATCTGAAACAACGGTAGTCATAATACATACTTACCTCATACATTTGTTTTAAGAATGAAATGAATGTAAAGGCATTTAGAGTAGTTCTTGGCATATAGTAAGCCATTGATGTGTGTTGTTAATGATTGTTATCATTGCTATTACTGTTATAGAGGGCAAGCACTAAGGATCTGGATAAGAGAAGAAGTGGTAGGAAAACTCTTCAGCGTGCCCAAGCATCTCCAAAATGTTTTTTCAAAAGACAGGTGGACTTTAGCCTCTAAGAAGAATCTGATGCAGTCAGTCTGGGTAGGACACAGAGGTCTGCACTTTTGTTAGTCCCCAGGTGATTCTGGTACAGGTGGTCCATTTAAGAAATACAATTCTAGAGGGAAGCCCTTGGACAGAGTGATTTTTCTCAGTAGGCTAACAAACAAGTTAACATCATTAAAAGGCACCCAAAAATTATCGCCTAGGAGACAGGACCTAGGATCCAGTTGGGAGGATATTACAACAGCTGGGGCCTGAAAAAAATAAGTAACAAACTTTGGCAAGGCCAGAGATAAATAAGGGCATAAAAAGACTTACATGAATTGTCGAATGACCTTTGCAGAGTAAGAGACTACAGGCCAGCTAGTAAGCATGGGGCCAGAGGAGAATCAGTCAGATCAAAGAGAACAACTAGGGCTGGGATGCAGCAGAGAGGCAGGTCTATGGCGGCAGGGCCAAATGAAGGGAAAAATGGCATTGGGGTGGACAAGAAAGTAGATTAATTAGACAGAAATAAAATAGTAACAGTATTTTTAAATTAGAGATGGAGTCTCACTATGTTCCCCAGGCTGGCTTCAAACTCCTGGGCACAAGTGATCCTTCCACCTCAGCCTCCTGAGTAGCTGGGACTATGGGCTCACACCACCTTCCCTGGTATTTTAAAATAATATGTGTACAGGACATTATATATTCATTATTTTATACTGTCCTCACATTAGTCCCAATTATCTCTTTTTTTTTCATAATCCTAGTAATTCCCTTTTTCACAAAAGGAAGCAAGGCACATCACTTAGCTTGTCAGGAAAGGAGCCCAGAAGCAAAGCCAGGCCATTGGAGTAGAAATCCAGGCACTGTCGACTCCACCACTTGCTTGCAGAGGAATGGAACTTGTAGGCAGAGAAGTGGAGAGAGGACTAGAGAACTCCCACCCTCAAGATCAGGGAGCACACCTCTCTGGCCAGGATTTATTTTTTGAAATGGAGTTTTGCTCTTTCGCCTAGGCTGAAGTGAAGTGGCACGATCTCGGCTCACTGCAACCTCCGTGCCCCCCCACCACCACCCAGGTTCAAGTGACTCTCCTGCCTCGGCCTCCTGGGTAGCTGGGCCTCGGCCTGCTGGGTAGCTGGGACTACAGGCACGTGCCCGCATGCCCGGCTGATTTTTGTATTTTTAGTAGAGGTGGGGTTTCACCATGTTGGCCAGGCTGGTCTCGAACTCCTGACCTCAGGTGATCTTCCCCGCCCCTCGGCCTCCCAAAGCGCTGGGATTACAGGCGTGAGCCACCAGGCCCAGCCCAGGATCTCTTTTATCACCGAAAGAAACCATAAGGGCTAGTATGTGAAACTGTCAAAGATCCACTAGATATTTTGGGTGAAAATGGAAGTTCCTGGTGGTTTTTAGGACTTGGCTTAAAGAGATCACTCATTCACAGCATTGTTTCGCCTCCCATTAATGCAATATTCTGTACTCACTAAAGTGCTTGATCTGACTATCTTTTAAGATTATAAAAGCTAAGACTATACAGTCTTTCTACAGGCCAGCAGTGTTTTCTCTTAACCCTGCAGTAACAACCCTACAGTGTCAGCTGCTAAATTTAAGCCACTTGAGATGTCTCACTTAGCAGGCAAGAACGAATTGAGTAAGTATGATTTAGAGCTAGAGTCTTAATTATAGTATTGTGTACCTGAGGTAATTATTCACATGATGTAGTGATGCTTGAGACTATTACCTGTGATCAACTCAATTAATGCAATTTGCCCTACCCCACAAGTGAAGTCAATTACCTGGCAATCACAAAAGTCTCCCGATAGCTTCATGCTGATTATTCCAAGAACAGCTTCATAAGATTGTATATTAAGATACACGCACACACACATATCGCATTTACCCACCCTTTTTAGAAGCAAACCTCTCTGTCCAAGTTCCAGAGATATCAAAACACTGTTCTATCCCTTTTCCTGTCAGAACATTTTTCTTAAATGTTTCTTTCAAACTTTACAAAGTCTGAGATGAACACAAATGCCTCAGCTAAACCTACTACTTTATGCCAGCCACTGAGTGGTATTGGAAAATGAAGACGCCACATTCACATTGCACTGGTAATAGGACTTCAACACATCAGCACAGTGTAATGAGATGTATGGTAATTTTTCACTTAAATAACAAGATGAGTAACATGATTAAAATGGAGTTGGTTATCTCAGTTGTTTAAAACCAGCATTTGCCTACGTGCATATAAGGAAACAATGCTAACCAAATGTTTACATTTTCCTTCTGAATTATGATAACTTGATTAGCTAAAGTGTAATGGTGAAAAATGTCCACTAGAATTAAACTACGGAAATTACCTCTCAATAGGGTGGTTGCAATATGACATCAGTAATGAAATATTCACATTTCAGCTATTCCTGAAAAACTTATGAAGTATTGGCCAGGCCCGGTGGCTTACACCTGTAATCCTAGCACTTTGGGAGGCCGACACGGGCAGATCATGAGGTCCAGAGATCGAGACCATCCTGGCTAACACAGTGAAACCCCATCTCTACTAAAAAAAAAAAAAAAAAATATAAAAAATTAGCCAGGCGTGGTGGCGGGTGCCTGTAGTCCCAGCTACTCGGGAGGCTGAGGCAGGAGAATGGCATGAACCCAGGAGGCAGAGTTTGCAGTGAGCTGACATTATGCCACTGCACTCCAGCCTGGGCAACAGAATGAGACTCCGTCTCAAAAAAAAAAAAAAAAAAAAAAAAACTTATGAAGTATCTTTTCTCATTCAGCTTTAAGGTCAATAACACTACATCAAAAGAGATAAAGATCCATGCATATAACTTACTTGGCATAAATTCCCTCAACCAGGCAAAGAACAACGAAAATATTAACTATATTTATTCAGCATCTGCTGTGTATCAACCACTCTTTTAGCACTTTTCATGCAATATTTCCCTCCAGTGCTTAAACAACCTAATAAAGTAAGTACAGTTATTATCTCAATTTTCTTATGTCAAAGCTAAGGCTAGCTATGCTAAGTAATCCAAGTTCACTTAATTAGTAGTGGCAGAACTTTTATTCCAGCCCAGGCCTGTCTCTGGCTATGATCACTGCTTCATGACATCTGTGAAACAGGAGGCACATAGCCTCCCCAGCTGGTGGTCCAATGACTCTTTATATAGGAAAGAACAATGTGGCCAAGAAGCCTATTTTGTTATTAGATGGAACTAAAACTCAGGCCAATTGATTCTTCTTTTGGCCTTTAAATGATAAAAGACCATTTTAATTTTCTTCTTCCTGTTATTCTCTAACAAAGTTTATATATTTCAACAAAAATGCTTTGGTTTCTTAATTAAATCGACTATTTCTCATTCCTATTATCACTGAAGTAGAACATTTAATAATTAGAGTATTTGTTCACCATAGGTTTAGTGTGAAATTCTAACTCTGTTCCAACTTGCAAAGCTTCACATTTCATTTTTCTTGGCTTCAGAGCATATACCACATGCAGAAGCCTTTCTTGTAAGCAGAGTCCTTTAAGAAAGCAAATCAGCATTCTGTGAACATGGTCAGCTCACCTGCTTAGCAGGGGCTTAATCACAATCATGGAAGAAAATCACCAAGCACTTGGCAGTACTATTTTGATCAGAACCAATGAAGGAGTCCAAATAAAATGTTTTCTACTATTTAAGGTCAAACCAATCATCTTGGCAATTATTTATTACTAATACTATTGTCTACATTTTTCATCTACTAATCATCCTGAAACAAAAATTCTGCTTTAAAGATTGTAAGCTATATTTTTCTAGTCAAATGCAACATGAAAATAAATGTCATTAAAGAAATTATCACTCTTCCAAATATACCATAGGCTACATATTTTGGAAGCTTCTCCTACTACAATAAAATTAAATCCTGGGTAAATAACATATCTTTATGACACTGATGATTTATGATAAAACAAAGAGAATCGAAAACAAAGAACAAAAAGTTGAATAAGAATGATGATGAGATATTAAAATCTGAAAACCAAGTTGCCCAAGAATGTAGATTCCTACTGACATCAGAAAACAGCTTTGGGGTCTTTGCATGAGAGGAGAACTGAACTTGATACTCCTACATTAAGCCAGGAAACCTAGAAGGGGATTAAAGAAGTCCCAGGAGACTGAGCCTCAGGACCATTGGCATTACAGGCAAGATGAACCTGAACCCCATAGTAAATTAAGAACTTCAAAATGAATTAAAGTAGTCTCTGACAGGGCCAAAACTAGGGTGAGGCAAGAGAGGTAGTAAGGTGCAAATTTAAGAACGCATACTTGCATGACCTTGGGAGTGAGTGCCTCCTTAAATTCTGCACCTAGACAACCTCTCCTGCTTAACTCTTGTCCCAGCCCTGGTCTCAGGTTGATTTGACAGCCTGGTTCTGCTAAAGGCAAATACAAATCTTCTAAGGATAAAAGAATTCCCAAATAGACCTTCAGGATTCCCACGGATGAAGTTCAAACAAATATGAGCGCAAAAATATCACTAAACAGACAAGCAAACAAGCACCAAGATTAAGAATCAGCAGAAACAACAAACGTTTTTCTTGGACACATAAGGACTTCAGATATTATAATAGCAGATAACTAATATAAACTATTTAAAGATATAAAAGGTATAATATTTAAATATTTCAGACACAGAATAAAAAATAAGTTATCAAAACAGTGTAGTATTGGCATCAGTATAAACACACAGATCAGTAGAACAGAAGAGAGAGTCCAGAAAAAAGTCTCATATGTATGCTGAATTAATTTTAAACAAAGATGTCAAGTGATTAAAAGGATAATCTCTTCAACAAATGGCACTGGAACAATTTGATATTTATATGCAAAAAATAAATAAGTTTAGACTCTAACCTCACACACACAAATTAACTCAAAATGGACTACATATCTACATGTAAGAGCTAAAATATGAAACTTCTAGAAGTTTCTAGAAGAATTTTTTCCCTTGTAAGGCAAAGATTTCTCAGATATGATACCAAAAGCATATGTGGACAAGAAAAAAATGATAAATTGAGCTTCATCAGACCTGAAAGTTTTAGTGATCAAAAGAAACTATTAAGAAAAAGAAAAAACTTGCCACAGACTGTGAGAAAATATGGGCAAAGAATATATATAATAAAAACATATCTATAATATAAAAAGAACACTTATTACCCAATAATAAAAAGCAAACAACTCAACTTTTAAGGTGACAAAGATTTAAAGACACTTCATAAAAGAAGATACAGGAATGATGAATAAAAATGTGAAAATATGTTTATAATTATTTATTAGGGAAATTATAATTTAAACCACAATGGGATACCACTGCACAACCACTAGAATAGCTAAAATTAAAAGACTGACAATGCCAAGTATGACAAAAATGTAAAAGAATGAAACCCTTATATACTGCTATTATATATTGCCAATAGGAAGTTAAAATAATACCACGTTGGAAAATTGTTTGGCAGTTTCTTTAAAAAGTTCAACATAAACTCACCATATAACCCAACAATATCACATCTAGCTGTGATATTGCCAAAGAGAAATAAAAACATATACCCACACAAAGGCTTGTACGTGAATGTTCATAGGAACATTATTAATAATAATCAAAAACTAAGAACAACCAAAATGTCCATCAACTGGTGAATGGATAAGCGAAGTGTAGTGTATCCAAACAGTGGACTATTATTCAGCTATGAAAGGTAACAGAAAGTAGAGCAAGATGGTAGAATAAAAGCCTACGCCCTTCATCCCCCCACAGCAGGAACACTATCTACACACAGAAAAGCACAAGAATAAAAACTCAGATGACCAATCACAATACCTGGTTTTAACTTTGTGTTACCTCCAAAAGAGGCATTGAGGAGGGCAAGAGAGACAGTCCTGAATCACTGACACCACCCCTCTCCTATCCCCCCGGCAGCGGCCTTGTAGTGCAAAGAGAGAATCTGTGCACTTTGGGGAGGGAGAGCACAGTGACTGGGGACTTTACATTAAACTCAGCACTGCGCTGTCTCAGCAGAGGATAAAGCCGTGGTGGGCTCAGCCAGTGCCCCTGCATGGAGGGAGCATTTGGATCAGCTAGAGGGGAATCACCCATCTCAGGGATCAGAACCTGAGTTTCTCCACAAGCCTTGCCACCACGGGCTAAAGTGCTCTGGAGTCCTAGGGAAGAGAGTCTAGGACACAAGGACTGTAATTCGTAAGCAATGGCTAGTGCTAGGCTGGGCTTAGAGCCAGTGAACTAGGGTGACACATGACCTAGGGAAAGGCCAGCTGGTGCATCTAAGGGAGTGCTTGCACCACCCCTCCCCTAACCCCAGGCAGTACAGCTTAACAATGAAAATGACTCCTTCATTATGCTTAAGGAGAAAAAAGCGAAGAGTAAAGATTTTGTCTTGCATCTTAAATAACAGAGCAGCCACAAAAGAATAGGGCACCAGGCAGAGTCACGAGGTCCCCATTCCAGGTCCTAATTCCTGGATGACATTTCTAGACACACTCTGGGCCACAATGGAACCTGCTGCCTTAAAGGTAAGGACCCAGTCCTGGTAGTATTCATCACCTGTTGGCTAAAGAGATCTTGGTGCCTTGAATAATCAGCAGTGATACCCTGACAGTATGCTGTAGGCTTTGGGTTCTGAGACGTGCTGGCTTCACAGGTGACCCAGCACATTTCCAGCTGTGGTGCTACAGTGCAAGACTCCTGTTTGAGAAAAGCAGAGAGAAAGGTAAAAGGGACTTTGTCTTGCACCTAGGTACCAGCTTGGCCACAGTGGGGTAGAGCAACAAGCAGGCTCGTGAGGTCCCTGAGTCCAGACCTGGGCTTTTGGACAGCATTTCTGGACCTGCTCTGGGCCAGAGGGGCACCCACTGCCTTGAAAGGTGAGTCCTAGTCCTTACCACAAGCTGACAGAAGAGCCCTTGGGCACTAAGTGAGCATCAGCAGTGGCCTCGTAGAACCCCTGTAGACCACTGGTGATTGTGGCCACAAGGAGAAGCTCCTCTACCTGTGGAAAGGGGAGAGAAAAGTGGGAAAGATTTTGTATTGTGGTTTGATTGCCAACTTAGCTGAAGTAGAATAGAGTATCAGATAAATGGTTAAGGTTTTTGACTACAATCCCTGGCTCCCAGATAGCATCTCTGGACACACCCAGAAACTGAGGGCACTGAAGGGAAGAGCCTTGGGTAACGCCCAGTGCTGTGCTGGCTTCAGGTCTGACCCAGTGCAGTCCCAATGGTGGTGGCCACAGTGATGCTTGCATCACCACACCTCCAGTTCCAGGTGGTACAGCACAGAGATAAAGAATGTTTGGGAGAAAATATGGGAAAAGAACAAGAGTCTCTGCCTGGTGATACAGAGAATTCTTCCAGATCCTATTCCAGGCCACTGAAGTTGTATCTCTGTGAGTCCAAAAACCATAGCATTATTGGATTTGGGGCCCAAGTCCCTTTGAATACCTGGAAAGCCTTCCAAGAAGGACAGACACAAGCAAGCCCAGACTGTGAAGACTACAATACCTAAGTCTTCAATGCCCAGACACCAGTGAACATCTATAAGCATCAACACCATCCAAGGAAACATGACTTCACTAAATGAACTGAGTAAGTCACCAGGGACCAATCCTGGAGAAAGAGAGCTATATGACATTTCAGACACAGAATTCAAAGTAGCTGTTTTGAGGAAACTCAAAGAAATTCAAGATAATACAGAGAAGGAATTCAGAATTCTATTAGATAAATGTAATAAGGACACTGAAATAGTTAAAAGGAATCAAGCAGAAATTCTAGAATTTAAAAATGCAACTGACATGCTGAGGAATGCATCAGAGTATCTTAATAGCAGAATTGATCAAGCAGAAAGAAAGAATTAGCAAGCTTAAAGACAGGTTATTTGAAAATACACAGTCAGAGGTGACAAAAGAAAAAAGAATAAAAAACAATAACACACACCTACAAGATCTGGAAAATAGTCTCAAAAGGGCAAATCTAAGAATTGGCCTTAAAGAAGAGGCATAGAAAGAGATAGGGGTAGAAAGTTTATTCAAAGGGATAATATCAGAGAACTTTCCACACCTATAGAAAGATATCAACATTCAATTTCAAGAAGGTTATAGAACACTAAGCAGATTTAACCCAAAAAAGACTACCCCCAGGAACTTAATAATCAAATTCCCAAAGGTCAAGGATAAAGAAAATCCTAAAAGCACCAAGAGAAAATAAATTAATAATAATATACAACGGAGCTTCAATATGTCTGGCAGCAGACTTTTCAGTGGAATCCTACAGGCTGGGAGAGAATGGCATGACATATTTAAAGTGCTGAAGAAAAAAAAAAACTTTTACCCTAGAATGTTATATCCCATGAAAATATCTATTAAGCGTGAAGGAGAAATACAGACTGTCCCAGATAAACAAAACCTGGGGGATTTCATCAGATTTCTGTCCTACAAAAAAATGCTAAAGAAGAGTTCTTCAATCTGAAAGAAAATAATGTTAATGGAAAACAAGAAATTATCTGAAGGTACAAAAATCAGTAGTAATAGCACACAGAAAAACACAGAATACTATAACACTGTAATGGAGGTATGTAAACCACTCTTTAATTAAGTAGAAAAAATAAATTATAACTACAATAACTTTTCAAGACATAGTACAATAAGACATAGAGACAATAAAAAGTTAAAATGTTGGGGGACAAAGTTAAAGTGTACAGTTCTTATTTTCTTTTTGCATGTTTGTTTATGCATTCAGTGTTAAGCTTTCATCAGTTTAAAATGATGCATTATAAGATAGTAACTGCAAGCTTCATGGTAATCTCAAATCAAAAAACATACAATAAATACATAAAAAAATAAAAAGCAAGAAATTAAAGCATACTACCAGAGAAAATCAACTTTACTAAAAGGAAGACAGGAAGGAACAGAAGAGCACAAAATAACGAGAAAACAAATAACAAAACAGCAGGAGTAAGTCCCCACTTATCAATAATAACATTGAATGTAAATGGACTAAGATCTCCAATAAAAAGATATATAGAGTGGCTGAATGAATGAAAAAAAAAAAGACTCGGGCTCAGTGATCTGCTGCCTGCAAGAAACACACTTCACCTATAAAGATACACATAGACTGAAAATAAAGGGATAGAAAAAGATATTCCATGTCAATGGAAACCAGAAAAGGGCAGGATTAACTATACTTATATTAGACAAAATATACTTCAAGACAAGAACTGTAAGAAGAGAAAAAGAAGGTTGTTATATAATGATAAAGGGGTCAATTCAGCAAGAGGATATGATTATAAATATATATGCATCCAACACTGGAGCACCCAGATATATAAAGCAAATATTATGAGAGCTAAAGACAGAGATAGACCCCAATACAATAATAGCTGGAGACTTTAAGACCTCACTTTCAGCATTGGACAGATCTCCCAGATAGAAAATAAAGAAAGAAACATCACACTGTAGAACAAATAAACCTAATAGATATTTACAGAACATTTTATCCAATGGCCATAGAATACATACTTTTCTCCTCAGCACATGGATGATTCTTATGGACAGACCATATGTAAGGTCACAAAACAAGCCTTAACCCTTTAACTATTTAGAAAAAAAAGTGCAGCTCTGCCAGTGCTCATTTAATTTTACATAAGCATGCTCTTTGATGCTGAAGCAAATTTCAATGTGAAAATAAAATATAAAAAAAGTTCTTAGAGTTATTTCTGAACAGAACATCAGAATCGTCTGGATCATCAGAATAATCTATTTTGGAAGAAAAAAGGATTCGTCAAATGAATCTTTGGCCAACAATTGTCCAAGAATGATGTTAACATCGCAAATAGGAATGCTAAGTTTTCTAGAATCTGACATTTTCAGTGATTAATTGCTATATTTTTAAATGGAAATACCACAACTAAAGACAGAGTGTTATAAATAGAATAATGTCTTTTATTTCCTGAGTCATTATACTATAGTGATGCAAAAATAATAATAAAAGCGAAATTTTTTTGGCTAAGTTATCGCAGGGTAAACACTGAAGCTGCAAGTGTCACTAACATATATGCTTGGGACAAATAGGAAAAAGGCTAAAACATTTAAAAAAATTGAAACAATATCAAGCATATTCTCTGATCACAATGGAAAAAAACTTGAAATCAGTAACGAGGAATTTTGGAAACTATACAAACACATGGAAATTAAACAATATGCTGCTGAATGACCAGTAGGTCAATGAAGAAATTAAGAAGGAAATTCAAACATTTTTTGAAACAAATAAAAATTGAAACATAACATATCAAATCCTATGGGATATAGTAAAAGCAAGTACTATGAGAGAAATTTATAGCTATAAGTGCCAACACCAGAAAAGAAGAAGAATTTCAGCTAAATAACCTAATGATGTATCTTATCTAGAAAAGCAAGAGCAAAATGAACCCAAAATTAGTAGAAGAAAAGATAATAAAGATCAGAGAAGAAATAAATTAATTTGAAATGAAGAAAATAATACTAAAGGTCAATGAAATAAAAAGTTGTTTTTTTTGAAAAGATAACCAAAATTGACAAACCTTTAGTCAGACTAAGAAAAAAAGAGAGAAGACACAAATAAATAAAATCAGAGGTAAAAAAGAACACATTACAAGGGATACTGCAGAAATTCAAAGGATCATTAGTGGCTACTATGAGCAATTATATGCCAATAAATTACAAAATCTGGAAGAAAAGGATAAATTCCTAGACACAACCTACCAAGATTGAACCATGAAGATATCCAAAACCTGAATAGATCAATAATAAATAATGAGATTGAAACCATAATAAAAAGTCTTCCAGTAAAGAAAAGCCTAGGACCAAATGGCTTCACTGTTGAATTCTACCAAACATTTAAACAACTAATACCAATCCTACTCAAACTGGTCAAAAGTTTATTGAGTAATACCCTACAAGCAGAAGAATGAAACTTGACTGCTACCTCTTCCTTTATATAAAAATCAAATCAAAATAGATTAAAGACTGAAATCCAAGACCTCAAACTATGAGATTACTACAAGAAAATATTGAGGAAATTCTCAATCTGGGCAAAAATTTCTTGAGTAATACCCCACAAGCACAGGCAACCAAAGCAAAACTGGACAAATGGGATCACATCAAGTTGAAAAGCTTCTGCACAGCAAAGGAAACAATCAACAAAGTGAATAGAGCACCCACAGAATGGGAGAAAATATTTGCAAACTACCCCTCTGACAAGGGATTAATAACCAGAATACAAAAGGAGCTCAAACAACTCTACAGGAAAAAATCCAATAATCCCATTTTTTAAATGGGCAAAATATTTGAATAGACATTTCTCAAGGGAGTCATACATATGGCAGACAGGCATATGAAAAGATGCTCAACATAATTGATCATGAGAGAACTGCAAATCAAAACCACACTGAGATATCATCTCACCCCAGTTAAAATGGCTAAAATGGCTTGTATCCATAGACACACAATACCAAATGCTGGTGAGGATATGGATAAAAGGGAAAACTGTTAGTAAGAATGTCAATTAGCAAAACCACTAAGGAGAACAGTTTGAAAGTTCCTCAAAAAACTAAGAATAGAGCTACCATAAAATCCAGAAATCCTACTGCTGAGTAGACACACAAAAGAAAGAAAACCAGTATGTCAAAGAGATATCTGCACTCCAATGTTTGTTGCAGCGCTGTTCACAATAGCCAAGATTTGGAATCAACCTAAGCGTCCAGCAACAGATGATTGGATAAAGAAAATGTGGTATTATACACAATGGAGTACTATTCAGCCATAAAAAAGGATGAGATTCTGTCATTTGCAACATGAGTGGGACTGGAGGTCATTATGTTAAGTGAAATAAGCCAGGCACAGAAAGACAAACATCAAGTGTTCTCACTTGTTTTTGAGACTCTTAAAACCAAAACAATTAAACTCATGGATATAGAGAATAGAAGAATGGTTACCAGAGGCTAGGAAGGGTAATGGGTGGGGTGGGGGGACAGTTAATGGGTACTATATATATATATATATATATATATATACACACACACACACACACACACACACACACACACACTATATATATATATATACTATATATATACACACACTATATATACACTATATATATACTATATACTATATATACTATATATATACTATATACTATATATACTATATATATATACTATATATACTATATATAGTATATAGTATAGTGTATATATAGGATATATACTATATACATATATATTACATATACTATATACATATATATACTATATATACTATATACATATATATACTATATATACTATATATACTATATACATATATATACTATATATACTATATACATATATACTATATATACTATATACATATATACTATATATATACTATATATACTATATATACTGTATACTATATATATATATATATACACAGAAAGAATTGAACAAAACCTACTATTTTATAGCATAACAGGGGCACTATAAATCAATAATAATTTAATTGTACATTTTAAAATAACTAAAAGATATAACTGTATTGTTTGTAACACAAAGGATAAATGCTTGAGGGAATAGATAGCCAATTTTCCATGACATGATTATTATGCATTACATCCCTGTACCAAAATATCTCATGTACTCCATAAATATACCTATTATGTACACCCAAAAATTAAAAATTAAAAATTTTTTAAAGGAACAAACTCCTGATGCATGCAACAACATAGATGAACCTCACAAACAGTATACAATAAAGAAGCCAGATACGAAAGATTGCACATTATATGATTCTGTGATATGGTTTGGCTCTGTTCCCACCCAAATCTCACCTTGAATTGTAATGATCCCCAAGTGTCAAGGGCAGGGCCAGGTAGAGATAATTGAATCGTGGGAACATTTGCCCCAAACTGTTCTTTTGGTAGTAAATAAGTCTCACAAGATCTGATGGTTTTATAAACAGAGTTCCCCTACACAAGCTCTCTTGCCTGACACCACATAAGACATGACTTTGCTCCTCATTCACCTTCCTCCATGATTGTGAGGCCTCCCCAGCCATGTGGAACTGTGAGTCAATTAAACCTCTTTTCTTTATAAATTACCCTGTCTCAGGTATGTCCTTATTAGCAGCATGAGAACAGACTAATACATTCTGCTTTTAAGAAATTTCTAGAAAAGAAAAAACTACAGTGACAAGTTGGAATAGTGGTTGCCACTGTGGGAGCTAGGGGTGAAAGTGGAGATTGACTCCAGATGAGCATGAGGGAACTCTGAGCTGATGGAAATATTCCAAAACTGGATTGTGGTGATGGTTGCATAACAGTACCCATTTCCCCAAAATCATCAGACTTCACACTCTCAGTGGGTTAATTTTATAGTATATAAATTATACCTCTATAAAGCCGTTTTAAAAAGTGTATACTCAACAATCACCAAAGTTTTGAAAAAGTACAGAATAACAAAAATATAATAGTCAAATATAAAAGTTCTACAGATAGAATGTGATGATAGATGTAAATCAAAGTATTATATTTGATCTCTTGAACTGAATAACTGTAACCTCACTGTGGTCATATAAGGATACCCTTGTTCCTAGGAAAGTCACACTGATATGTTAAGAATTAAAAGGGTATGATACATGCCACCTTTCTTCACATGGTTCAGAAAAAATGAATCATGTGTGTCTATGTAGTGCACGGTGGGGGAGGGAGCAAAAATAACAAAGCAAATATTCCCTGTGTTATTATTGCAACATTTTTGAAAGTCTTTGTTTATTTCAACATAGAAAGTTTTTCAGAAATGGATCATTTGAAAAGACTATTAAAACAGACAGATTTCAATGAGATGATTGATAAAAATAGAAAAAGAGCATTAGAAATGAAAAGGGGGATTTACCACAGACACAGTAGAAATTTAAAAGAATATGATAAAAAATGTGTGTCTCAATAAATTTGAAATAAGATAAAATGACTAAATTCTAAGAATTGACTATTCAGAATTAACAATGCAATTTTGGGGCAATGCAATTCTAATAAAAATTCCAACACTGTTTTTTAACGAACTTAACAAACTGATTCTAAAATTCGTATGAAAATACAGAGACACAAGAATAGTCAAGAAGAATATAGGAAAATTTCACCTGCCATCTATTATAAAAAGTGATAATTAAGACCGTGTGCTTATGGCACAATAACAGATAAATGGACCAAAAGAACAGAAGATCAGAAAGAGATCCACAGGTAAATGAACAACAGAGGCGGCAGTACAGTTCATTGTGGAAAAGATAAACTATTTCATTAAATTTTCCCAAGAAAATTGGCTATTTATTAAAAGAAAATAATATTGGATCTCAATCTCACACCATACACAAAAAATCAATTTCAGATAGCTTGAAGACTCAAATGTCAACAATAAAACTTTAAAATTTTTGAGAGAAATTATAAGAGACTATATTCATGACCAAGTCTTGCTCCTTCTAAATGCCTGTCTGCAAACTTCTCTTCACGTGTAGACATGTTCCTTTCCCTAATAGAAAATTGCCCATCATCAAGAGTCCTGTGACAAAGCTTCTTGTCAGCTTTCAGGGCTGGTTATTCAGTGGATTCTACAGGACGCTAAAAGGGCCACCAGCCTGAGAGAATTTTTTTCATTACTTCAAAGTTATAAATTACTTCTTAAACAAGACATAGAAAGTAGTAATCATAACATAAAAGGGGTTAAAACTGATTACATTACAATTAAGAATGTCTGTTTGGCAAAAGATATTTCACAGTGGAAGATGAGCAAAAACTAGGAACAATCCAAATGCCCATCAATCAGAGAAGGATAAATAAGTTATGTTATATTCACACACTCTAATATTATGCAGCAGTGAAAATAAATGAACATTCAACCACTTGGACAAGTCTAAGAAAGAGAATGTAGAAAAAAACATAAGATGTGCAAGACCAGGTAATATATAATATCATCTCTTAAATATTTAAAGCCAAAAATAATGAACAATATTGGCTAGGGTTGCATTATCTTTAAAGTAAGGAAATGATAAACACCAATTCAGGATACTGTTTACCTCTGTGTGGAAGGCAGGAGATTAAGCTTAGGAGGAGCCCTCAGTAAGCTTCAGCAGTGTCCAGTTCAGGGCTGGCAAAGTGGTTAGGAATTGTTTTGTTAACTTGCTTCATAGTTTATATGTATATTGCATGTGTTCTTTTGCATATATCAAATATGAAAATGTCAATTTAAAAAAATCAAGGATTACTTAAGAAAAAATCATGCCAAAGATCCAAAGGGGTTTATATGCTGTGTTTTTTTTTTATTTCAAATACCTTTTTATCATGTTTTCATGGTAGTTTGTTTATCTAGGAAAAACATGAGATTTTACTGGACAAGAGTTTATGCTCCTTTAACCTGCTCATATGTAAAATAGCAAGAAAGACATGTGGATTCCAAGGATCAGTGAGAGATAATTCTAATTAACATAGATTTCAAGCACATTTTGTAGGCTGAAATGAACTCTGGCATTGTGGGGAGATTTGAGGAGCACTAATAAGACTAAACTAAATCATTATCCATGTAATTGAGGTAATTAATCTGAAAACACTGTACAAACATGAGCGCATGCCCAATTGTAAGGACCTGAACCAAGACAAAGTGAGGTTCAAATCTTGACTTTAACTTGTTTAACTTCTTTGAATAACAGACTCTTCATCTATAAAGTGAAGAAAATAATACCTCCTTAAAGAATGTGCCAACCTGTGCTGATAAACTAACCACAGTATTATAGATTAAGACACAAGGACCATACACCTTGTTCTTACATAATTCCCCATGTAAATCACCATCGTCCTCAACAAATGTTAATTATAGCTACTATATTTCATTTATTAGAACCAGTGAAATTTTAATAACCTTCATAAATAATTGAATTAATGCAGTAATAGTGCTTCTCCTATAGCCCATTGGGGAGGTCCTTGAGAAGAAAAAAGATCACTTTTACAATCAGTATAAATGCTTTAAAATTATAATAAAGTTATATAAAAAGATGAGTGTATCTGATCCTGAGGGATTTTCATAAATACATAGAATCCTTTCCTAGCCTTCACATCAGTCATCTCTGTCAGCAGAAATCACAAGAAAGCCTCTGAGACCCATCTGATCATAGCAGGTATGCACCTTACCCTCCATCAAAACTCTAAGGAAAAGTCTCAGAACTCTACAGGGGCCTGGAAAGAACCTTCCATCTTCCTCATTCTCCAACAGAGCCTCAAAAATTGCCTCGCCTCCCTCATCTTGAAATCATCGGAACTGACCATTTAATGTCCTTTGTGCACCTTAGGTATCTCTGCACGCCAATCCCTATATGGTCCATTATGGACCTTCTTCTGACCCCATCTTCCTGAGTCCTTAACTCTTACATTGTGTCCTTGAGAATTCAGTCAGCCATTGTCACATTCCTCTACGTGCTTTTCTTTCAAAATTCCCCTGACTTTCTTGATCTAAAGGAAACATGAACCTCCCTTGACAATACTACTTCTTCTGCAGCCCTCTCAAGTAGTGGCTGTATTTTTCTCCTTCATAGTGCTGGACATGGGGTAAATGTCTTTCATGCTCCTCATTCTGCTCTCAGACCATTCTAGAAATTGCCAGCTATGGATTCCATAAGCAGAATATAACTGAATCTCCGGTCACATTCCTCCTTCCCTTGAGATATTTGTTCCTGGCTTGCTGTCACATGTAACTACATTATGCCTGTAATTCTCATGATTTTAACATCTGTTTAAATGATGCTTCCAATGCCTCAGCCTCTCACTTCCTTAATCTTGTCCTCTGCCTGATCCAAATACTCACTTACATGGTCTATCCTATACCTGTGGTCATTAGCAATAATTACAATCCCTCCCAGATCTCAAATGCAAGCCTCCCACTCTCCAACCACTACCTCTTCCCTTTCTAGCTCACTGTGATCCTTATACAACAGTCCTTATACAATGCCTGCACCTACAATCAATTCCATTACTTTTCCATGATTCCTTACTTCTCTTATGTCCTTTCTTCCCTCCTTAACCAGTTTAAATTTTCTTGGTCCATCATTATAACTTCTTTGTATCACCCTCAACTTTCTTGCTTGTCTTTCATTTCAATGTATTCACGCTGGTAAACCATAACCTTGGTTAATACTAAATCTCTACCTTGGCCACTCAGCACCATTGCAGCAGAACTGGCTGCAGAAACACAAAATTTGCTTGCTGGTCTCACTTTATACGTTCTCCCTTTGACCTAAATGAGCTCTAATGCTTCCCAGCAATCATACTGCCTTTTCCTGTTATATTCACACCCCCTTTCCACTAAATAGCTGTTCACCCTTCCTGCACATTCTCACTGATGACCTTGCTGGTTCATGAAAAACATAAAATTAAAAATAAAACAGGCCGGGTGCAGTGGCTCATGCCTGTAATCCCAGCACTTTGGGAGGCCAAGGTGGGTGGATCACTAGATCAGGAGTTCGAGACCAGCCTGGCCAAGATGGTGAAACCTCATCTCTACTAAAAATACAAAAATTAGCCAGGCGTGGTGGCAGGCGCCTGTAATTCCAGCTACTTGGGAGGGTGAGGCAAGAGAATCGCTTGGACTCAGGAGGCAGAGGTTCCAGTGAGCTGAGATAGGGCCACTGTACTCTAGCCTGGGCAACACAGCAAGACTCCTTCTAAAAATAAATAAATAAAACAACCTCAGAAAAGGCTTTTCTCAAGTTGTCACCACCAAAATAACCACCCCCGAACTGTCCACCTCCAGAATATGGCCGCCTTTGTTACTTCATTAGTACACCAGGCACACTTTAGCCTCTAGGACTTCAAACACTGCTGTTTTACTGACTAGAATGCTCTCTGCTAGCCACATGCCTACTAATTACCTACTTCAAACATTTGCTTAAGCAGTACCTTCTTAATAGAAATGGCCATGCTATTTAAAATTGAAATCTAGCACTTCATATCCTTCCACACTCCATATATTCTTTCTTGCATTATTGTTCCTTCTAGTACTTGTCACCATTTATCTTAACATACTTTTATTTAATCTGTTTATTGTTTATCTCTGTCACTACAATGTAAGCTCTATGAAGGCAAAAATTATTTTTTTTTTGAGACAGGTGTTTCACTCTGTTGCCCAGGCTGGAGTGTAGTGTTATGATCTCAGCTCACTGCAGCCTCTGCCTCTCATGCTCAAGTGGTCCTCCCACCTAAGCACCCTGAATAGCTGGGATTATAGGCATGTACCATGACACCTGGCTAATTTTTGTAGTTTTTTGTATAGACTGGGCCTCAACATGTTTCCCAGGCTGGTCTTGCTCCAGTGATTCTTGATCCTTGCTCAAGTGAGGCCTTCCTCAGCCTCCCACAGTGCTGGGATTACAGGCATGAGCCACTGTGCCCAGCCAGAAATTCTTATTTGTTTTGTTCATTGCTATTAATATATCCTCAGAACCTGAATAGTACCTAATGTAGAGAAGAGATCAATAAAGATTTATTGGAAAATGAATGAATGGACATATCTCAAATTGTTTAATAAATATAAGAAATTATAGTAAGATTGTAGACACTTATGACATTTCAAAAATAAAATTCTTAATTATATTTAATTATATGTACATAAATGTCACAATTGCAGAAGTGAAAAGTGTTTACTTCAAACCTCTAGTGAAAAGTATATTCTGCTGAGTAGGGTATAAGATGAATTGGAATCCTTTGTGAGAGAAGAACTATAGTCCTGAGATATATGCACTATAGTTCGCCACCAGTATCCTTCTTTTCCACCCTTAGCAAGTCCCACAACAGTGGATATTTAGTTTTCTTAAAACTATACAAGTGTGCAGGAAAAAATTAGCATATTTATTTAACAGTAATCACAAAGTGATTTTGAAAATGCTAAACGTGAAATTGCAACAAGCTTCTAAGTCTCTATTAGCTTAACTTTTCTTCTAATGATTTAGGCAAAATTTATTAGGAATAGGTAACTTAGTTAATGGCTCTGATTTTTTTAAAATAAAGTTTTAAGTTGAGGGTAAAGCATACATATTCACTGCAGAAATTTTAGAGAAATACAGAAAACGGGAAAAGTCACCCATAATCTTATTACCATCTTTGGCCTTTTTTAAAACATATCTTGGTTTTATTTTTAATAAATATCAAAATTTAGATGACAATGAATGATTTTTCTTCTAAGTAGTTGTCTTGGAGTACAATGTACAATTGCATCACTCCTGATGCAATTTCAGAAAAATGTAAAAAATGGAACTCTCTTTTTCAGAATCATTTTCTAAGTATACATTACATTTTTAAAATAATTTCACTCTTCGTGCAGGACATCTCTGAAAGAAAGGCAGCAGCCCCAGTCAGGGGCTTATAGATAAAACTCCCAACTCCCTGAGACAGAGCACCTGGGGGAAGGGGCAGCTGTGGGCACAGCTTCGGCAGACTTCAACATTCCTGCCCACCAGCTCTAAAGAGCAGCAGATCTCCCAGCACAGCGCTCAAGCTCTGCTAAGGGACAGACGGCCTCCTCAAGTGAGTCCCTGACCCCTGTGCCTTCTGACTGGGAGACATCTCCCAGCAGGGGTCGACAGAAACCTCATACAGGAGAGATCCTGCTAGCATCTGGCGGGTGCTCCTCTGGGATGAAGCTTCCAGAGGAAGGAACAGGCAGCAATCTTTGTTGTTCTGCAGCCTCAGCTGGTGATACCCAGGCAAACAGGGTCTGGAGTGGACCTCCAGCAAACTCCAGCAGACCTGCAGCAGAGGGGCCTGACTGTAAGAAGGAAAACTAACAAACAGAAAGGGATAGTATCAACATCAGCAAAAAGGACATCCACACCAAAACCCCATCCGAAGGTCACCAACATCAAAGACCAAAGTTAGATAAATCCATGAAGATGGGGAGAAGAAACCAGTGCAAAAAGGCTGAAAATTCCAAAAACCAGAATGCCTCTTCTCCTCCAAAGGATCATGACTCCTTGCCAGCAAGGGAACAAAACTGGATGGAGAATGAGTTTGACAAACTGACAGAAGTAGGCTTCAGAAGGTGGGTAATAACAAACTCCTCTGAGCTAAAGGAGCATGTTCTAACCCAATGCAAGGAAGCTAAGAACCTTGAAAAAAAGTCTACACAAATTGCTAACTAGAATAACCAGTTTAGAGTAGGACAAAAATAACCTGATGGAGCTGAAAAACACAGCATGAGAACTTTGTAAAGCATATACAAGTATCAATAGGCGAATTAATCAAGCAGAAGAAAGGATATCAGAGATTGAAGATCAACTTAATGAAATAAAGTGTGAAGACAAGATTAGAGAAAAAAGAATGAAAAGAAATGAACAAAGCCTCTAAGAAATATGGGACTATGTGAAAAGGCCAAACCTATGTTTGATTGTTGTACCTAAGAGTGACAGGTAGTATGGAACAAAGTAGGAAAACATTTCAGGATATTATCCAGGAGAACTTCCTCAATCTAGCAAGACAGACCAACATTCAAATTGAGGAAATACAGAGAACACCACAGAGACACTCCTTGAGAAGAACAACCCCAAGACACACAATCATCAGATTCACCAAGGTTGAAATGAAGGAAAAAATGTTGAGGGCAACCAGAGAGAAAGGTCGGGTTACCCACAAAGGGAAGCCCATCAGACTAACAGCTTATCTCTTGGCAGAAACTCCACAAGCCAGAAGAGAGTCGGGGCCAATATTCAACATTCTTAAAGAGAAGAATTTTCAACCCAGAATTTCATATCCAGCCAAACTAAGCTTTGTAAGTGAAGGAGAAATAAAATCCTTTACAGATGAGCAAATGCTGAGAGATTCTGTCTCCACCACACCTGCCTTACAAGAGTTCCTGAAGGAAGCACTAAACATGGAAAGGAACAACTGGTACTAGCAACTGCAAAAACATACCAAATTGTAAAGACCATCAACACTGAAGAAACTGCATCAACTAATGGGCAAAATAACCAGCTAGCATCATTATGACAGGATCAAATGCACACAAAACAATATTAACCTTAAATATAAAGGGGCTAAATGACCCAATTAAAAGACACAGGCTGGCAAATTGGATAAAGTGTGAAGACCCATCGGTGTGTTGTATTCAGGAGACCCATCTCACATCCAAAGACACATATAGGCTAAAAATAAAGGGATGAAGGAATAGTTACCAAACAAATGGAAAGCAAAAGAACAGCAGGGGTTGCAATCCTAGTCTCTGATAAAACAGACTTTAAACCAACAAAGATCAAAAGAAACAAAGAAGGGCATTACATAATGATAAAGGGATCAATGCAATAAGAAGAGCTGACTATCCTAAATATATATGCACCCAATACAGGAGCATCCAGATTCATAAAGCAAGTTCTTAGACACCTACAAGAGATTTAGATTCCCACACAATAATAGTGAGAGACTTTAACACCCCACTGCCAATATTAGACAGATCAGTGAGACAGAAAATTGACAAGGATTTTTAGGACTTAAACTCAACTCTGAACCAAGTGGACTTAATAGACATCTATAGAACTCTCCACCTCAAATCAACAGAATAGACATTCTTCTTAGCACCACATTGCACTTACTCTAAAATTGACCACATACTTGGAAGTAAAACACTCCTCAGCAAATGCAAAAGAACAGAAATCATAAAAAACTGTCTCTCAGACCACAGTGCAATCAAATTAGAACTCAGGATTAGGAAACTCACTCAAAACCGCACAACTACATGGAAACTGAACAACCTGCTCCTGAATGACTACTGGGTAAATAACGAAATGAAAGCAGAAATAAAGATGTTCTTTGAAACAAATGAGAATGAAGGCACAACATACCAGGATCTGTGGGACACATTTAAAGCAGTGTTTAGAGGGAAATTTATAGCACTAAATGCCCACAAGAGGAAGCAGAAAAAAATCTAAAATCAACACCCTAAGATCACAATTAAAAGAACTAGAGCAAAAAACTTCAAAGGCTAGCAGAAGACAAGAAATAACTAAGATCAGAGAAGAACTGAAGGAGATAGAGACACAAAAAAACCTTTCAATAAATCCAGGAGTTGGTTTTTTGAAAAGATCAACAAAATAGATAGACAGCTAGTCAGACTAATAAAGAAGAAATGAGAAAAGAATCATATAGACAAAATAAAAAATGATAAAGGGATATCACCACTGATCCAACAGAAATAAAACTACCATCAGAGAATACTATAAACACCTCTATACAAATAAACTAGTAAATCTAGAAAAAACAGATAAATTCCCGGACACTTACACCATCCCAAGACTAAACCAGGAAGAAGTCGAATCCCTGAATAGACCAAAACAAGTTCTGAAACTGAGGCAGTGATTAATAGCCTACCAACCAAAAAAGTTCAGTACCAGACGGATTCACAGCTGAATTCTACCAGAGGTACAAAGAGAAGCTGGTACCATTCCTCCTGAAAGTACTGCAAACAATAGAAAAAGAGGGAATCCTCCCTAACTCATTTTATGAGGCCAACATCATCCTGACACCAAAACTTGGCAGAGACACAACAAAAAAACAAAATTTCAGGCCAATATTCCTGATGAACATCGATGGGAAAATCCTCAATAAAATACTGGCAAACTGAATCCAGCAGCACATCAAAAAACTCATCCACCATGATCAAGTCAGCTTCATCCCTGGGATGCACGGCTGGTTCAACATACGCAAATCAATACATGTAATCCATCACATAAACAGAACCAATGACAAAAACCACATGATCATCTCAATAGACGCAGAAAAAGCCTTTGACAAAATTCAACAGCCCTTCATGCTAAAAACTCTCAATAAATTAGGTATTGATTGACTATATCTCAAAATATTACGAGCTATTTATGACAAACCCACAGCCACTATCATACTGAATGGGCAAAAACTGGAAGCATTCGCTTCGAAAACTGGCACAAGACAAGGATGCCCTCTCTCACTACTCCTATTCAACATAATATTAGAAGTTCTGGCCAGGGCAATCAGGCAGGAGAAGGAAATAAAGGGTATTCAAATAGGAAGAGAGGTCATATTGTCTCTGTTTGCAGATGACATGATTGTATATTTAGAAAACCCCATTATCTCACCCCAAAATCTCCTTAAGCTAATAAGCAATTTCAGCAAAGTCTCAGGATACAAAATCAATGTGCAAAAATCACAAGCATTCCTACACACCAATAATAGACAAACAGAGAGCCAAATCATGAGTGAACTCCCATTCACAGTTGCTACAGAGAGAATAAATACTTAGGCATACAACTACAAGGGATGTGAAGGACGTCTTCAAGGAGAACTACAAATGACTGATCAAGGAAATAAGAGAGGACACAAACAAATGGAAAAACATCCCATGCTCAAAGATAGAATCAATATCATGAAAATGCCCATAATACTGCCCAAAGTAATTTGTAGATTCAATGCTATCCCCACCAAGCTACCTTTGACTTTCTTCACAGAATTTTTAAAAAACTACTTTAAATTTCATATGGAATCAAAAATGAGCCTGCATAGCCAAGACAGTCCTAAGCAAAAAAAGAACAAAGCTGGAGGCATCACGCTACCTGACTTCAAACTATAATAAAAGGCTACAGTAACCAAAACAGGATGGTACTGGTACCAAAACAGAGATATAGATCAATGGAACAGAACAGAGGCCTCAGAAATAACACCACACATCTACAACCATCTGATCTTTGACAAACCTGACAAAAACAAGAAATGGGGAAAGGATTCCCTATTTAATAAATGGTGTTCGGAAAATGGTTAGCCATATGCAGAAAACTGAAACTGGACCCCCTTCCTTGCAACTTATACAAAAATTACCTCAAGATGCATTAAAGACTTAACGTAAGCCCTAAAACCATAAAAACCCTAGAAGAAAACCTAGGCAATACCATTCAGGACACAGGCATGGGCAAAGACTTCATGACTAAAACACCAAAAGCAATCGCAACAAAAGCCAAAATTGACAAATGGGATCTAATTAAACTAAAGAGCTTCTGCACAGCAAAAGAAACTATCATTAGACTGAACAGGCAACCTACAGAATGGGAGAACATTTTTGTAATCTATCCCTCTGACAAAGGGCTAATATCCAGAATCTACAAAGAACTTAAACAAATTTACAAGAAAAAAACAAACCCATCAAAAGGTAGGCGAAGGATATGAACAGACACTTCTCAAAAGAAGACATTTATGCAGCCAACAAACATGAAAAAATGCTCATCATCACTGGTCATTAGAGAAATGCAAATCAGAACCACAATGAGATACAATCTTACACCAGTTAGAATGGCAATCATTAAAAAGTCAGGAAACAACAGATGCTGGAGAGGATATGGAGAAATAGGAACTCTTTTACACTGTTGGTGGGAGTGTAAATTAGTTCAACCATTGAACTAATGGTTGATTCCTCAGGGATTTAGAACCAGAAATACCATTTGACCCAGCAACCCCATCACTTGGTATATACCCAAAGGATTATACATCATTCTACTATAAAGACACATGCACATGTATGTTTATTGCAGCACTGTTCACAATAGCAAAGACTTGGAACCAACCCAAATGCCCATCAATGATACACTGGATAAAGAAAATGTGGCACATATATACCATGGAATACTATGCAGCCATAAAAAAGGATGAGTTCATGTCCTTTGCAGGGACATGGATGAAGCTGGAAACCATCATTCTCAGCAAACTAACACAAGAGCAGAAAACCAAACACCGCATGTTCTCACTCATAAATGAGAGGTGAACAATGAGAACACATGGACACAGGGAAGGGAACATCACACACCAGGGCCTGTTGGAGGGTGGTGTGCTGGGGGAGGGATAGCATTAGAAGAAATACCTAATGTAGGTGACAGGTTGATGGGTGCAGCAAACCACCATGACACATGTATACCTATTTAACAAAACTGCACATTCTGCACATGTATCCCAGAACTTAAAGTATAATTAAAAAAATTTTTAATAAAATAAAATAATTTCATTGTTTCAAACTTCTTTTTATGAGGAAGAATTTGATATTTAGAAAAGCCAAATACCATTTGTAAGTATGATGAAGATATCCAAGTTAATTCAGGCTTGAAGCTTTTCCTCAATTAGCTTAAAATCTAGCATAAAAATATGGCATGTATATTATATAAATATAAGCATAGCTAACAACAGTATTGTTTTTATCTGTTACTTTTAACCTGTATTATCTCAGTTTTCCTTATGACAATTCTGAGAATAAAATAAAATTATAAGATCCATTTTTATATATAAAGGAATAAAGATCTGAGATGCTAAAGATTTACGTGCATGATTTCAAACAATAAAATGGACAAGATTAATCCCATTCTCTTTGTATCTTGTCCTAGTTCTACCATATGATGTGACCCATCCCCCCAACAATCTCAAGGAATAAATCTCATCAGAGAAACTAAGAATAATCATAGATTAGAAAAAAAAAGGAATTACAATTAAGTGAAAGGAGCAGTGGACTCATGGAACAGATTACTTTAAGCTTGGTCTTGAAGATAGGGTAAGATTATGTTTAAATCTTAAACATAATAGAGGATGGAGGATCCTAGGTATAGTGGATTGTATCAAAGAAAAAGGTATTGAGATTTTGAAGAAGGATATGGTAAATTTAAACCTGTATTTTATCAAAATTGATATGGCAGCATTATGTAAGATACTTTAATGAGAGAAGGCATTTGAGGTCAATAGACAAGTTAGGAGACTATTACATAAGTAGGCAAGGAATAAAAAAAGTATGAATTCAGTTGATGGCAATGAAGATGAAGATGGGAAGTATCTAGAGGCATTTTAGAGCTAGAATTGCTCAGATTTGGGGATTTATGGTAGGTGCAGTGGAAACAAAGGAAAGGCTAAAGTTTCAAGGTTGTATGAGTAGAGGATTAGGCACATACCAAAAATAGGGGTACAACAGGTGAGTAGGCTTCAGTGGGGAAATTGTTTTTCCAGCCTATCACTTCCCAGTTCCCCACAGCTAAACCTACAGTTTAGTCAGTCCCAACCCAATCTCCAACCACATTTTTCTTAAAGCAAGATGAAATTACCCAGCTTCATCCCCCAACACTTCACCCCTAATCTCATAGGGTTCAGATTATGTCATTATCCCCTTTTAGGATTATATTTCTAGCTACCACCTGCCTATCTGTCTCCTTGGACTTTTAAGTGTGGTTACTTTACCTATGACTCCATTCTGCCTTCTTTTTGGAGGACTCAATGTTTCCCATTTAGTTTACCTGAATATTTCCTTACTTTTTGGAAAGATAACCTAACCACCCTACTGAACCCAGTTTTGTCCTTCTGCCTCCAGAGCCAATGCAGGATGTTTCTACCCTGCCAATTTTTATCCACCAACTTGTCACCAAGATGTGTTACGAATACCAACATTTTTATCAAAATTGTACAGTAAGTTTCAAACAGAAAACATTATCTGGAACAAATTTCACTTTACCACATCTGGTTCTACAACCAGTTTTCTGTATAGCATGCCATAGCATTTCAAATTCTTAGTTTTTATATGTAACTGAAATATTAAAATTAAATTAAATTATTCAAAGTTTTTATCAATAGGATCAGTTTTTATTTAAATTCTATAATAAAAATGGACTTTATTGATCATCATTTTTACACTTCTAACTTGACCAATTATGGCATAACCATCATAATTTTCTTGTATTTTTTTGTGGTCGTGACTTCTTCTAAGTCCAATTTTTCTCAGTCAAAATTGATAGGTCTACATTATATCAAGTATACTTGATTCACTCATTATTTAATTGTCAAAAACAAATGTTAATGTGTGCATTTTCAGCAATAGTCCATTGAAGTTTTAAACATTCACGTATTAAGTCAAACATGTTTAATGATTACCTTTTATGTACCAGGCATTATTTTAGATGCTGATAATTTAAAGGTGTGATTTGTTAATTATTACAGTTCTCTCAGAAAATTCCAAGATTGTTCCATTTTCCATTTTTGGCCTATTGAGGTCCTGATCTAATTTTTATCATTTTAATCATTTAATTCACTGGGTGCTAACTGGCATTGAAGAGATAAAGAAAATATAAGTTTACTGGGTCAAACATTTATATATATTTTATATATAAAATGGATCTTATAATTTTATTTTATTCTCAGAATTGTCATAAGGAAAACTGAGATAATACAGGTTAAAAGTAACAGATAAAAACAACACTGTTGTTAGCTATGCTTATATTTATATAATATGCATGCCATATTTTTATGCTTTGGCTCTGGAGGCAGAAGGACAAAACCGGGTTCAGTAGGGTGGTTAGGTTATCTTTCCAAAAAGTAAGGAAATATTCAGGTAAACTAAATGGGAAACATTGAGTCCTCCAAAAAGAAGGCACAATGGAGTCACAGGTAAAGTAACCACACTTAAAAGTCCAAGGAGACAGATAGGCAGGTGGTAGCTAGAAATATAATCCTAAAAGGGGATAATGACATAATCTGAATGTCAAAACAATGTCAAAATGTCCTGGCTCATATATCCCTTGTCCTTACTGGGCAGGTCCAGTTCCAGGTTCAGGCAGTGATTATTTCCCCCACGTTGTGTTACAAGCATACTATCATTCTTTATCAAAAAACAACAAAGACAATGAACTCGGTCCTCATATCTTGAATTAAAGGTGCCAGAATGGCCCTCAGGTAAAGGCCACTGGAACTTAGGAGAGTACCCAAAACTACAGATAAAAATTCATAAGACATATGAATAGAAGAGGAAGTTTCTTATCATAGAAAATGGTAAGTCTAGATGAGATTTCCAAAGAAGAGATCACAATAAAAGAAAATTAGAGGAAGATCAAGAACCAGTTTTGTGGTCAGAAGAGGAAAGAAACAAGGAAGGACTTTTTAAAAGTGGAGGTTTTTGAATAGTTAGAGAAGATATCATTTTAAAAACAGAGGGAGATAAGACTTCAAGAACTTAAAAAGTTAACATTAAAATTATTTTGTTTATAATAAAATAATTGGGGGGACATAGTATGTAAAAAAAAGATTTTGTAAATAAGTGATAGCACAGGCACAGACTAGAACACACCAAGGAGCAATTTGCAACAATTAAAATTATGCCAAACAAAACACACACGTATTTCTTCGTTGTTATCAACTGAAACTAGAATGACAGATTCTCTTTATATTTCTGCTAATTCGTCCCCACTGTGGACAGCTGAGAAGGCTAACTTCAAAGGAAGTTTGTATCAGTGCCCAATTTTGTCCCTTGCTCTGGTACTGCAAAGAAATGAAATTGGCCCATGATTATTTTTAAAGACAAAGTATAAAAAGGGAGAGGGGAGAATGATAGAGGAAAAAAAAATGAAGATCTGTATTTGGTAGTCATGTGGTGAAGCATATTATTCTGTCTTATTCTAGCCCTATCCCCTAGTATTTCCTCATGAAGCTGGAGAACCTAGAACCTAATCCCACGAGATGGTAGAGATGTGCAACAAGGTAAAAAGGTGTGGATTTTTGTGGAGCCAGAGTCATCTACTGGAGTTGGATGGAAGCATCAACCAACTGGCCAGCCTCCACCCCAAAACACTATCCAGGAGCTGGAGACTTCAAACAGCATGTGTCTTGGAGCAAACAATTTCCTGTGGTGAGAGGAGGGACAGTAACCACTGTGATGCTTCTGAAGCCTCATAGGGGTGCAGACAGGTACCCTTAGATACGGTCATGTGCTCCAGGATTTCAGCAGCTCGTCAGTGTCAAAAGAGTCACAGCAGCTGCACAGAGTCAACGAAAGGACAGGATCCATTCTGTTTGGAGATCAGTGGAGACCTCCCCTTCCCTACTGACCTTGGGCTGTGGTTGCACCCCTCATCCACAATGCCAGGAACCAAACCAGGCAAAGACACTAGCAACAAGTGTCAGCAAAAAGGGAACCTGTGGATGAGATACACATCCTACCCACCATCCATTTCATACTTAACTTCCACAGATCACTTACACTTTCCTAACAGGTAAGCACAAACCCATGACCTACAGTAGAAAGAAGAAAGGAGGGAAAAAATCTTCAGAGGGAAAAAAAAATATGGAGAGCAAACTTTGAGCAGTATCTAAGACTATAGCGTGTGAATTGGACTGCAAAAAAAAGTCTGAGTTTCAAATTGGAAGAGACCATAATAACTTAAAGACTCCTTATTAAGTTTTTCACTGCTGATCCAAAAAAAAAATCAAAAATCAAGGAGCACTTACATGGCTATTTTTATTTGTGAAACGTATTTTCATTTTTTGCACAGATCTGATTTGCAACTGTTCAAGTTATATCCATTACAAATATGTGATATCATGGAAAATGGTATATAACATGCTAACTGAGAAAAGTAGTTTTAAAACAGTCTGTATAGCATGTTACTTTTTTTTAATGATACATAAGCTTTGAAAGAAAATACTGAGCTAAATACTATGCTATTAAGAATGGCTCTCTCTCTTTGAATGGCAACTTTATGGGAGACTTTCCTTTCTTATGTTTCATAGATGTATTTCCTATCGTTTTTATTAAGTAGCAGGGTATTTTTTTTCTTTTAACTAAGACAAATGTTTGTTTTAAAAAGGAAAAATGGCCAAGAGTATTGAGAGCCTCAAAAAGAATGATTTCAATGAGGATAAGAACTGTAAAAAATAAAAGGCAATTAGATTTGGGTGGTGGAATACTCATCACTGACCCACAGAAGAATAATTGTATGAAACTGATAGGGATGGACAGTCATTTGTAAAATTCTAATATCATTCATTTTAAAAATAGTCTTGGTACTATATAGTTACATCTCATATACACACAGAATAGATGATATGACTCATTTCCTCATTGTACCCTTACTGAGAAAGGAGCAGAATCTTAGACATTTGTCTTTGTTCTGATGGAAGCTGCTAACCTGACTAGAAGCAATTTTTTCACACCACCACACTTTGTATGTCAACACAAAGATAAATGTAAGAAAAATTACCCCCTCACTTTTCCATGATGTTGCCCTGCCTCCAGGCAGTCCTTCCAGGTCAGATGCAGAATTAGGGGCTAATTTAAGACTTCTAGATCACAGTTCACTTAGTTGGCTTTCATTTTTTAAATTTCTGTGAGACTGTCATTATATATGACAGGTTAATGATGATATATTTACTCCTGGATATTTTTAGATATATTCCAGATTGTAAAATAAAGTTTTATAGAGATGTGCACGACACAGTGGGTGGTTGATATCCAAATTGGTTACAGTTGCCACATTTAAATAACAGGAGAAGAAATATAGAGTAAGATAACCGTACCTATATTGATAAATATAGTATATCAAATGATGATAAAAAGAATATAAACCTCATCGTGACCTCTCATGTCATTGGATGTTACTATTATTCCAGTTCCAGTTTCTATTTCTAACCTTAAAAGGACTGGATGTTACTGTTATTCCACAGTTTCTGTTTCTATTTCTAACCATAAAGGATAATTGCAGAGTCCTTGAGGAAAAACAATGGCCTTAATATGAAGAGTTCCTAATGCATAATACAATGTCAGGAAAACAGTGGGTTCTTAGTAAATGTTAGTTGATGCTGACAGTAGAGTCAAATTTAGGTTATGAAATTTTATTAATTTCAATACATGTATATTTCTTTAAAAATACCAAGGATGCAACTGGTCCAAGAAAAAAAAAAGAGACGAATCCTTGTGAGTTTCACATTAAATATTTAGAGTCTTCTGACCCAAGGACACCTGCTAAGCCATGGTAAGAATAATGCACTCCAGGCTGTTCAAAATTGTTTGACCCTATGAAACATTAAAGCTGTTTTACTCTCAAAGGGTTCTCTTATAAAAGAGTAAAAGTGACCTCATTCTTCTTGCAGAGTAACCACAAGGAAAGTCTCTTAAATCAGCTTTCTAAACTTAACAGTCTAGTTAGTCTGAAGTAGCAAAATACAATGGTGCCTATGGGACACCCACTATCTTTCTTGAGTGTAAGATGAACAGCTTCTATCTCTATAAGAGTAAGAAGTCACTTGGACGGCGTGAATTAAGAGTTTCCTAAAGGTCCTCCTGTCCAGAAACCTCTTTTACTAGCCTACTGTACAGTACCAGTTCATGGGGTCCTAGGGTTGGAAGAAACCTCAAAAAGCATCCTGCCCAATGACCTCATTTAATAATTGAGAAGAGATAAAATGACTCACCTTAAGTCACTTTAACAAAAATGAAGTGACAGCACAGGTACTAAAACCCAGACCTTTAATTGCCAGGAAACTGCTCTTCACATCATTTTGGCTATCCTTCTTTCCTTCTGGCATGATGTTCCCACCTTTAAGATTACTATGGGGTAAAAAATAAATTCAACAACACAATATCTGCCCCCAAATCATTTCAGAAGCACATTTACATGAACAAAATTATATTATTAGCTGTAGCCATTGTGCATCCAAGAGGAAAGCACTCCTGGCTTATTAGCTCTGCCTATGTGTCCTCGCCCATCTCTGCAAAGCCACTCCCCTTCCTCCCTTGTGATAGAAATCTTGCCCAAGTTTTAGGCCCCAACTCAATGCTTACATTTTCTAATCGCTCCATAACAGAACATATTCTCCTACCTCTGGATTCCTATAACATCCACATATAAATATTCACATATTCATTATCCTACTCAACAATATAGAACTTTACTTTGTTATTTGACTGTTTCATGGCTCTATATTCTTGTCTCCAGTTGATTTGTGTATGCCCTGATAGCCGGTCCATGTATCTTATTTCTTTTTTTTTTTTTTCGAGACGGAGTCTCACTCTGTCGCCCAGGCTGGAGTGCAGTGGTGTGATCTCGGCTAACTGCAAGCTTCGCCTCCCGGGTTCACGCTATTCTGCTGCCTCAGCCTCCCGAGTAGTTGGGACTACAGGCGCCCGCCACCAGGCCTGGCTAAATTTTATGTATTTTTAGTAGAGACGAGGTTTCACCGTGTTAGCCAGGATGATCTCAGTCTCCTGACCTTGTGATCTGCCCGCCTCGGCCTCCCAAAGTACTGGGATTACAGGTGTGAGCCACAGTGTCCGGCCATGTATCTTATTTCATTAGTGTCCTCCATAGAATCTCATGTCTACTTTTATTTTTTTATTATTTCTTCAGTCATTACCTATTTTTAATAAATTATTTTGTATATTTAAAGCATACAATATGATGTTATGAAACATATAGATACATAAGTAAAATGTTTACTTATGTCTACTCTTAAAATAAATTGATACATTTAACATTGTCTCTTTCAATTAATAATATCTGTTGAGTTTAGCCAAATAATATCTGTTGAGTTTAGCTCAAATATCTGTTGAGCATTAATAATATCTGTTGAGTTTAGCCAAATGTGAATTCAGGAGACTGTAATTCCAAGGAGGAAGAAAAATATCAAGAGCAGCAGATAAGGCAGACCTACATGACAAGGTGCCCCACATCGGCCCCAGCCCTTTACCTACTACTGCACAGCCAAGCTAAGCCTGCTGTCACATCCCACAACAGGCAAGTTTTCCCTGAAACCCTTTCATGTTTTATTTCACATTAAATGACAACATACAATCTCCCATCATGACATTTCAGAAACCAGTTGTTCCAAGGTATTAAAAGCCGACTCATCACAACTCATTTGAACTGTTTGGATACACGAGGTGATGGAGGTTCTGAGGGCAAGCACTCTACATTTGCATCTTAGAAAAAACAAGTCACCCTGATCTGTGATTTGGTACTTGAAACTCTAATCATGCGTTGGGCTTATTTGCATCACATTGTTTCAGATACATATAGTGTCACTGAGGCATAGTAAACAGGATATATTCAAGAAATTCCAAAATCCCCATTTTTATTAATCGCTGTGAAATTATGATACACCTGTATTATTTACTTAATAAACCTGTGTTCCTATTTAAAAGGAAAGTGTTATTCCCCTGAAGGCAAACTAAACAAGCATTTATAAAGATACTTATTTTCTTACAAAATAATTACAATTAATCGAAATCACTAAAATATTAAAGTATTTGGTTGTCTGCTTATTTGCTGTAACTTTTTTCCTTATACACATTAAATTTTTCTTCAAACTTTGAATTCTACCTGGTTAAGTAGCTGATAATTCTGAAGGACATTTGCTGACTTTTAATTAGAACCTGTAATGAAATTAGTGTTATTTTTCTCAGAATTTATAAATATACCATATATATTCATCAAAATGCACAAAATGTTGAATTTTTAAAATAGTATGGCTTGTGATGCAATGTTAATTAAAATCACAGACTATTCCGTGATAAAAGAGACTCTTTTATCCATATGATAGCTCTTTTAGCAGCTTGTAAATTTCAGAAATTATAATACTATTTCCCTAGATCATGTCAACATGAAGATATAATTAAGTCCCAATGACAATAACAGAATGGCCACTACTTGAACTTCTGCCCCACTCAAATTCGTGAAGGTTTGCCAGGATAAATATTCCTTGTCATAATGGTATCCCACATTAATCCAGTCCAAAGTACACTCTGCCTGGAAGCAAGCCACAGCATGAATCTTATCCGAATAAATAAGAGTCTGGCAACTAAAAAACAATTAAAGCAATTTAGATCTTCATTGTAGCCTCTCAGAAATATTCATGAGATATAGAAAACAAAATATGCTTTCTCCATCTCTGCCTCCATTTTCCCAAACACGGCAGCTGCCCTATTGTATCTCTCATGGCTCTTTCCACACCAGCTTGCCTCTCCTTTCTCCCCAGCTCTGCCCAGCAAGGCCCTTTATGGTTAGATCAAGTTAGACTCCCTGGCACTCATCTCATCAATATGTTCTCCAGTTCTGTTCAACAAAGGAAGGCCAGAGATCTGACCTAGTTCTGTAATCTTCCTGACAGGCAATAGATATCAATCACTCTCTCCTCCCCTGCCCATGTACATGTGGCTGCCTGGATCCAAATACTAATTTGAAACTGGATTGGTAATGCTCCTAATTCAATTCATGGACCCACACCTGCTTCGCAGCTCCACGCTTCAACAGTTACTTCACATCACCAATGCAATGAAGCTATAAAGCAGAATCATTTTTGCTCCCAGGATTCTACAAAAATATTTGAAATGCTAATGTTCATCATCTCACTGCCTTCTTTCCAAAGAGCGCCACCACAAGAGTAAAAAGAATTGGGGGAAACAGTTAAAAAAAAAAATCTAGTTCAGAAGATGATATTGATCAGCCCACAACCTTCTGTTCTCATATTGACCCTTCAATCCTGGACCAATTCTTTTCTACAAAGCTTTTAAACAAATAGCCAGGAGCATGTATCACAGGACTTTAAATGTATTTAATTTTTGACCTAGTAATTAAACATACTGACTGTGGTTTGTACACAAAGATTTTTATAACATCTTTTTTTATAGTAAAATGTTGAAAGAGCCAAAATATCATACAATAGGAAAATGTTTAATTATGGCATACACATTCAATGAAATATTATATAGCAATATTCAGAGATTGATCAAATAATTAGATAGGGAAATGCTCTTCTCTCAACCAAGTTGGGTATACATGATATAAAACAGAAATCCTCTTCTTCAAGTGAATCCATATTTGATTAGTAAATAAAAATAATTGTTAGGGGAAGATTAATAAAAATTAGTGTACATACATATAATACACAAAACAATTATAATCTAAAATATAAATTATATTCTTTCACCAAACTTTGAATGTAGAACAAGTCCATTGACAAGAGTTCTGCATTTCTGCAAAAATCATATCCACAATGCTGAAGAATGTTAAGCAAGGTCCTGTTAACACTTTTAAAAGATCCCTCTTATTGCTTTATGGAGAGTTCATGTCAGCAAGGCAAGAGTGAAAGCAGAGAAACGAAACAGGAGAAGATTCTGATAAGTCAAGAAAGACAAGAAGGAGGCTTGGACAGGGGTTTTAGCAGTATGGGTAGAGATAAATAGCTGAATTGAAACAGATTTTTACAGTAAGTAGATGTCAACAAGATTTTTAAGTCAGTAAATATGGGGGAGGAGAAGTGACTCTTAGGCCTCAGAAACTGGGGAAGTACAGAAACACTAACTGAAAAGAAACTAGGGAACAAGCAGGAAGGCTAGCAAAGAGTCAAGCTGTTTTGGACATACCACACTAGAGGCACCTATGAGACATTAAAGTAAAATCAAATGGACAGTTGACTATACAACTCTGAAACTCAAGCGTGAAACTGAAGCTGGTGTTATAAATTTATGAGTCATCAGCCTATACATTTAATTTAATGACTAGAGATTGAATGAAATTATCCAGAGGGAATGCGTAGACAAAACAAAAAGACAAATAAATTAGAAAATGGAGAAGTCAGTAAAGATGGTAACCAATGAGACAAAGAAACCTGGCTTTTCCAGGGTTCCAGAAGCAGATAAGGAGTCATGCTGAGAGGCCGAAGAGATGAAGACAAATAGCTGACACTAATTTTGACAAGCTGAAGGATAGGGGTGCGCATGATTAGAGTAGTTTCAGTGGAGGGTTGGGGAGAAAATACTAATTAAAATACATTTTTTAAAGAAACAATGTGAGGAGAAGAAATGGACACAGCAAATATGGCAACATTTTCAAGGAATTTTACCATGAAGGGTAGCAGAGCAATGGAGTGGTAGGAGGTGGGCAAAATAAAGTCAAGGAAGGGTTTTTCCTTAAATGATGAAAATCTATTACACCGATCACTCCCTCGGTGTAATAGATTTTCGTCATTTTCATTATTCATCTACCAATCGGTAGAGAAGGATGAAGCCAATGAGTGATGGGATATTGCAGTGGCAGAGAATCCCAGTGAATAAGTGGGAATGGAAGACCCAGTGCACAGTGAAGTATTGGCCATGGGGAGAAGCTAGGACAATTCATCTTCAGAAACCAGAGGGAAAGCAGAGTACAGGAATAAAGATGTAGACAGATTTGGTGATGGGAAATGGAAGCAGTTCCTATCTGAGTACTCTGACATCAGCTGGAAATAAGGCTGAGATACAAAGTATTGGAAGTTTTTAAAAGAGAAATCCTAATATGGTTGCCTCAGAGAGAGGTAAAATAAGTTTACTAGAGAAATAATATTTGGACTGCTTAGCAGAGCTAAATGCTCACTTGAGATTTTTGCTAATAAATTTAATCAGACCCATATAGTTGGGTATTTCTTTTCAGGCACATTCAGCTATTTGATTTTAGCCATATGACAAAGCAGAGTTATATTTAACTAGAATAGAGTTTTGTCAGGTAAGAGAAAAGCTGGGGAGTTAAGGATGTATCCTGGGCAGTGACAAAAGGCTATTGACTCTAAGCTAGAAAAGAAGTGAGGACACAGGTGGGTGATGGTGGGAAGAAATGAATAGTGAAAATGTGGTGAGGGGAGGGGCAATGGATTGAAGGTCCTGGTAGCATCAAGAACAGTTGAAGTGGGAGTACTAGGGAAAGTGAGCTAGAAAGACAGGAAGTGATGGCTTCACATGAATGCTTGAAACTGATATTTTGATGGTGAGATCACCATTACCAAAGACAAGGTTTTTAGGGTTCTTCAGAGAAACATAACCATTAGAGAGATGATGATGATGATGAAGATAGATAGATAGATAGATAGATAGATAGATAGATAGATAGAGATTTATCCTGGGAATTAGCTCATGTGATTATGGAGGCTGAGAAGTTTCATTGTCTGGAGAATGAGGAAAAGTGGTGGTGTAATTCAGTCCAAGAACCACTGGTGTAAGTCCCAAGATCCAAAAGCTGGAGAACCAGGAACTCCAATGTCTAGGACAGGAGAAAAATGAATGACCTAGCTCAAGAAAGAGAATTTGTCCTTATTCTGCCTTTTGTTCTAATTGAGCCCTCTAAAGGCTCAATTGCCCTGGTAAGGGTAATTTTCTTTACTCTGTCCACCAATTCAAATACCAATCTCTTCCTGAAACACCCTCCCAGACACACTCACACATATGTTCACCAGCTATCTGGGCATCCCTAGGCCCATCAAGTATGCCCCTGCAAGTGAGTGATAAGGAAGACAAGATCATTGGAAATGAGAGAGTCAAGGCACTGACTGGCTAGGATATGGGTGGATTGTCCAAATGGTTATCATTAAATTGATGCAGAAATTACAGTATAGATTAGTATAGCCAGGTACTAACCCCTCAGTAAATGAGACACTTGTCATATTGTATTGAAGTAACTAGTTTACATGATAAACTCTACAACTGAACTATGAGCTTGTCAAGAATAAGATCCATACAATTTTATATTTCCTAGGAGAATGTCCAGTACATAATAAGCATTTAATAAATGTTTGCTAAAGCACCCTTGTCCCAAGATCAATTCATGGAGGACTGACATGAAAAGGGGAAAAGTAAACCACAACTTGGGGATAAAAAGCCAAGACAGATACATCGATGCCTCAGAAAGGCTCAAAAGTTTGCTGTTATTTTCAACAACAACAAAAAAGTTTAAATACTTAACCACATTTTGAGGAGAGGATATTGCAGCCACCATGATTCTCCTTTGCTTTCTTTTGAGAACGTGGTCAGCTTCTCCTACTGTTTCTAGTAATTCAACATTGGTTCCAAATTTCCTTATCACACACAAAAATATTAATTCAACATTGGTTCCAAATTTCCTTATCCCATACAAAAAATTAAGTCCTTATGTTAAACAAACCCTACTTATAGGATAATTTAGCTTGATTATTCTAATATGCCTTTTACAGTCTCACGTCCTACTCTAAACAGCTTGTAAACATATTCCTTCCAACCCAAGAGAGTGCATGCCCTTATATGTACAGTGATGTTTCAGAATCTCTCATAGATCCTGATTCAACTCTGTCCCCTTGTTTGAGACTGGGAGGATTAAGGGGAAAGTTATATCAATAGCTGCATGAGGAGCCAGTCTATAAAAGTGCTAACATATAACTTGAATAAATGTTTTTAAATTCATCCTCTATTGCAGACATGCAGCACCCTCAGGTAAACAACCCTCTCTGCTGCAGACCTAGCTCTATTGTATTCTTAATGAACATTTGCAATGAAGGCAGATGACAGTCAGTTGCAATCAGCTGAATTTCCAAAAATTGAGTGATGCAGGATTATTGGAGTGCAATTTATTTTACTGCCTAAATTTTGAGTTCATTGCCTCCTAACAAGTTGTCTGGCTTGGCATACACGGAAGAAAGCTAAAGAAAAAACAGCAGTTTATTAATAATATCTAACTTGAAGTTAAATGGCTTGCCCTAGGTCACACAGTTAGTAAGTGACAGAGCTGGTATTTAAACCTAGGCAATCTGGCTCAGAGCCTGCATTCTTCCCCGTTACATTATTTTTGTCTCTTTAAAAATAAAATTGACACTGGTTTGGCATGCAAAAGTAAAACACTGAGTAACTCTTTCTTTGCACAATTTGTTCCAGTAGATGTTCAATTTCTCTCCGCCTCCACTAAATAAATGCCAAACAAGTATTTAAAGAACGTTGGCTTTTTTTTTTTTTTTTTTTTTTTTGAGATGGAGTCTCGCTCTGTTGCCCAGGCTGGAGCACTGTGGCTCAATCTCAGCTCACTGTAACCTCCGCCTCCCAGGTTCAAGCAATTCTCCTGCCTCAGCCTCCACCGTAGCTGGGATTACAGGCACACGCCACCACACCCAGTGAATTTTTGTATTTTTAGTAGAGACGGGTTTTACCCTGTTGGTCAGGCTGGTCTCAAACTCCTGACCTTATGATCCGCCCGCCTCAGCCTTCCAAAGTGCTGGGATTACAGGCGTGAGACATCGCACCTGGCCAAGAACATTGGTTTTAAAAGGTGGCAAATCATTAGCCTCCCTCAATCAGACATACGTTCTCGATCTAGTCCTAGGTGGTAGACTGCATTGTTGTTCTCTATGCTATACTTTTCCTGGAATCTACCCTTTGCTGTATGACTTTGCAGTTCCTCCTGCAAGGCAAAAGGTTTACTTCTCAATCTTTCACTTAGGGCTAGGTCTTGTGGCTTGCTTTTAAGCCAATGGGATATTACCAAGCAAAGCTTGAGATGCAGTTATGCAACTGGGTTTGTTCCCTTATGCTCTGCCGTGAACATGCAAAGAACATGCCCTGAGTAACGCACTATTCCCAGAATGAGAGACACCCGGAGCAAACCTAAACCTCACCTCCGGCCATTTGCTAAGCTCAGCCTCGATCAGCTTGGCTCCAGTCAAATCTCAGATACAGGAGAAAAAGGGAATTGTTTATCATTGCTTGTCATTGAGTTTCACGGTAGTTTCTAATCAGCATCAATTCCACCAAAGTTAGCTGATAGTCTGCTTAGGACCCATAAAGTCTTGGTCCCATTCTTCTACTCTGAGACTCAGCTCAAGCCTGATAAAGTGTGTAGGAAAGACTAACCACAAACATTCTAAAGAGAAAAATCTTTTCATTGTCCTTTGAGAGTAAAAAGAATTCTCTCTTTTACAATTTATACAAAACTCTACTTTCTTCTTGTGAACCACCAGAAAAGAAAATACAAAGAGGAAAATATAAGATGGAAGTTGAGGGGGCTTTTATGCATTGTTTTCTCCTGTTTTAAGTATTTGGTATACTTTCTTGTTGGTAGCACAAAGAAGGAAGAAAAAATGAAAGGGAAAAACTCTTGAGAAATGAAATTGTTCCCCTTATTTCAGGAGTGGTAGTTTAAAAATATGTGAAACTACATAGAGGGCCAGAGAAGCAGGAAACCAATTCATAGAACCAGTAGAAGACAAGAAAGGGAGGACAGTAAGCCATGCATCACTTAAACGAGCTTCCAGGCAGACACACCTACTTGAACCAGAGAAGTTTCTACTCACAAGTGAGGGAAATTGTTAAAGAGCTCTTACTCTAGTGTACTAGTGTGTCTAAGTCTGTAGCTGGTATCACTCTGAAGTGGAGCTCTGAAAGCATTTTCTTGTAGGAATAATTGTCTCACATTGTGATTAATTTTATAGTGTGTTACATTCAGTCATTCATTCCACAATTGTTTCTTAGTACTTACTCTGTAACCAGGCATTTTGTTGTGGTAAGCGATAAAGGTAATGACTTGAAGACTGTCAAAGGAAGCTCAGCAACAAGTATAGCATTGTTTAAGGGAAATTTCAAACAACTGGCTTACAAATCACCTTTCAGAACATGATCTCTCTATAAATTAGGAGCTGTGTTGTTCTGTACTTTGTCCACTAAGCGCTCAGAGAGGCTCAAGAAACTTGAGGATTAAAAATAGATGTGCTGGCTAATTCTTAAAAGGAAACTGCAATGAGATTACTACATGGAATTAGCAGGTCAAAATTGTAGTCTATATGATTAAGTCGGTCAGGAATGGCTTCATTTCAACTGGCTGGTATCACAACAAATACAGCCAGTAGCTTTAATAGGTGCTTAGCTGAAAAGAAGATAGTTTACTGCCTGCTGTTTTAGACAACTGATGACAATTCAGGAAAATGCACTTAAACTACAGCTCCATCTTCAATTAAACACTATCTATATTAAAAACAATTTTCAGAAATACCTCAAGTACATTTTAGATTTTTTTAAAAGGGCAATTTATACCACAGAAGTGTGGAAAGCTAGGCTGAAAAGCCATATAGAGAAAAAGATTTCCAAATGCCTAACAGCTTATTGAACTGGAAGGATTCTACTGGGATAGAGTGAGAGACTTTACTGTCATGCCCATAAATCCTGTCCAAGGATGGAGCCTATCTTACTAGATCAAAGTGTGAATTAATTGACTCTTTCCACATAACAGGATCTATTTCAGAGCTTGAACACCAGTTTATGTGAAAATGAGAGAGAATAGCAGAGTAAGGTATAAAGGACCTAAAAGCAGTAATAGTATTCATACCAACTGAGTTACAGCAAATTAAACACAAGATGGTGCATCTCAGTTTTGAAACTGACAATGCTGAAGAGGTCATAAAGAAGGAGTCTGCAAGAAAATAAGTGCAGTTTTGAGAGAGAAGGTAATTATGGCAGTTTTGAGATTTAAAAGCAAAGAGCAATAGAAGTGGATTATTTAATGAACAATCATGACACCTAGCACCAAGATTTTAAGAATCGGGCATGACTAGGGAGGGTAGGGAGAAGGAAAGAACAGAGAGAGGTTGGTCAGTGAACACAAAATTATAGCTAGATAGGAGGAATGAATTCTAATGTTCTATAGCACTGTAGGATGACTACAGTAAACAATAATTTACTGTATATTTTCAAATAGCTAGAAGAGAAGATTTTTAATGTTTCCAGCACAAAGAAATGATGAATGTTTGAGGTGATAGATATGCTACTTACCTTGATTTGATCATTATACATTGTATAGATGTATCAAAATATCATACTGTAACCCCATAAATAGGTACAATTATGTCAATTAAAATAATTTATAAAAAGAATTAGGCATAATACAAAGTTTGAAGAACATTATATTCCATTAAAATATTATTGACATTAATACACCTTTAACTATCCATCTCTATTACTGCATGTATAAATGTCCTCATAAAGACACTAACACAAAGATGGATGATTCCACCCTGTTACTTGCATCCGTTCAGCTAGGTTTTATTTAAATAACAAATGATGTATCTATGATGGATATATAGTATTCCCATGCAAATAGACCACTAAAATAAATCCTTCCATTCTTTATAACAAATGTTTGCTAATGACAAAAGAGGCCTATCTAAATCCCAAATGTCATTGGTCTCCTACTGGTGACTTTGCCATATCAGTGTTAGACTATAATTACTTAACGGGAAAAAAAATGCCTTTATAAACTTTTTGAACAAACATAAAGTTCTGATTAAAAATTGGCTTTCTTATATTCTTTATTTGAGAGGCATGCAAAAAGGATGATGCAAAACTACACAAAATTTTAGATATCAAAAAACTAGCTGGGATTTGGATAACTTTTCACCTTTCCATTTGCAAATAGACACCCCCAAATGTGTAAAAGATATTATTGCCAGCTCAAACAGGGCTGGTTTCTGTACTTATAAATGGATATGTGTAGCCAAATGGACATTTGAGAAATTATTTACTTGAACCATAGAGAAGACTATGATTGACTCCTTTGTCTCCACGCAAAAGAGGTTAAATTTATAAATTTCATGCAGACAAAAGTAAGTATAATTTATGCAGAAAAATAAATAGGTAGAGATTTATAATACTAAATAAAACAAGTGCACATAAATCATAATTTAATTCAGCATTATTTATTCATTCAATTCTACAAATATTGGATAAAACCTCACCATGTGCCCAACACTGTACTGCAGATTTAGAATCAGTAAATTTTGAAATTGTTTCTTGGGTTAAAAATAGTCATTCCAACAGTTTGTGATCACATATGATTTTAGGTTGTCTGAATTCTAATTGCCACTCTTTCCATTACCTATTATGTGACCTGAAACAGATAAATAACTTTACCAGTGGTGAAAAACGGGAGTTTAGAGCACATGATCTCAAAGGTCTTTTTCAGAACAATATCATGTGCATCAATGAATCAAGGACAAATACATTAAAAATCAACTTACAAGAATAATTACAGTGCTAAAGTTCATTTTTGTCTATAAAATACAAAAATAAATTTAATAATGTGGTGACAAATTTGATAAGTGGTAGAAAATCATGTCCAACACATACCACATCTGAAGACTACATCCCTTTGTATATGAAGTAAAATATCCTTTATATACAAAAGAAAACACATTTGAGAAGATGGTAAGAAACAGCCGCCATTGAGCCAGAGACTCCCAAAAGTAGCCCTCTGAAGAAACATTCCAGAGGCCGCTCTTCTCTCCACAACAGAAGCCACAACAGGATGTTCTTCAAAACCCTAGAAAAATAAGACCGATGGTGCGTGCGTGTGTGTGTGTGTGTGTGTGTGTGTGTGTGTTTTCTCCGTGAAGCTGCTTCAATTTCAGAATTTCCTTAGAATTCAGGTGAGATTCTGAACTTAACTCCTTTTCAAGGGCACCAAGCTGTGCCTGAAACAACTCAGAATTCTGAAGGCAAAAGTTGTCTTCCATGTCAAGTGCAAAGAATCACCTTGCTTCCAATTAGAGCTCTGTTCCATAGTGCTGTGCCAATCATTTGAATGCTTTGCTCTCCTTTTTATAATAAATAAAAATTTAGTAATATATTCTCCCAGAGAGTCTACTGTACCTCCTTTTGTGGAGGTCACAAAAATTCCCCAGAAAAATTTAAAAAGTATCTCCATTTTATGTCACTATAAGACTTATAACAATATTCCCATCAAGGCCAAAATACGCTATGAAATAAAGCATTTTAAATGAAATCTCTTTAAAGTCTTGAGTTGCCTGTATTTGTTATCCTAACAATAGCTATAGGAATAGTGACATTAATTATTGAACTGAAAGTAGATGAATACATTCTGCGTGGTGTTCAAAAGCACTCTGGGAGCAGAGTCACAATCCGGAATCCCTTCTGAGCACCTGCACCTGCTTTCCAAGGCGCTTTTACTGTCCTTGAAGCACCACCTGACACCAACAAAGTCCCTCTTTTTAAATCAGAGACTTGACTTAAAAGAGAATTGAAAAATCCACATGATGCCTAACTGTATTTACTAGGGCAGTTATTAAGTCAATAACTTAACCTCACATAACTACTTTTGTGTTTCCAGGTGCCATAAGCAGAGAAATCCCAGTTCTTTCTCCAATTCGTTACTGAAAAGTCTCTTTTGTTCTCTTTCCAGCAAATAGGCACTACTGTATAGTTTTCTCTTGTTTTGTGTGGGAGTCTCTGAAAACACTGCAGTCAGAAATGAAGACAATAATGTTGCCATTTTCTCTGTGACAAAAGTCGAACTTAAAAACACGTTTTAAGTCTCTCTAAGAAAGAGCAGGGCTTAAAGAAATTAGATGAAAGATGACAAAATTTCAGTAAGTGAAAATAGACTGGTATAAACAGGCTTAAATTTTAATTGAAGTGATTTGGATTGGGGATTAGAATTTCATGACATAATAGTTATGAAAACTAGGAAAACTTATCAACAAAGTAATTTAATTGTTTTTAGAGAGCTTCTGAGTTGGAATAAAGATGGAACAGAATATTTCAAGGCCTCTCCCAGTGTTATGATTTGGTGCTTTTTCTTCATTGTTTGAATCTCCAGTTAGATTTAATTTGTGTTACAAAATAAACTATCCTAACTCTCTTTGCAAATGAATTTCATTTCTGAATCACTATAAATGACAAAGAGATTCTTAGTATTTACATATGGTGCTTATCAGTTATAAGTAGCAGATTACTACTTGTAATGCTAAAATCAAGTAGCAGATTACCACTTGATCAATTACGAAGTTGGCCTTCTGCACCCCCATAGGTTCCTGTTCTGTTTACTTTTCCTCCTTTAGGGACACTCCTTCCAACTTTTTAAATATCCCAAATCTTCATGTTTTCTTTTTCTTCATCTTGATTACAAAATCAATGTAAATTACTGATAGCAACTTAAGACAGCATTGCCCAAAATATGCTGAAGAGAACATTAGGTCCTTGGTATATAAAGGGGACTTATTTGAAAAAAAGTCAAATGTATTTCAAGAAATGTGGTAAATGTTATTTTCGGCACTTAGAGCTTTAATATGCTAATGTGTATTATGACTCACCAGGAGAGAGCTATAGTAGATAATATTTCCAAAATTATTTGGACATAGAATCTTTTTGGTTTTTTCTCCATGGAACAACTCAGGTGGACTTCAAATTCTATGAAAGGCATTCTGAGAAACCCCAGGGAAAAGAAGGATGTTAGGTTTCTGAGGAGTCTTCCACCCAGGGGTTTTGCCAACTCCTGTGACTATTAAACCTGGCACTGTGGCCATGCATCCAGAAGTCCTTAACTCTAGCTCCTAAATTCATTCTCCATACATGTGTTACACTGACCTATAAGGCTGAAGGAATAGAAAAAATAGATATTTGCATTCAAAACACAACTGTTCTGAGTAAGATATGGTCTAGAATAAACAGACTAGCTGGAGTTTTAATTTTATATGCATTGCTTGCATTGAGCTCTAAACACACTTTACTGCTATCCTTCTATATTAAAAATTAATTTTATTCAATATAATTTAATGAATTCAAGACTTTTGTTTAATGCTTACTATATGCCAAGAATTATTCAAGAAACTCAATAAATATTTGATAATATTAAGTATAATATTCAATGATATAAACTATTTTACAGGCACAATACAAACATTTTATTAAAATCTAACCAAAGAGGACCTTGTTAAATCAACATCTAAAACAAATCAACTATGGACTATCTTTTTTAAAGGATTGAAATGTGATTTTTATTTTGCTTTTGGCTTAATTCCATGAAAGATGACAACTTTTTGTAGGTACTTTTTTATGTATATTTGCATTCTTTAATGTTTATTCATATATATTTTTTCTTATCAAATGACCAACATGTTCATCAATACAGTACTTATGCAGCCTGACTCTCCTAGAGCACAGTATCTCCAAAAATATTTCACACTTTAAAAAGTACTCAAGTTCTTTCAGACCAAAAAAATCTACTGCATCCTGAAAGCAATATATAGAATATGAACAAAATGGTTCTAGAATATTTTACACTAAGCCTATTCAAAGTGGACAAAGCCCAGCATCATTAGCAAATTACAGCTTCGCTATATTAATTAGCCTAAGGAAATTGATATAGCCTCCAGCTGTGCCTAATTTATAGTCAGAAAGATGCTAATAACTTCCCTGTTTGCATACATGATGCTTTGCTAAACATTAAAAAAAAAGCCTTAATTTTCAGAGTCTAAAGAAATGCAATCTTCTGTGGTACTTGTGATATAAAGTGTTGAATCAATGCAGAAAACCCAGCAGTTGTAAATTAAAAGAGCACAGGTAAGGCACAGAAAGGGTGTGTCAAGTTGAAGACTTCGGGCGGTTATTATCATATAGATTGGTCTTAAAGTCAAGCAAAAAAATTGCCAAAGAAGGATGCAATTTCCACCAGGAGGACAGAGTGATATGAGAAGACTAAATTATCTAGAAGATTCAGTTATATTACTATAGTTCTGTTGCTAAATCTACCAAACAGAATTTGAGGTCTTTTATGCCAGGACTGTGATGCAGTACTCGGTAAATTAAATGTTATTAAATTTCAAGTGCATCATTTTCATCCAACTGCATTTGTAAGATTTTAATAAGTTATGTCTATGTTAGATACATAAAAATGTGTGGGTAGCATTCACACTGGAAGCACTGTTCTGGTAAACATATTTGATTCTATTTTTATAACTGAAAAGACTCCACTGGATCACTAATGTTTTGAACCAAGGAAGCATATTTCATCTACAGAACTCTGTATTTTTTAAACATTATCATTAATCCTCAGAACAAACCTGTCACTGCAAGGAGGTCTGGGACTAGGTGTTCTTCTCCTAACAAGGAAGAAATCTTTAGACACAGCGTCTAGAATCAGAGACTTAAATCCCAGAAAATCCTAAAATACCAGCAGCAGCTCTAAAGTTTTAACACACTTGAGACTTTTAAGTCAAAGAAATCCCAGAGCACACGTGAACTTTGAGTAGAAAGAAACTGTGCACCTGAGAGGGGTGTGATATAAATTCTCACACATGAGATCTTGCCCTTCTACTATGTCAAGCCAAGAAATATGGGTTACAATAGTCCCAAGAGATGTCAGAAAGCATGACTTGCGAAGGGGCTTTAGATCTGTACACTTGTGTGTTCTTTTAAGTTGGACTTTTTCTTTCACACTAGTGATTTATTTTTAAAATAACCTAATCCCCATTAAGTGTGGGAATATATGTAGCAAGTCAAGTGTTCCAACTGAGAGCTCTTTGATTAACTCTCCTTTTCAGTTTATCCAGTCTGTGAAAGGACCACAATATTTGAATGACAGTCACAGGTGAGAAGGAAGAAAATACACTGCTCAGAAATGTGGGTCGATATATTTCCTTATTGCTCAGAAGCTACTGGTGTGAAGGCATTTTTGGAGAAAATGTTTCTAAGGCTGTGCTGTGATAATAGTCATATTTCTTCTTTACTTACAGCTAAAGGAGAAAATTCTAGATATGATTGTGTGTCAGGAGCTAGAAGACGGTGGAGGAAAGAGCAAAAGCTTTCTCCGCCCATGTAAATCTCATAGTTAGGGCATGCTGATTTCAAATTTTACATCTTTGACTCAGTGATTTAAGTATTTCTTGCTTTGATTTTATTTTCCAATATGTTAACATATTCATTTTTGTGATAAAAAATGTAGTCTTGACTATTGGAGATGTTAAGATTGGAGAATCACTTTTGATTAGTTGATTCATTTATTTATTCATGCATTTGTTCATTCAGCAGATGTGTTTTGAGTAGTTCTATGTGCTGGTCAATGTGTTAGATGTTAGCAATACAGTTAACAAAACAGAGTCCTCATCCTCAGAGATTCCAAGAGGTGGCAATAGTCATTTATATACTCAAGAAAGTAGTTACTAAGGTCCTAATATGTGCCAGGCATTATGCCTAATTTGGGGATATAGTGGTGAACACGACAAAGGAAATCCCTGCTATGATCTTAACGTTTATGCACCCCCAAAATTCATATGTTAAAATTCTAACCTCCAAGGTAATGGTATTAAGTGGTGGGGCCTTTAGGAGATGACAGTGTTGTCATGCATGCTATTAGCACCCTTATAAAATGGGCTCAAAGAAGGTATATTTGCCCCTTCTACCATGTGAAGACACAGTGAAAAGACACCGTTCTATAAACCAGGAAGTGGAACCTCAGCAGACACTGAATCTGCTGGTGCCTTGATCATAAACTTCCCAGCCTCCAAAGCTGTGAAAAGTTTCTGTTGTTTATAAGCCACTCAGTCGGTGGCATTTTGTTATAGAAGCCCCAGTGGACTAAGACAATTCCAGACCTGATGAAGTTCACATTAGAGTACAGAGATAAGTAAATGAGTAATTGAGATGACAAGGTAGAGAGTAACTCAGGATGTGGAGTGGCCAGAGATGTTTTCTGAGCTAAGACTGAATGATTAAAATGAGTTGAATCTGCCACACAAAAAGGAATGAAAAACTGTATTCCAGACACAGAGCAGGGCAAGATCAAAGGCCCTGGTGCAATGTCCAAAAGGCAGTGTGGCTAGAGTCCTGAGCAAGAAGGAATGGAGCATAAAGTGTGGGTGAGAGTTGGGCAGGGACTTCATGATGCAAAGCCTGCTGGACCACAGGAGAGTTTGGGTGTTATTCAAAGTGAAAATGAAAGCCAGTGATAATTTTAAACAGAGGACTAAAGTGATTCAACGTGTTTTAAGAAGGCTACTGTAAGAAAAAAAGAAAGAAGTACACAGTGATGTGGGCAACCTTTTATTGCTGAAGTCCAGACAAAAGATGTCAGGACTGAGAAGAGGACAACAATAGAGTGATTCTCTGGGAATAGAAGAGAAACTTGAGCAGCCACAATATTCTAAAGGTAACAACAGTAACAATGACAATAACCACAATAATAAACTATTTTTTGTACCGTCAATGTGGTTTGTAGATATTAGACACTAGCTCCTCAGATGAGGTATCAGTATATCTATTTTACATACAATGAAACTGAGTTTTAAAGAGGTTAACCAACTTGCAAAATCACATAGATACTAAGTGGCAAAGGTGGAATTTGAACTAAAGTTTCTGACTCCAGATCAGGGCTTTTAACTCTTAAAAAGCTCTTAACTATTAAAGGAACAATTACACTGGCAAGAATATTTAACACATACAGTATGTTAGTCTGAATCAACAGTATTGCTGATTATATAGTTATATAATTATATAGTAGTTATATAATTATATGTAATAATAGATTATAAAACTTTGATAATTAAGTATAATATGCTATATACTTATAATTTGCTAACGTAAGTTGTATAACATAACTGGAGTTATTATTCAATTGGCAAAACTGTTCACTCCAATTGTCTTTGCTGGCTTCTTTTCCTCACACTGTTGGAGTTCTACAATGTTCTGTTCTAGGTCCACTTAGCTTCTTTTCCAGTTTGGTTTCCCTAGCTGAACTCTTTCATTCTCAGGGATTCAAAATTCATTTTTGCCAGTGACCTTAAATCAATAAAGCAGACTAGAATCCATAGATCCAAATGTCTACTACATATCTCTACTTGATATCTCACCAAGTATGTCAAAAACAACCTGCACAAAAGTTAACCCAATTTTTCCCATAAAACTACTTGGCTTCCTGTCACATCTCAGTAAATGATCCTTCTGTTTATCTAGTTTTTCATGCCATAAGTTTGGAAGCTGTCCTTAATTACTTCCTCTTCCTCATCCTCAACATCTAATTCATCACCAAATCTTGTTAATTCTATCTAAAAATATGTTTCAGATCCATCCACTTGTCCTTTTTCTCCATATTCTCTGTTATTACCTTAGTTGAAGGCACCATTATCTCTTAGTTGGATTATTGTAATATTCTCATAATTAATCTCCTTTCATCTATTCTTTCCACCTCTAACCCAATCTTCATTTTCAGCAGCAAATATCTTTATAAAATGTAAATTGCATTTTGTCATCCCTTTACCTTAAGCCCTTCAATGTCTTCCAGCAGATAATAAAACAGGTTCAAACTCCTTACACCACATGCAAGGCTCTGCGTGCCCTGGCCTTTGCCTGCTTCTCCAGCCCCCTCTACTGCCACTGTTGCTCTAGCACACACATTACAGCTACATCAGTCCACACAATCCCGCAACCAAGAGAAACTTGCCTTTCATTCTCCCTGGAATGCCCTGTCCTCTATTCTTCCTCTCTATATGCTAGTTCATATATATCATTAAGATCTCATCTTAGATTGTGTTTTTTCAGAGTCCTTTCCTGATCCCTTGATCTAAATTTGGTCTCCCTATTATGCTCCTCTTACAACATTTAACATATTTTATAATTATATTTTTATGTTGTACTTATATAATTTTTAATCTTCCCTAATAGAACAGCCAGTGGTAAAGCTTACTGAAAGATTAAAGCAGCTCAATGTAGGTAGGACCACTAAAGGCTCATATTTTAAAAAGCACAGGTTTGAGTCACCCTATGAGCTTAAGACCCCCAAACAGCTAAAGTGCTTAGTCAGTAAGTTCCAACATATTAATACTACTCTTTAGTCATGATCAGCCATCCATTCAATACAATGACAACCTTATTTGCTTGCTAGCTGATTGGCATGAGCATTCCAAGGTGGCTAGAGCAATCTGAAATTCCAGGTCAATGGAATCAATGTTGGGTTCCCTTTTGGAAACATTTCTCCTTTGAGAACTAAGACCACTCAAGTACCAGAGCCCAAATATGTGGAGACAGGAAGACAAATTTTGTATGTGAGTTACAAGGAGTAATAGTAAAATGAAGCCAGTCTCACTTCCACACCTGGATTCTCACATGCATGTGTTCTGGCTATGGAGAAAATGGCACCATATCTTAATCACTGGATCAACATATATGCTCCACCTCCATGCATGATAATATCAAAAATGCTGTAGACAAAAAAGACAATGTTTCAGTTAGAATAAATCACTGATTCTTCAATGACAAAAGAAGTCCAACGTAAACAACCTGCCACAGTGTAGCTAGCTGATTCCCATGGGGAATGGTGGCACATCTGGGGCTTACCCTTGGTTTCTGCTGTTGGCATGTTGTGCATTTGGCAGTGCAAGTAACCAGATTAGTCTCAGTGGGAAAAAAACATCCTTCTGAGCATGCATAGTCTCCTTCTATGTCATTATGTCCATCTTGTTCATGATCCTATACAGCAAGCACAAGAACAGATAGGAAAAGAAGCTTGCTGTTCCACAAAACAGATCATCTTGCCCGCCCTCCTGATTACTGAAACCCTCTGCAGTGAGTGTGCTTTGGAACATTCACATGAGGCACAAATATTCTCACACTCTGGGTCTACAACCACATATTCCTTCTCCACACACAACTCCTTGTGATTGATTTTCCAGTTCTGTGATTTCCAGGTCTTTAACCATTTGGCTGAACTGTTAACTGCTTCTCTTTGATCCACATAGATCTTTTTTTCTGTCTGTGTCTTTTGCCAGACAACTAGGGTAACTAGATATACTGCTTGATGTCCTACCACTGGCAGGATTTTTCTTCCCCACTGTCCTTCCAAGCCACTCTTAAATTAAACTATAATGTTGCAGCATTGAACTCTGGCAGGTGCCTGGATATCATGAAGAATCATTGGTAAACCAGACCTGAATGTTCTTCTTCCTAAATTAGATCATCATAGGGTACTCCCTATGAAACACAGGTGTAGGTTGGGGAAGAGATGTCAAGGCAGCGGGAGTAAGTGCCATGAGTAGTTTAAGTACCTACTCATGCAACTCATATGTTTCTAGGGCTTTCTCGAGACTGATATCATATAAATAAATTCTTACTTGATTATAGAATGTTGTTGCATATTTCAATGTTATTGTTTGGTGGTTCAGGTAACACCCAGTTCATGACAGCAGCTTTGGTCACAGGTCACTTGTTCTATGGTCAGGGTCCAATATCCAACCGAGATTTTTCTCAAAAAGAGAATAATTATTTGTGAAAAGGGCATAGCTTTGTTTCAGACCCTTAAGGATTTGAAATGCAATTACGTTGGGATTGTAGATGATGCCATAGAACATACATGACTGCTGTAGATATTTTAACTGATTGAATCCTATAGGTCACCAGGCTAACATGGTAGAACAGCTTACATAATATCCTGAAGAATCTCTAAAAACTTCTTTTACTATTGGCACCACTCAAAACTGATATCCTTATCAGTAATTCAAAAATTGGCTACTCAGATGTGGTATATATTTCCTCCCTAATCCAGGTGAGAGTCTGTTTTTTAGTAGTGAGGGATACAAGACAAAGCAACTTTTCACTCTGAACAGGACATTACAACATTCTCAGAGTACTAAAACTCTAGAATTTTTAACCATATGCAGGTCCCTTGAAATTTTATCAGGGTATCTAAGGCATTTAAGTTTTCCTGCTTCCTGTTTCCCAGGTCTAATAAGCATGATATCATCAATGTAGCATACCAGCAGAATGTTCTGTGGGATGAGAGGACCAAGGCATCTTTGGATCAGATTACTAAGGAAATCTATTTGGGATGCCCTGCAATTCCATACAAATTTTAGAATCAGCCTTTCCATTTCTGAAAAAAAAAAAAAAAGGCCATTGAAATTTTGATAAGCACTGAACTGAATCTGTAGATCACTTTGGGGAGTATTGCAATTTTAACCATAGTAAGTCTTCCAACCCATGAGCAAAGGATGCCTTTCCATTTATTAAAGCTTTATTTCAGTAATTACTTTTTTAGTTTTTGGTGTATAAATCTTGCATCTCCTTGTTTAACTGTATTCTAAAGTGTTTTATTCTTCTCGATGTTATTGAAAATGGAATTTTTCTAAGTTCCTTTTTGTATTGTTTATTGCTAGCCTATAGAAATGCAATTTATTTTTTGTGTTGTGCCCTGCAACTTTGCTGAGGTTACTTATTAGCTCTAGTGACTAGTTTTTAGTGAGATATTTATTTCTTCTTATATAATCATGCTATCCACTAACAGAAATATGTTTGCATATTTTCTTTACAGTTTGATTACCTTTTCTTTCTCCTACTAATTGCTCTGCAGTTAATGCTCACTACCCAGTACAACAGGCAATGTCTAGTACGATATTGAATAGCAGGGGTAAACTGGACATCCCTGTCCTATAGTTCTCAGTGTACAAGTCTTGCACATATTTTGTTAAAGTTATACCAAGATATTTCATATTTTGATGTGATTATAGGTGATATTTTTAATCTCCATTTCCAATTTTTTGTTACTTATAAAAGTACAACTGATTTGTATATTGGCTTTATATTCTCAGACCTTATTCATTCTAGCAGTTTTCCAACAGATATCTTTAAAATTTCTAATTCACTATTATGTCATCTGTGAATACAGAACAAAAAATCACTTCTTTCCAATCCACACGGTTGTGATTACTTTTCCTAACCTTAGTCCTAAGTTCTAGATCCTCTATTACAATGTTAAAGTGATAGTAAGAGCGAACATCCTTAACGTGTTCCTGGTTTTTGGTGGTAATGCATTCAGTCTTTTACTATTAAACATGGTGTTAGCTGTAGGTTTTCATAGGTTTCTTTCAATCCATTGAGAAAGTCTCCTTTAGTTCCTGTGTTACTGAGAGCTTGATTAGGTATGGTGGTTGAAGTATTTTTCTGCATCTATCAAGATGATCATATGTGTTTTCTCCTTTTCCATATTAATATGATAAATTGCATTGATTTTTAAAAATTGTGAATCAATCTTGCATCACTGGGATAAGCTCCACTTCATAATTTATTACCACTTCTCTAAATTTCTGGGTTTGATTTGCATTATTTTGTTGGAAATTTTTTATCTATGTTCACGGGGATAATTATTTTTTATTCAATTTTCCTATAATGTATTTTCTAGTTTTTGTATCAGAATAAGACTAGCATTATCATAAAGTGAGCTAGGAGGTGTTTCCTCTTCTAATTTCTGAAAAAATTAATGTAAGATTGATTTTATTTCCTTGCCAAATATTTAATAGAACTTCCCTTAAAGCAATCTCTCTTGAGTTTTCTTTGGGGAAAAAGATTTTCACTATAAATTCCATTTGTTTTGTTGTTGTTACATTGTAATTCCTTTTAAATTTCAGCTTATATTTTATATTCAGGAGGTACATATGCAAGTTTATTACCTGGGTATATTGTGTGATGCTGAGGTTTGGGGTACAATTGATCTTGTCACCCCAGTAGTGAGCATAGTATCAGACAGGTAGTTTATCAATCCTCTCACCCCTCCTTTCTCTTCTAGTAGTCCCCACTGTCTATTATTCCCATTTTTATGTCCACGTGTATTCAATGTTTAGCTCCCCACATATAAGGGAGAACATGCACTATCAGGTTTTCTGTTTCTATGTTAATGAATACAATTTTTAATAGGTATAGGGCAATTTGGATTTTCCATTTCTTCTACTTCCGAGAGAGTTTAGTACTTGTATTTTGTTCACAGAATTTGTTAGGTTATTTAATTTATTGGCATAAAGATGTTCATAACATTCTTTATTGGACTTTATATTCTGTGGGATCTGTAGTAGTATCCACTCATGCAATTTCATTTCTGTTATTAATAATTTGTATTTTCTTTTTTCTTGGTCAGTCTAACTAAAGGTTTATTGATTTTATTAATCTTTCCAAAAAAAACAGTGTTTGGTTTCATTGATTTTGTCTATTTTTTTGTCTCCTTTTATTTTTGCTGTATTATTACTGTATTATTTTCTTCCTTCTACATATTAATACTTGGAGTAAAAATGCTAGATGATTTTAATATCTCTTCTTCTCTAATATAAGCATTTTAAGCTATAAATTTCCACCTCTGATTCAATGCAGTGATTTAGCTGTATCTCACTAATTTTAACATGTTTTCATTTCATTTAGTTCAAAATATATTCTAATTTTTCTCATGATTTCTATTTTGACCCATGGATTATTCAGAAATGTGTTGTTTAATTTCCAAATATTTTGGAACATTAAAGGTATCTTTCTGTTGTTGGCCACTAATCTGTTCTATTTTGACCAAGTATTATTCTCTATATAGTTCTGAGCCTTTTATATTTATTGATACTTATTTTACTTCCCATCATATTACTTTATTACTACACATACTGTATTACTACATATACTATATACTACTATATTACTACATATATTATATTACTGAATGTTCCATTTGTGTAGTCTGCCATTGTGGGTAATAATTTTCAAAAAATATCAATTAGGTAAAACTAGTTGGCATTTTTTGTAACTTTTCTATATTCAAAGTAATTTACTAGTCTATCCATTACTGAGAAGAAATACTAAAATCACCAATTACAATTTGTATGTATCAATTTTTCTTTTCAGTTCTGTCAGTTTTTGCTTCATGTGTTTTGAAGCTCTGTAACTGATAAAAACACATAAAGAATTATGCATCTCGTTTATGCATATTTTATCATTACGAAATATTTTACTTCATCTCTCTATATATTCCTAGCCCTAAAGTATATTTTTCCTGATATTAATATGTGCACTTCTGCTTTCTAATATTAGTGTTTGCATCATATATCTCTTTCCATTCGTTTACTTTTAAGCTACTTGTGTCTTGCTTTTTCCCCCTACTCTGGAAATCTCTGCTTTTTCACTGCATGTTTAAACTGATTTATGTAAGATATATCTTATTATATTTGGGTATGAATCTACCACCTTACGATGTGCTTTCTATGTATCCCATATGATTTTTGAGTTTTTATTTTGCTACTCCTTTTCTTCATTCTTTCGGATTGATTAGCTTTTTAATTTTTCAGTTGATCTCCTCGATTGCCAAATAGTTATATCTCCTTTTTTCAGTAGTTACTGTGGATTTTATAATATCGATCTTTAATACACTACAGTCTACCTTCCAATAAGATTACACCATTTCATACATAGTATAAGGTCCATTCCCTCCCTACCTCATTATTTTTTGGCTATTTGGGTTATTTCTAAATGGGAGTCATTATATTTTAGAAAAAAAATGGAAAATAATAAAAATTTTTCATATACTTTACAAAAAAATTTCATTAACTTTTCTTGTTATTGCTGATCTATTAGAACAAAATTTTTCAACTTGCCTTGCTGAAAATGATTTGAATTGTTTCCATCTTGAAGAGTAAGTTATCATAGAAAATCCTACATTTACACACCTGTTTTCTTTTACTTTCAACAATTTAAAAATGTCATTTCATAGTTTTCCAGCAAATGTTGCTTCCAATGAGAAATGGCAGGTCTTTTCTATCTTTGTTTTCCTGCAAGTAATAAGTTCTTTATTCTCTAGGTACTTAAAGATTTTCTTGTTTTTTGTTTTTGTTCTGTGTGTGTGTGTGTGTGTGTGTGTGTGTGTGTGTGTGTTTTCTTTTTTTTTTTTTTAGACAGAGTCTTGCTCTGTCACCTAGGCTGGAGTGCAGTGGTGTAATCTTGGCTCCACAGCCTCCACATCCTGAGCTCAGGCGATTCTCGTGCCTCAGCCTCCCAAGTAGCTGGGATTACAGGCACCTGCGCCACCATGCCAACTAATGTTTGTATTTTTAGTAGAGACAGGGTTTCACCATGTTGGCCAGGCTGGTCTCAAACTCCTGACCTTAAGTGATTTGCCCGCCTTGGCCTCCCAAATTGCTGGGATTACAGGCATCAGCCACCGTGACCTGCCTAAGATTTTCTTTTATCACTTATCTCCAGAAATTTAATTATATGTACTTTAGGATAGTGTTTGTTTTCTTTCTTTCTGGCCCTGCCTTATGTTCATTGAGTTTCTTGGCTATGTGAATGTATGGTTTTACCAAATATAAGACATTTTTGGCTATAATTTCTTTAAATATGCTTTCTGATCCCTTTCTGATATCTGATTCAACATTTCATACTGCTTTATGTTGTCTCAAAGGCCATTAGGGTTTTATTCACTTTTTTCAACTCTATTTCCTATGCCTCTGCCTGGATTGTAATCTCTTCAAATTTACTTATCTGTTCTTCAGCAGTGTCCACTCTCCTTTTAGGCCCACCAGGAATTATTTTATTTTACTTTTATATTGTATTTTAGCCCTAGAAATTTTACTTGCTTTTTTTTATAGCTTCCATTTATTTTTGAATAAAGTTTATGTTTTCCTTTAAATCTTTTCACATATTTATAATAGTTGTTTTAAAATTCGTGTTTGCTCAACAGATACTGGAGAAAGAGGAACACTTTTACAATGTTGGTAGGAGTGTAAATTAGTTCAACCATTGTGGAAAACAGTGTGGTGATTCCTCAAGGATCTAGAACCAAGAATACCATTTGACCCAGCAATCCCATTACTGGGTATATACCCAAAGGACTATAAATCATTTTACTATAAAGACACATGCACATGTATGTTTATTGCAGCACTATTTACAATAGCAAGGACTTGGAACCAACCCAAATGCCCATCAATGATAGACTGGATAAAGATAATATGGCACATATAAACCATGGAATACTATGCAGCCATAGAAAATGAGTTAATGTCCTTTGCAGGGACATGGATGAAGCTGGAAGCCATCATTCTCAGCAAACTAACACAGGAACAGAAAACCAAACACCACATGTTCTCACTCATAAGTGGGAGTTGAACAATGAGAACACATGGATACAGGCAGGGGAACATCACACACCAGGGCCTGTTGTGGAGTGGGGGGCAAGGGGAAGGAGAGTATTAGGACAAATACCTAATGCATGTGGGGCTTAAAAACTAGATGACTGGTTGATAGGTGCAGCCAACCACCATGGCACATGTATACCTATGCAACAAAACTGCACATTCTGTACATGTATCCCAGAACTTAAAGTAAAATAAATAAATATATAACTAACTAAATCAATAAATAAATGAAATAAAAATTCCTGTTTGGTAATGTCATCATCTCTATTATTTCAGGGTCTGTTTCTAATGACTTGTTTTTCTCTAGTTCCTTGATTCTTCACATATCTAGTGGTTTATACTGGATACCAATATCATGATAAGTATATAGTTCAGAGTCTAGATTGTATAGACTCTCTTTAAAGAATAGGGAGTTTTATTTTGACAGGAAACTAAATTATTGTCATATCAGCTTGATCCTTCAAACCATATTTTTAAACAAAACCCTCTGTGTATTCAACAGTCTCTCCACTCTCATTTGTCAAAACATAAACTCTTCCAGGCTCTATATGAACTCTGGGAATTATTTAGCTTAGAGCTGCCTACTAGTTTTTCATTGTCCAGCATCACAGAGTCTCACTTTATGAACAAAAAACTTAATATTCAGGCAAAGACTGCAGGAAATCACCATATAAAATTCTGGAGCTTTTTCTGTATACCTTTTCCTTCTCTCCAGAACACTGCCTCACATGTTTCAGCTCCCTCTGCCTACTGAACTCCAATCTCTGTCTCCTCAACTCAGTGAAACTGTTATACTCTATTTGAGTTTCCCTTCCCTGCAATGTGGCCAACAATTTTTCTCCAAGCAGAAAATCAGAGCCATCAAAGATCATATTGTTTGTTTTTCTTCTCTCAATGATCCCAGAGATTACAATTCTAGCTTGTGGTTTGTTCCCTGGAGCCTGTTCTGGTACCAAATATTTTCTGTCTCAATCAGTGTTCAGTCAGGAACACAGATACAATCTAGGTATTTTAAATGGGAATATATTTTACACAGGGAAATAGATAACTACTAAACCACAGGAAATAGATAACTACTAAACCACTGGAAATGCTGAAAGAATAAATATCTGGAATGGCCACCCACTCATAGATCTAGGCTTTGCTCTTAGCTCTGAGAAAGTTAGAAAGTAGTAGAAACTATAGGGAAATATAAACAGTAAGGTAATGCACCCCCAGCAAAAAGATGGGTGACCTGTAGGGAAAAGCCTGAAAGTCACCGCAAAATTTCATATCTGCTAAGGCCCATGCATCTTCCTGCCATTCCAGAGGAACAAATATGATATGGTATCTTTTTCTCATCTACCTTCTATATATTATGGAAATGCTCCCCGCTGAAGATAGAAGAGAGAGCATAGAAAGGGGTGATAATGAGTTTCTAACAGACAATTGAGGAAAAAGAAAAAAATTTGATTCAGAGCCAAAAGTATCTGTTCAAATCCCGGATCTGCCACAATTATCTACATGATCAAAGCAAATCACATAACCTCTGGTGTCAAGGATCCCCAAGACCATCCTCAGTTTCAGTAATTTACTATTAATAGAAGGATTTGCAACAAGGATTTGCTAATATAACAGAAAAACTGTTATATTCACAATATGACTGCATTAGTCTGCTCTTACACTGCTATAAAGAACTACCTGAGACTAGGTAATTTATAAAATTAAATAAAAGAGGTTTGACTCACAGTTCCACAGGCTGTACAGAAAGCATAGCTGGGAGGTCTTGGAAAACTTACAATCATGATGGAAGGCAAAGGGGAAGCCAGCACATCTTACCACATTGGTGCAGGAGAGAAAAAGACTGAAGGGGGAAGTGTCACACATTTTTGAACCATCAGATCTTCTGAGAACTCACTCACTATCATGACAACAGCAAAGGGGAAATCCGCCCCCATGATCCAATCACCTCTTGCAAGGTGCCTCCCCCAACATTGGGAGTTAAAATTCAACATGAGATTTCAGTGGGGACACAGAGCCAAACCACATCATTTTGGCCCTGGCCCCTCTCAAATCTCATTTTCCTTCTCACATTTCAAAACCAACCATGCATCCCCAACAATCCCCCAAAGTTTTAATTCATTCCAGTATTAACTCAAAAGTCCAAGTCCAAAGTCTGATCTGAGACAAGGCAAATTCCCTTCCATCTATGAGCCTGTCAAATTAAAAACGAGTTAGTTACTTCCAAGATACAGTGGAAGTACAGGTATTGGGTAAATGCTGCCATTCCAAATGAAAGAAATTGGCCAAAACAAAGAAGCTACAGGGCCCACACAAGTCCGAAACCCAGCAGGGCAGTCATTAAATCTTAAAGCTCCAGAATAATTGCCTTTGACTCCATGTCTCACATAAAGGGCATGCTGATGCAAGAAGTGGGCTCCCAAGGCCTTGGGCAGCTGCACCCCTGTGGTTCTGCAGGGTACGGCTCTTGTGGCTGTTTTCATGGCTGGCATGGAGTTCCTGCAGCTTTTCCAGGTGCATAGTGTGAGCTGTCAGTGAATTTACCACTCTGGGGTCTGAAGGACTGTGGCCCTCTTCTCACAGCTCCACTAGGCAGTACCCCAGTGGGGAGTTACTCTGTGTGGAGACTCTAACCCCACATATTCCCCCTACACTCCCCTAGTGGAGGCTCTCCATGAGGGCTTTGCCCCTGCAGCAGACTTCTGCCTGGACATCCAGGTGTTTCCATATATCCTCTGAAATCTGGGTATCTGCCCAAACCTCAACTCTTGCCTTATGTGTACCTGCAGGCCCAACACCACGTGGAAGCTGCCAAGGCTTGGGGTTTGCAACCTCTGAAGCCACAGCCCAAGCTAAACCCTTGCCCCTTTTAGCCATTGGAGCAGCTGGGATGCAGGGTGCCATGTCCCAAGGCTGCACAAAGCATCAGAGCCCTGGGCCTGGCCCACAAAACCATTTTTCCCTCCTAGACCTAGCCTGTGATGGGAGGGGCTGCTGTGAAGATCCCTGAAATGCCCTGGAGGCATTTTCCCCATTGTCTTGTCTATTAACTGTGGCACCTGTTTATTCATGCAAATGTCTGCAACTGGCTTGAGTTCCTCCTGAGGAAATGGGTTTTTCTTTTCTACCACATGGTCAGGTGCAAATTTTTCAAACTTTTATGCTCTGCTTTCCTTTTAAATATGTTTCTATTTCAGATCATCTCTTTGTTTGTGCAGGTGAGTATAGGCTTTTAGAAGCAGCCAATCTACATCTTGAATTCTTTGCTGCTTAGAGATTTCTTCTGCTGAATACCTTAAATTACCTCTCTTAAGTTCAAAGTTCCACAGATCTGTAGAGCAGGGGCACAATGCCACCAGTCTCTTCATTAAGCATAGCAAGAATGAACTTTACTCCAGTTCCCAATAAGTTCCTCATCCCCATCTGAAACCTCCTCAGCCTAGACTTCACTGTCCATATCACTATCAGCATTAGAATGGTCACAACCGTTCAACAAGTCTCTAGGAAGTTCCAAACTTTTCCTCATCTTCCTGTCTTCCTCTGAGCCCTCCAAACTATTCCAACCTCTACCCATTACCGATTTCCAAAGTCATTTCCACATTTTCAGGTATCTTTATAGCAATGCCCCACTTCTCTGATACCAATTTTCTATATTATTCCATTTTCACACTGCTATAAAGAACTAACCGAGACAGGGTAATTAATGAAGAAAAGAGGTTTAATTGACTCACAGTTCTGCAGGCTGTACAGGAAGCCCATGGCTAGGAGGCCTCAGGACACTTAGAATTATGGTGAAAGTGAAGGGGAACCAGGCACATTTTATCATGCTGGAGCAGGAGAGAGAGCCAAGGGAGAAGTGTCACACACTGTTAAATCATCAGTTCTCATGATAACTCACTCAATCAATATCATGAGAAGAGCAAGGGAGAAATCCACCCCCATGATCCAATCACCTCCCACCAGGTCCTTCCCCCAACATTGGGAATTACAATTCAACATGCGATTTGGGTGGGAACACAGAGCCAAACCATATCAATGACATATTACAGTGAAAGACTACAAATTAAAATCAGCAAAGGGAAAAATGCATAGGGAGGAACCCAAAAGAAACCAGGCACAAGCTTCCCTTTGCCCTCTCCCCAGTGGAATTATAAGAACAGTGCTTAATTCTCTCAGCAGTGATCTGTGACAACATATGTGAGGTGTTATAAGAAGGGAAACTCACCCAAGCCTTGGCATCTAGGGATTTTATTGGGAGTCAGTTACCTAGGGATGTAATACAGCCTCCCAGGGGTAAAATGGATACAGAGTGTCCCAAATCTTCAGGCATGCAAAAAGAGCTATTCACCAAAAATCACACTGTTGGCATTAACTACCTGGTGACCCAAGGCAGTCATTCAAAGACTGTCTTATCAGGGAGGATAGTCCAAGGACTGAGAGGTCATCTCCCTAGAGGCATGCAAAAGCTAGTCTTTGGTAGCCCTTCCCTTCTTATAACAGTTGAATAGAAGGATTTGAGGAGCCCAGGCCTGCTAGTTAGCCCGGCACACCTCCCTCAACTCAGGCTCCATCATCTCTTTACAAGCAGCTTAGGTTTGTTGTTAACAATACATGGAATTGTATATATGGAAAGTGTCTGTATAACTGATAAAGAGTTAATATTTATTCATTTATTTGGTATAGTTCAAAAAAAAAGGAAAAAGAACCTGTATACCTTTTCCAAAATCAAAATATCTATATGATTTTTACATAGCAAATAAACAGATAATTAATTGATCATCATCACATAATATTGTCTGGTCAATGTGGTTATCCAGATGTGTCACCCACTAGAAACTCTTCTAAAGGTATGCCATTTGTTCTTTTTAAGTAGAATCTTATCACTCAGGGCAGATTCATATTTGTGTGTGGTTTGTGCCCTGCGCAAGGGTACCTCACTGAGGGGGAAAGTCAGGAACTCAAAGGCACTGCAAGTTTTGCTTGCCACCCTGAGTGATACCAGCTCTATCTAACTGGGGGCATTTTATTATTATTATTTCATACATAGGCCTGTAAGAGCTGGTGGTAGCCCCATCACTATTGTTATCTCCATGTTATAGTGACAAAACTAGTAATTTAGTTAATAGTAGCTTAAAACATTATGTGTCAAGATTACAGTCATGGGCCGGGCGCGGTGGCTCACGCCTGTAATCCCAGCACTTTGGGAGGCCGAGGCCGGCGGATCACGAGGTCAGGAGGTCGAGACCACGGGGAAACCCCGTCTCTACTAAAAATACAAAAAATTAGCTGGGCGTGGTGGCGGGCACCTGTAGTCCCAGCTACTCGGGAGGCTGAGGCAGGAGAATGGCGGGAACCCAGGAGGCGGAGCTTGCAGTGAGCCGAGATCGCGCCACTGCACTCCAGCCTGGGCTACAGAGCGAAACTCCGTCTCAAAAAAAAAAAAAAAAAAAAAAAAAAAGATTACAGTCATGGATTTATTTGAGGAGCTATGGGCATTCTAAATGTTTACCATACTAACCCTAATTGCAATGTTACTGAATACAGGATGAAACTTGCCTAATAAAATAATGTGTTTTATGATATATTGAAACACTGGTTTGGAATAAGAATCAGCTGTTGATATTCTTTAAAAAACACACACACACAAATATTCTGCACACACAAGACCATTTCCAAAAGCTACAGAGCAGAGGTGTTGCTCAGATCCTCTGTTGTTTATTTTAGCATTAAAGCCATTAGCTCTGGTTATTAGATCCTCACAGGAGATGAAAAGGATTACCGTTAATCAGAGGGAATATAAATTACCATGTATGCTGATGACATTTTAATGTTCATGACAAATCCAGACAAATCTTGGTAGGCATTGTTGGATTTACTGGATTAATTTATGTAACTGTCAGAATATAAAATTAACTGTGAAAATCTAGTCTGACATCAATGAATGACTTTCATCTAAAGCAACTGATCACTTACCTGCCTTTCCCTTAGAAACTACTTGGGGATATACTACCTTAATATTAAGGACTCTGTAATCTTAGCAAAATCATAAACATTGAAAATAAAACCAGGCAAAGGTTTACTAACATGAGTTCCTTGGCAGATCATATTTACCAGCACTTCATGTTTGTTCTCTGTATATTCTCCTTTCTTTTTCTTTCTCATACAGATGTCAGTCTAGGCTTTTCTTACCTGAACACTAACTATCTTCTCAAAATATTTATCTTCATAGGGCAGGTCATGAGCAATGGAGTGGCAATTTTTATAAGCTTCCCCATATCAAGGATAAGGTTAGACTGCATAAAAGCTAAAGACTGATGAAAATAAGCAAGGAGTCATATTTCAGTCACCAGAGGACTTTACTCTCTGCTTCCTTGACTTTTAAGCTAACTGACCTGAGAACTAAAAATATCAATCTGTTCCAGTTTTCCAGCTCTCTCCAACTCTCCCCAACCCAGCCCCACTCTCCAGGAATATTCAAGCCCAGCAGAGTCAATTCTACAACATAGAAAAGCAACTGTCAACAAGCATTCAACCATCTTATTTTAAAATCATATTTAAACAGTATGACTTTAATCAACTCTAAATCTCATTATCCATTCTTCATTTGACGCAGAATCAACCTCTGACTTGGTGCAGTATTTCCCCAGATTCCACTGCAGCTAGGAGCATCTAAGTGGTTAACAAGGTACGAAATGAGAATTCTGGAAAGACATGATTTCTTCATGCAGACACTGATCTTTGCTTCTCCCTTCCTCTTTTCCTGCCTGGGACCAAGACAGGATCCTGGAGGTGCAGCAACCAACTTCCAACCAAAGTTTCTGTAACTCTCTATGCTAAGAATGACAAAGTATGTTCAAACACGGTATTAGTGTTGTCTGTTGTTTGCAGCCAAAACCCTTCTTAACCGATGGAAGCAGAATCTGTTTATAAGTCTTGCACCAAAAAGATATTCCACTCAGAGTCTTTAATATGGCAGTGAGACAGTCCATTTCCATGAGAGCACTATGTCTCCATAATTGTCAGACAAATTAAAATGTGGCTAATTGTTACATAATGTTCCCAACATAATGCCATTTGATGTTTATGGTAAAAACAAAGCCATCAAGATTATTTGAGTGTGAGCACAAAAAAAAACACCCCTAGAAGAAATAAAATAATTCTCATTAAGCCATCCCTCATCACAGAAAGGATGTCGCTGGTTCAATCGTAGTTTATGGTTAACATTGCAGTGGCAGGGCAAGAGGAGAAGGATGGCAGATTAATAACCGGACTAATTGGTTTAAATCCACTTCAGTAAGTCTCCAAATATTGCTTTTATTGATACCCAGTGCAAGCTCAGTGCTGTCACGAAGCAGGCACTGCTGTGGTGTACCAGTGTAGAATCACAGAGCACACAAGAAATTTTGACAAGCAGCAGAAAACATTCTGTGGTAGAAAAGAAAATATTTGTCTAGCTTCTCACACAGTGGAGCAACATTTCCATACCTTATTTACTTCTTCTCAAGAGGGTAGACAATTTTTACACTGAGTGAGAAAAGGAAATACTAAAAATGGGAATTACGACACTCATCTGCTTCTCACAAATCAATATTTGTTCAAAATCTCCCCACAATAGCACTGCATGTGAATTAGGCAATGCCAAAATTGCTGCAATCTGGCAAAATGTTAGTGTATGGCGATTACGATCCAAGCTCCGATGTTTGTGTTGGTCCCCTCCACAAGGGAACAGCCATTGCACACAGGCCAAGGTGGAGCTGGTGTCTGCAAACTCTATCGGCATAAATGGTTGTGTCGCGAACACTTGCTGCGCACCCATCTGTCTTATGCAAGACAAAATGCTTCAATTACGACAACATTATAAAAGGAAGCGTTGATATACTGAAAGAGACTGCTTACCGAGGGTATCCATCCGCACCAAAATAAACATCATATTGTTAATTGTGGCTGACATGCAATTTGCAAAAACACTGTAAGTTATTTGTATTACTAACAGCCATCTGAGGTCTTATTTTATCTCCTTAAATCTGCTGCAGTTTTCTGAATGAATTTTTATGGTCACATTTAAGGAAACAATTAGAAGTGCAAATAAAGAATTCCCGGTAGTCCCACTTATCTTGTTTGATCTGAACACTCATAAACAAGCCCTTTGAAAAGCTCAGGAGCTTTTCCCCATCTCCTCCTCACCATGACAATAAACCAATCTAGTAAAGAAAACGTGCAACTGACAGCTGAATTATCCCCTTCGAGAGACATCCTGTAACATTGAAAATTAATCTTTTCATCTTTTGATGTTCCCCAAACTTTCTTTCTGTGTTTAGTCAGTAAGGTTTCCCCTTTAAGCTGGAAATCACAATTTTCCTTTTTTTTTTTTTTTTTTTTTTCCCAGGAAGACACTATGATCCTTTTTCTCTACAAATCAAACTGCGTTTTTGTATTCCATTCTTCATGGCTTGGGTCCTCCTTACAACATTATTATAGATACTTGCATATATTATATGTACACATGACATTTATGTATTTTTTAAAAACTATTGTTGGTGTTGTCAGAAAGCTGAGCCCTGTTTACAAATATGCTCGATAAAAATGGAAAAATAAGAGCTGAATATACAAGCGCTAGTCCCAACCCTGACAGAGAATCAGTTGCCCACTCTGCCCTCAAGGGAGAAGAGACAGGTCTATAAATAAAAATAATATGAACAGAAATTGATGTGTCATAAAAGAACTAAAAATGAAGCAATAAAGGAGTGCAGAGGGAGACTCCTCCCAGCTGGGGGATCAGAAAAGGCTTCCTAGGGAGGGTCTACTTGACAGGTCCACCCACAGGGCTTTAAACAACCAGAGAGACAGAGCTTGGCAGAGATCAGAGAGGAAATGACAAGAAAAAGGTGGAGAAACAAGGGGAGGGAACAAAGCACACTAAAGACCTGTCCTGAAAACTGGGGGCATGAAGTGGTATAGTAAAAGGTAAGTTCCAACTAAATCGATGAATCACATGAAAGCCCCTTCCCTGGAACTGGGAATTCTATACACCTTAGGCAAAATGAAAATCCAACTATGAAAGGGATTAAATTGAAATAAGCCGGGTCTCAGAGGTACTTGAAAGCCAGTCTAAGAAATTGAAGCCTTATTTGGTAGACAATCATGACAAAACTTATGGCACCAGAATAGTACCATACAAAGGCTATCTGGAAGCGGTTTCTAATGTTAACGTGTAGTGAGTGATTCCGACAGGTTGTCAGATGTCTCCCGTGCACAGCACTATGCACAGACCGCTCATCTATCTGAGGTTGTGTTCTCAACCAATCCTGCAAGAGCCCTAATATTTACCCTCCTCCGGAAAAGAAATATGCAAATGTATTAAGCAATATAACTCCAAGTCAAGGGGCTCACTGGGTCTACCTCCAATTCACAGCAATTTAGAGATTAGAATTAAGACTTTTCCATACTCTGTGAATCATCAGAATTCCTGACTTCTTTAAACATCTGTACCTACATATAACAACTTTCCCAAATTTCCTCATGGTTTTCCAGCCAATAGCGAAGATAATGAATGACAGATTTTCACACAAAAAAAAGGAGACTCACATATATCATTATAATCAGAATACACAGAGTTTTAAAGAATATACATATGTATATGCATATATGTATGTGTGTGTGTATATATATATTCATTAAACACAATGCCAATTCAATTTCCTTGAACACTTGTCAAGACCTATTTTCTGTGAGATTTCTTGCTAACAGGCCCTCACAGTCACATTAAGTGTTCACAAAGTGCATAGAAGTTGTATTTTATCGCACAGCCCTAATTGAACTGTCAAGGTTAAAGAAGCCGAGTGTCACAGAAATGTTTATTATACAAGCACACTTAATCTGAAGCTAGAAAGGAACATTTCTGTAGCTTCGGGTGTAATTTATCCCTGCAAAAGGCAAGAAAAAGGACCTTTTTATCACCCTCTCATTTCAGTGAATTATGTTTATAGAGTCCTTCTACTGCTATGAATCTGGTTTCACTCCAACATGAAGAGGAGTTAAGTCCCAAATCCCCGAGTTGAATCTCATTATGTTCCTTGTCCCTTGTTTCCCATCAAGACACATGTCTTCACCATACATACAGTGAGTCACAGTCATTTACACCTGCTCTAACTTACAGCAGCCATTTATTTATGGCAAGGAAAACAGAATGTAAATCCAGGTATCCAGAGACATTTATTATTTCATATATTTTTGTTTCGGTCAACTTGCCATTGGGAACTGGGGTGGGGGGCACATTCTTTTTATTTTCTCTCTTTTTTTTCTTTTTTGGTTCTCTATTTTTTTTCAATTGATAGGACAAGTAAAGGAGAATCTCCATTTTGCTAAATTGATAGTTTTCTCATCTTTGGGTCCTTTAAATCTTAGCATCAGGGTGGCAACAGCAGCCAGTAAGATTATCCAGATTAAGCATAGAAAGCAGAATTAAAAATTGTTTTCTACTTTTTATTTTGTTCTACACTAAAACATCAAAAAATAAGCTCATCAAAATGGACAGTATTGCTTAAAACAAGATATTCATCTGCCTCTTCTTAACAAAGAAGATATTCTGTATGTATAGATTATAGTATTGCTTTCAAATTCTAAATTTATTTTAAAATTTAATAAACAAAAGGCTACAAAATTTAATTTGAAATACTTAGACTTCATATAACTTTTACCATCTAGAAAATAAATTTCCAATGAACATTTAAATCCAATGAACAAAAATAATAGAATATTGTGAATAAATCATTCTTCCCAACATGAAAAAAATATAATTCTCAAATAGGTATGTGACAGTGCTGAGTAATTCATGCATTCATACAACAAGCATTTATTGAGAGCCAACTATGCTCCAAGCTTTCTTCATTGAACTTATATTCCAACAAGCTGAAAACCATTTCATAAAACAAGAAATAAGAAATAAGGAATATATAACCACTTGAACATGATTTTTTAAAATTTGTGTAAATTTTAATAGGGTATAATCAAACATTCCAAGTGAAATTTGTCCATGGCACCAAAGTAATAACTGTTCAACCAGTAGCATCATAGATTTTCTCAGAGTCATCCCTCCCTGACAATCCTGGAAGAGAGATCATTGTTTCAGTAGAGACCTAGAATAATAGTTCAAGACTCTGCAGAATACAGTAACATTAGAACATGAGCAAAAGTTCATTTCATTTAACAAAAAAAATTGTTGAGGTATAATAAAAGAGATTGATATTCAAAAGTTGATGAAAAGTCAGAATGCAAAGCCATAGGTAACTCTCTACAAAGCTCTTCCCACAGCATCTCGCTGTAGCAGAAACTAGTAGACTAAGAAAATTGTGATGGAAATTCAGGTACAGCTACTGATACACCAGTTTCTCAAAACACAACAAAATTAAGTAACCATTAATGAAAGTGATCCAAAAACAAATAATTGATTTTTCCTATCATGTTCAAATTTAATAAGCAATAATAAAAATACTATGAAAGTGAGAATAACTAGGAAGGGTGTGGTGGCTCACGCCTGTAATTCCAGCACTTTGGGAGGCTGAGGTGGGTGGATCACCTGAGGTCGGGAGTTCAAGACCAGCCTGACCAACATGGAGAAACCGTCTCTACTAAAAATACAAAATTAGCTGGGCGTGGTGGTGCATGCCTGTAATCCCAGCTACTTGGGAGACTGAGGCAGAAGAATTGCTTGAACCCGGGAGGCAGAGGTTGAGGTGAGCCATGATAATGCCATTGCATTCCAGCCTGGGCAACAAGAACAAAACTCCGTCTCAAAAAAAACGCCATTAGAAAATGAGAATAACTAAAAACTTCAAAATGACACAAAATGGTTTATTGTACACTAGTTTTAGATGCTATATAGCCAGGGCCAATGGGTGTGGAGAGGATTATTGTTGGAGAATAGATTCCTGGGAAGATTGATTTTCCTTGTGGTTGCAGGAGCATTTTCAGTAGCAATTAAGGGTAAATGCTTCTTTGTTCCCATCCAACAGGAGAAAGAGAGTTGCTTCTTCCTCCCAGAAGTCCCAAGCCACTTCACCCATCTTATTTGTCCAAATTATCATGGACTTATCCATCTGAGAACCAATTCCTGACAAAGGGCATGAAATCACCACAATCAGACAAATCATCTGAGGTAGATACTGGGGAACTAGGCACAGCGTCCCCCACACCATCTCCCAAAGTCCAATTCAGTTAACACTTTTTGCAAAGCTTTCTTCCTCCTTTATCCTTCTTGTCTCCATCCCTAAGCTGGAAGTAAGCTTTCACTACCCAGACCTCTGATAATGTTTACTCTGTACTACTTTTATGATACTTATCGATTCCACACTTTACTATGAATATTGAATAATATTATGAACTATGTTGCATTATAATCCAAATGTGTCCCAGCATCCTTGGGAAGCCTCGACTTGCATTCCACGTTCACCAGAGGCTGGACTCAGTGAATCTAGACTTCTCCTATCTACCCTTCCAGCTCCCCCACAAACACCCAACTCCATAAACACTGGTAATGAGTGTCAGTTTCATTTAAAGATTCACAGACAGAAAAAGACGAGTTCACCTCATGCGTTTGACACCACAGAGCAGGCCCTTCCAGATCTCTCCAAAGGCCTGCTGGCCTCCATGGCTCTCTGCCAGCCCGCTAGTTAGCACTGTCTCCACAATCACACGCTCCTGATGCTATGTGACTGATACTCTATCCAGTCTTCTCAAGCAGGAGACAGACTCAGCAAGGAGTCTGCTTGGACAAGATTACCCTCAGCGTCACCGTTGGTTGCTTTCCCCCGTATGTTTCCACCAAAGAAACTGCATGGACTATTTCTTCACTTTGAATGTCATAACTATATCACTTTCTTGCTTGTCTCTGCCTGGCCTTCCTGTTTCAGTCCTAAATAAACATAAACATAACTGAAAGAGTAATTATAATACTGGCCCCAACATCCTTTGTCTATAGCCCAACAAAATACTCCATTAGATTTCTGTATTCCTGGCAAAAGTCTTCTATTCGTGTCCACCACTTGAACTCTAGCCACGGTGGTGGGTGGAGGGCAGAGGTAATTTTTTTTATACAGTTGTACGTATCTTCTCTTCCTACAAGGGTATAAGATCCTTGAAGGCAGACTCAATTTCTCACAGACCTGGCATATCATATCCCATTCTCTCAATTAATGCTGAATAAAAGAGAAGGAAATTATAGACGTATAGCAGATACTAAAGGAATCTTAAGGTTAATTGTACTTTCTCCTCATTTGCTCTGCAATGCTCAAACCTCATATCTGCCAGGCAGAACTCCTATCTAGGTCCAGAATCAAATAAGCTCAAATATAAATGCTTTTTATTAACTTGAAAAGCCAGAAGCCCCTTATATAATATTCCTACCTTATATGTTCTTTGCCAACATCATTGAGATTGTAGGGACTAGATGTAATGTAAAAACTTAGAAAGGTTCTCTGAGAAATATTGATAAGGGCACTGTTTACCTCATCTCAGAAAAGTTTTACTTCTAAAGGCCAAAATGCCACCATAAATAATTTTCAATAGAGTGTGAGTGACAAAACCTCATTCCTAAAAGTCATTGTGTATGGTTTCTTACTTGCCTCTGCATGGCCCTCCAGCTTCAATCACAAATGACAATTAAAATAACAACGACAGTAATAGTATCTACCATTTATTGAGTATATACATCAATCACTGTCCTAAGTATTTTGCATGCATCACCAAATTTAATCACAATGCTACCAAATTTAATTTCATATGAGATAAGGATGGTTATACCCATTACCATGTGTGAAAATTAAAACACAGAGAAAATACTCATCCAAGACACTAAATAGAGCAAGACTGAAAACGAGCTCTGAAGAGCTTTGTTCTTGCTGTTCTACCTGCAAACTTCATTCTGCAGACTTGTAACCAGTCAGCTCTAGTCGAGGATCTTCAGCTCCACCAAGTGAATGTCTGGATAAAGGCTGCTGCCCCATTCCTGGTGAGAAGTCAGCCTGGAAGGAATCTAACCCCCCTGCCCCCAACTGCAGTACTCTATTTCAGGCTCATTATGTGTGAAGTTTAAACAGCTCTGCCTGACTTGACTTCTGCCTTGGCTTCCAGCCAGTTCTCCTCTGGGATCAATAACAGAATGAGTAATTCAGCAACTATAACCCTCTTCCCCCTACCAGGCCTGGCTTCCCAGCTCCCCAAGACTAGACTCTGTTTCCCCTATCACCTCAGTCACAGGGTGGCCTCTGGGATTAACTGAATGGCTCTGAAAACCCCTGTGGTTGGAAAATTCATGTATGAGGCGGGGGTGGGAAGGGCCAAGATCCTAAAATAATAAGTGCAAGAGACAGAGGGAAAGGCCTCCATGGGCTGTGAAAGCAGTCTGAAAACTTCAGCCTTAAAGGAAATCGGGATGAGGGAACTAAACTTATGAGGAAACCCGTTAAAATAAAACAAACTTACATTCACTAAAAACAACCCAATACACAAATAGGATGGTAATTATATTTTACACACCTAAAATACACAGTAACAGGCAGTATACAATTACTATCCATTTACAATACCTTATTCAAAAGCAGTGATTTTTAAGTTTTCCTTCCTCTGCCGTTTTTATGTCATGTGTATGATTCATTTTGGATGAACTATTTTACTAGAAGAAAAGACACACATTATGCATGTTATACAAAAACAAATGAGCTCAGTCAAGATTTGGCTCATCTCTTTAAAAAAGTAATAATCATGGAGACAGCAAACATAATAATAAAAGCTATTGTTTATGGAGTGCTCAGTACACATTGTCATTATTATTGTTGTTGCCGTTATCCTTTATAGATGAAGAAAATAAGGTTCAGAGACGTTAAGTAACATCACAACAAAGAGTATGTGGCATATGAGAAGCAAAAGAAGGTTTTTGGGTTAGCTGGAATGCCTGGATCCCTGGAAACTCCATCATATTAAGAAGTTTATAATGTTATGACCAAAATTATCCAGAAACCCAGAGCCCTTAAGGACTTGTGACTTTTAGAAAGGGTGAAATGAGAATTGAGGGCAAAGGGCTGGTAAAACCATGATGTATAACTAAAATTTGGGGTCGTACCTCAGGCTAATGAAAAGTGCAGAGGGAACCCAGATTTTTCAGAGATGTTTCTGTGGACACAATGCTCAGACACCGGACGCATGAGGCAAATGGATTCAAAAAGAAATGTTTTGACCTGGTACCAAGAGGACATCTCTAGGAGGTTGGAATGCTATCTAAAAAAAATAAGTGATTCTGGAATTTCAGGAAAAACTAGGATAAAAAAAAAATTTTTAAAGGACAATGCTTTCAAGAATTAAGAAAAAAAATAAGCCAAAGAAACCCAGAAGAGTCATACTAACACATCTAAAGTCTATGCCTGACTAAAGGAACAACTCGAAGGTACTCCTGTGAACTCGCTCCCTTGTGTGTGATTTGTCCCCACTCCCTCAAAAAGTTCTCATGCCTTAGTAAGGTTGGTAAAGTTGAACTCATATACTCTCCTCTGCGATCAATAAAAGCAAAAGAAGTGGTCTTGCGTCCTAGACATTAGTGCTAGAATTGTAGACTAAGAGAGAAATGCAAAGGGTAGGGATGCTGATAATCTGAAACTGGGAGATCCAGGAATTCACCGAAGCTGAAATGTTCGAAGCTCAACAGTGAGTTAGCAATAAGGCAGGCAGGCAAGAGTCCAAAAGGACTGCACAGTGTGTCAAAGGGCAGGCAGAAGCAGTGAGTTAGGAATCAGGCAGACACATGGAAGGCAGAGCCTCACAGCTCCCGGAGATTCAGGCAAACACAGGGTCAGAAATCAAGCAGGCAGGCCAAAGCCAAGAAGGCATAACTATCACAGAGCAAAGGAAAGCAGATGGCCAAAGCCCTGGACAAGCAGCACAGGATGGGGAGTTTCACAGAGAGTGAAAAGAAAGGGCAAAATAGGTGAGCAAACAGATTTAGAGACATGTACAGATTTATAATATATTTCTGCCTGTATACGGACAAAACTAGCAAAAATGGAATATTGATTCTAACAAAATAACCCATTTAACACTGAATTCTCAAGCTTTTTGTTACTCTGCAATTGAATGTACGATTTAGTGAATGCAAACATGGTGCTTTAGTGTCCATTTTCTCCTTCCCCAAATAAGGAAGCAACATAGATGCATAGCTCAAATGACCAATGATTTAAAATATCGTCTGAACAAGTTTTTTGCTGCCTCCTAAAGGATCACTGATATTTTCCAAAACTGAATGAATTCTTATACACATTGGGGCCTTGGAGCTTATATAGTTTTAAACTCATTTTGCCATACATCAGTTATTCATTCTGTGATCATTTATTTTAAGCACTCCTAGAGCAAAATGAATGTCTAAAATTGGTTTCTGTTGTACCTGCTTTGACTGATACTGAGATTCTTAAGCCTTCCTGCAATTTTCTAACCAATTTCTTGCTCTCTCTGTCTCTCAAAACTTGGTCTTTTTAAGAGATTTATATATATGTAAAAATAATAATTTTTATATTTAATTATTAACTACATTTATGAGTAACTATTATTATAGGTAATCAATGAACATTGAAGTTTCAGACCAAGATAAACAGTTGTGAATCAAGATCTGTAACATGATATACAGATAAAAATTTGAGACTTTTAAAACTTATAAATCATATTGATGAAAAGCTTTAAGCACAAACTTCAGGGTAAAAATTGCGATTGGACAGTTGTCTAAAGATGTAAAATACTTGTGGTTTTTCAAATTGGATTTTCAAAGTAAAATCTGTCCCTAAGAGTGGCTCTGATAAAAGGGCAAAACTGCATCTATATAGCTCCATGTCTCCTGTCTTTTCAGGTTTGTCATCAGATGGAAATATTTTCATAATAAATTGAAATTGTGAACTCAAAAAAAAAAAACCTGAATGATTACAGTCAGATGTGACTAAGAGTTGTCATGATCACACAGTTCTGAAATTCTAAATTTCTCCCCCCCCACACTCTTGTTCCCCACACTTATACACAGTTCTCAAATGTATATCTGTACCCATTCATTTAATGTGAAGAAAAAAATGGCTAAATAGAAATTAATATCATCATGGTTTTTATGGACATGCAAAAAATAAAGTATATATAAAGATATAAAACACCGAAGATATAAAACAAGAAGGACGCACTTGTGCTTTGGCCTGAAGAATTTACTTAAATATTTTAAATGTTAGCATAATATAAGAGAAAGCTTCCTAAGCCAGGAAACAGAGACTGGGGGCCTATTTTCTGCTGTGCCAGCAAGTCGCTGTGCCTATTAACCTCTCAAGGACACCGTTTCCTTACTGTTACTATAACTAAGATTATTTCTTTAGCTTTAACTTCTATGTTTCTAAGAAAGATTCCTCTAAGCATTCTAAAGGCTGAAGATTGAACTGAGTTCAGCACGAAGGCCATACATTGTCTTTCTCTGGAAGTCTTTAGCTATAAACTGAAAAACTCCAGATGAAACAAAGATTTAAATGTAAAATCCTGAAAACATAGAAGGACTAGAAAAAATACACAGTCATATTTTATTATAATCTTGGAGTGAGGAAAACTAAATACTAAGAAACACCATCTTCACCGTATTTGACAAGGAAAATTGACTAGGAAACTTGAAAAGCTATTTACACAATTTTCTTCTAATGGAGCACTGTACACTGTACAGAATAGGTATTCAAAAATACTTGTTGAATAAATGAATGAATGAATGTAGTGGAATTATACTTAAATTATATAATCAGATAATTCTATCTAATTATGTAATTTATAATCTGTCTTCATCACCATGTACCTTGTTATTCATAGAAGTTTTAAATTAATACAAACAAGTTATGAAAAGTATAAACAATATAGAAATGGCCTTCTTTTTCTTCACTGCATAGTTTCCCATTGAACTGAAAAAATGTGATTTACACAGTCTGCTTCTTACTGGTGGATATTTGAATTATTTATTTTTAATCTTCTTAACAGATATAATGTTCATTTTTTCATTTTTTTAAACTTGAACAAGTATTTCTATAAGATAAATTCTAGGAGGGGAATTTATAGAAAACTTGAGGTGAGAAAGTGTACACACACTTAAAACTGTAGTTCATATTACCAAGTTACTCTCCAAAATGTTGTACCAATTTATACTCAAACCAGAAGTTTATGAGTATATTTGTTTCTCCACATCCTCACAAAATACTGGCGACACAAGCTTCAAGAATGGTCAGTCTGAGAGGTGAAGAATTGTATCTCCTTATTGTTTAGTCCAAATATTTCTAACTATTAGTGAAATTGAAAACCTTGTCACTTTTAGTGACATCATAGTGATGTTATGTTTCTTCCAAGAATTTCTAGCTTATGTCTCTTGCCATTTTTCAATTGTGGTGCTTGTACCATATTTATTATTGACTTATAAGACCCCTTTGTAGATGAGGTAAACCAGTCTTTTGTCTGTAATCTGTGTTGCAGTTTTGCTAGCTTATGTTCAACTTCATTTATGGCATATTACGTCACATTTTGTTGTACAGAAATTTATAATCTTCATGTTGCTGTATTTATTATCTTGTCATGGTTTTTTATTATGTTTAGAAAAGCTTTCCTCACTCTATGATTATAGTAAAATATAACTATAGATTTTTTCTAGTCCTTCTATGTTTTCATGATTTTACATGTAAATCTCTTCCATCTGGAGTTTTCTAATTTATGCTTGAAGACTTCCAGCGATAGACAATCTATGGCCTTTATGGTGAACACACTTCCATCTTTAGCCCCTAGTATGCTTGGAAGAATCTTTCTTAGAAACAGAATTTAAGAAAGGTTGAGCATATCAAGTGTGTCAATTTTCCTTCCCAAATACAATGAATTTCCATTCCCAAACACAGTGAAGATGATAATTCTTAGTATTTAAGAAAACTGAAGCAGGTTACATATCTAATATAACAGCAGAATTAATATTCAGTCTAAAAGCCCAGCCGAAAGGAACAACACAGGTAGAACTTCACCAGTTGGTTGTGAAAGATTAGTTATGCAGTTGGTTAGGAATGACGGTACTGTTGTTGCAGTACTCATGTTGCATTTTTACTAGGAATGTAGAGTTAGAAGAGAAAAAATATTGCCTCCCCAATGTTTACTGCTCTTAAAATTCTCAATTCTTTCTCCCATTACCTAACTTAAGAAGAAAAGATAAAAGAGAAATTTTCTGCAGCTCTGCATTAGTCTGTTCTCATGCTGCTAATAAAGACATACCAGAGACTGGGTGATTTATAAAGAAAAAGAGGTTTAATGGACTCACAGTTCCACATAGCTGGGGAGGCCTCACAATCATGGAGGAAGGTAAAGGACAAACACACGTCTTACATGGTGGCAGGCAAGAGAGCTTGTGCAAAGGAACTGCCCTTTATAAAACCATCAGATTTCATGAGACTTACTCACTACCACAAGAACAGTATGGGGGAAACCACTCTCATGATTCAATTTTCTCCACCTGGCCCCACCCTTGACATGTGGGGATTAGTAAAATTCAAGGTGAGATTTGGATGGGAATACAGCGAAACCATAACAAGCATTATGAATTAACATCAAGAAAAGAGAAATTTGGCAGGACTGAAAATCAGCCTGTGTGTACTGGTTCATCTGAAGAGGTTGTTAACATATTGAAACTTTTTCCTCACAGTTGATAGGAAGCCACTGAAACTCTCATGCTTCTCACAGCCCTGACTGTCCTGCCTTCCCCCAGCATGCCCAGACCTCTCCATGGTACAGACACAAAGGGCCTAATTCTGGTCCCAGCAGAGGCATCCAGGACACTGCTGCAGGACTATGGCTAGTGTCCTTCTGAAGGGTCAGCACCATGCCCTAATCTCTTCCTTTTGAGTAGCCATTGACTTTGAGGACATTCAGAAGTCTCGTAAGTAGTCGCCATCTCCATCGTATTTGTCACCATCTACCTCACTTTGGTGTTGGCAAATCTAAGTATCTGCAGCCATGACCATTCTCACATCTCCCAGCTCCCACTGCTCTGTCGTGCCCCTTCACATTTGCCATCCTACAGCTACATGTGCAAGATAAAGATCGCTGATTGCCCTATGGCTTTGGCCAAAGCTTTGGATCTCCATATGTTACCCAATAGAGGGTAAAATTTAGATGAACTGTGTGGGATGAAAAGGACTTGAAAATGAATGAAGATTTTGGTCTTGTCTGTGACATATGCACTGATCACAAGAGAAAATCAAAGTTCTAGTTTCTTGATCTGTTGTACAGAATTAACATTAATTTTTGTTATATTACTTAATCATTCATGTTATTGACTTTTCTGTTCTAGTCCTGCTTTTCTATTTTCAGTATTATTTTGAATGTTTTTCTCTACATATTCACTTTCCTACCTAAGACTCCCTTTACAATTCTGCTCTGTCCTCTCATTAAAATTCAGAGTCCACACTAAGCTTCTACTTTGATTGACGGAGTGATTTTTTCCTGTGCCCATGTTTGGCAGGCATTTAATAGTAATTAAAGATTTCTCTAATATGTTCATAGGGCTCTCTGATAATCAAGAAGAAGTCACTTTGATTGATAGTCTCTGTCATGAAAATAGGAAGGCAGGACCTCTTAACAAATTTCCATGAAGAAAAATTCAGTAGATGAAATGTTGCAAATGAATGTCCAGACATATTTAACCTCAAAGCAGAATTATTTGAAAGGCCAATGTGAGCTTTTATTGTCTGGCAACAATATCAAAGTGAAGCCTGGAATATGGATTCTGAGCATCCTAAGGCCTGAAAAAGCCCCTGGGGTTCCCTTTCTCCTACTCATTAGCTGGAACTCTTTGGTGGTGTGAAGGATCAACTAGAAATCTATAGCAATAAAGCTGGTGCTGAGGCTGTCCTGGCAGGTGAGAAATTAAGACAGGAAGTGAATCCTGTGGGCTTTAAAATAATGAGGAGAAATGGCAAAACCAACAGCAGTGGGTAAAGGGCATGAACAACTAAAGAGTCTCCATGGGTCATCACTGGAAAACATATTATTTCAGTATATATTCTCTTGATTTAGTGCCTGCTGCCTGAGGTCTGTGGTACCACTAAAGCTAATAAATCATTGCTCTGGATGACAGCCTGAGCACCTGTGTTTTATCATACAGCAGGAAACCTTGTAAATTACCAGGAGAAGCAACTAGTGACCATGCAGCAGAGCTATGAGAATCAGTCAAAGCCTCAGTCCATTAAGCCCATTTCATTTTATTTGCAGGTGCATTAAAAGAAATAGGGAGCACTACAAAAAGATGAGCCCCAGCCTTTTGATTAGTGTATAATAAGAACGACACAGGGCTGCTAGAGCAGAATCCTAATGGCCTACAGATGGAATATGTCCACAATGGGACCCCACCTGCCTCTGTATACCCATTGGCTATGTTGCAATTTAGCCTATGAAAGCAATAGGACAACTTCAAGGGAGTAAGTTTGTAGCAGGCACAGAAACCTTGCTTTGTGCTTTTGTGCTTTTGAGCTTTGTTTTGTAGAGAAAGTTGGCTTATGAATTCACTGGATGTGTCACACTTTTCAAAACTTTTGATTCTGTAAGTTCCTCTCAAAGAAATTGGCCAGGAAAAAAATGTGCTAAAGTGAGATATCTTTTTCTTAGCAAATTTTTCTAAGTGAATAAACTCACTCTTTTTTCACCCCTCAATTTTATTCAAACTTCTTCTATCTGGTTATGATAACCTGTATTCTTGAGTATTCATTAGAGCTGGAAGTAAAAGGAAGCCTAAGACTAAAGGATATGTTTTTACAACTCACTTTAATGGAGTCGTCAGCCATAATATACACATCCACAAGAGACAACCTGTAATGGTGCTTTTCTCCAAGCACTTCTTGATGTACGGTCTCCTGTCTGTCATTTCAAGCAAATCCAGTGCTCCTAACTTAGGTCAAGATGACATTTAACTGTTTAGGGCTAAGTTTCAGATTACCTAGAAATCATTTATCTGAACTGAATGTATGCAGTGCTATTCTGAGGTCACACTTATTTACATGGAAGAATTCTGAATACACTTGCCAGGCTTCCAAATACAAGACCACAGCCCAAATTTCAGCTTGCCAACTTGTAGAAGAGAAGAGAAAGGGAATTGTGATTATCTCTAATTGTCTGTACTTGTAATAGCCAGATGGCCATAATTCAGCAAAACCAACAGCTCTCTCTTCCCTGTCATTCCTTTGAAAGCTGTGAGCTGGACAAGGAGGGAAGAGAAACATCAATCTTCCCTTCAAATATTCCCTGCCCACTGACTATGGGGAGTAATTCCTGCAAGCACAACTCATAGGAAGATTCCCCCTTTGTGCCTCTCTGTAAGTGACTGTTCAGCCAGTTCTCAATTATTCAGGGAGAAGGCCTGCCATATTCTGGATAATTTTCATTCTGTGTATCCTTCATACTCTATCATCGTCTCTTCACATGCTGTCTGCTATTTCTAGTTGTGCCATTGCTGGGGTGACAGAAAGAAGCATCACCCATCAGCAACCCCTTCCCCACCAGCCGTGCCAATAGCACATCAAGCAGGGTTGCTAGAATAAGTACTCCATCAAACTTCCACTTCTCAAGGCTGTCAGCCCAAGATGATGTATCTACAAAGGGATTTCAGAGCTTTATAAGCAAATAATGCCTCCTCCAAAGCACATATTAACTGAGCAAAAAATACGCCTTAATTCATCATGTGCATTTGCATATTTACACAGGAGCCCCTGCTGCTTATTTGCCTAAGATAATGAAAGAGCATCCAAGGAATCTTCTCCACTGGAGCCTAAGCACATGCAGAAAACATGATGGGTTGATTTAAAGTTTTAATTTCCTTTTTCTGTGGTGAGGAACAGTCATCATTTGGATTAAATTAGATGACTCACAGTATCTGGAAAAAGAGGGAGTAGCCCAGGATAGAAACTCTTATAAATCTTTTTTTTTTTTTTTTTTTTGCAGTGCTGCTGATTTATTTCAGTATGTTCTACCAAATTTTCTTCAGTATTAAATGAGGTTAATACCTGTAGAAAGACAGTAAAGCCTAAATGATATGAAAAGCTGTGAAGTTCAACAAAGCTTTGCAGCAACATGAAACCCTAACACTGCAGATCAAATTCATAGGATATCTACTCCCAACTTTCACAGAACAAATCATGTGGTTTCTCATAGTCACCCTAGGTTACTACCCCAGAGCAGCATCGAGAAAACTCACCTTTCTAGATTTTCCCATCATTAAGAATTTTTCTTTCAGCAAAATATTCTTGAAGGTGATTTTTGTGGTACATCCTAATCAGGCATGTCCCCTTAAATCCTTCTTAAGATCGATAAGCAATAGAAATAATCAGATGTTCAACACTTCCTTTTCTCAGATAAATTAAGTTTAGCTTTTTATAAATATTAGCCACTGAAATTTTAAAATTATGTATTTGTTTAATTGACACATTATAATTTCACATATTTATAGGATACAATTTGGTGTTTCAATACATATCTCTGTTGTATAGTGATCCAATCAGGGTAGTGTATCCATTACCTCACATGTTTATCCTTTCTTTGTGGTAAGAATATTCGAAAGCTTCTCTTCTAGCCATTTTGTAATATACAATATTTTACTGTTAATTATAGCCAACCTACTGCTCATTAAAACACCAGAATTTTCCTTCTAACTAAAATTTGTACCTTGTACAAAATTTGCACTTTGTACCTATTGGCCAACTTTTCCCATCCTACCTTCCCTGTTCCCCTCCTAAGTCTCTGGCAGCAACTGTTCTACTCTGCTTCTAAGATATCAACTTTGTTGTTTCTTTTAAGAGTCCATATGAATAAGATAATATGGTATCTGTCTTTCTGTGTCTGGCTTATTTCACTGATATGATTGGGCTGTGTCCCCATCCAAAATCTCATCTTGATTTGTAGTCTCCATAATCCCCATAATCCTCACATGTCAAGGGTGGGACCAGGTAGAGGTAAGTGATTCATGGGGTCGGTTTTCCCCATGCTGTTCTCATGATAGTGAGTCGCACGAGATCTGATGGTTTTATAAGTGTCTGGCATTTCCCCTGCTTGCACTCACTCCATCCTGCTGCCCTGTGAAGAGGGTGCCTGTTTCTCCTTTGCCTTCCACCATAATTGTAAGTTTCCTGAGGCCTCCCCAGCAATGCAGAACTGTGAGTCAATTAAACCTCTTTCCTTTATAAATTACCCTGTCTTGGGTATTTCTTCACAGCAGTTTGAGAATGGGCTAATTCATTCACTCAAAATGATGTCCTCCAGGTTCATCCATGTTGTCAAAAATCACAGGATTTTATTCTTTTTATGCCTGAATAGTATGCCATTGTGTATATATACCACATTTTCTTTATCCATTCATCCACTGATGGACACTTAAGTTCATTCCATATCTTGGCTATTGTAAATAGTGTTGCAATAAACATTTCTTTTGAATATATACCGAATAGGATTGCTGGATCCTATTTCTGTTTTTTATGTTTTGAGGAATCTCCAGACTGTTTTTCCATGATGGCTGTACTAGTTTACAATCCCACCAGCAATTTGTAAATATTCCCTTTTCTCCACATCGCTTCCAACATTTATTTTATTTTGTCTTTTTGATAAAAGCTATTCTAACTGGATTGAGGTGGTATCTCATTGTAGTTTTGATTCGCATTTCTCTGATGATTAACAATGTTAAGCATTTTTTTATATGTCTATTGGCCATTTGCATGTCTTCTTTTGAGAAATATCTATTAAGGTATTTTGCCATTTTTAAATTGGGTTGTTTATTGCTTTTTACCATTGTGTTGTTTAAGTTTCTTATATATTCTGGATCTTGACACCTTGTCAAAAGTGTAGTTTACAAACATTGTCTTCCATTCTGTAGGTTGCCTCTTACTGTATTAATAGTTTTCTTTGTTGTGCAAAAGCTCTTTTAGTTTGATGTAATCCCATTGGTCTATTTTTGCTTTTATTGCCTGTGCTTTTGAAGGCTCATTTTTAAAAATTCTTGCCCAGCCCCATGATGTGAAGTATTTCCCCTACGTTTTCTTCTAACAGTTTTATGGGTTTGGGTTTTATATTTAAGTCTTTAATTGATTTTGAGGTAATTTTGGTATATGGTGAGGAGTAGAGGGTCTAGTCTCATTTTTCTGTATGTGGCTATCCAACTTTCCCAGTACCATATATTGAAGAGACTATCTTCTCCCCAATGCATGTTCTTGGTCCCTTTGTCAAAAATTAGTTGGGTGTCAGTGCTTGGATTTATTTCTGGGCTCTCTATTCTGTTTCATTGGTCTATGTATCTGTTTCTATGCCAGTACCATACTATTTTTATTACTATAGCTTTGTAGTATATTTTGAAATCAGCTAGTGTAATGCCTCCAGTTTTGTTCTTTTCGCTCAGGATTGCTTTGACTATTCAGGGTCTTTGGGGTTCCATATAAATTTTAGGACTGTTTTTTCTATTTCTCTAAAGAATGCCAGGCCGGGCACAGTGGCTCATGCCTGTAATCCCAGCACTTTGGGAGGCTGAGGAGAGAGGATCACAAGGCCAGAAGATTGAGACTATCCTGGCTAACACGGTGAAACCCCGTCTCTACTAAAAAATACAAAAAATTAGCTGAGCATGGTGGCGGGCGCCTGTAGTCCCATCTACTCAGGAGGCTGAGGCAGGAGAATGGCGTGAACCCAGGAGGTGGAGCTTGCAGTGAGCCGAGATCGCACACTGCACTCCAGCCTGGGCAACAGAGTGAGACTACGTCTCCAAAAAAAAAAAGAAAAAGAATGCCATTACTGTTTTGATAGAGATTGCATTAAATCTATACATTGCTTTCGGTAGCATGGAATATCTTTTCCTTTATGTGTATCCTTTTAAATTTCTTTCACAGTTTTCCTTGCAGCATTTTTTTTTACCTCCTTTATTCCTAGGTATCTTTTTTTTTGTAATCACTGTAAATGGAATTTTTTTCTTAATATTTTTCAGATACTTCACTATTAACATATTGAAATGCTACTGATTTTTGTATGTTGATTTTGTATCCTGCAACTTTACTGAACTTACTAGTTCTAACAGTTTTTTGGTGGAGTCTTTAGGGTTTTCTAGATATAAGTTCCTGTCATCTGCAAACAAGGACAATCTGACTTCCAATCTGGAAGCTTTTGGTTTCTTTATTTTGCCTAATTGCTCTAGCTAGGACTTCAAGTACTATGTTGAATAAAGTGGTGAAAGTGAAGTGATCTTACAGGACAAATTTTCAGCTTTTCCTCACTCAGTATGATGTTAGCTACAGGTCTGTCACATATAGCCTTTATTGTGTTGAGGTACATACCTACAACACGTTTGTTGAGAGTTTTTGTCATGAAGAGATGTTGAATTTTATCAAATGCTTTTTCTGCATGTATTAAAATTATCACAGTTTTTATCTTTCTGTTAATGTGGTATATCACATTTATTGATTTGCATTTTAGACTATCCTTGCACCCGCAGGACGAATACTACCTGATTAGAGTGAATGATCTTTTTAATGTGCTGTTGAATTCAGTTTGCTAATATCTTGTTGGGAAGTTTTGCATCTATATTCATCAGGGATAGCAAAGAGAAAGGCATCAAGATTAGAAAGAGATAAATAAAACTGCTATTTATTTGCAAAGTAAATAATTATCAGTGTAAAAAATCAAAAAGAATCTAAAGAAAACTTCTAGAACTAATAAATAAATTTAGCAAGGTAAGGATATGAGGTCAAAATACAAAAAGTCAACTGTTTTTCTGTATACTAGCACCAGACAATTGAAAAGAGCAATTTAAAAATCAATGCCATTTACAAGAGTTCAAAAATCAAGACATTGTAGTATTAAAATAATGATGAACAAATAGGTGAATGGAACAGAATGGAAGTATTCAGAAATAGACACACATATATAGCATCAATATATTTTAGACAAAAACCTAAGACAAAACAATTGAGAAAGGAAAGTCCTTTCAACAAGCAGCACTGGAATAACTGTATAAATGTATTAAAAAAGAAAAAGAATCCTGACTCCTTCATCACACCATGCACAAAATTATTTTGAAATAAATTATATAGACCTGAACTGAAAGCTAAAAGTCTAAATATTTAGAATAAAAAAATAGAATATTTATATTAGTTAAGGTAAGAAAAGATTTCTTGGGTGACAAAAAAAGTGCTAACCATAAAGTACTAACTTCATCAAAATTTAAAAGTCATCAAGAGACACCCCTGGGAAAATGAAAAAGCAAGCCACAGACTGGGCAACAATTTTGCAATGATCTTATCTGACAAAGGACTTATATCCCAAATATGTAAAGAGCTCAATAACAAGAAGACAACCCATTTTTAAAATGGGAAAGTTTTGAATACACACTTTGCCAGGAAGACAGAGTGGCCAATAAGCACAAAAAAGGATCTTCAGCATCATCAGTCATAAGAGAACTGTAAAAATCAGAATAAAGTACCACTTCATGCTCACTACAATGTTAACATTTTAAAAGGTTTTCATGAATTGATTGCAGAAATGTAGAATGGTACAACCACATTGGAAAACTGTTTGGCAGTGTCTTAAATTAAACATATACTTAACCTATGGCCTAACAATTCCATTACTAGGTATTTACCAAAAAGAAATGAAAACATTTATTTGTGTCCACACAAAGACTTATACAAACATGTTCACAGCAGCTATATTAATGATAGCCAAAAATGAAAACCATCACATAAGCTATCAACAGGAAAAAATGGATAAGCAAAATGTTGTATATCATATAATGGAATACAAATCAGTAATCTTTTAAAACAAAATACTGACATGTGCAACAACACAAATGAACATCAAAAACATTATGCTTGGACGTAGATACAAAAATATATAATCAATTATTACATCATACAAAAAAAGTTAAAGAACATTCACAATGTTCTAATCTATAGTACTAGAAACCAGAGGATTGGTTGCCTATCAAGGGGTAGAGATTAATTGGAAAGGGCCTCTATAGAGCTTTTCTGAGCTGGTGGAGATGTTCTATATCTTATTTGGGTAGTTGGTCATATGAACAAATGTTGGTCACATTTGTCTAAACTCATTCACCTGCAGCTTTAGGATTTGTAATTCTTATCCCAAGAAAAAAGAAGAGAAAAATGAAAGAAAAATAATCACATGGAAAATACTGAATATTAATTCTATATTGTCCATACCTCAAAACCTAAAGTATCATCTAATTGCAAACTAATAATCTACTTAAGTACTCACTGAACACTTGCTGTGTGCTAGGAACCTTGTTGGTGAGGTGTGTGTGTGTTTTAAGAGACAGGGTCTCGCTCTGTCACCCAGGCTAGAGTGCAGTAGTATGATCATGGCTCACTGCAATCTCAAACTCCTGGTCTCAAGAAATCTTCCCACCTCAGCATCCCGAGTAGCTAGGACTAAAGGAGCATGCCACTGTAACCAGCTAATTTATTTTTAAATTTTTTTTTGTAAAGACAGGGTCTCAGTATGTTGCTTAGGCTGATCTTGAACTCCTAGCCTCAAGCAATCCTCCCACCTCAATCTCCCAAAATGCTAGGATTACAGGCATGAGCCACCACACCTGGCCACTAGCAACCTTTTTGAATGAGCACAGTTAATTTTTCTCATTTTATTATCAGGGTAACCTATGAGGGTACATTTTATTATCATCACCCCACTTTACAGATGAGAAAACTGAGGCCTGGAGAGAGTAAATAATTCACTCAGGATCACAGAACTAATAGGTAAAAACCTATACCTGACTGTCTAACAATAGAAGCCAGGCTCTTAAACAACATGGATCATCTGAAAAGCACTTGTTTGTACTTTGGAAGGCTTCAATACCTATGCTTGAATTGATGAGAAATGTTGATGGGAAAAAGATATATTGTATCTAAGAGGTGGAGGATTTAAGAGAAATAGGATGTCTTAGGTTAGTGAATTCAAGGTAACATTAGTCGTGATGATAATGATAGCTAAAATTCATCGAGCACTAACTACATATCAGACATTTTCCAAGCACTTACTGAATTTTAATCATTAACACCTCACAATGGGCCTATAAAGTAGGTCTGATTACTCTCATTTTTATAGATGAGGAAACTAACGTAGAGAGTTTTAGTCATTTGATAGAGATACACAGCAAGTAAGTGGTAGAAATCAGAAAGACATTTGGGAACAGACAAAATAAGAAAAGGAATCGGCAGGATATTTATATTCCTGCAAACTCGAAGGTGATATAATACTTCCCAAGAACACAGTTGAAAGTTAGCTATAAGAATGTCGTAACAAGAAAAGCCACAAGCAAAGTGAGTAGAGAGTAATCAGAGACAGAGCTACCCATGTTTCAGCTATAGCTACCTTAAGAAATGGCCTAAGAAGGTGCCTGAAAGGGGTTTGTGCATTGGATAAAGAAGGCTTCCACAACGGACGGTCTCAAATTGTACATTGTGATTGAATTCTCTCTGACAGAACTTCTTGGGTACCATGGACACATCGTAGGTCAGACTGACATGGTCTTAGGCTTTAACGGAAATAAACTAGATATTTGTGAATTTATGTAATTTCACTTGTTCTATGGATGGCTACTGCATAAAGTGAAACCCCAGATTAAGGGAAGAGTGGGAACATCACACTCCGGGGACTGTTGTGGTGTGGGGGGAGGGGGGAGGGACAGCATTAGGAGATATACCTAATGCTAAATGACGAGTTAATGGGTGCAGCACACCAACATGGCACATGGATACATATGTAACAAACCTGCACATTGTGCACATGTACCCTAAAACTTAAAGTATAATAAAAAAAAAAGTATAAAAAGAACTTTGTGAAAATTTTCAAAAAAAAAAACAAAAGGAAAGAAAAAGCACATTCTCCCCATGTTGTGGCTGGCAGTTTTGGCATACTGCTGCCATGACTCTCTCCCTGGCCTTGCAGCCATCAAAGCAACTTGAGACCACTCAATGCGGTAAAGATAGGTAGATGGGAACAAATAAGAACACGAGGTTGTCTTTTATTATGAAACTATCAAATAATCCCAATCAAATACAACATTTTGAATCAAAAAAGCAAATGCTATGAAAATCTGCCTTAGGTGGGGATGCAAAACAGGTCATCTTCCCCCATCCAGCTCAGCTCTACCTCCTTCCTTGCTGGGATGGACTGTTTTACATCTCTGAGGGCTGATATTCACCAGGAAGCTTGGCAGCAAACCAGCCAAGTCCCAAGTGACTCCTAATAGTTGAGCAGGAAGACAGATGAACTTCAAGCCTTTTCCTTACCCTCTATGCTAGGCTGCAGGCTGAGGAAGAGAGATCAGCTTGGTAGGCAGATGGAAGCAATGCAGCCTTTCTCAGCTTTCCCACTTCAACAATACTGGGCGAACATAATAATTTTCATATATACATACATACTAACAGAGAAATGAGAAGCTAGAAAATCATATCCAGAGGTAAATATTTAAATTTTAATAGGCTAACTATAAGCATATGCTATAGGAACAGAATTGAAGGAAGATCTGGGGCAGGCATTTTTTATCTTTATTGGGAAATTTGACAGACTCTTTTTTACCAAGTTGGGAAAAAAAACCGTATGAAATGATGGTTTTTAGTGTACTAGTTTTTATTTCTGTGTCTCTAAAATACATAGAAATTCATGTCTTGAAAAAGCACTCAATAACAACAGTGATTAAGAAAATACAGTGTATTCTGCTTTGATCATTGCAAGGATGAAAAAACACTACCGCAATTATCTTTTAACCACTAGAGATCCCTGATACAACCAGGAACATCTTTAATATAAAATATATGAGTGTTTTCTCTGTAAAATGCCAGTACGTATATATAACGTGACACTGGAGGTGGCATGGCAATTAAGGGCATAATTGCTGTAATTACTGATGGAATTACTCATATTCCTCTATGCTACTTTTTCTAATTATCTTGGTTTAATGAAAATGTGTATTTTTGCATTGAGCAGGATGTGGCCATCATTTGGCTGCCTGCCTGGGATGATGTACAGTGTCTGTCCCTTGAATGAACATGGAGCAGAGAGGTCACCACTTGTTTGCAGGAAGAAGAGGTTTCTGGAACACAACAGGCAATTTAAATGCATGTCATGAACATCCTGAACAAGCTCACAGATGGTTTCATTGGAAGAAATGTAACAGTAGGGGGGACATTATCCTAGAAGGAGCCCAATAGCTTTACAGTCTTCAGGTTTTAATGAGAATGACTTGTAAAAATAGTACAAAGGTTTCATACTGTTTGTCCATTCTTCTTCTAGTCTCTAACTCAAAAACAGATTCAAACAGTACCATTTTTCCTGATTTTGTTACACTCTTTATCATAAGAATGAGGCTTAAAAAACTGGTGTTTTAAACTTACTGAAAATTGCAAGACTTCTGGAAGCGCCCTCTCTCTCTCTCTCTCTCTCTCTTTCTCCCTCTCTATCTCTTTTACTTCATATATTTTAAATGTCTTGGTAACTTAATTGGCTGGCTATACTATTTATTTATTTATCAGCCTGCTGGACAGAAGTTAAATAGATAACCATTCAACAAAGACTATAAAGTCATTCAAAACATGTATCTGATATATGCAAAAAGTACTTTGTAAATTCAGGTAATTATTGGTATCACAGCCACTTGGCATCACTAATTAGAAGGGGTATAGTATTTACATTCTTGTTGTGAAAATCACATGGAAGGAAAAGATAAAGTTGAGGAAATTATCTTGACTCAATCACAACAAATCTTAAGATCTACTTTCAGGGCCTGCATTAATTTTGTATCTTTTTTAACAAATAAACATCAATTTACTGGCTTAAAACATTAGAAGTTTAATAGCTTACAGTTCCAGGGGTCAGAAGTCTAAAGTAGGTCAGTAGGGCCACGTTCCTTCTAGAGGCATTCTTTCTAGAGTACTTTTCATTGTTTACAATCTCCCACTTCTCTCCAGGAAAGGTTTGAGTCAATCTTAAACTTTCCCTTTTTCTGATTTAATGCAGAGTTAATAATAAGCTAAGCAAAGTTAAGCCAGAAATACAGGCTGCTTTGGGGCATCCGCTGTTATCTTATATATTTTTGTGTCTTAGTGTATCCTTTTATACCCTAAAAGGCATTTGTGTATATGTCAGGTATGAAATAAGGAGACAGAGTTCCACAATAGGAAAAGGGTTCCTGAGCAGGAGCATAATGTTTCTTGACAGATCCACACCAACCTGCAGCCCCTTAGCCATTGGTCCAATCTACACAATAACCATGTGGAATTAAATACATCATCCTGGATGACAAAGTAACTGACACATAATGAGGAACCAAAGGGGTCATCAACTAACTGGATACTAGTCCAGATAAATTTTAATTAATTAAAGGGAAGGGGAAAATAATAATATACAGAGAGTGCCCTGTGTGTCTTCTCTGTTTTAAGCCAATCTGACAAGATCAAGTGATAAATCATCTTTATTTTTACGTCATGTATTATAAACACCTTGGAAATTTAATTGTCAAGCTATACTGCTGATTCATTCATTTATCAGCCTGCTGGTAAAGTTAGATAAAAATTTAACTAAGAACCATTATAATCTAAACAGTCTTGCAGTGAGTATGAATTTTGTACACATCCCTAAGATGCAAATTATATCACATTCTTTTATTTCTCTAAATTTATTCAGAAAGCATTTATGGAGCACTTACTGTGTGCCAGGCACTGTGCTAAAGATAAAGCATGATTCCAAAGAAAATCCTTGCTCTCATGAAGGGCTAACATTCTGGTGAGAAATATAGACAATACACACAAGTAAATAAAATGTGTGTGTGTGTATATATATAATAACACACACACACACACACACACACACATACATATGAGATATATATATATATGAATGATAGGGTTGTGCTCCAAGAAGAAACACAAAGCAGGAAAGGGGATGTAAATTATTGGAGGTGTGAGATTAAATCCTGGACAGGGTGGCCAGGGAAGGTCTCAACTGCAAAGGTGACTTTTAGTTATGATGGGAAGGAAGTAAGATTAATTAGCCATGCAAATAACTGGAAGCAGAGCATTCCATACTGAAGGGACAGCAAGTTCCAAAGCCCTGGGATTGCAAGCAGAAATAAAAGGACTGGTGTAGCGGGAACTGAAACAAAAAATGGATGAGAGTAGTAATAATAAAATCAAGGAAAATGAGGAGTCAGTTGCCATAGGGTTTGTAGGTCACGGTTAAGACACTGGCTTTTCCTCTGAGTGAAATGGGAAGGCACTGAAGTATTCTGAACAGAAGGGTGACATAGTCTACCTGTGCTTAACAGAGAAGTCTGGCTGCTACACTGAGAATAAACTAAAGGAAGTTATGTGCAGAAGCGGGGGCCAGTCCAAAGGGTATTGGAATAATTCGGAAATGACGTGACTTGGACCAGGTTGGTGTCCATGGGGATTAGGAGGAATGGTCAAATTCTGACAGAGGAGAGTCAGGAGAATTTGCTGAAAATTCAGATATGGAGTGTGAGAGAAAGAGAGGTAGTTGAGGTTCTGGGCTGAACAAGGGGGAAAATGGAGTTGCCAGAACTGAAGTGGAAAAGACTGTAACAGGAACTGATTTAAGGGAAAAGTCAAGTCCAATTTGGGACATGTTTAGCTTGAAATGCCTATTAGGCCGCCAACTAAAGATGTCAAGAAGACAGTTGGATATATGGTTTGGACATATTCGGCTCAGGCTCCCCGCTGGCTGGCTGGCCAGTAATCCAATCTCAGTCATTGAATACTAGAATCACAGGTTTACATTATTCCAGAAAACCATGAAGGGACCAAGTCCCTTAGTCCATGGTGATTCTAAACATTGCAGTTGTTTCTTCTCCTTCATGCTGCCATCAAGAACTGGCCCTCCAGCCATCAGAGGCCTCAAACTTGTCCACAGGGAGACACATGTGGTCTTTAGGCCACAATGTTTCCAGTTATTAAGGGCACAGGCCCAGACCACCATATTGAAGCTCACTCACTTTTTTACGTTAGTAAGTTATTTAACTTGTCTGTGGCCTCTTCTCTGTAAAATTATTATGATATAGCAGTACCAGAATCTACCACAGTGGACTGTTGTGAGCATTAAATGTGTTAATACTCATAAAACACCCAAAATGCAGACTTGGCACCTGTGCAATAAAGAATCACTCTCATCCTCACCATTATTATTGCAAGAATCTGAAGCAGGGCCTGGAACACAAGTAGAGTCACAAATCCTCAGGCGTGTTCTTAATCTCAGGGACTTTCAACATTTTCGACCCCTGTTACCCCAAAACTTGGCCACTTTCGCCTCCCCATTATAAACTCTCTTCTACCTGCCTCCCTGTCAAAGATTCTGAAGCAAAAAAAAAAAAAATTCTAGCATGGGAGAAGGGAAATTGAGGCCCTTCAAAATTCTTTGAGACTTTTCTCCATAGGATAAGAATGGGGAAAGAAGATACTAGTATTAGTTAATGACTTTTTAATAGCCTATCCTTTATACTGTGACTATGTACATCCTTCAATATGCCTTCCATTAGGACTATTCAAGGTCTGTTCAAGTCTGTCAGTTTACTTGATTGTATCACGATCAAGAAACAAAGATCCAGAAAGTTCAGATGGCATGTAGACAAGCCTTTACCCAATGACAAAGTGTCTTTGGGTTAGATGATTGCACAGAAAACACGGCACACAGATTTGAAGCCAAGCTGCCAGGCCTTCCTTTTTGGGCTGCTTTACCTTATCCCAGGCTCACTCCCTCAAGTAGATAGATGAAAATGATTTGTATTTAGCCCAACACATGTCTGAATGCAAATGAGTGCTTCAGAACTTTACATAACATATAAATACAGAATAATGCTTTTGGTATATTTCCAGTTAAAAAGCAAGTTCTCATTTGCAACAAAATATATTTTACTAACCAAACAATCTGACCAAAAACCAACAATTTGATCTATGCAGCATATTTATCTATTGTCTGAAAAAGCAAATATCCTTCTTTTACTTTATGTTCAAGATCTTGTGTTAGAAATCTTTACTCATCATCAAGAATGTTCTTTTTCTCTCATCTTAAAAGTAAAGTTTACTTCAATAATAGCCTTAAAAGACAGTTGTACATTTTAGCTGAGAAACACTGGATCTTTAAATTTAAAAAATCTTTCATTTAGCTTCTTCCCAAACAAGATTTCTTATAGTACTCAACCAACTTGTGAAATATTTCAGTCATATATAAGCTTTCACTGATACTAGGCAACAGCATTTTGACAAACAAGTTTAGCATTGAAACCAACAGTTGCAATTCAGTAGAAACAAGTTCTCTCTTTTTCATTTTAATAACATTTCTGCACGAATTCCAAAGCGATAGGGCTCCTGTTATTCTGGATACCATGCTCATTACTCATGTCTGCTGGGGCATTATTGGATGTATACTTTGGAATAAAGAGGGCTTTTACAATGTCTAATATGATGTCCTTTGCAATCTGTTATTAGCCTGTGCATTGCCTTGCCAGTTAATCATCCCATTATAGATTCAGAAAATCTGACAACCCAGAGGGATTGAAATGCAGTGTGCTACAAGGTTAGAAATAGCTGTATGAAAATGAAGTAAGGATAACAAATGTTGTATATTGGTCCGTAAAATAAAGGTTTCAAAAGATTTTTGTTCTGGAGATCTCTCAATACTTTTACCAGAAAAGAAACAAGAGCAATGGATAAACAGAAAGACAGGAAAGCCTTGGCCTTGACCACAGGTGAGGAATAAAATAAAAGCAGTTTGTTCAGGGTTTGTTGAAACCTACCCAACATAATTAAAAATCAAATTAATACATACATCAGCTCTCTATGTACCTGCCCTGTTATTTGAGAGCAGAAGAGGCTGATGCATTTCGTCAGTCATCCCCAGAACTGCACAGTGCCATTAATCTCACCACTTGTTTATGTGTTACGGTTGGTGCCCTTGCTTCTGCGTACTTTGCTGCCATCTCCAGGAAACTGTGATGACAAGAATAGCCAAACCTGGAGGGTTATTATAGCCCTAGAAAGTCTTGTAGGTGACTTTCTGTATTAGAAAACCCAGTATTAGAGAAGATATTTTGTAAAATCAAAATCTTTGCAACTATCAATGGTTATTAGAGCACATATAGAATGTCTATTGGTTATTTATTGAGAAATAAAAGTCATACTAAAATGAGAATTTCATTAGCAAAATGGCAAATTCAGAAGAAAGCCTATGAAAATTGCACTTCTACTTTCCACATTGTTAAAGAGAGTAGAAAAATAGTTTGTCATGAACATCATTATTGCTATAACAATCCAAAGAATTAATGGTGAATTAGTCTGTATAGAGTATATTGAATTACTATAAATTCAAATCCTTTTTTAGTGAAGAAGTTGTCTAAAGAAGACAGTACACAATGAAATTCTGCCTGCTAGAGACCATAAAAGAGGATAATTAAAAACATAAAGACAGACAGGCATTAGTTTTCTCTAGAAAACATCCTAAATCGGTGGGAGCTCTGAGACTTTTTAAAATTTACTCAATATGTCTGCATAGTGGTTACTGCTGGAACAGGTCCCCTTTGACTCTTGTGTAAAGAAAAGGAAAACTGTTCTCATAGCCCTCAGGGAAAACTCAAGGTATTTCTCAGCCGTGAACATGCAGCAAGTGCGCTGAGGTTCAGTGCTATGCATAATTAATGTGTAGACTGTTCACAATGTCAGAGTATAGTGAACGCTAAACACATGACTAAATAACAGTGAAGAAAGAATGACAACTTTGGCCTTGATTATTTATGTTTGATCAAAAAATATATGATGTAATAACTGCACAACTCTGTACTCTACAGACAACATTCAATATATGAATAATATGTATCTATACACTTCAGATAAATTAACGGATAGGTGACTAGGAATTTCAACATTTAATAAAAGGCCACAACCCAATCCTTATATACTCTAGTAAAAGGTATATTCTAAATACTCAATAGAAAATAATAGCTTTTTAAATATATTTTCAAATAATTATTTTAATTTATTTTTATTTTTATCATTTCTTTCTTTTTATTTTTTATTTATTTTTGTATTATACTTTAATTTCTAGGGTACATGTACACAACGTGCAGGTTTGTTACATATTTATAGACGTGCCATGTTGGTGTGCTGCACCCATTAACTTGTCATTTACATTAGGTGTATCTCCTAATGCTATTCCTCCCCGCTCCCCCAACCCCACAACAGGCCCCGGTACAGTCCACACTCAAAATCAGAATTTATATCATCTTTTCCCCCTATTGGACTGCAATGACTTTACACCAGGGAAATAGTATCTTACTTATTTATAACCCTAGCTCCTAGCAAAATGCACAGCACAATAGACAAACATTAAATGTTTATTGAACTGAACTGCATATAGTAAACATATTCAGTAAATACAGTAAATATCACGAAAGGTTATATATTCAGGATGGAACATCTTCTAAAGTAATACTTTCTAATCCTTAGGACAATTGCCATCAAATTAAAGCTAAGTGCTACACCTTAGTGGGAGAAAAAAGATAGTTTACAACTAGGTTTCACTATGGAAATTAAGCCACCGTCGATATAAAAATAAATATTCTTTAGTCATCAAGCCCTCAAATGAGAGTAGTACAAATTAATGCCAATGATTTTCCTAATTCTGCCTTTTAAGAAATACTGTAAAACATCTAATAATTGGCACAATTTAAGTGAAAATAGTAAGGGATCAAAAAAAGAAACAGTACACACACCAAAAAAACAAAATCAACAGAGAAAATGAGCCAGTCAGTTAAAGATCCCTTTGTAGAATAGAGGCCTTGACTCATAAGACAAACCAGATAGAAGTAGGTAGGACATCATTATATCACATACGGTATATAATCATAATATACCAATTACAGAAGACCTGAAAAAGAGACAAGATGGACTCTTCCAGAAGACTTCAGAACTTTTTCAAACAATAATTGTTAGTGGTTTATAAATTTGAAAAACATACAAACATGGTTTGCCCTAAACACTGAAGTCAAATTAAGTTTATAAAGTAAGGGGTCTACAGCACCCAGAGTAGAAAAAATGAGCCATTCTTAAGGTCCTACTTTTTCTGTGCATTGTTGTTAGAGTAGACCAAAGGTATTGATAAGGCGATTCACTTTACTCTAGATTAGTCTAGCATGTAATTAGACTTTTGGCTGACATCTGCCCAGGGACCAGTTCCTTCCACAGCTCTGCCAGCTGTACTGGCTTCTGTAAGTGGAACCATGTTGAATGAGTGAAGGAAGGGACAAGTCCTTTTTCAGTCTGATTAATTAGCCTCCCCATCCCATTAAGTACAAGGCACAAGAAAGGGAAGAGCCTCACAATCATAACATGGCAGCTGTTCCATTTCTTACAGAAAGAAAATTGATATCCTAATGCTGAGGCATGAGAAAAGTATACCTTTTAGCATATAGGTTGCACAATAGAACCTGTTTATTAACACGTGTGCATAACTAAACTGAAATTTGTTTCTATAAAATATACATTGGCATGACCCAAAGCTGTATGCCCAATGAAAGCATGAACAGATTCACAACATAAATAATCCCACAAGATACCAAAATTCCCCTCTACATCCTCCTCAAAAATCAACACGAAAGTGAAATTCAACCTGGAAAATAATTTTTCATTAATAAAACTCCTTTCTGGCTATTTCTTCCTTCTGTATGCTGTAATATCAGTCTACTTTTTAAAAAATCAAAAATTTCATGACTTGTTAGGAGTATCAAATGACATAATGTACGTAGAAAATGCTTATAAATGTAAAAGTTCTACACAAATGTTAATTTTTATTTTTACTGGGTTGAATATGACTTCCTTCTAGACTTTTTAGGCTCTCAAGTGCAAATGTTGCTGCAAATATAATCATATACTGAAGTAAACTACTATACATTTAAACTCTAGGGATTGCAAACTTCAAGATGGAGTGAAAATATTATTTGTCAAGATGGGCTGGTTGAAGCTGTAGGAACCCGATATCAATCTACTCCTCCATAGAACAGACCTAAGGGAATCAGCCCAAGTGTGAGGAAGCTCAGACTAGTTGGGAAAGCAAAGTGCTTTATTAGAACGGGACACCATGTGTTCATGGGGTTACCTGTGATTCAGGCAACAATGGGACTCTAGCAGGTGGCACCATGGATAGCATCACTAGCCAGATCAACAGTGAGGCTGACAGACTGCAACCAATTTCTACTAGACCTACTCTCCTCACCACCCTCCCTTCCCACAGCCACTGGAGCAGGTGCATCTTTTCTGCTAGGCAGGTAGGAGTGGTCAGCTGGGGTCTAATAAGGGAAGTTTGTACAGACAAAGCAGAAGAAGAGGCAAGAGCAAGCAGTCTATGTAATCTTTTTTGTGCTATAAAATATTTTGTTTATATATTTATTCTAAAGTTTTTTTCTTTTACTTTTTAAATTTTTGTTAAAAACTAGCACACAAGCACACACATGAACCCAGGCCTGCGCAGGGACACGATCATCACTATCACTGTCTTGAGCCTCCACATCTTGTCCCATTGGGAGGTTTTCAGGGGCAATAACATGCATGAACTTGTCATCTCCTATGATAACAATGCCTCCAACAAACAGAAAGTAAACTTTGCAGGTCTAAGTAACCACAGTCTTTTAGAAAATGTTTTCTCTTTAAACTGTCCAGAAACGTATTTCCCAACTGTTCCTTTTGGCTTAGTTGAACCTCACTCATCTCTGATCACAACCTATAGCTGATTCTCCTGATCCTGTCTTGATTCACAAAATAATTAGTTGGATAACCTTTTTATGTGCCTACTTTTCAATGACTTATCACATTGAATTAAAATAGTCTCTCTATTTGTATCTTTTCCCACTCTTAGTTTTCCATCAAGAGGATCTTTATATACTTCATTCTGACCTCCAATCAGAACCCTGCCTACTTGAATGTTATATCTAAAGGCCGTTAAAATAATAATCAACACCTACTTTGAACCCTATAACCTCCCAAAAGTGCTCATACCTTAGGTGGGCACTTCATACTGGGTTACCCAAGTCCTGGAGTTGTTTCTATGCAAAAAGTCTCCTTAGAAACCAGAAAATCCTGGTGAAGATAATGTACTAAATGGAACTCAGATGCCATCATGAATATATACTAAATTAAACCTGTTATATAAAGTACAGCATCCTTTCACAATATGGATTACAACAGATCTCATTGTGAAGTTTGGAGGAGAGCTGGCAGTGACAAAGGTCAGTGTGTGTGCTGCAACGTTGTCTCCTACAATATGGCTCCTACAAGATGGCTGGTGCAAGGCAAACTGTGAAAGCAAAACACTTCTGCCAATTTCACAGAAGTTAATTCTTTTCACTTGCTCTCCTGATGACTCAATTTACAACGTTCGTAAACTTGTTTTTACCTATAGTGTAGAAGCATTATACTGGGTGCTGGATGGGGATACACAACAGAAGCTGAAAAGGTTTATAGAGGTCTTTATGCTGCAAGAATAGGCTAACAACCTGCTTAAGCTGATAAGGTATCTCTGCAAAACTATCCAGACTCACTTGGACTCTGTCCTCAGTAGCAGCCAAGTGCCTGGAGATAAGCACCATCATGCTGCCAATTTCAGTGACATGATTGGCCTGTGATCCTTCCATTCTTCTCTCCAAGTGCTCAGGGTTTGCTAGTTTGAAAGTAGTGGTGATCTTGTACATCTTTTGCATTGTTTTATTTCTTTGTCTTTGTTGTTGCTATTTTGCCTTAGCAATTCTATTACATAAAGTTGAGAATGCTCTGTTTGTTAAATGTTGTAGCACCAAAAATTTCAGTGGAAATTGCATTTTAGGTTTAGAAAAACTCATCCCCAAGGGACTTTTCGGTAGCAAGTTATACTCCTAAGACTGAGGAAAGGAACGGAGGGGCAAAACTATACTATAAAAATGGCCATTATCCCTGATAAGCTCAAAAACTTAATGTAATTACCAATGAGTTTCAACATAATTTTGGCATAGGAATACCCGATGCAGCAGTCCCCAATCTTTTTGGCACCGGGGACTGGTTTTGTGGGAGACATTTTTTTCTGTGGGTGATGGGGGTGGTTTCAGGATGAAGCTGTTCCACCTCAGATCATCAGGCATTAGTTAGATTCTCATAGGGAGTGCAACCTAGATCCCTTGCATGGGCAGTTCACAATAAGATCTGCACTCCTATGAGAATATAATGCCGCCACTGATCTGACAGGAGGCAGAGCTCAGGCAGTAATGCTAGCTGGCCTGCAGCTCAACTCCTCCTGTGGGGCCTGATTCCTAACAGGCCACTGACCAGTACCAGTCCACGGCCCAGGGGTTAGAGACCTCTGACCCAACGTCTAAATGAAATACACTAAAAAATCCAAAAACGTGTGTGTGTGTGTGTGTGTGTGTGTGTGTGTGTGTGTGTGTGTGTATTGTTTTAAATAGGAGATTGATTATAAAACCTCAAGGTGGGACACAACTTAAGCAATGAAGGAAACAAAGAAACCATTAAAAATATAACTATAATTGTTTTTCTAATAATAAAACAGAAAGAATTTTCTTTGGCATAAAACACAAAAAAAGCCAAGAAACAAACTATATTACGGAAGAAAGTATGTACAAAACTCATGACTGACAAATGGTTATATTAATACACATAGTGCTTCTACTGATTAATCAGCAAAATGACAAATTCTGTCATAGAAAAGTGATCAAAGAAAATATAAAGGCAATTTAGAAAAGAAATGGAATTCACTAAAACACAAATGTTCAACCTCACAATAGTAAGAAAAATGCAAAGCACAGCAACAAGATAACATTTTTAACTCATTATTGTTACAAACGTGTAAGACAGGTTGCATCAGTGCTCATAAGGATGTGGCACCCAGGCAGCCTCATGCAATCATGATGGGAGCTTGAATTCCTTTATTTCAGAAACTATCTGGTAGTTTCTGTTAAAATGCTAAAAGGACATAACCTTAGACTCAGCAACTCTACCTCTAGAAATTTAACCTATGAAAACAAAATCACAAGCCTAAAATGATATATGTAGAAGAGTGTTCAATGCAGCGTTGTTTGTAATACCAAAGCAACTGGAGATAGTCCGAATGGCCACCAATAAAGTAATGGTTAAATATATTAAGGTACATCCACAGGATGGACAATTCTGCAGTTATCACTGAGGAGTTGGAGCTTTGTACTGACCTGAATATCTAAGATAATATAGTTTAAGTAAAAAAGGTACAAGTTGTAGGGAAATATGTATAATATGATATCATGATATAAAGAAAAAACCTCTATAAATATGTATAGATACACATATGTATGCACATATAATTCATGTATCATTCATGTAAATACATATATTAGAAAAATGTGGAAAAATACCTACCAAATGTTAATATTGGTTATCTCAGGGAGATATCATTAGAGATAGGATAGGAAACTAATAATTTTTCTTTTATATACCTCTGTAGTATAAAGCATATTATAAAAGAAGAAGCTAATCCTGCCACTTTACTCCTACTTTAATGTATTTATTTATTCAACAAATATTTACTGGAGCTTAAACTTAAAACTAAAATTGTGTAATCACTTAAAAGGAAAATTCAAAATAATCCCAACCAAGAGGTAAAATCATTTAGCTATTTTGGATATATTCTACGTCAATGAAATCGTTCAGCTGCAGCTACTTAAAAATTTTATTGAAGTAGTTTCATAGTTAGAAAACCAATGGGTCCAGTAATAAAAAATATTCTTATTATTTATTCTATGCTTCATGACATAAAACCAAATATATTATAGGTGTCTGATGAGATTCAGAACTTTTTCTCTTAATACATGGTCAACCTCAGTTATTCTATGAACCCCATTCTATGAGAAAATGAGAAGACCTACCTCGACAGGAGAATGTAAATCTGAATTCTCACACCTGATTGTAAATTTGCTTTCTATATTTTGGGTAGGAGTTGCATTAGTCAGAAACCCAGAAGTTCCACCCTTCATGTTCTCCTCAGAGAAGTCACAAATAAATTTAAGACAATCATTGCCAAAAGTTGACTTGAGAGGCTCTCTGAGAAATGCATTTCCTAGCCATTCCTCTAGATTTTCTGGGCTCTTTACTCTCTGTTTATATTAACTCCTCCATTCCTTTATCCCATTTTTTGTTTTTGCTTTTTAATTATTTTTTTTCTTTTTTTGGTCCTGGGGGACCTCAGAGACAAATGTAATATCCAGTTGTAGTAACCAACGTATCCTAGGTTCCCGAGAGCATCTCTTGATTCTACATTACTTGATAGTTTATCTACCTTTGTATTCTTGAAGTTTTTAAACTCTTACTTAAGTGTTACTGTACCTTATTATTTTTAAAATAATAACTTAAAATATATGTACTATTTTCCATAAATATTAAAAAACCAAATTAAGATAGTTCTCGGACACAAGGAAGCAAATATTGAATATACTATACCAACTTTAATTATGCATAAAGGTGCATTTATGTTATTTTCTGAAGAGTATTTTTAATTTTCCTCCAACTATGCAAACAAAGATATTTTTGAAGATGGTTCCACAATGGAGAGAAAGACATATGTACTTGAGTGGTTCCCCAATAAATTATGTTCTCAAATGACTTATCATAAATCATTACTTACTGTTCAAAATATGACAGAATTCAGACTTCTATGGACCTTGTAAGAGTGCCAGCATATGTATAATGAAAACAATTAATTCATCTCTCCACTCAATTAATCTGAGGGTTTGGCCATTCTTTCAGTAAGGAAAAGGGATCTCTTTGGATTTCTCTGCTGTTAATGACAAAACCACAGTCAAGAAGTATTTCTTTGACTGCACTGGCTCCATTACATTTTTTAAGAAATCTCATTATCCCCCCCAAAAAAAAACTTTAATTGTAGAGAAACACAGAATTCTGCTACAATTTTACTTTTCTCACCCTCATTTTTATGAGCTATTTAAAATCTATATTGTATTAAGACTAGTTTTGTTATAGAACACTGGATTCTGAGTATTGGCTCATGGGGCTTATGTTCAGCATAAGTGTAAAACTCAACTGATTAAGATTTCAGAGCTGGGTCAGAATCAGAAAGATTTACAATGATTAAAACCTAATATGAGGATTATTATAATTCTTTATATTTTCATGGTTCTTTGGAGTTTCAGAGGATCATTGGAATAAATTATTCCATTTGGTCCATATAATAATCCTGGGTCATGTATTATTCCCATTTTGAAAAATGAAAAAACTGGAGTTTTTGGAAGATAAATGACTAACCCAGGTTTTTCAAGGTAGGGAATGACAAAGATCATGAGCATAGACCTCTCTCTTCATTCTCCATGGTTCAACTAAAACAAGGTCACTGCCTTTTTCAAGATTGTCTAAAAGCTAGGGGACAGCAGAAAGCTAGAGGACATCCTCCTCTAGAGGACTCTAGAGTACCTCTATGCTGACCACCTCCTTCTATGGCAGGCACCAGCCCAGTCCCACAACCAGAGTGTCTGGAAGTGTGTCTGTCTGCCCAGAGTTTAAGTCTAATCAAAAGGAAGGGAATCCCCCTTTATTCCAGCCTCATTCTCACTTCGTAAATTCTTATTTTCTTTCTTGGAGTAAGTCCTTTTTTGGAGTGTAAATGGCTACTTCCTCTACTGTGATATACCAGTAACTCTATCCAGGAGGAAGACTTGGTCTATCATTATCAACTGGGAAATTCCTTAAGCTTACAGTTGGTTCCTCCAACTCTAGATATTTGGCGCTATGTCCAATATCTTTTATAAAACCCTAGTGATCTAGTCCCACTTGGTCACGTGGAGTCAGCCCAATCTATTCCCTTTTAAAAGGACTCTCTCCAGGCCCAGGGGAGACAACATCTGTGTGATCTTCCTGCAGTTTTCAGACTTTCTGCTTAATCTCCTACAAGCAGTTGCTTGAAGAAGAGCATGTACATGTCGTACCAGGACCAAACAATGATAGCTGTTTGTGGAGTGCTTTGAATCTATATATAAAGAAACAATTCTCTCTATCCTCATTCTGCTTCCACCAAAACCAAAAGGATCTTCAGAAACTTAACACATCAAATATAAACCCAATGTATATAACTCTATATAGACTTAAATAGAATACTTATCTTTTTAATTTAGAATATCTACATTCAAGTTATTTCATAGTATTTTTCCAAAATCATTGATAGATTATTTACTTCCTAGAACTAAACGAGCTATTATTGTTGTTTTGGCTTATGTATGTGCAATTTTTTTTCTTTTAGTTTTGTCTCCTGAACAAATAACCAGCCTTCCCCAAAGAGAAACTTAAGTCCCTGGGGAATATAGAAAACAGCAACTTGGAAACAGCAATTTTTCCATCTTCTCACCATCAAGTCCTAGTCTCAGCTCTTTACAGAAATTTTCAGATGCATTCTTTCTCACTTACTATATGCAGAGCTCTAAATACCTTCAAAAGTGCAACAAAAGCAGAAATGAAAAGAGGTAATATGTCTATCTGGATCCTCTTCATGCCATCAGCATCTCACATATTGAAGACATTCAAGAAATGTGGGGTGGATGGATGGGCAAATAAATAAAAGAATTAACAAATTCAATATGACTCATTTGTTTCAGTTAACTATTTGCTCTATCGTTTAAAATAGCAATGATTTTTTTATTTCTTGGGATTCTGTGGGCTGGCTGGGCAGATTTGCTGCTGGATTTGCCTGGGATTATCCACTCAGCTGCATTTAGCTGCAGGATCAGCTGGGATGCAAGTGAGGCCTCACTTGGATGTCTGATAGTTGGTACTGGCTGTGAGCTGGAATGCTTTGGTTTTCCTTCACTTGTCCTCTCATTTTCTAGTGAGTTAGACAGGCTTCCTTACATGGCAAATGCAGGGCAGCATTCAAAGGGTGTGAAGGTAGAAGCTGCTTGAACTCTTATTTCCAGACTTCAACATTCACACACCATTGCTTCTACTGCATATGTCAGTCAAGGAAAGACACAAGGCCAGTCCAGATTCAGGGGTTGGAGAAATGTACTCCACCTGTGGAATGAAGGGACTGCAAAGAATTTGTTTCACAGTCTACCCCCTAGCCACCCTCCTGTATAGTCCTTGCACCTGCAAAATGTGCTCACCTCCTCTCAAGCCCCCAAAAAGTCTCATTTCATTTAAAGCATCTGGCTCAGATTCCAATATCTAGAATTTGTAGCCACATTTAATTTATCACCCACTCGTGCACCATAAAGTCAGCACCTGCTACGAGTAATCTGTAAGAGTTCCTGCCCCGTTTATAAATCACTTCCCTCCTCCTTTGCACTTCTTCCCTAATTAACAAATTCTCCAATACCTGACCTCTTGCTTTGCTTCTCACTTTTATCTCTACATTTTCTCCTCCTATCAGCTGATACAGTTTGTCTAACATAGCCTAGGAATCTTCTCCTCAGAAACGTTTTATTCTCTTTCTGGTTCCATTCTGCTTCTATGTCTCTTAGTAACTAACCCATCCCAACAACCCCCATATGGCTAGAGAGAGGGTCAGATGGAGTAAAGAGATTAAACTAATGTTTTGAAATATTTATGAAGTTTCTTAGAAAATCAAAGCAGTTGAGCTTTATTTATGACTTCAGTAATGATTTGCAATTTAACATTTCAGTGATTCACTCACCTGTCTATAAAATAGAATAAATGATCAGACCTGGGGCTATAGCTTGCCTCCTACCTGTCTACAATTTGTTACTCGGAGAATTTCCAGAGACATTGCTATATATTCTACTTTTTCATCCCATGGAAAAACTATATTACTTTACTGGATCACACATTTTAATTGGCAAGTTTAATTATATACTATAATCATCTTCTGAATTATACCTCAGAATGGTTTGATCAAGAACTGCTTTTATTAAATTTGACAGAACTCACTTATAATTAACTTCCTAGAGAATAACTTCTGTTAAAAAAGAAATTGCTATTTGTGTTTCATCTTACACTCTTATTATAACCTTAGCCCTGATTTATTATGATAAAGAGAACTAAAAATGGGTATACTTCTTTCTTTTATAATAGATTTCTTAAGCACTCATTTCACATACCAAAACAACTTGAATAAATTAACCAAACCATCACTGTGATTCCTTTTGCTAGAAATAGGGTCAGAGCAGATAAATTAACTTCATTTCTCAGGTGTATGTGTTTAGTCTCCATAATCCATGGGCTCTGCCCAAAAGTAAAACACCACACAATATACTTTATAATTGGGGCTATTTGTTTAGAAATAGCATTTGTTATTTTCTGTGCCTATAATTGTTTAAAGCTGTGTAACATCCCATGCTCCTGACTTTTTGTAATTTCACTTGGACATTCCCTACCAAAATAACCTCAGATTTTCATACTTGAATATTATCTTCAGGCATCTCTTAAACTCCAGCTATGAATTCTGATAGCAGCTTGTGCAGAATAACTATTAAGAAAATACATTGATTATCCAAAATATACATTTGAGCCATGTTCTAAACAATCTCAATAAGCCAAACATAATTGATTCATTTACTCAACAAATATTTGTCTACCAAGTGCAGGAGATACATATAAAACAAAGCCCTGGCCTTTGTTCCTCTTACATCCCAGTGTGTTGAAAAAGTCAGTCAAACAAGTAAGTGTAGAGGGTACTCAACAGAGATTAGTCAAGTAAGGAAATAATAAAACAGAATGAAGAGACGTGAGTACAAGGTTGGGGCAAGGGGAAAGAAGGTTGCTATTTTATGTAGCAGTATTGCCTATTATTAATAGATATAGGTGAGGCCATAATGTCTGAGTAATTTATTTCAGTCCAGGTAACTGACCTCCAGAATGTATTTCTAATTCTGGCCAAGCTCTCTCTTCCTCTCTCCAGGATTACATGGCAGATTATGCCTCCTTTGTCTCCCATGTTACTGATCTTAGCACACTGATATCGGACAATCATGTGGATTTCTTATCTCCTGATATCTTCCTTAATTCCACTGAGTCTGATTAAGAGAAAAAAACTGATGCAAAGATTGCCTTCCTCTTTAAAGACTTATCTTTGAATCTATTATATTCTTGAAAGTGGGTAAATCAGGCTTCTTGAGGTTGGAGATTAAAGTTCTCAACAGAACTACTACCATTCGACTCAGCAGTACCACTACTAGATATCTACCCAAAGGAAAAGAAATGATTACATCAAAAAGATACCTGTGTTCGTATGTTTACTGCAGCACTATTCACATAATAAAGATATGGAATCATCCAGACAGTCCATCAATGGTTGATTGGATAAAGAGAACATGACATATATATGATGGAATATTATTCAGCCATAAAGAGGAATGAAATCTTGTGTTTTGCAGTAATGTGGTTGGAACTGGAGGCCATTACCTTAAGTGAAACAATTGGGAAATAGAAAGTCAAAGATTGCATGTTCTCATAAGTGGTAGCTAAAGAAAGTACACACAGACATAGAGTATGGAATAATAGACAGTGGAGACTAGGAAGTGTGGAAGATGGTAAGGGATGAAAAATTATTATACTTAGTAGATACAATGTACACTCTTCAGGCAATGGTTACACTAAAAGCCTACACTTCACCACTACCCAACATATTCATGTAACAAAACTGCATTCATACTCTTTAAATTTATACAAATAAATAAATAAACAAAAATGAAGTTCCTTGCTGAAGTCATCCCTGCTCTGTGTTTTTCCTTTGAAGATTTATCAAGTCTTTTCTCTTTTCTATTCAAAGCCAGAGAAAAGAACTTAAAAAATGCCAGAAGCCAAAAAATAAAAATTAAAAAACTCTGCAACTGTCTTATATGAAAATAATCTGAGTTGACATAAAAATTAAATTGCAGATCTTTTACTAGACGTTTCAGTTATATACAAGTTAGCTTTTATGATCATTTACCTTAATGCTTAGCCAAAATTTGTTACCTCACACTAAATTCTCATCCTGTCCATAAAAGTCCATCAGCATGGATTTAGCAGTTTAAATTCCTATCTGTGTTTCTAAAATGTGATCCTTTTCAGACCACTATCTTAATTATTTTTCTGTTGATTGCTTCCTGTGCAGCTGCTTTGAACTTCATGGAGATTTGGTCTTCTGATCTCCACTTCTTACCCACGGAGACTGAAATTGTAATTCTGCTTATCCTTATCACCCACCTTGAGAAGTTATAGTTTCTTGATCTGATTTCCCATTTCTAATCCCAAATCTGGGGACTTTTATGAATATTAATCACTGTGCAATATTGCACTGCAGCAATGCTGAAAACATGAGGACTGTACAGTATGACTTAATCACATTATTTAAATATAAAAGATTCAGTTAGGATCTATGAAGGAGAAATAATCCTAAACTATAGCCATTCAGCTTGAGTACAGTACTACAGGTAAGTATTGTTTCAAGGAGTGGAGAAGATTATGTGAATTGCTCCGGAAAACCAGTAAGGCTTTTGGCTCCTATGGTTCTGCTTAGTCTACCAGCTTGCTCTGTTTCCCACTGTGGTGTGCCTGTAGATAAATAATCTGCAAGAAACGTTTACTCCAGGCTTTTGCTGGATCACAACCATGAAAGTGATCAGCTAGAACAGAGAAAATTAAAAAGTTTAAGGATTAAAAAGTTTGTTAATTTCAGGGAGAATGAATATTATGAATAACTAAAAACTTTTCTTAATGGAAATGGCTTTTGAGTTAGAAAAGCATTAGAATGAAAATTGCTATTCCCTCCTACTCTGCTTTCTCATTGTATGATAAATGATAGTCAGGTTTGCTGCACTAGCCAATTTCCATATTTTTGAGATATTTTTCTGGTGGCCATTGTTATACCAAGTCAGCTTATCATTTATACTGCCCACTAACTATTTTTCTTACTTTTTTCTTTCTGTCTTTCTCATGCATTTTCTTTCACTCTTTGTCAGTCAAATACATGCAATCTAGGATTTTTAAAAACCATACTGCAATTTGAAACTTGGATATTCATTATCATATTACTATTACTATATAGACTACCTAGTCAAAAGGCAGCCTGGAAATGTGCTAGCCAAATTAGCAAAGAAATATGAAAGATTATCAGTTGCTAGGCAATAAGTTAGTTGCTTAGGGTTTTTTTTTAGCTAAAAAGAAGAAAACAAAAGGTGGAGAATCAGTAGATTAGGTGGATAGGTATGACAAGAACATTTTCCCCATGCTATCAATAAAGATTTCCTCTGCGTAAACTGGTTTTAGTTTGAATCTGTTTAGATTTGTAATCTCCAGGAATGAATGACAAATAATGATTTTTACCAATCCTCTAAGTTAACAAAAAAAGCCATTGTGCTGTGTTACAATTTACCTCTTCAATAAAGACATTTCTAAGTGATGAGAAGGATTGCTGATTTTCATTTGACAAAATTTTATTATGGTAAACTTTGCTTTCTCAAATTTAATTTACTGTGACACTAAAATGTAATATTGCAATAAATTCTCCATGGGTCTCTGTCTATACTAAAACTTTTCTAAACTGCTAGAAAGACCATTCTTCGGTTAGCTTTTTAATGTTCTGGGACCAGCAAAAAGGAGATTATATTATACATTTTTACTTCTATCTCTGGTAAACTTACTGGTTTTGATAAAACCCAAAGCACTTGCTACTAGGGCATTTATGAAAACAGACACATTGTAAGCTATCAGGGTTTTTAATTTTTCATTCATTCATTTATTCAGCACACTTAAATTGTGCGAAACACTACCTAAACACTGATGAGGGGTGAGAAGGAACGCCGCCATGGTATCAGATTGCTCCTTTCCTGTTAGAGACCAAGATTCAGGAAGGTAGACAATGCAGGGTTTATTGTAAACCAAGTCGGGTTCTTCTTCAGTTTTCTGTGCTATGAACTACACCAAGTCCCAGGCACATCATATCGTCCATTTACCTGCAGCACAGCTACTGAGCACTAAATATGCACCCTGTAGGCCAGGCGCGGTGGCTCACGCCTGTAATCCCAACACTTTGGGAGGCTGAGGTGGGCGGATCACAAGGTCAGGAGATCAAGATCATCCTGGCTAACACCCTGAAACCCCGTCTCAACTAAAAATACAAAAAATTAGCCAGGTGTGGTGGTGGGCACCTGTAGTCCCAGCTACTCGGGAGGCTGAGGCAGGAGAATGGCATGAACCCAGGAGGTGGAGCTTGCAGTGAGCCAAGATGGTGCCTCTGCACTCCAGCCCGGGCGACAGAGCGAGACTGCGTCTCAAAAGAAAAAAAAAAAAAAAAAAAAAATATGCACCCTGTATTCTGAGAGAAAGAAATGCACACCCAACCTGAAACATCGGATGGTTTCAGAATGGCATTGATATATTAATTGTCAAAAATGTAAGCTAATATTTGCCTCACTCTTCTTTTATATATATTCTCTTAGAACCTAGAGTCTTCATGAGGCACCTCTTAAGATTACTAAAAGTGTGCTCTTAAAAAGTTAATGCAACTTTCAAAAGTTTTAAATGTAAAACCAGGTGTACCTAAACCACTGGGGAAATGTGGCTCAATTTGAATTATCATTTTTCACCCATTCTACTTTATGCTTGGTTTCTCTTGAAATTTTCTTCTCAAGTACAGGCAAAGTTCCTGTCATTAGGGGGCTACTGTTGTGTAAAGTCAGCAAGTGCATTTCAAACTTTAAAATATGCATTAAGGGAATTATATTTGCAGTCAGTAATTGCAGTATGCTCTAAAACCCTGGCCTAACAGGTCCAAGGACAAGGCTGTAGTTGTGTTTATAATAACGACTTGCTATAACAACTTTATGTAAACATGATCTCAGTAAGTGTTCATTTCATAATGACTTCTGCTATCAATACTCAGTCTACTTAGTTATCAGAAACTGTCAATATGCCCTTCACCTCATGTTCTCAAGTGACAAGTTCCAATTCTCCAGCTTGTTATTTATTTGTTAGCTTTATTGATTTAAATTCCTTCTCTGCTTCTATTCGTATGCCTAGAAGAGAATAATATTAGCACACACTTTGTGACAAAGATTCAATAACAAGCTTGAAGTGATCACTATGGGATCAATCTGTAAGGTCAAGGAAAAATGAAGGGATATAAGTATACAACACTGTGTTTACCTCTATTCTTAATTTACACCAAACCAACTGCCATGAATGTAATTTTCAAATTCAGACATTTCATTTTCAGCTAATAAGGGACCCATTCCTACCATTTAACAAACATTTTTGAGGACCTACTATGTTCTTGCCACTGGATTGGGTATAGAAAGATGAATATGACATGCTCTTTCTTCATATCCTCATGAGAGAAAGAGCAATTTTATAAAAAAAGAATCACGCTACGATGAAGTAAGTACCAAAGTAAAAATACGAATGTTTTGCATTTTGAATTTTGAGATATATAATTACAACTGCTTCCTAAGGAGAGCCTTAAAAATGAAAGTCCATGATAGGATTGTGTAGGCAAGTTGAAATAGAGGCTCAAGAGTTAAATTTCTTTGCATCATAGAAGTAGGACAATTTGACAATTCAGGAGAGAGATCTAGGACAACACTGCCCAGTAGAAATATAATGTGAATCACATATGTAATTTCGAAACGTGAGTCACATTTAAAAAGAATAAAACAGGTGAAATTAATTTTAATAATATATTTTATTGAAACCAGTATATCTAAAACATTGTCATTTTAACATATAATCAATCAATATTTGAAAAATTATTAATGAGATATTTTGTGTGCTTTTTCCCAACTGTCTTCAAAATCTGTTGTGTATTTGACACTTGCTGTACATCTGATCTCATACTAGCTACACTTCAAGTGCTCAAGAGTCACCATAGACCACAGGTGACTAGTGGCTGGAGTACTGGACAGTGTAGATCTAGCAAATGAAAGAGGAGAGGAGAATGGGTAAGACGGCAGAAGCATGTGCACTCTGTCATAGGATCTCTCCCACAAAACCCCACAATCTTCAGTGAAGTCCACTATCCTCATAAATGCTTGACGTGAGGAATTTGTGTTGTGGAAAATGACAAAGCTAAGTTTCACAAAAGCATTGTTGTGGTGTGGGACAAATGCAACAATCCTTTTTTTTTTTTTTTTTTTTTTTTTTGAGATGGAGTCTCACTCTGTCACCCAGGCTGGAGTGTGATGGTGCAATCTCAGCTCACTGCAACTTCCGCCTCCCAGGTTCAAGCGATTCTCCTGCCTCAGCCTCCTGTATAGCTGGGATTACAGGCGCACACCACCACACCCAGCTAATTTTTGTATTTTCAGTAGAGACGGGGTTTCACCACGTTAGTGAGGCTGATCTCGAACTCCTGACCTCGTGATCCACCCACCTCAACCCCCCAAAGTGCTGGGATTACAGGCGTGAGCCACCACACCTGACAAATGCAATAATATTTTTTAAGACAAGAAGGCATGAAGGATGTGAATATGTAGCTGAAGAGGTCTGGGAGTTGTTATTAAGAGATAAACCAGACAGATGGTGTGAGAATAGGAAGTACTGTGTATGCCATGCACAGGGGTTTGGTTTTATGTCGGATACAAGAGGGAACCATGGAGTAGGCTTATGCCTGAGAATATATAATTAGATTTCTGTTTATCATTTTCACTTGGATGTCTTAAAGGCACTTCAAACTCAACATGATGAAAATTTAACTCATTGAACCATTCCTTCAAACCTGTTATTTCTATGTTTCTTAATTCCTCCTACTCCTTTAATCTTCTAAGCCTACCTCCTAATATCCTGCAAAGCTAACTACTTTCCTCTTTTTCTACTGCCCATTCCTATTTTGTACCATGACTATCTCCCAACTGGATTACAACAATTGGTCTCCCTCTTCCAACTTGATCTATTTTAATCCATTCTCCACAGAAGTATAGATTTTTCTAAAATGCAAAGTAGATTATAAAGTTTCATGTTAGTCTCCTGCTTTTCTTAGAAGAAATTCCCAATCTCCTTAAATTAGTTTAGATGCTGAAAGGTCTGAATGCTGATTACCTCTCTGGCTTTCTTCCCATTTTTTTTTTCCACTCTCCACTGCAGCCATATTAAACTTCTTTTAATCCATCAATTGTGTCTACCACATCAGGGCCTTTGGCAGGGGCTGCATCCTCTGTATTGAACATATTGTCTAATTGTTTTGGTCTCTATATACATGACCTTCTCCTAGGAAGTATTTCCACGTGTCCCCAAGTGTAGATTGAATTACTCTCGTATATGGCTATCTAGAACTCCGTACTTCCCCTATAACACATAGCAGACTGTTTTGTAATTTCTCATGAATGTGATAATTTTCCAGTGAACTATTTTCCCCCTTAACAAAAAGGGTAACCAAGTCTTTTCTCCTGTGATATCTCTAGTGCAAACCACATCTGGTACAGATTAGATACTCAGTAAATGTGCGTTGAATGATCAATTTATATCAATAGATTGGAGTGTTAGAGAGATCAGAGAAAGGTATCAAGTTAGGTGACTGCAATACTCTATATAATAACAGGTGTTGAAAGCTTGAACTAAGGTAGGAGTACAAATAATGGGTGAGGGATGAATGAGATATAGTGAAAGACATATAGAAAGTAAATTTGCCAGAGCCTGGTAACTAACTGGATGTTGGAGGTAAAGAAGAGGGAGTTTAAAACGATTCCCAATTTTAAATCTGAGATGGTTAGTGATGTCAATAAAAGAAGAAACACAAAAAGATCAGCAAGCTTGTGTGTAGGGAAGTTACAATAAGGTTGTAAAGAAATAATGAGATCTGTTGGACACATTTAGTTTGAGGGCACAGTAGGAGATTCAACTGTGGATTGAGAGCCTCCAACTAAAAGTAAAGCTCTGAAAATTCAGGAAAGTAGTAGGAAGTGAAAATAGAAAGTTGAAAGTCATTGACCTACAAATGATAGTTGAAGTCACAGGAATGGATAAAATCGAAAAGCAAGAGTATGTAGAATGAAAAGGGAAAGAAAAAATGAGGACAGCACCTCAAGAGCCCCCAGTTGTAGGGATTTGGCTGAAGAATCAAAGCCATAGTACTGCTGGTCAAAAACGGAAGGTTGAACACATTTGTCTATGTTCAGCCCATCTATAAACCACATTAAAATAAAAATACAGGAATTGTATTTAAAAGGATAACTTGTAAGAACAAGCAGAACAGGAGCAAGACAAGAGAAGAGTATAAAACTTTGGGAGGGAGTAAACATTTGGACAAATGATAAATAACTTAGCAAGCCTGGGGGGAAATACCACAATGAAATCTTAATCCAGTATGGACAATGTCCAAGATCCAAGTCAATTTATAAAACCTAATCCCCCAAATGGCTCAGTAAGAACTGGCCATGCTGTATACTTCAGAGCTGGAGTAAAGCTCCACCCACATGCTCAGTGCTTCCATTTAAATTGTTAGTTGCCAACCCTTCGGTTTGAACAGTCAAACCAAATATTACCAGGCCACAAAGGGAACTTTTACTGTGCAATACAAAAACCGAGGCAGACAGCTAAAACTTGGAGGAGACGGATTTTGCAGGCAGAATAAAATTCCCAGGAAAATTACTGTTAATATTCTTAAAAAATAAAACAAAATACGGCAACCATGAGTAAGAACAGGATATTTTTTAAAGGAAACATTTCAAGAACCAAATACGGATGCATTTCTAAAAAGTTATAAATTTGAGAGCAGAAATTAAAAATCCAAAAAGATAAGTTTGAAGAGAAATTTAGGAAATATTCTAGAAAACTGGGCAAAAAAGACAAATAGATAAAAATAAGAAAATCAAAGTCTGGTCTAGAAATTATAATAAAATAGGAGTTCCACAAAGAGAAAACAGGAAAGAGACAGAGGAGAAAACCACTTGTATTAGTTTCCTATGGCTGCTATAACAAATTCCCACAAACTTGGTAGCTTAAAACAACACAAATTTATTCTTTTACAGTCAAGAGGCAAGAAATCCAGAATCAGCTTCACTAGGCTAAAGTCAAGGTGTTTGCAGGACTGGTTCCTCCTGGAGGCCTTAGTAGAGAATCCATTTCCTTGACTTTCTCAGCTTATAGAAACTGCTTGTATTCCTTGGCTCATGGTTCCTTGCCTTTATCCTCAAAGTGCATTACTTCAACCTATGCTTCTGGTATACATCACCTTCACTGATTCTGACTCCTCTGTTGTCTGCTTACAAGAATTATCAGGCCCACCCAGATAACCCAGGATAATCTTCCTATCTCAAGACACTTAACTCCATCACATCTGCGAAGTCCTTTTTGCCATAGAAAGCAGCATTCCCAGGTTCCAAGGCTTGGGACATGGGCATCTATGGCAGGGAGAGATGGGGTGTTATTCAGCCTGCCACACCATTGATGAAATAATTCATGGAAATTTCCCACAACTGAAAGATCTTACTTTGTAGATAAAAAGGACATCCCACTACCCAGCACAAGGATGAAAACAGAGCCACGACAAGCACAGTACAGTGAACTTTTAGAATATTAGAGATGTATGAAGATCCTATAGGCTACAGGATAAATCATAATGACTTCACTCTTCTCAAGAGCACTGGACATTAGAAGACAGTGAATCAATACTTCAAACAGTTTAAGGAAATTATTTTCAACTTAGTGTTCCATAACCAACTAATCTACTATTCAAGCATCTAATTAGTGCAATCCTGATATCAAAACCTGACAAAGACACTACAAAATATAAAAATCTGGCTGGTGTGGTGGCTCATGCCTATAATTCCAGTACTTTGGGAGGCCAAGGTGGGTGGATCACCTGAGATCAGGAGTTCAAGACCGGCCTGGACAACATGGTGAAACCCTGTCTCTACAAAAAATACAAAAAGTAGCTGGGCGTGTTGGTGGGTGCCCATAGTCCCAGCTACTCAGGAGGTTGAGGCAGGAGAATTGCTTGAACCCGGGAGGCAGAGGTTGCAGTGAACCGAGATTGAGCCACTGCTCTCCAGCCTGGGTGACAGAGCAAGACTCTGTCTTGAATATACATAAATAAAAATAAAAATCTAGGTCAACATCTCTCTTAGATTAAAAAATCCTAAATAAAATATTAGCAAAACAAATCCAGCAATATATTAAAAGCATAAGACATCAACACCAGATAGAGTTTATTCCCAGAAGGCAAGGTTAGTTTAACATTTGAAATACAATCAGTGTATATTACCACAATGTATATTACCACATCAACAGAATAAAGGGAAAAAACAGCATATCAGTAGACTAAGAAAAAGCAATTGAGAAAATTTAATATCCATTCATGATTAAAAAAAAAAAAACTCAAAGCAAGCCAGTAATACAAAAGAACTTTCTTAGTCTGCTGAAGGGCATCAAAGAAAAGCTTACAGAGAATACTAAACTTAATGGTGAAATATTGTACACTTTCCCACTAAGACAAGCAGAGTGAGACAAATAAGAATGGTCATTATCACCACTTCTAGTAAAATGAGGAAAACATATATAAAAGATATAAATATTTAAATAGAAGGAGTGAAATAGTCATTATTTGGAGATGATATTTCTATGCATGTAGAAAATCCAAAAACTTCTATAAACTACTTAATAAGCATATTGAGCAAGGTCATTGGACACAAATTTGACATACAAAAATATGTTGTACTACCAACAAAACAAATGAGAAATAAAAAATAAAACTTTTTTAAACACCATTTCCAGGCCAAGTGTGATGGCTCAAATTCCAGTGCTTTAGAAGTTGAGGCAGGAGGATCACTTGATGCCAGGAGTTTGAGATTAGTCTGGGCAACACTGCAAGACCCCATCTCTACCAAAAAAATAATTAGCCAGGTGTGGTGGTGCAAGCTTGTTAAGTCCTAGTTACTTCAGAGGCTGAGGCAGGAGGATCACTTAAGCCGAGGAGTTCAAGACTTCATGAGCTATGATCACACCCCTGCAACAGAGTGAAACCCTGTCTCCAGAAAATAAAGGAAGAAAACCTATTTCCAAAAGCATCAAAAATATGGGATGAAAACAACAGGAGAAAATAAAACTCCAAAACAATATGGGAGTAAATTCAACAGAAGTTGTAGAAGACCTCTATCTTGAGAAATGTAAATACTGCTGAGAGAAGCTAAAAACATCTAAATAAATGGGATAACATGTTTATGAATTAGAAGAATCAATATTGCTAAGATGTCAATTCCTGCCTAAAAAGATATATAGATTTGATTCAATCCCAATTATATTCTCTGGCTGGAAGTTTTTTGTTTTTTGTTTTTGTGGTGAACATTGATGAGCTGATTTTAAAATTTAAATGAAACTTCAAATAACTTGTAACAGCCAAAGACTATCTTGAAGAAGAATCAACTTGGAGAACTTACTTTTCCAGATAGCAACATTACTATAAATCTACAACAAATGAGACCACGTTAATGGTCCAAAGACAGAAAAATACATCAACAAACAGAACGGAGTACAGAAAGAGACCTACAGATAAATAGTCATCTAATTTACTCCAAAGATGCCACCGCAATTCAGTAGGGCACATGCTGTTTTTCTCAATAAATGGTGCCGGAAATGGAGCATCCATATGGAAAAAAAATAAACCCTGACCTACTTTATATCATATACAAAAATTAACTTTGGTAGATCACAGAGGTGTTCTAGAAGAAAATATAATTTTTGTAATCTAGTAAAATATTAAGCAGCAACAAAAAATAAAAATCATTGTAAATACAATGATATGGATGAATCTCAAAAACATATTGAATGAAAAAATATGAATACAAAAAGGCACAAACAGTATGATTCCATTTATGAGGTTCAAGAAGGCAAAATTAATCTATGTTACACTAGTCAGAATAGTAATAATGCCTAAAGGGTACATATCAAATGGCATGGGCACTAAGCGTCCTTTTTAGCTGATGGAAATATTCTATATCTTAATTTGGGTGGTGTATAGAAGCATATACATATGTAAAAAAAATTCACAGGAACTACATTTAAGCCTTGTGCAACCTACTATATAAAAGTTATACCTCAATACAATTTAAAGGGCTTAATTGAGATTCTAAGTGTCAGGGTAGAATAAAACACCTTTTTAGACATGTGAAGTCACAGACTATTTGCTTTCTGTGAAAACTACTTGGGGATGATATTCTATAGAATGGGAGGGCAAACCAACAATGAGGAAGATCTGAAATAGAAAAAAACAGGAGATCTAATGTAAATGATGAGCTAATGGGTGAAGCACACCAACATGGCACATGTATACACATGTAACAAACCTGCACGTTGTGCACATGTACCCTAGAACTTAAAATATAATTTAAAAAAAAAAAGAAAAAACAGGAGATCTAACAAAGGAGAGGTGACAGAGTTCCCAGCAGGACAGTCAATAAATCCCCCAATTACACCCCGGATGTGGAGGAAAAACAGCCCAACCTAGAGCAAGCCCTAGGAGAGATGCCTCCAAAAATATTAATTTAATAGAATATCAGAAACATCTGAACATCTAAAGAGGCGATTTAGGCAATTGCCGAGAGTTTGAGGTTTAGTTAACAGAAGGCACAAAGAAGAGCAAAAAAATGAATAAATGAGACAATCATTTATTTCCGGGAAAATGAAAACTTGTATAGGAAAAATAATGTAAACAGAGTTTACTAACATGGTTCCTTAAACATTATTTATATGGTTACAATAGGGTAACCACTGAATATTTATCTAACCAACTTATAACCATATTGAGAGGCTGGCAAGTTGTACATAAAAAATGTACATATGAAGGAGGGAAAGAAAAGAGGCTAAATAGCTTTGTCCCATTTAGTGGGAAGTTAAGAGATGTTGCCTAAAACAGAACAACCGAATGCAGTGTTGTAAGCATTTTTATGTCAGCACATCAAATAAATAGCAAAATAATTGGCTAAGAGGTGAAAGGAGTTACCTCTGGGGTAGGAGGAATGGTGGGAAGCATGGCTGGAAATTGATACTTTGTAGTAAACCTGGCAGAATATTTCAACTCCTTAATGTGCATGTAAAATCTTGATTGAAATAACGACTTCAAAAATTTTCAAAAAGAGGAAGAGTGATGGAAAAGAATCTGAGAAGAGATGATTAGAGTCAGGAGATGAACTTCAGAAGAACCAATGTTTGGACTGAGTGATAAATGGCTCCTGATCATGGTCTAGATGGAAGATCTCAAGGTTTTCAAATTAAGTTTTCAATGCCCTACCCTTGCATTTTAAACCTATCATTTTTCAGAGCAAGACAACCTTTCTTTTTTGAAACTCCTTTTTCTCAATGCAAAATTCTTTAAATAATTTTTGAAGCATTCTGTCAGTATTTTGTGCTTGCTGGGAAAAGAAATTTTCTTCTTTTTATTACTGCTATCTCTCAACACCTTCAGCAGAGAATTTATTACTTATTAAAGCAGATGACATTCCCTGAGAGTTTTCAGGAATTATAAACAATTACAGGAAAGAAAAGTGTTTCCATTACCAAAAGGGCAGTAATGATAGAATCCACTATTGAATATGCCAGCAAGATCATAGAGTTTAGAGAGCAAGCACAGTGTTTTCACCTTTATTCTAGCTGATAGAAGATGATGCAGTATTCTATTATCCACAATGACAAGTGATTTATTGGGATACTTTCTTTTCTTCCAAAGTGTTTTAAACCATTGTTTTTTTCTCCAATTGCACTGATTTTTCATCTTCGTACATGCATGGAGCTGTAAGCATTTGAGTGATCATTTTTTCAAAAATCAACATTCTCACCTCTAGAGATAGTCAACTTGTTAGTGCTACATCACAAATTGAGGTTTGCCAGTGTTGCACGCCAGAACAGCTTTTATTTAGGCAGATTTTGTTAGTATCCTAGTTGAAAATTAATGATAGGCTTTGGAAATTTGTTCCTACAAACATTTCCCTAAAAATCTGCTTTCTGAAATCTTATTTTAAGAAAAACCATGATGTAGGGAGCCAGATATTTTTGCTAAAAGAAAAATATTTTAAAATAGGATTCCCAAAAATTGAACGATGCAGGGAGCAGATTGAAGGCTGATAGTGGGACTGTAATGGTTATATATCGTGTCATTTTTCAGGCCTGAAATTCTGGTGTAGGCCTTCTTTTCCCTCAAGGGAGGTGAGATTATCAGTCTTGTGGTAATGGATCAGAAAACCATCAGACAAGCGGGTTTGCTGAGCTTCTGAAATGAGAACAAAACATTTAAGGACCTTTCCTCCTAATGTTCTTCTCCAATGGAGAGAAAGACCCATACTTCAGGTCACTTCTAGAGTGGCAGATTATTATTTAGTTTTCAGATAGGGAGTTGGGGGGATTATTAGAATGCTGAGTCAAATGGCGCTTTGCAACATTGATACCTTTTGACAAATTGCCCAGATTTCATGGTTAATGAGCCATTGTTATCTGTGCTCTGTAGATGTACAGAATTAAAGTTCTGAAAGACTAAAGACTGCCACTCTAGTGCATTTTCCATTTTCAATTGCCCTTTGTAATTTTGCTATATACTAAAATTTAGAAATATATATGTATGAAATGGGGAAAAATTGTAAAGGAAGAATGCATTACTAAGATAACAATCAGTATAGTTTCAGGTTGCTTTTATTTTAAAATTTATAATCTAGCAAGAAAGAAGTCTTAGGTATTGATATATAAATCTTAGATTAAGGAACAAAAGAATTGGATTCTAGCTACCTAGCTGAGTAGGTTTCGGTAAATTAATTTTTGTGCATCTAGGGCTTGATCGTCATCCAAAAATAAAGTGAAAAGATAGAGAGATGAACTCTAAAAATGCTTCTGACTCCAAAAATATTTGTATTTTTGAAGTACCACAAATACTATGAAATTTATTAATCTGCAATTTTTCCTGTTTAAAATATTCTAAGATCTATGCCCATTTAATAACTTTTATCTATTTGTTTTTACTATTAATCTTTTGATTTACATAGACTTTAAAATCACACACATAAAGAATATTAGAAAAATGTGTTGATAATCAAGTGTATTTCAGATGAATTATAGTGTTGAATGTAAAAATAATGAAAAAAACTACATATAAATGAAGAAAAATCCAGTAAGAACAAATATAAATATAATCTTGTTTTCAATAATATCATTTTAAGCTAATATCAAGGCAGAAATTACAAAGAAAAAGATCGATAGCATTGTCCGAAAAAGTAAAAACAAAATTAAAAGGCAAAATACCTGTGCTGAATGTGTAGAAAAATATCTTCAAAATCAGTAGAAGATTATAAACATCCTAATATTAACATAAGCAAAGTAAGGGGAAACGTAGTCAACTGTACTTAACATCGTGAACTATAAATAAATATGAAAAATTGCATATCAATTGGGTATTTTTCAATGTTTTATAATAACAGAGGAGGTTCTAGAAATGAGTACTCATATACTGTTAATGGACATGTTAGGTGGAAAAAAATTCTGGAGTGTATTTTGACAATATGACTCTAAAGTCTGAGAATTTTGCTTTCCATTACATTCAACAAGTCAATTTTGGAGACTATGGTCTAAAAGAGTACCATGAGCATACTTTTATCTGAATGGGGTGAAATGCCACTGGAGGGTTTTAGACAGAGGAGTGAAATGATCTGACTGATGTGTTGAGAACAGACAGCAAGTGGCAAGAGGAGGAAGTGATGAGGCAAGTTACAAAGCAAAAAGTAATGGCAGCTTAGAAGGATAATATTAAGATAAAAGAAAAAATGTTCAGTTTAGTGTTAAGCACAAAAAGTAAGTTAGGTTACAAATCACCATGAACAGTCTGCCTCTATTTGTGTTCAAAATATAATTATGTCCATAGATAACAGGTTATCTCTAAGAAGAATGTTTGTTTTTTAATATCTCTATATTTTCAAACTAATATACACGTAACTTCACGTTTTATAATCAGAAAATATAAAACATATCACAAATATAACTATGCATCTTGAGTCAGAAGTTCCCAGGACATGGAGCTGTAACATAACTAGCACAAATTGACCTAAGAAAATAAATTTATCTCAATACTTGGGTTGTTCAGTGCCCATTAAGTCACATGGCTAAATTAAAGGAAGAAAAAGTAACAAGAATTTGAGCATGTTGTGATGTGGACCATGTAACCAAAGTATATACAGGATCCTAAAGAGGCCGCTCAGCAAACTCTTGCCATGCAAATCAGTTTAAAGCTCAATGTTGTATTATACTTAAAATTTTGAAATTTGGTATTAGAAAACAAAGTCCAACAAATTATTCAAAAGCAAAGTTTACATAACTAGAAAAAAAATGAATGAGTGACAGAGAAAAAGAAACTTTCCAAATGGAGGAAGTATGTGTGCAACCCAGCATGATCATTTTATTTGATGTTAAAATTATGGCATTAATTAAGTTGTTATTAAATTGCTTTAATATTATGAAAGATTTCAGCCATATTAAAAAGTATAGGTTTAATAAACTACCTAGTTTAAGAAAAACTTCCATTCATCTCTCTCCCTACCTCGAAATAGCCATTATCCTAAATTTGGTGTTTATAACTTCCAAGTATGTTTTTATAATTTTACTATATAAACTATGTATGTACATATAAATGTTGTTGTTCGTGTCTCTATTCTTTACAAAATAGTAGCATACTATACTTTTGCCATATATATGTACGTATATATCTATATGCAAGGTTATATTTTTAGATTATCTATATTGTAATTTGGCTCTAATTCATAATTTTAATTGTTTTATTTTAATGAATTAGTATGACAAAATTTATGTATTCATTCTCCTGTGGATATATAGATCTGTGTTTTTTCCAATTTTTCAAACAATGTTTCAACATTCTTATATGTATCTCCTGTATACATATAAAGAAGTGTCCCTAGATTATATACATGGGAATGGAATTTTTGGGTTTTAAGGTTATGCACATCTTTAGGTTTACAATATGTGGCTTCAGTTGCCCTCCAAAGCCATTGTACCAATTTATACTCTCACCAACAGTGTTTACAGTGTCTTATGATATATAGAACCTTTTAAATTTAAATTAATCTTTTTGATGCTAAGTCTTAAGAAAGCCATCCCTAGTGTGATGTCAAAAATATTTTTGCTATGCTTTCTTCTGAAAGGAATTTAGTTGCATTTTCATGTTTGAATCTTTAATACACCTGGAATTGGTTTTTGTTTATGTTGTACTCTATAATAGATTTATTTTTGTTTCCCTATGAATAACCTACTGATTTAACAAAATCTGAAGTTAATCCGCATCTCTATCCTCCTTCAGGAAGAAAAACAACAATCCAACGTACCCTTAAAAAAGCTCTAAATTCCATGAAACCTGGCTTCTAAAGTTATTTGTGGCTGCTTCAACCCAGTGTATAAATCACCTACGTAGTGTAAAACTGAGCCCCAAATTAATGTGAAGGCAGACCTATATTTGCAAATTATCAGAGGAAAAATTCTGTCAAACCAACTCCCCAGTTCAGGCTGAAAGAGGTAGGTTGACTCCCTGTGCCACGGGATAGATATTTTTCTGGTTCACCCTTGACCTATTCACTGGTGTTGCAACCTGCTGATCATTTTTCATTTTATTTTCTGTTTCTTTTTCAACTCCCGGCTCATGTAGATCCACGGCATCATTTTCTGTTCCTAAAGAGTGTTAAATTCCAATTCTTGTTACTGAGAGATGGAACCAACCCCGACCCCGACCTTTCAAGGTGGCTGCCACATTACCTTTTGCTCCAGGAATTTTTTCCTCATTATTTATCTCCCTTGAGATTTTCCAATTCTTTTGGGAGCAATTAAATAGATAGTTGTTATATTTGATTTAGTGTTTTTAGCTATTTAAAAACTGAAGGCCGATTGAGTTATCTAATATCCCCTATCCAGAAAATGAAGCCTTCTAAGTTGTTTTAATATGTCAAGATTGGCTATCATATTTAATATTCAATTCAATGCTGAAGATAGTTTTAGGATTACTAAAAATGAAATTTAATCTTCCATATATCATTCATTGAGAAATCTTTATATTCATGTCACATTCAAAATGGCTCTCGTTCTTTCTTAGATCCTTGTTAGCTTCTTTTTTCAGAGGCCAAAGATGAAGAATTTCGTTACTCTCAAAGCTCTGTTATTTAACTCCATTTATGAAAGTACTCAAATTTATATAAATAAAAATTGATGTAAATGTTTATCTTACTCATCTCATCTTACATTTTCTTGATTTTTATTGGGCTACGATGTATCACGATCTACAAAAATTCAAGAAGTCAGTTCAGTTATTTTGTCATTTTCCCACTATTCCCATGCCTAGCCTATGCCACAGTAAAGCAAACTAGAGTGCATTTTCCATCCAAATGTAAAATATTTCTCTGCCTCTGAGCCTTTGCTTATGCTTTAATCTGTCCACATGCCCTTATCCACCACTCCTCAAGTTCAATATTCAACACCCTACACATCCTACAAGGCCTCTTTAAATGTCTGTCATCTTTATGAAAGGACTCTTTATTACCCTCAATATGATCTTCAATGTTTTTCTACAGAACTCCTGTGGTTCTTATCATATTTATCTTAAGTTATTGCTTCATTGGGATTTTAAATTTTGTTTTAGTTTAGAAAATAAGAGTCTCTTTTTTTGTATTCTTCTATTTCATGAGCACTTTGAGAACTTGCAGAATGTCAACAAATACTGAAATTGAAGGTAAATAAAAATTTCTGTGCAAGTCAAAATGATTGTTTTAAATACTTAGAGTATCATTATCTTAAATATAACCCTTAAAGAGAAGATTTAGAAGTGTTAAATGCTACGTAAAAGATATGACAACATGCTGGATAAACTTCTCTGGATTGCTACAAAATGAAGGTAGTAGACTAGATGTCTCCTAAGATGTCTCCCATCTCTAATATGCTAATATTATTCATCAACTTCATATACACATTCATGTGTATATCAGTCAGGATGCATAGGGTTCACACTATGAGAACACAGGATTCAAACCTACCCAGTCTAGTTCTAAACTTCATGATTTTAACTACTATGATATACTGCCCAAGTTGTACAAGAAGTTTTTATAATCAATAAATATAATTTCTTGAATTAATTTATGAACCAATTTATTAAACATAAATACTATTTTACAATAATAATTTAATTAAACTTAAATTACAATGAATTTATGGTATAAAATTAGAATTTAAATTAATTTATGATACAAAATGTAATAATTTATATATCATATTAATTATATAAATATATTTACTGCATATATAAACCTTTGTATACCTTAGGCAGTATTCCATAGCGGTTAAAATAATGGACTTTAGAATCAGACCAAATAGATTTGAAACCTGTCCTTCACACTCATTGTGTGACTTTGAGCAACTTGCTTAAGCCCTCTCTTTCTTATTATAGTTTTATGATCTGTAAAATCTGAATAGAGTACCTGCTTCATAGGGTTTTGTGTGTATTAAATGCGTGTACACAAGTATTAAGTACTCTTGGCCAAGAGCATAATAAGTACTCAATAAAAGTTCATTATTGTTTTTCTTCTATCTATATACTTGAAAATAACTATCAAACACTCGATTGATGTTGGTGACTGATTATGTTTTAAGAGAAAACAATTAATTTTTCCTAAAACTCTCTCATCCCCACATCACAGAATAGAACTATAAATCTAAAGTGAACTCTCTCTCCCTTTACAATTCCAGAATCATTTATCTGTTTTTTCAAAATAGGACCAAATGTGTTTTTGTACCTATCCTAACACTTTGTCAGATAATCGTGACTCGGTTTTTTATCACTCAAGTTTTTTAACTATCAATATAAAATATGTTACATATCTTTATATTTATAGATTTCCAAACCCAACAGATGTTCAGAAAAATCTAAAGCCCTGGCATAAAATTTCTTAGCCTTCTGATTTTAAACCTTGCTACATTTTCTATTTCAAGTTGTGTATAGGGATGCTAAGGAACTTATTAATAAAAAGTTACTTCTAGGACTGGTGCAATATAGAATATAAATTTCATTGCATTTTATGTTAACCACGTTTATGGATTGGAAGAATTAATATTATTAAAATGTCCCTACTACCCAAAGCAGTCTATCTACAGAGTCAATGCAATCCATATCAAAATTCCAATGTCATTTTTCATAGAAGCAGGAAAAAAAAGCCCTAAAATTTATACAGGACCATAAAGAAACCAGAATGAGCCAAGGCAATCATGAACAAAAAGAACAAACCTGATGGTATCATACCACCTGTTTTCAAACTACACTACAAAGCTACAGTAATTAAAACAGCATCATACTGACAAAAAATAGACACATTGACCACTGAAACAGAATAGTGAGCCCCAAAATGAACTCACATGTGGACAGTCAACTGCTTTTCAACAAATGTGTCAAGAATATGCAATGGGAAAAGGATAGTTCCTTAAATAAATGGTGCTGGCAAAACTGGACGTCCACATGCAGAGGAATGAAATTGAAATCTTGTCACATACCATATACAAAAATCAACTCAAAATAGATTAAATACTTAAGCATATGACCAGAAACTATAAAGCTACTAGAAGAAACATAGGGGGAAACTACACAACATCAGTCTAGGCAATGATTTCTTGGATTTAACCCCAAAAGTACAGGGAACAAAATCAAAAGTAGAAAAATGGAAATACATCAAATTGAAAAGCTTCTGCACAGCAAAGGAAACAATTAACAGTGTGCAAAGACAACCCACAGATTGGGAGAAAATATTTGTAAACCATACATCCTATAAAGGTTTAATATACAAAATATGTAAGGAGCTCCAACAAGTCAGTATCAAGAAAGCAAAAACTCTAATTTAAAAATGGACAAGGGGCCTAAAAGAGCTTCTGAAGGAAGCACTAAATATGGAAAGGAAGAACCGGTACCAGCCACTGCAAAAACATGCCAAATTGTGAAGACCATCAAGGCTAGGAAGAAACTGCATCAACTAACAAGCAAAATCACCAGCTAACATCATAATGAAAGGATCAAATTGACACATAACAATATTAACCTTAAATGTAAATGGGCTAAATGCTCCAATTAAAAGACACAGACTGGCAAATTGGATAGAGTCAAGACCCATCAGTGTGCTGTATTCAGGAAACCCATCTCACGTGCAGAGACATACATAGGCTCAAAATAAAGGGATGGAGGAAGGAAGATCTCCCAAGCAAATGGAAAACAAAAAAAGGCAGGGGTTGCAATCCTAGTCTCTGATAAACAGACTTTAAACCAACAAAGATCAAAAGAGACAAAGAAGGCCATTACATAATGGTAAAGGGATCAACTCAACAAGAAGAACTAACTATCCTAAATATATATGCACCCAACACAGGAGCACCCAGATTCACAAAGCAAGTCCTTAGAGACCTACAAAGGGACTTAGACTCCCACACAATAATAATGGGAGACTTTAACACCCCACTGTCAACATTAGACAGATCAATGAGACAGAAAGTTAACAAGGATATCCAGGAATTGAACTCAGCTCTGCACCAAGTGGACCTAATAGACATCTACAGAACTCTCCACCCCAAATCAACAGAATATACATTCTTTTCAGCACCACACCACACCTATTCCAAAATTGACCACATAGTTGGAAGTAAAGCACTCCTCAGCAAATATAAAACAACAGAAATTATAATGAACTGTCTCTCAGACCACAGTGCAATCAAACTAGAACTCACAGTTAAGAAACTCACTCAAAACCACTCAACTACATTGAAACTGAACAACCTGCTCCTGAATGACTACTGGGCACATAACGAAATGAAGACAGAAATAAAGATGTTCTTTGAAAACAACGAGAACAAAGACACAACATACCAGAATCTCTGGGACACATTCAAAGCAGTGTGTAGAGGGAAATTTATAGCACTAAATGCCCACAAGAGAAATCAGGAAAGATTGAAAATTGACACCCTAACATCACAATTAAAAGAACTACAGAAGCAAGAGCAAACACATTCAAAAGCTAGCAGAAGGCAAGAAATAACTAAGATAAGAGCAGAACTGAAGGAAATAGAGACACAAAAAATCCTTCAAAAAATCAACGATTCCAGGAGCTGGTTTTTTGCAAAGATCAACGAAATTGATAGACCACCAGCAAGACTAATAAACAAGAAAAGAGAAGAATCAAATAGATGCAATAAAAAAGTGATAAAGGGGATATCACGACCAATCCCACAGACATACAAACTATCATCAGAGAATACTATAAACACCTCTATGCAAATAAACTAGAAAATCTGGAAGAAATGGATAAATTCCTGGACACATACACCCTCCCAAGACTAAACCAGGAAGAAGTTGAATCTCTGAATAGAACAATAACAGGCTCTGAAATTGAGGCAATAGTTCATAGCTTACCAACCAAAAAAAGTCCAGGACCAGACGGATTCACAGCCAAATTCTACCAGAGCTACAAGGAGGAGCTGGTACCATTCCTTCTGAAACTATTCCAATCAACAGAAAAAAAGGGAATCCTCCCTAACTCATTTTATGAGGCCAGCACCATCCTGATACCAAAGCCTGGCAGAGACACAACCAAAAAAGAGAATTTCAGACCAATATCCTTGATGAACATTGATGCAAAAATCCTTAATAAAATACTGGCAAACCGAATCCAGCAGCACATCAAAAAGCTTATCCACCATGACCAAGTGGGCTTCATCCCTGGGATTCAAGGCTGGTTCAACATATGCAAATCAATAAATGTAATCCAGCATATAAACAGAACCAAAGACAAAAACCACATGATTATCTCAATAGATGCAGAAAAGGTCTTTGACAAAATTCAACAACGCTTCATGCTAAAAACTCTCAATAAATTAGGTATTGATGGGACGTATCTCAAAAATAATAAAAGCTGTCTATGACAAACCCACAGCCAATATCATACTGAATGGGCAAAAACTGGAAGCATTCCCTTTGAAAACTGGCACAAGACAGGGATGCCCTCTCTCACCACTCCTATTCAACATAGTGTTGAAAGTTCTGGCCAGGGCAATCAGGCAGGAGAAGGAAATAAAGGGTATTCAATTAGGAAAAGAGGAAGTCAAATTGTCCCTGTTTACAGATGATATGATTTTATATCTAGAAAACCCCATTGTCTCAGCCCAAAATCTCCGTAAGCTGATAAGCAACTTCAGCAAAGTCTCAGGATACAAAATCAATGTGCAAAAATCACAAGCATTCTTATATACCAATAACAGACAAACAGAGAGCCAAATCATGAATGAACTCCCATTCACAATTGCTTCAAAGAGAATAAAATACCTAGGAATCCAACTTACAAGGGATGTGAAGGACCTCTTCAAGGAGAACTACAAACCACTGCTCAATGAAATAAAAGAGGATACAAACAAATGGAAGAACATTCCATGCTCATGGGTAGGAAGAATCAGTATCGTGAAAATGGCCATACTGCCCTAGGTAATTTATAGATTCAATGCCATCCCCATCAAGCTACCAATGACTTTCTTCACAGAATTGGAAAAAACTACTTTAAAGTTCATATGGAACCAAAAAAGAGCCTGCATTGCCAAGTCAATCCTAAGCCAAAAGAACAAAGCTGGAGGCATCATGCTACCTGACTTCAAACTATACTACAAGATTACAGTAACCAAAACAGCATGGTACTGGTACCAAAACAGAGATATAGACCAATGGAACAGAACAGAGCCCTCAGAAATAATGCCACATATCTACAACTGTCTGATCTTTGACAAATCTGACAAAAACAAGAAATGGGGAAAGGATTCCCTATTTAATAAATGGTGCTGGGAAAACTGGCTAGTCATATGTAGAAAGCTGAAACTGGATCCCTTCCTTACACCTTCTACTAAAATTAATTCAAGATGGCTTAAAGATTTAAATGTTAGACCTAAAACCATAAAAACCCTAGAAGAAAACCTAGGCAATACTATTCAGGACATAGGCATGGGCAAGGACTTCATGTCTAAAACACCAAAAGCAATGGCAACAAAAGCAAAATTGACAAATGGGATCTAATCAAACTAAAGAGCTTCTGCACAGCAAAAGAAACTACCATCAGAGTGAACAGGCAACCTACAGAATGGGAGAAAATTGTTGCAATCTACTCATCTGACAAAGGGCTAATATCCAGAATCTACAATGAACTCAAACAAATTTACAAGAAAAAAACAAACAACCCCATCAACAAGTGGACGAAGGATATGAACAGACACTTCTCAAAAAAGACATTTATGCAGCCAAAAGACACATGAAAAAATGCTCATCATCCCTGGCCAACAGGGAAATGCAAATCAAAACCACAATGAGATACCATCTCACACCAGTTAGAATGGCCATCATTAAAAAGTCAGGAAACAACAGGTGCTGGAGAGGATGTGGAGAAATAGGAACACTTTTACACTGTTGGTGGGACTGTAAACTAGTTCAACCATTGTGGAAGTCAGTGTGACGATTCCTCAGGGATCTAGAGCTAGAAATACCATTTGACCCAGCCATCCCATTACGGGGAATATATACCCAAAGGATTATAAATCATGCTGCTATAAAGACACATGCACACGTATGTTTATTGCAGCACTATTCACAATAGCAAAGACTTGGAACCAACCCAAATGTCCAACAATGATTGACTGGATTAAGAAAATGTGGCACATATACACCATGGAATACTATGCAGCCATAAAAAAGGATGAGTTCATGTCCTTTGTAGGGACATGGATGAAGCTGGAAACCATCATTCTCAGCAAACTATTGCAAGGACAAAAAAACCAAACACCACATGTTCTCACTCATAGGTGGGAATTGAACAATGAGAACACATGGACACAGGAAGCAGAACATCACACACCGGGGCCTGTTGTGGGGTGGCGGGGAGGGGAGGGATAGCATTAGGAGATAAACCTAATGTTAAATGACGAGTTAATGGGTGCAGCACACCAACATGGCACATGTATACATATGTAACAAACCTGCATGTTGTGCACATGTACCCTAAAACTTAAAGTATAATAAAAATAAATAAAATAAAAATAAAAACGGGCAAGGGGATATATATGCACAATGGAAAATTATTAGTCTTAAAAAAGAATGGAATGCTGTCATTTGTGACAACATGGATGGAATTGAAGGATATTGTGGAAAATGAAATAAGCCAGGCACAGAAAGGCAAATACTATATATTCTCATTTTTATGTAGAATCTCAAAGAAAAACCTCATAGAAGCAGAAAGCAGAATGGTAGTTAGAAAGGCTGGAGGGAGGGGAAAAGGGGTAGATGATGGTCAAAGGGTACAAAATCTCCGTGATACAAGAGGAATATGGAATTTTTTTCAGTTCTATTGCAGTGAATGTAGTTAATATGAGTGCTCTACATTTCATAATTGCTAAGAGAGTACATTTCAAATGTTCTTACCACATAAAATGTTAAGTATTTGAGGTGATGGATATGTTAACTAGGTTGATTTAATGATCCCATTATAAATACAATAGTATTTATAAATCATAAGTTAAAATTTAAATTTAATTGTAAATTTACAATTTAAACAAAGAATAATCTGGTACTGAGAATTTGCTATGGAGCAAACACACAGTAGAACATTTTTTTTCCCCCTGGAATCCTTCGTATGTTCAAGTAGCCAGTAGTTCAATTCATAATCATTTAATAAAGTGAATATTTGTAGTCTTAAATACTAAGAAACAGGTTATTAAAAGTTAAAACCCCACTTGCATTTAACAATGTTTAAAATATATAATCCCAGGAATATTGTAATGAGTCCTAGGCTTAGGAGTGAGCATTGTGCAAGTTAATGTAAGTAATGAACCTTTCATGTGAAATGATGTTGTGTCACAACTCATTTGCATCCCACTTAAAGTATAATTAAGTTTCCCTGACAGCATGGCTTATGGCTGAAAGAACAGACCTGGATGCTAAATTAATCCAGAGTCCCTCAGTTAATAACACTCAGCAAAGAAAACTTTATACACTCTTTCATTTAAAGTTTCCAAACTCCCATTTACAGGAGTGTATGACAAGGCAACCCTACTGAGAAACCTTTGCATGAAATGGATGGCCTCTTGCCAGGCAGATTCAATCACTAAAATACCTGAAAACTGAATTTTGATGAATTGGGACATAAGAATGCGCTATTTTCACTGTAGCTAGGAAGGCTGGTGGTCCAGAAGGGATGATTTCAAATTTAAATTTCACTGCACCATGTATTTAATCTATAGTATGTTTTCAAACTTAAATCTGAAGTGTTGGTAGTTTTAAGATGTATAACAGGACTGGCCTATAACACTAAGTGCTGTGAAATAATATAATTCATTTTTTATTCATTCTTTAAGGGCTTCAGTTCTTCATATAAGTTTCCAAGTGAAGTTATTCAATAAATTCTCTTGAGGTTTTCTGGTATGTCTGTTTGTTTGCAGTTGTCATTACTTGTTTTGTCAAGAATCTTCACTTTTTGCCATCTCCAGAACTGATTACGATGCTGCCATAAGATTAGAACTACACTGTATTGTTTCAACAAGTTTTAGCTAAACAAGGGTTTCATTTACAAACAATGCAAGCCATTTTCAGGGAGGTAGACATGAGGACAGCAAATTTCTCAGGATCAGATTCCACTTCTCTGACAGGGCAACATAAGAATTTTTGCCCAACAATAGTTATTGCTTGGTGCTATTATCCTGTTCTGTTTCTGGCCACCCCAGTTCAAAGGCCAATGTGAAAAGAAACACTCTATCTTGAAATGGATGGCTTCAAAATTGACTATTGCTACCACCATAAATAAAGTGGTTTTTTGGAGAGTCATTTTACGTGTTGGTAGCTGGAGAAAGACAACTCGATACGCCTCTAACACACACAACACCCTTGAACTCTATGAGTGCCCAACCTGATTATGCCTAATAGATTTACTCCAGTTCCCTAAACCAATATTGTTCAGGGTCTTTCAGGCTAAGTTAGCATTCATTCTGACAGATGGCCTGCATGCTGTCCCTACCAGGAAAGTTGTCACATTTAGAAATTAGATAATAATAAAAGTGTATAGCATTGAATAGAAGTTCTAATATTCTCCTCCAAGTATTTGCATGGTACTGAAATGTCCCCAGGGCAAATTTGCAGCAGCTCATTTTTCTAGATCAGGTCTCAGCATGGTGCAATGTATCACTGGCATTTTAACAGAAACATCAAATGCTCTTTCCTGATTTTCGAAAGAACTATTTCAGGGAAAAGAAAATGTGCCAGGAAGGATGAGTTTATGGGAAAGAAGCACCCAAACAATTATTTTCTCTTTATCATTTGTTAGAAGAATCATTACGTAGTAAAACAAAGAGTAAAATTCATGTAAATGATTTATTTTTGACACGTTGTTGGATCACTTATAGTGACAGCAGGCAGATTTTACTGCAGCCATCCAAGTGTGGCCAAAAGGTGGTGGCACATGGAGTTCTATTTAAGTGCCTTTCTTTGTGGGTTGTAACCCATGTTGTCAGAAGGTAAAGGATCACAACAAAGCTCCCTCCATAGCTCTGAGTCTCGCTGCTGCCAGTCATCTCCCATAATCCACTTCAGATTGAAAGGTTTAAAATACTCAAGGCGATGGCTTAAGATCACATTGAAAACAATTTAACTATAAGCATTAAATACACAGCCATGTTTTTCTGTATTCATTAAATACTAGAAAAAAGAAAAAAGTGTGCTTTACTTTAAAGTTTATACATAAATCTGTTATTTTAAAACATATATCATTTGTATATATATTATTTTTCTTATGCAAAAGTGTATAGCCCTTGCCACAATATTAAAGAGCAAGAAACCTTTCTATGCTAATTATTAATAAATATACTTTATATATATGCATAATATATATACACATATATTTTTAAATTCAAATCATACCTGAAAAGGGTTATAAAGCAGTTTATTGAATTTACATGTTAAGACATGTCAAGATGGTCCAACTCTAAGGTTCAATATGTAATAATGAAAATATCCTCTCATGTCATATTAGTTTTTCTGAGCTCCTCGTTACTATAAAACATGCTGACTCAATTCATATAGTAGTACTATATACTAATTAAGTACTTCATTCATACCACACTCTTATAAGATGAGCTTTAACTATAGATTATCAAAGTATATGAACTTTTGCTACCAGCAGCAATGTTATTAATACTATCCATTAAAGCAAATAGGAATCTTGGAGTCTTGTACAGAGGACCTAAAATAGCTTGAAGGAATTTGATTCAAATTGACTGCTATGTAGATTCATTTCTAATTAGCTGGGAGTTAATCCAAATGATAGAGTTGTTAAAAGATAAAAGTATAAAAATAGTTCAAATAAACATACTGAAAACAATTCACCTGTGCTGCACAAAAATACTATATGTGTGTATATGCATGTGTATCTATATAATCAGAGATGTATATAGAGAATATATACTTATATAATTTTATATGTACATGCCTTAGCTATTTAGATACTGTGTAAAATGGTGTATGTTTAAAGCATCTCTCAAATAATGTGCAATTTTTGAAAAGAGCAGATATCAAACCAAAGTATTTCATACTGTATTCATAAAATATAATACATGAGGGATGCTTTTTAAAAGTATAGCATGAATTTTTTACATTTGGATTTCCAGCTGAGGTTATGGAAGACTGAGAAAATAATGCAAATATACAAGAAAGATTACTTGGTATATTTAACCCTACATTTTAAAAAGTTTAAATAGTCTGCAATTGTCCATTGGCATTTTCAGTTACTGTTATTTTATATTGATGATGTAATACAAGCAGAAAATGTTTTAGAATAAATTTGGTTAAAATCTCACTTATTTGTGAATAGAACCCCTTATTTCTAATACCAGAAACAAAATAAAGGTCTTTTTTAGATAGTAAAAAAACTTAAGAAGTGTTGTTAACGCTCTTATTTCCCTCTCACAACCCAAAGTAGCTAAAAGCTGAAAGTATGTAATCAAATTCTTGTTGCATACTGATGTATTAGGACGTTGTCCGTCCTCTATCTCTTCATGCAGTATTGAATAAAGGGCTTCATAAATACTTCCAATCCCAGATTCATGAATTGCATATGAATTCATCACATCAATACCAAGTGGAAAATATTCCCAAGGAAGAAATGCAATCCCATTTCACTGGGTCCAAGTAATGTTGACTTTAAATTGTAAGTTCAGCTCTTTCTTTCTTAGGGGAAAATAATCAAAAATGTATAACTCAAAGGTAGCAGATAGCATGCATTGAACAAATGGAACCAAGGATTAAATTAAACAAAAAGTATATAATTGTTTTGAAAAGCAAGCTTGTAAGTCATGGTTCCTAGGTTGAAGATATATTAATAAAGCCATTGAGAAATAGCCCCACTTGTAAAAACATTAAAAGTATTATGGTCTGGTATACAACAAAATGTCAGATCTGATTTATGCAAATGACTAATTTTTAAAAGAGTCATAATGATACTGCTGATCTGAGCATCGGTTCTTCATGCTTGGTGTGCTACAGAAAAGCAACTGAAACTGCTTTGTTTGCTCATTGGCCCTAACTTTATTACAGTTGTTAATATCCATACTGATCCCTGCTGGGCAAACCCAGATCCTGGAGTCCTGTTAAACAGCCACCTTAGCTCAAGGAACTTGATCTATGTAGGCACTAACTAAGGGGTCTTATATGCCCCTAGCTGCTTGAGTTAATTTTATTCTTTCTTATGCTTTCAGAAGCTAATCATATTTATTACATTGGTTTTATTCACTCATTCATCAAACATTATTTCGCTATTTTATTCAAATTTGAATATTTAACAATTTTTTGCTGATATCAATTTTTACCTTTTGAAGCTGTTCATCTCCATATTAATTTTATAATATAAACTTTTGATGGAAATAAGGAACAAAAGGGATAGGACTTGAAAACCATCTCTGTTCCAAACAGAATATTGAAGGTCCTTATTCAGATTATCTTGCCATAGACTTTCCTCTCCTTTTCCCAAAGCAGATCTTGTCAACCCTAATGAAGAATCTAATCTTAACTGCAGTCAGCTAGAATAATTGACATTCCCATTCTAAAAATTACCCATTTGGAAAACAGTAGTGATTGAAAGCCAAATTACCATCTCTGCTCTTCCAGCTTCACTCCCTCAGAGATCAGGACAACTTAATTTTTAAAACTTGTCAGGGAACTTCCATAACAATGTTGTCCACAGTACAACTTACAACTTCTATGAAGAGACCCATAAACTAAAATCTATGGTCTCTGATAAACATAGTATGCTGATCATAGTCATTTCTCACTAATAGTGTATTCTGCATCTAAAGAAGGAAGTATGCAAGGAATTTTATCCAGGAAGGCTCTGAAGCTCACTCTGTGTAACTCCACAGAGCTGCTAATAGTTGTCTCCTTTGGATTTTTTTAAGAAAGGTAACTTTTAAAATAGAAGGTCCATCATCAAATAATTAGAATCCTATATATCATCCTGCTGCCAGGACAAACCTGAATAACTAGCTTGGCCTCCTTTCAAAACAGTAATTCAAAAGAATTCTCCATTATGGCTAGAATTTCTTGGTTCATTCTAAGATGATAAGAGTATCATAAGAACCAAGCATCACTGGTTAGGGAGTCCATTTTTCTAAAAAGTTTTCAAAAAAATATCATTTTATAAAGATCTGAGTCCATCAAGCTCCAACAAGTGTTATGATCTAAATCAGACATTATTGTTCCTCTCATCACTCCACTTGCTTCTGTGCCAAGAAACTTAAATGAATTCCTGACTTTATAAAGCCCCAGGTTGTTATTCAGCAAGTATATTATGTGACTGCCAAATGGAACTGGGTATTTGTGGTCAACAAAAGCAAAATCCTTGCCCTTATAGAGCTTATATCTCAGGCACATTCACAGAAGAGATTCTCGAGTATCAACAGAACACCTAAAGCAAGCATCTTAAATTCTTTTATGTATTTATTTATTTTTGAGACAGCATCTTGCTCTGTCACCCAGGCTGGAGTGCAGTGGTGTGATCTTGGCTCACTGCAACTGCCACCTCCCAGGCTCAAGTGATTCTCATGCCTCAGCCTCCTTAGTAGCTGGGACTACAGGTACACGCCACCATGCCCGGCTTATTCTTTTATTTTTAGTAGAGTTGGGGTTTCACCGTGTTAGCCAGGCTGGTCTCAAACTCCTGGCCTCAAGTAATCTGCCTGCCTCAGCCTCCCACAGTGGCATCTTAAATTATTTTAGCCATTTACCAAAAGAAGAATGGGATGCTATTTTTGATTTGCTGAAAGCACTGCAGAAAAACCAATTGATGTCCAGACACAGACTATAACAATAAGTCATCCAGCTGAATAACCTTCTTATTTGTCATGTACTATATTCCCTTCTGCTTGAGAAGAATATAATTCTAAGAGGTCAGAAATTATGTTTACTTTGTACATCAGCATGTATCCTTTGTCTGGCGTGCCTAAGTTTGGTTGAATAATGGAATGAGCAACAGGCCAAGGAATGAATGAATAAATAAGTATCTTTGAAGCATCTAGTCACAGGGAATCCTACAATAAGTGTGCTTCATTTAATACTCTTAATTTTTCACAACTTCCTTCTTGCTCCCTAAAGTGACTGTCAAGTACCCTTCCTGTTACATTAGGCAGAAGAACAGGTCATTAAAAATATTGTAAATGCATAAATCATAGATTAAGGTAGCTATTTCTATGTTCTTTGTCCCCCCCATCCCTTCTTCTTCCTCCAAAAATATGGACTTTTGCTGCTAAATTCTTTAAATCTTGCTATGAGTAGTGATGCAAAAGGCTACATATAGTAGCTGTAGGAAGGAACCAATGTGTCATTCACGTTATTACGACAAAAGATAGCTCCATTCTTTCCCCAAACTGCAACATCATCAACCCACTGCCTATCCTCTCAAACCCTATTCTAGTTTTATCTACTAGATTGTAGCAATTTCTTAATTTTTTTAAGTGGAATAAACTAAACATGGTTCAGGAGCCACATTAGGATCCAACCCTCAAAAACCTTCCAGGCAAATATCTGTAAGGTTTATAGTGAATAACTCTGTAATTTTAAAGTGCTTATTTAAGTATTTGAGTAGAACCAGAATTGCTTTTTGAGAAAAGCTTTGGCACTACCTGAGTCATTCCTGCAGTTTCTTGGTAAAGTAAGCTGCTCTTCATTTCAGTGAGAATCTAAGAGAGGCTCTTCATTGTTTCCTCTGAAACACCATGTTGGCCATCAGCTTGTCTAGTTAAGATCACAATAGTTTTCTATCAGTCAACAACAAATAAAGAAAGCCATCATCACAGTGTGCTTCCTGTTCTGAATTTTCTACTACATCATTCTTATCACAAATCCAGGTAGGATAATTTACAGTCAAAAGAAATTGATTAAAGAGGTAATTTCAAAAAAGTTTTCTGATTGTAAACTCACACAACGTACTTATAAGAAGCAAATTTCTGGAATGCATTTAAGATCTTCTGAATTTGAAGATTAATGGAAGATGCAATACCTACAACTGTGTCTTACACACAGTAGGAGCAAACTAAGTATCTGTTGAAAGAGTAAATGTATGAACTATTGAGTCTCATACTACAATGTTTTATTTCCTGAAGGTAGCTCATTTTGTGGGACAGAATCACCGATTTGTCTACCTGCACATTTTGTCTAGATTTTCCCTGAAATGTGAGCTCCTTGAAGGCAGGAGCTTTGATTATCTTGTTCACACTTATAACCCCAGGCACGAGAACAATATGCTACATATGGTAGGTGCTCACAAAATATTTGTTGAATGAATGAATGAGTCTATAAACCTCTCTATATATCAAGCTTCACATAATGCAAGCGTGCTTACCCAGAGTAGAACTTACAATACAAAACACAGGTGAACCTATGCAAGAAAAGCTGAAAGTTGACATTGATGACTTCAACACATTTCAATGGCCTGCCTATTTTCTAAACAATAATATTCACAATTCTCTTGGGAAGAATTGTAATCTCTCTCATTTAGGGAACAAATTCTTCTCATTTACTTCACTATGTATAATATTGCCCTATAGAATTATTGCCTAAGCTAAAAATTTGAAATGTATTAGTTTGTTAATATTGTGACAGATTTCACAGGCAACATAAGTATATCTATAAACCTCTAAGTCAAAAAACCACTAATAGAAAAGGTACAGCCCTTAACATAGAAGGAAAATATGTTTTTTTCCTATCAGAGTCAAGGAAGTGTCCTTATTCTGTAGACTCTCAGTGTACTAGCATGGCTTCATGTTATTTGTTGTTTTGTTTTGTCTTGCCTTTGTTTTTGTATTACAAAATAGTAGCAGAGGTATTTAAAGTACATATAAAAGAAGAATATATTAAAAAAATTTGGAGAAATATTGTTTGTCATAAATCCAATAAACATTGACTAACTGATATGGTTTGGCTCTGTGTCCCCACCCAAATCTTATCAAATTGTAATCCCCACATGTCAAGGGAGGGACCTGGTGGGAGGTGATTAGTTCATGGGGGCGGCTTTCCCCATGCTGTTCTCATGATAGTGAGGGAGTTCGCACATGATCCACTGATTTTATAAGGGACTCTTCCCCCTTCAATTTCTCCTTCTCTCCTGTCACCATGTAAGTTGTGCCTGCTTCCCCTTCCGCCATGATTGTAAGTTTCCTGAGGCCTCCCCAGCCATGCAGAACTGTGAGTCAATTAAAACTCTTTCCTTTATAAATTACCCAGTCTCTGGTATTTCTTTGTAGCAGTGTGAGAATGGACTAATACACTAAATTAATAAAACATTTTGAACAAATTAATACATGTTATCAGAGTGAAATCTCCAGGAGAGCATAGACCACATATTCCGTGACTTTGTATCCTCTGCCTCTAACATAGAGTCAGGCTCATAACAGGTACTCAAAAAAATTCTTGATAAATGAATGAATGCAAGAATGAGTGAATGAATAAATACATTTCAATTATTTTGTTTTTATTAATCAAACCCATTTTTCATTTAGAAACCCACCACTTTCAGTAGCAGTTGCTTGATACTCAAGTGTATCTACCTTTTTTCACATATTAAGACGATATTGTGCTCTAATTTTCAGTGTCTAATTTTCAGTGTTGTATGCTAGCTCTTGTAGTACTATGGTACCAAACCATGTTAAGAATTCAGCAAATCACTTAACTCCATTTGACACTTAAATAGACAGCAGTGTTAAATCTGTCACTTTGTTTCTGCTACCTCCATTACTGTTCATGGGATGTTAATGTAGTTGGCATCCACTTAACAAACAATATACTCACAGTCTTCAATTTTCTTTATTTCTCCACTTTTACAAAGTAGAAAGTCAAATGGTACAGTTAATAGAGCTGTAAAAAAAATACAGTACCAAATTTATTTTAATGACAGTGTGGGTGTCATTGATTTAGGACAGCTGCTGTCTGAATAGATATAGTCAGGACCTAATAACTGTACAGAAAAAGACCAAGGCAGATGTCCATTTCAGATGCCTGAAAACCTGTTGGGAGACCACTGCCCAGTTAGAATTACTGGTCTCAGCTGCAGTTTCTTTATAGTTTAAAAAACGTCCCAACTGCTTTTGTATGCAGAAACCCCCTAGATTGATTTCTTACTGGAATAGATTTTTCACAAACAAGGATAATCCTTTATTTGAGGTTTAGTCACTTGAATTCCTCTCTGTATTCTTCACTGTCGGGCTTTGCAATTTTCATTTTTTCTTGGGAGAATGCACTTACCATTGTAGTTATGGAACTTTTCACTCCAAGCCCTTCTTTTCAGAGCCTTAGAGAAAGAAAGGTCTTTAGCTAGAAATTTCTCATGCCTGTTCACAATTTGGAGACGATTTATTTTAGAAGAGAACAGAGTCGAAGGGAGAGATCATTTATTCCACCATCTTTGAGAACTTGATTATCAGTTAATCACAGGTTTGTTGTTAAAAGAAATGTAATGGCTTTCAACATTTAATTTTATGGCTTTTATCTAAGAATTTACACAAATATTTCAAAGTCTCATGAACAGAGTAAGCCCAATAGGCTAAAAAAATTCTTTATGACTAATGCATTTTAACTTATTCTCTCCCACATTAATGTAGTAAAATGGATTCTGTAACACCAGATATTGAAAGCATATTTAATCTATATATATTTATAAATACATGTATATTTATTCAAATATGGATCTATATATAAACCAACATTTATGTATTCTGTGGATGTCCTTTCAGATCTTTTTTTTTTTTTTGAGACAGGTTCTCACTCTGTTCCCCAGGCTAGAGTACAGTGGCACAACCACTGCTCACTGCAGCCTCAACCTCCTGGACTCAGGCAATCCTCCTGCCTCAGCCTCCTGAGTAGCTGGGATCGCAGGTGCATACCACCATGTCTGGCTAATGTTTAATTATTTGTAGAGATAGGGTCTCATTATGTTGCCCAAGCTGGTCTTGAAATCCTTGGCTCAAGCAGTCTTCCCACCTTGGCCTCCCCAAGTGCTGGGATTACAGACATGAGCCACTGCACTCAGTCTCAAATGTTTTTAACACTAGCTTCAACCACACATGGAAGAGTCCATAATAATAAAAACTGTCACTCTTTACCATCTCTGCTTAATATCTTAGCATTTTAATCCATTGTTTTCCAAAGCTTTTTCTCCATGAGAATTATTGCATATGTGCTTAGGACTAAATTATATAATGGTTACTGAAACAATTATTCAACAGTGTTTCAAAATGCATCAAACTTACTTTAGGGCTCTCTGATTTTGCTACGTAGAAGTAAAATATTTAGACTAACTTCTTTAGAGCATAGTAAGATTCAAGGCAATATATTGCTCTTATCTTTTCTTTTTCTAATAAAATAAATCCTTCAAAGTAAGTTATTGCCAATTACTTACAAGAATATACAGGAAAAGGACTAGAAAACAAATAGTGAGTGGATTTCCTTAAAAGACTATTTCAACTTCCTAAGTGTGAAGTCTTCAATATTATCTATCAAATAGCACAGAGACTATAGTAAATAATATAGAGAATGAAACTAGATATAACTATTAAGAATTTAAAGGAAACTTGTCATTATCTTCTTAATTAGATGTAAGAGCAGGCTGCTTATGAAAGTTAAGCCCCTATGTGCTTTTCTGATTTTTCATGCTAATCTCAAAGACTCTACAATAAATAAAACCAATGAAATACAGAATTTAGATTCAGATAATTGTTTCTTAAAGTTTATATACCAGAAACAGAAATAAGGAGAAGATCTACATAAAAACATAAAGTTATATGTTGTAATTATTATTATATTTTTATTCTCTGAGACCTCAAAAACTTGATTTTGCCTCAGATTTGCAATTCCAAATGCAAAATTAAAATAAGTACCCTTGTTTTTTTTTCCCCTAAAAATATTTGACTAGAGGTAAGACTAGGAGTAAGCCATTATTAAATTTAAATTCTCTTTCATCTTCTTAGGGTAGGACCAGTAAGTAAGAAGCAAGCTGGACATGAGTTTTGTATGCCAGGAGGTCCCCAGAAGGAACACACCTATCCAGGACAGAGCCCAAGATGTTATATAAACAGTGTACTGGAGGCAGCCTCATATGAACTGGAATTGTCTTAGCTATTGCTCCAGAGAGCACAAGTAGGCATCCAAGGAAAGCATAGAAGGAAAGCTTCTCTCCTGTCTTCCATATTCAGAACATCACACTGCTATCAACTTTCTGGGTACAAGGGAAAAACATAACTGACTCTTGCCTAACTTCCCAATATTAAAAACTATTATGCTCATTTGGAAAATCTTTTGCCAGCACAAAAGCATTACTTCCCATAAATTCACAAATGACATATAATTTTATGTTCAATAGAACGTTACGATTACTGTGTATGAAACACAGTAGGACCATCTGGCAGGCATATCATTTGCGACATAAATCTCAGTCTGTGTTTCAAAAAAATTTTAAAGGCATTACATAAAATGCTCAGCTAGATATTTGCCAGGATTCAAAATGAAAACATACGCATGAGCCACTCAGAACTTATAAATAAATAAAAATGGAAAGGTTGGCAATGGTCTTTTCCTCACTGTTACTAAGCCTTTCAAATAAGCTCAGGAAATGTATGCAGGTGGTTTTTTGATTAATTTGGTAGAGGTACATCCACGGAACCAATTTACAAATGATTTGCAGGCAGGCTGGCATTACTGAAATAAACGGTGCTATTACTATGATTTATGCTACTATTCCTAACACAAATGATAAAGTGAAATTTACAGTCCTTAATTACCACCATGAAAAACTGGAAGGGAGAGAAAAGAGCAAAGATTGGCAATTTACAAACTTGTCAGTAAGGCAAGATGCAAAAATCCATTTTATTTATTTATTTAAAAAATATATATTGTATAAATGGGCCTTACTATGTTGTTATCAATCCTCTGAGTAAGAGGGGGGAGTTAAAAATAAAACAAACAAACAAAAAATGACCAGAACCTAACCTTAAGATGCCAGGAAGCATGGCTTATGAAAGCAGCTGACAAAATGAAGCCTCTAATTATAAAAAGCAAGAAGGTGACAAAACACAATACTGCACATTATTTGGGCCACTCAGAAGACCCAGTTTGCTCTTCAAATCTTTTCCTTTCTTCTATATTTTAAAAGGTTTATAGCGGAGGAAAAATCAAATTAAAAACTGCAATTTTTAACTGAATTCTTTTATCTTGTCTCATTCATATCTAAGTAGTACCTGCTTGAAGTCTGTTAGGGTATTCAAAAATACTTATAGGGAGGTTGTTATCTATGGAACACTAATAAAGCTATACAGAAAACTTACTTTGAAGACATGACTTACACACTACAGTTGTCAAGAGATTAGGAACAATGTGAATGCCCCCACTGGCTGGGCTCACAGCCCATTCTTGTTTTCATCTTCCACCATTTACTACTTTAAAAATCTAGCCATGCTTTATTTCCAAAACCTACTTTCTTGCATAACTGTGATACAGGAGCTAGAAAGAAATTATTTAGGAAGATATTAAGGGCAACAGAGTCCTTGGTGGAATTTCTCTTTTAACAAAAAGCAGCCCCAAATAATTTCTTTTCTAACAAAGAGCAGCCTGAAAAATCTAACTGCAGACATAGATAAGCAAGCTAGAAGCTCACACAGGGGAATGCCAGCAGCTATGCCAATAGAAAAGGGCTACCTGCAAGCCAGTTATGTTCAGCATACAGGCTCCATCTTCCCTTTCCTTTGTCACCATGTGTACGGTAAAGAAGCAGGCAACATTGCACCAGCCAAGGTAAAGAACCCATCTGCATAATAAAATATGAGGGTGGGGTGGCCAGTTTTTTCACTAACTATACAAATGGCACACCTAGCTCTAACCAGCTTCTCGTACCTTATGCAAATGGCACACCTGGTCTGACCAATCTTTCGTGCCCTATGTAAATCAAACACTGCCTCCTCAAGCTCATCTATAGAACCCACTGCATTCCACCACAGAAGCGGCAACTCATTTCTCTGGGACCCCTCTCTCTGTAGCAGAGGGAGCTATTCTCTTTCATTCACCTGTTAAACTTCAGCACTGAACCTCACTCTGTGTGTCGGCGTCCTAGTTTTCCGTGGCCGTGAGACCACGAATGTCAGGTATTTACCCCAGACAACAATGCCGCTTCAACTGGCCTACTTTTAGGGAATGGCTGGGGTTCTAATGAACCTTCTAATCACTGTTTGCTAAGTTTGGTTCAGTCTATGGTAATTCCACACAGTGGCCATTTGTACTGCTTCACAGACTGCTTTATAGCAAAATTCTGAAAAGTTACAAAGCAGGACAACTGATTCGATATGAGGGGCAACAGAGATGGAAGAATCAAAGACGGCAGAAGTTTCTCGTCTCCCAGATATAGGAAATAGTGGTGCAATTTTAGAAACAGGGAAGGCACAACCCAAAACTGGAAATTTATCAATTACTTTCAGGAATGTTAACTTTGAGTTGCAGGGCACTTAGTTGTACACATTCAGTAAATATTATTAGAAAGGTAGTGCGAAAATTCTGAAGAGAGCTTAGGCCCAAAGGTGTAGGTTTGGGATACATACGAATAGAAATAAAGGTTGAAAGCATGGGATAGGATCGGATGGATGGTCATAGTATAGAATGGAAAGGAAAGAGATCTGAAAGGAAATACAGAGAAAAGACATATTTAGAGGATCCGGAAAAGAGAAAATGAGTTCCAGAAGGAATAGTCAGTGGAGAAGTAGGAGAATCCTGAAAATAATCTTAGGAAGAGAGAAATGATCATCAATGCCACATACTACATAGAAATCTGGAAGAATGAGAGATTAAATCTGTTGACCAAAACAACTTCAATAAATAAAAACCAAAATATAAACCTGGGTGTGTACTTCTTTCCAAACTCAAATTGTATACATTAAATATGTACAGCATCTTGTATGTGGTACATATTGTTTTTTAATTTTTTAGTTTTTAAAAAACAGACAGCAAAGATTTAAGAAACAAATACATCGAAGAGAACGGAGCTGCATGTATAGTTTTCCTATTAGAAACCAAATAGGAAAAGATTCAGGAGAACACTTTGGAGATGGATTAGAGGGCTTTTTAAGTAGTGGATATCAAGCATATAAGTATCTTAGTGATTTCTAATTGTTTTTCCACTTCTTGAAAACTACTTCTTTCATTACTAAGATATTATAGTATGGGAAAAGCCTTCAGATAAGTCTCTTTTGGAGTTTATCCCTTTTGTATGTAAGACCTCATGATCATGGTGGATTCTTATTTTATCTTTGCTTTGTTCCTAGAAAACCTACGAACACTTGGGCATTCTACAAGCAAGTAGTTTCAGTGTTTCTATTCCCCATAAATTCAGGCTTCATTACTACTCCACAAAACTTAAAATGTTTAAGCAGCTTTTTCTCCACTTCAATTATCTTTCTCCAAGGTTTCAAATTGTAGTAAAAGGTTCGCATCTTCTTTAATAATTTCCTCATTTCAAATTCCTAAGTTTCACGCTTTTCTCTCAGACTTTTCCATACCTCCATTCACGTACATTTGGGTGGTATCTCCCTCTCATAAGTATTTTCTAGGTTATAATTTCATTAGCATTCTTGAAACAGGCCCATGGAACTTGAAATGCTTTCTTCTAATTTATTAGTATTTCATCAAAGTTTAATATTAACTACCATTTGAGGACTGTATTTATTAAACATTATATTAAGTGCATGAAATTCATTTCTCTTTGCATCCTCTCTGCAAACCTATTGAGGGAGTATTTTCATTCTCTATAATTCACAGGTAAGGAAACCGAGCATTAGTAGGGCAGGGTCACTCATCCAAAATCACACAGGAAGAAAGCAACAGAGCTGGGATTTGAACCTGCATCCCTTTGACTCCAGTGCTCATCATCTTCCTTGTGGAAAAAATCTACTTCAACCCTTTTAGTCTTACTTTGTAAGGATTTTAATCATTAATTAATACATTTTTAGTTTTGAAACTCTGCTGCACAAAACAAATTCTCTTTAGAGAAAGCAGTATCAATTTCTCAATTCTGGTTCATCCGAACTCAAAATACTCAAAAGAGGATAGATTTCAAGAATTTTTGTTTTCTTCTTTTATCCTTAATTCACTTTAGTCCAGAAATCCTGTCTCCTAAGAGACCCATGTATTGTTTCAATGGGTCTTTCCCTCTGTCCTTCCCTCTGTTCTTTTCTCTATTCTAATTACTCTGATAAATAAGAGTAACTGTTGATAGACAGTGATAAATGTAAGATCACCACAATTTGAAAATACTCACTAATTTTCATTAATATTATGATAACTACATATTCTAGAGTTGACTTTAATACATATATTTTTCTTATCAAATATAATCTGTTATGAATCAATAAGTATATACATACTAATGACATTAAAGTCAGTAATATACCTTTATATTATGTAGTTTAGTGTAAATATGTTAAATTTTAATCATTTATGCATACTATATATACACATTCACGTATGTGTATTTTAATGATTTTTAAACCATTGGTATATCTTTATATTAAGTAGTTCTCAGTCAATACATATATTGATTCCTTACTACATATGCTAGTTGTTTTTCTCTCTTTTCAAACACATTAAAAATCAAAAATCACAATTATATTTCAATATGGTAGCCATTAGCCACATCTTGGCTATTTAAATTTAAATTTGAATTAATTAGAATTAAATAAAAGAATCCAGTTTGTCAGTTGCAATAGCCGCATTCTAAGTACTCCAAAGCCACATGTGGCCAGTGGCTACCATTTTGGACAGGATACATACAGAACATTTTCTGTCATTTCCACAGAAATTTCTATTTGGGCAGTGCTGACCTAGAAGACCCAATAGCTAAGTCCATTGTTAGGATGTCCTGCCATTTCTCTTAAGATTATTATCTTCTTGGCTACTTTCTTTATAATGGCAAACCCTTAGGCATTATTTATTTTCCCACTACCACTTTGTATTACTCCTGAAAATATTTTACAACATATGATCAATATTGCAAATGTTTCCCAATTCAAAAAGTCTTCCATAATTTTTTTCTTAAACAAAATAGCCAACAGACCTGAGTTACTTCTGTCACATCCCCTTCCTCCAAAACTTAAAAAACAACTCAAAAATAAAGGAAGCCTCCGTAACAGAATGTGCAACCCTTTGTAAGTTCCAGTGATGAAACTATCTGTTCTTCCAGGTGGTCCTATGATGAGAATTTCGTATCTAGAGTTGGAAAAAAACTCCTTAATAGTTTATTATATTTTATACAGACAGGTCATTATTTTAGCTCCTAAATCCTATATTTCTACCACTGTCAGCAACTTTATGCTATCAGCTTCTGGTTGTTTCCTTGCTTCCTTATTTTTTGAAAACTGAAACCAATAGAATACACAAGTAAAAAACTGGCAAAAGTTAAGATTGTAATCTATAATTACAGGACACACAGGGATAACTGGCCAACACATGGATCAAAACTCCAATCTTGACCTTTTTATCACATAAGACTACAACAAAGTTTAAGTCATATGTTGATATGGTTTAGCCCAAATCTCACCTTGAATTGTAATTCCCACAGTCTCCACGTGTTGTGGGAAGGGACCTAGTGGGAGGTAATTTAATCATGGAGGCAGTTACCCTCATGCTGTTCTTGTGATAGTGAGTTCTCACAAGATCTGATGGTTTTATAATGGGCTTTTCCCCCTTTTGCTTGGCACTTCTCCTTCCTGTCATTATGTGAAAGGACGTGTTTGCTTCCCCTTCCACAACGATTTTAAGTTTCCCGAGGCCTCCCCAGCCCTGCGGAACTGTGAGTCAATTAACACTCTTTCCTCTATATATTACCCAGTCTCAGGTATGTCTTTATTAGCAGCATGAGAATGGACATATGTATTAGAAAAAAAAAGGAATATATCATTCGTTTCTTCTATACTTAATAAGTAAAAAGAGCCACTGAAACATGAACCTAGTCCCTTAAATGTGAAAACCAATTTACCTCAAGGGCAACCTTTTAAAAACTAATCAAAGTTTTTCAGTAAAAAGCATCTGGTTGTTGATTATGAGTAGTTAATAATGTCATAAACTATTAGGTGCTTTTAAATGAATTTCAACACAAATTTTCATACACTGACAAAGATACTTATATTATTTTTGTGACACTTTTACTGGTGTATTTGTAGAGGACTGAGAGAAAAGTAGAGGGAGTCACAGGTCTCATCACCTTGATTTTCATAGGAGCAACTCTGGCCCTGCCAGAGTTATCATATGTCTATCTCTCTGATACTGGAGGACCCAGGAGTGAGCAGTGACTTTTCCCCTTCATAGCAATTCAACATTTCATCTTTGCCACCTCTATACCTGGTGTTGAAACAATGTGAATCTTATCTCAATTGACAACAAAGCCCTACACAATGCAAGTGCTCACTAGATACTTCAGATTTCCAATTGCCTGTCATTCCATTTTTTTTATATAATACTTTGAGTTGCTGTTTTAATAATGCCTGCCATTCCATTCTGACAGAAGATCAGTTAGACCAATATTGAAATAAGCCAGTCTAAAGCCTTTTTACTCAAAGTATTGTCTGCAGGTAAGCATCACATGGGTGCTTATTAGTAACATACGATCTCCCACCCCAACTCAGATTTAGTGAATCAGAATCTGCATTTTAACAAGATCCCATGGCGACTTGAGAATCACTGATGTGAGAGACTTGTGACCCATATTAAGCATGGATTTAGGTTAGATCTTACATATCTAGATTTTGTATTGCCTTAGCTCTCAAGGACAATATAAAGAATAGTTTTAAAATGTGCCATTTTATATGCATTAACTTATCCAGTCTTCCTGGAAGCCCTGCAGGGTTGGTGATCCCCATTTTACAATGAGAAACCCAAGTCTGAAAAAGGTCCAAGGCCAGTGAGTGGTAGTTTCAGTACTGAACCCCTATCTCCTAGACCCAAAGGCCTGAGCTCTGAAGTCACTGGCCTGGGTGAACTCCCCAACAATAAAGCTTTTGCCTTTTAATTTACGTGAGATTAAATCAAGAAAAAATTTACATAAGTACTTCTCTTTTATAAAATTGAGATTATAAACACATGGCCCAAATATTGTATTCACAGTATTTTATTTATCTTTGTTTTAGGACAAGGAAAAACTTGGCAAAAGTATGTCAATAAATTTTCAGAAACTAGATGGAAGAAAGGTAATTTATTGATCTAGAACAGCAGAAATCAGGAAACATTGAGTGCATGTAAAGGGAGAGAGCAATAAAAAAGCAGGTTAATTTACCCTACAGAATCTCTGAAAGGCTCAGGCCTTGGGAAGACAATAGACAATTTAAAGATATGAGTACATCTCATGGCTCAAGCCAGGAGTTTATTTGAAAGAAATAGTCATTATGCCCATAGAGTTCTTAAACCCAAGCAGCCAGAGGTATCTATTACCCAGGCAGGAAACCAGAGGTTTGTTCTTCAGAGAATTCAACCAGAGGGGCTCTTGATTTAGTCATACTAGGCAGAGAGGGTGTTGGAGGTGAAAAAGTAGATGGAATATGATTGATTAAATAAGTCTATACACTGAATGATAGAAACTCCAGCCCCAGTTTTTGTGCTGTTCATAATCCTGAAGGAAAACCACCCAGAAACTAGGCTAATGAATTCTTCTCTAACTAGAACAGCCCTAGAGAATATACTTAGAGCAAATGATTACTGAAGGTCTCCCAATTAAAAAAAAATCCACTCAGAGCTTCTAGTATCAAAATAGACAAGAACCACCAAGCATTTGAAGAAAACCTCTCATATAAATGGCAAGAAGAAGATCAAGCATAGAAACAGAACACAGAGAAAATAGAACAGCAGAAATAGCGGAAGAAAACTTAAAATTTATTAGTAGTCCCCACATCTTCTAAAAGATGAGAAGAGGTGTTGCAAACACAGAAAAATTGCTGGATATTGTTTTTAAAGTATACATTCATGGAATAGATAATAGCTTTTGGAAATTAATTTTTATTACCAGAAAAAATTTTAAACATGTAAATTTGAAAAATGAAGTCCAGGAGATCTCATAGAAAATGATATAAAGTCACAAAGGGATGGAAAATAATGTAAAGTCACAAAGGGATGGAAAATGAAGTAAATTAAAGGAGAGTGAGACAGAGAATCATCCACATAGTCCAACATCTTACAATTAAAGAGTTCTAAACAAACAAAATAGAAAAAAAGAAAGTTAATAAAGAAATATTAGAAGAAAAATTTTCCAGAGGTAAAGGACATGAGCCTCTACATAGCCAGTACTATGAATGAAAAGAGATTCATACAAGTTTAAAGTATCTAAAATCCTAGTGCGACAGGGATAAAGAAAACATAGGAAAAGTATTCAAAAGAAGAACAGGCCAGGCGCAGTGGCTCACGCCTGTAATCTCAGCACTTTGGGAGGCCGAGACGGGTGGATCACGAGGTCAGGAGATCGAGACCAAGGTGAAACCCCATCTCTACTAAAAATACAAAAAATTAGCTGGGCGCAGTGGCGGGCGCCTGTAGTCCCAGCTACTCGGGAGGCTGAGGCAAGAGAATGGCGTGAACCCGGGAGGCGGGGCTTGCAGTGAGCCGGGATGGCGCCACTGCACTCCAGCCTGGGCGACAGCGAGGCTCCGTCTCAAAAAAAAAAAAAAAAAAAAGAAAGAAGAAACAAAATGACACATTAAAAAAATAAGTAAAAGAATTGAAAGTCTCATCAATAATAATGGAAACTAGAAGACCATGGAGGACTGTCATTAAGATGGTGAGGAAAGATGACTATCAACTTTAGTGGACATTTTCAGACACAGAATAGTCAGAAACTGGACAACCCACACCCCTTTCCTAAGATGATTCTGGATTTTATGCTTCAGAAAATCATGGGAGTAAACCAAGAAAGATAAGTATCCAACAAACAGGAGCTCCAGCACAGTAAGTGCTACAGAGAAGCTCCTGAGTGGCCCCTGTGCAGCTCACCGTCTAGGTGGCAAGCAGCCAATCCAAAGCCTAGCAAATGGATTAAGAGCTATAGGGAAAAAATAAAACCAACAGAATATTTGAAACTGGGTTTGAGCATTTGTAAAAAATTAATAGGTTTATGACAAATGTGAGGGAAGATTTGGGGAAAAAAATACAGGCAAATAGGAAATTAGGCAAATGAAAAAATAAGGCAATTATAACCTTTAGAAGAAAGTGTGATAAAGAACATGTTATTAAATACATTTCTCACCTCTGTAGTGGACAAAATTTAAAAATCATAGCATAAACACTGAATTTAACTAAAATTTGTGATCTAAGTGTTCTGAAAGGATGGAGTAAGGAGGGAAGGTGATGAAAAGAGAGCTAAATCCTCAACCACTATAACAGGAGGTGAATAGATAAGACTTCCGCTTGATGAATTAGAAAAGGCCAGTATCTGTATATTATTCAGAAATAATTAATAAAGTAAATACCAAAAGAACTCTTGAAAGCAGTTGCCTGTGAGGGAACAAGACTAGAGTGAGGAATAATGGGGCAAACAGTGCTCCATTTACTCATAAGCCCGGCAGTTGATCTTCTAAACCATGTGTTTGTAAAATAATTTTTAAAAATAAAATTGCTTTTAAAAACTCTATGGAAATAACCTAATTGTCCACCAACTGAGGAACATATGAGTTCTATGTATTGAAACAAAATACAGCACTTAACACGAGCCATTGCAAAAAAATGACTTTGCAAAATATTTGACTTCTGCCATATTTATATAATTTATGTATCTATACCTATATGACTCTCTCATATATATATATGCCTCATATTGTCATTTACAAAAACATCTTAATCGCTTTTTTCAATTAATTAACAAGAATATATCATTTTATAAACTTTCAAAATACATAAAATATGTCTTTTATGAATACACATATTGAAAGGCATGAAAATACTATGGAAATAACACAGACCAACCTTAGAATAGTGAAAACAGAAAAAAGTGAAAAAGTAGGAAGAGAGAAGAAAGGAAGGAAAAGAAAAGGATTAAGAGGTGAGTTTTTGGTGTGTCTATAATGATTTATTTTTGTAATATCTGACAGATTCAGGTGGTGAGAGTTAATTCCAGGTGGTAAGTGTCATTATTTTCTGTGCTTCTCAGTCATTTTGAAATATTTCACTTTTTAAAAAAATTTATGCTTCTACATTGTTGAAAGTGTCCTCAGTTTATATAAGATTTTCCAACAAAGTACACACTATTCTCTGCTGTTCCTTTTAGTAAGCTGAGTAGAAGAAACTCTGTTCCCAGAAGAGCAGTTATCATTGCTAAATCCAGTGTGCAAGAGCACATATAAAGCAATAAGTCTTATGAAGGACCCACTCATAAACCATCCAAACCAGGGGTTCATTAAAAAAATATTAGCCTCGCAGATACAACCCTCTCAAGTCCTTGAGCTCTCTTATTTTGTTTCCTTTTCCCAGAACTTTAGAGGAGAAAGTCAAAGTTAAAAAACAAGTATATATGCATTTGAATTCCCAAAAACATTTAAACCGGCATTTCAAGATATAGTTAATTGTAGCAAAATGATTAAATCAATTTAGTATAGATTTGTATTACTCACTGCAAATGCTTCACCATGGCAGAGCAGCAGGACTAGGTGCTGTCCGTGCCTAAGCAAACAAAAGAGAATCATAATGATAGAGATGAAATTAGGCCAATAGCTCAAGGATTTTCAAGTTAAAATGTCATCCAATTTTTATTTTTTATATGATTATATTCATGATTTTCTAGTAGCTTATTCTTGGAAAATAGTGGCTATTTAACTGACAGAAGTTGAGAACCAGTAATGGTGGGACACACAGCGTGTACATTTACAGATTTTAAAGGAAGGGATTTGTCTTTTCCATTTGCATAGATAATGTACATTTTCCCACTTTTTAAAAAACTTACTATAAAAAGTGTGCTAAGCAATGTCCATAAATCTCAACTTCATTTACATTTTTAGCTCTTCAAGTAACAGGGAAAGTTAATTATCAGATAAAAGAACATCAATTTCAAGACCAGCTGTTTGGATTCACGTTAATAACGTTCAACACAGTGTACATAATACACTAATGTATTCTACTCACAAATTGTCAGAGATGTAAATGTACCAGCATCTACCCAATTTACTGCCTTTCACACAAGAGATACGTGCATTTCAACCAAAGTCTGCATTAAGTACATATCTGACAGGTGTCATATTTATAAGGTTAGAAGCTAAATTGCCTCGTCAAAAAAGTTAAAGAATGAGTATCTTAGAAATGTCTCTTAAGAATTAGGGTTCCCAATAATGTTTTAAAATTAACATTAAATCAGTAGTGTTCAAAGTTGGTAACATAAGAAAATTAAATTACAGAAATTTAATACCTTTTCTCTTTAAATTTGTCATTTATAATAATGGACAATTAATGGACACTCAATGTAGTACTATTTGACCTAAAGTTTTTTACTTCCTACACTGATGTATATGGTTTATATTTTTTACTTTCTGTATATTAGGATGTTTTTGGAATCTTAAAAAAAGCCTTTCTGGCTGGGAAAGACTGCCCATCCAGAAACTAGCCAATTATTAGAAATAGGAAAGGGCCCAGCTGGGAGCATGCCTTTGAGATGCAAAGTAACCAATCCAGAGCCATATCTTCTCTGTCCATACACCCCAGGAAGCAATATTCCTCTGCTTTAAACAACCCAAGGCCAGGTACCATGCAACGGAGGATAGCCCCTATCTCACAGTTTAGAGGCGGCCAAAATTTTTTAAACTTCCCAATCCTAAACTGTTTACCTACCCTGTCTTTCCTGCACCAGCAAAAGCCACGGCCCAGGCTCTCCCCTGGCTCCTGCCCCTTTTGCATCCTGACTAAAGCTGATGCTTTCCCATATGGCCTTGCTTCCAATTTCTAGGGCCCGTGGGTACGAATGGTCCCCATTTTAGGATGGTTAGACTTAACGGTTTCTCAACATTGTGATGGCACAAAAGTGACACGTTCAGTGTGAAGATGCACTTTCATTTTCAGCTTACATTATTTTCAACTTAGGATGGATTTGTCAGCCTCCTCAGAAGTTGAGATGTATCTGTATAATAAACTTTGTTTCCCTGAGCCTCTCCTGTAGCCACACCTAATCAACTACCATATGAAAGAACACATAAAATGATGTTCATGTTTCACTTGTTTTCCTGTTTTCTGCGTGAAGCATTCCTGCTGATTGTTCACCAGTATCTTCTCTCCCCTGCTACCTTTTAATTACAGATACCACTGGATTTAGCTGGCCCATGACTGCTAGAGGTGATATTTTCAGCCCCCCTTGCAGCTAGATGTGGCCCTGTGATTAGATTTTAGCCAAACTAATTACACAGATGAGAAATAAAACTTGTTTTGTTAATCTAAAGGACAAAACTAGGAACAACACAACAAATATAAAGGAGGGAGTCTCAAATATAAGAAATTACTTTCTAACAATAACGTTCTTTAGAAGATACTGCACTTCCAACATGAGATTTTCTTTTCAAACAAAGGCTGAATAATGGGCTCCACCACTGATATGGAAGGAGAGATTTCCGAACCAAATAAAAGTTTTGGATATATGGCCCTTAAAGTCTCTTCCAGCTCGAATATTTTATGGTTCTATGCTAAGTAAGAAAAGGAAAGTTGGGAGGAAGGCAAGAAAATGGGAGGCAGGATGAAAAGATAGGAGGGAGTGAGGCAAAAAAGGAGTAAAGAAAAGACAAGTTTTAGAACTAAGTTATTTTATTTTTTATTTTTATTTTTTAAATTTTTTTGAGATAGGTTCTTGCTCTTTCGCCCAGGCTGGAGGGAATGGTGCAATCACAGCTCAGTGCAGCCTCAACCTCCTAGACTCAAGCAATTCTCCCCACCTCAGCCTTCCTATTAGCTGAGACCACAGGCATGTAGTACCACACCTGGTTAATTTTTTTAAATTATTTTTTGAATACACAGGATCTCACTATGTTGCCCAGACTGGCCTCCAACTCCTGGGCCCAAGCGAGTCTCCTGCCTTGGTCTCCCAAAGTGGGGGGATTACAGGCATGAGCCACCACACCCGATAAGAACCAAGTAATTTATAGCCAAGAACTAGATTACTGGGAAACAAGTCTTAATGATTACGAAAAAAATTGCTTTAAAGATAATTTTTATATAATACCAAGTTTTGTCGGACACGGTGGCTCACACCTATAATCCCAGCACTTTGGGAGACGGAGGTGGGTGGATCACCTGAGGTCAAGAGTTTGAGACAAGCCTGGCCAACTTGGCAAAACCCTGTCTCTACTAAAAATACCAAAATTAGCTAGGTGTGGTGGTGCATGCCTGTAGTCCCAGCTATTAGGAAAGCTGAGGCACAAGGATCTGTTGCACCCAGGGGGTAGAGGTTGCAGTGAGCCAAGATCATGCCACTGCACTCCAGCCTGGGCAACAGAGAGAAACTCCATCTCAAAAAATAAATAATAAAAATAAAATATAATACCAAGTTTCACATGTTCCTACTCTTTTTAAAAAAACAAAATAACCGCATCTTACAAACAAAATGTTTGAGAATCTAGAGAATGGACTCCAGATTCAGAGTATAAAAGTAGAACTATGGCTTTGAGATTAATGTAATTGGAATCAAAAATCTTTCATTTATCATTTGTACTAGCAGTTTTAGACTCCTTGATTGATTCATGTTACAATCATGGAGTAATTTAACATCCTATTTTATAACATGCTGTTGGTTGACTTTTGCCATACTTATATTTATGCCTGCCCTAGATTCTGTCACTTTACAAGCACCTTAGTTAATGGCTCCCTCCCGTTTATTTATAAGTTTAATTAAAGCAAATAAGGCAAAGACTATGCTACACTCATCTTTGCACCATCTCTAGTGCCTAACACAATGCCATTGTTTTCAGTGGGGCTCCAAAATACTTTTATTCAACAATCATTTATTGAGTCTCTACTGTGCACCTGCCAATGCTCTGGGCACTGAAAGTAACATAGTGTTATAGTTAAGAGTGTGAGCTTCTAAGCGAGACAAATCTGTATTGGCATCCTTGCTGTGCCATTTAGTATACCTCAGTTTCTTATGCCTAAAGTTTCCTCACCTGTAAAATGGATAAAATAATGATACTTTCCTCCCAGGTAAAGACAAAATGTGACAATATGTATAAGATGCTTAAAATGGCCTGGAATATAGTAAATCCTCGATAAATGTTATTCGTAAATCAATCACATAGTATCTATAATATGATGTTAATTATATGACTATTCATATTATAATTTATGCACTATAAATTCATTGAATAAAAGTACCAGGAGGAAAGGACTTTTACCCAATTTTTTTTCCATTGCTGTATCTCCAGTGCCTAAAATAACACTGGAACAAGGCGTTTTAAATAAATGAATAAGTAATCAAGGCATTTTTACATAAAAATGATTTTATTTTCTACAACAAACTTTTATTTTAAGAATTAGAAACTATGTGAAAGAATGCTCTATTAAAATTAAATGAAGCAGGACTTAAAATATAGCTAGATATTCTATTTCCTTCCAGGATCTTGCCTTGGAAAGATCAGATCACTCGTATCTTTATGGCACTAACTACTTACATTAAAATGCTTACCTTTACAATCTAAGTAACAAAATATTCCAATTAGCCATATATTGTGAGTTAATTAAGCATAACTGTTACCACCCGGAAGTCTTAACATATAAGAAATTTAAAAATCAAAAATTATAAACTCTTGAATTTCTTCTCAATCTCTGGGACTACACAAGAGAAATGTTTTTAACAGAAGAAATTAAAATGTCAGTAATTTCAAGGCTTTCTTCCTAAAACATATTTTAGTAGTTCCTGATGTATAGGAAAAGTGATTTATCCACACTTACTTTTCTATTCAGTACTCCAAAAGGCAGAGTTCCTGATAGAAAAGAAGAAACAAAACGTGATGTACCTGAATAACCCACAAGGATTTATGTTTAAGAATTACATTATGAATATACTGTATGTAATGAGGTATAATGGACACCAGTCACTTCTCTCTTCTAGCTAATATTTCTCCCTTTTCCTCACAGCCGTCAGTCCCTTGGAGAACTAACAGCTCCTCTCCCTTCCAACTCTGTGATTCACAGACCCCTTATCTTTACATGCTGAAATAGGAAGAAAAAAAATCTTTGTTTCCTCTAAGGTGGCTTAGCTAGCACTGGTGAAAATTTTCACCTGCCTGAGTCAGCGCCCTCAACTCTACTACAAAATAAAAGCCTCTTTCTATAAGAGGAAAGAATAAATTAAGACACAGGCACACCGATTTGTAAGAGACAGAGATGAATGGGGGGGGTAAGGCATGGAGTGTGAGAAGGGTACAGAGCAAGGGAGAAATGCCCGTTTACATTGCTCTGATCTTGGGATTCATGCAGGTCTGAGGCAGGCCACCTAGTTCACCTCTGATTTTCTTAGAAACCTGAGCCAACAAGCTTCTTTTTTATGAGTTGTACTTCTTTCACTGTTAAAAGAATTCCAATGCACACAGGAGATGTTCTATTTTACTTAGTTACAAAATATCTAAAGGTACAGAATAAGTTTATAAATCAAAATATTTCAAGTCTTATGAATACTCAAGATTTTCAAATATGGGCACTATTTTTGTTTTCTGTTTTTAATATTTTATACATTTGTATGATTAAAATTGCAGAACACTTGGGTTTTACTTAAAACTTTCTCCTCTATGAGATGTGAGTTTCCACACAATTAGAAAGAATAAATACGGAAAATGACTAATTTATTTTGAAGAAATTATCTTACCAACTCAAGTTAATATAATTATTAACTTAGCAACAGAGGCAGTAGTGCATGAGGATTTTAAAAAGCACATATTCTGAAGCCAGACTGCCTTGATTCATATTTAGGCCCTGCCACTTGCTCATTGTGAGGCACATGTTTTCTCATCTATAAAATAGATTATAGAGTCATTAAAAGACTTAAAATGTGGACAGTGCTCAGAACAGTATTTGACACAGAGTAAGCATTACGTCAGTGTCAGTCATATTATTATCTAAAACAAATGATTTTGCAATAAGCAGACCCTAGGTTTCATGAACATGACTTGGCAATAATAGTACAATGCTTTAAAATGCCTCACTGGTTGGTTCATTTTATCATCTCACACTTTGCTTCAGTTAAAGAAATGAGGATCAGATCTACTTGATAGATGCACAAAAGTTCATATGTACACATCCAAATTAATGAAGCATCTCAGCAATGTTAGTAATGACAAAGCCAAGATAGCATGATAGTTCCCCTTGCTACTTGCCCTTTTTCTCCTTAGAGAGGAATGCAATGGAAAGCAAATTATCTGACTAGGAATTTGGGACTCGAGGCTGGAAGAATCTAATGCTGATTGCTTCTGCTTATTTTCTACAATAATATGATAATGTACAGCAAATAAAATGCTGTCTGTGATCCTAGGGAACTCATGTTCAAAATATGCACAAGACCAAGCATGCATTGTGACTGTAAGAAACACTCTGAGTATAAGCACTTAAATTCAAAACTGGAAAAGCACATTGTAAGCTTACAAAAAAAAAAAAAATCTGCTGACCATATTCGGCCTTTGAGACACCAATGGAGACACCTGGTTGCACATTCAAAAGTGAATAATGACTTTACCTGAGTAGTAATGTTACATGACTTCTATGTTTGTGTATCTTTTATTATTTTTGAAGTGTTTTACCATGTACATTATTTCCTTTCATCATTAAAGGATAAAAAGACACATGCTATTTTTTTCAATTATAGGTTAAGTGACTCAGCTGTACCTAAATGAATTTGTTAATTCATTACATGTTAGAAAATCACGTAGCAAGCCTTATGAGGACAGAATGTATAAGCACTTTAAGGAACAAAAGAAAAATCTGTGGGTGAGGTTAATTTGAGGAGGCAAAGAACATTCTTAGATGATTGTCTGTTATAGAAGAGAAGTCCAGGATACCATTTTCCACAGGCAGAATTCACAGTGATTCAAATATGCTGAATGTGGTAAATGCTTTCTAAATGTGGTGAAATTGTATTTAACTATCCAAAATGACTATCTAAAGAATTATTTTTTTCTTTAAAGCTGTAACTATGCAGTGCATCTGCAAATCATACTCCCTGACTGAGAATACATCTTTCATTCATCTTTCCAGGTGTCAATAGCGTTTATTCATCAAATGCCAGAGGAAATGTTAAAGCACAATGAAGGTCAGAGAGTCGTATTATTAACCTTGTATGGATTTTGTATAGAAATGGATGATAGCCAGACAGAGCTGAATAGATCACTTTAAACTTCAAGCTTTTGAAGTTTACAGTAAAGGCTTTGGAGCTCGGAATTTCTCTCATTAGGAAATTATCTGCTAAACTTTGCTTGCTTGTTGACTCATAGGCAGAGATTATAAAGCATAAGGGGTGGGGTGAGGTAGGGTGTGTGTGCATAGAACTTATTTAATGGAGTTAAATCAGGGTGATAAGTATCCTAAAAATCACTGGAAATCACACCTACACTAAAATCTCCACAGTTTTCAGATCCATGAGACTAGTTTCATGAAAAGGTATCATCATGATGAACCTAAATCAGAAAGTGGGTCAGCCTTAAGAAAACATCATAATCTCCACCTTATGTGTGATTTTGCATTTCACAGAAAATGCATAGTCCCACTAATTCTTCGAACTTTGCACGATGTCTAAAATAATAAATACAGACGGGATTCATGCATATTTTGCAAACCAAATAGAATGAGAGTTTACTGATTTTTAAAAACTATTTAGAAAGCTAGTCAAAAGCAGTGAGCAGCTTTAAGTATGCATTACAAGAGAATTTACAGAGTTCTACCTCAAGGTACTGCTTAGTCCTGTGGTTCAAAAAAAATGACCCAACAACTGCAAATAAAAAGCTATTATAGTAAGAGATTTAATTCAGAAAAACTGAAGAAAGTAAACATTTGTAAAGGGTCACACTCTGAAGAAGGGAAGTCTAGTACCTTATAAAAGGAAATTTTTATGTTCAACACTACTGCAAATCGTTTCTGGAAAATGCAATGTACGTCCTCAGGACCTTGTGAATATTAAAAGTAAAAGCAGTCAGGCACGGAGGTACATGCCTGTAATCCCAGCACTTCGGGAGGCCAAGGCGGGCAGATAACCTGAGGTCAGGAGCTTGTGACCAGCCTGGCCAACATGGTGAAACCTCGTCTCTACTAAAAATACAAAAATTAGCCAGGCGTGGTGGTGGGCACCTGTAATCCCAGCTACTCGGGAGGCTGAAGCAGGAGAATTGCTTGAACCCAGGAGGCGGATGTTGCAATGAGCTGAAATTGCGCCATTGCACTCCAGCCTGGGTGACAGAACAAGACTCAAAAAAAAAAAAAAAAAAAAGTAAAAGCAACTTATCTGCTGCCTATACAAATATTCTACTCCAGTTGTTTCTCAAAAGTGATTTCCTGGAAACGTTAATTCCACAGAATTTCGACAAATAACAGGCATTAAATATGGGAAGTAGTTTAGAATAGCAGTTATGAGTAAGGCCTCTGGGTGCAAAGAAGGTGAGTTCAAATTATGCCCCCACCACTTATGTGTCCTTGGACATATTTCTTAATTGCTTTATGTCTCAGTTTTCTGATCTATGAAAGAGATAAAAATGGTATCTATATCACAAGATTCAGCAAGTATTCAAAAAATAGTAGTTGCCATTGTTGTTATTGGTATTACTATTATGTTAAAAATTACAGTGGTCAAATATGTTTGGGATACATTGGGTTAATAAAATGAGACATTTCTCTTCTGAAAGGTTTTGGAGTTATTATTATTGCTAATACTCAGTGTCTCCAAAGGACAAATAGAATTTGCAGTGTTTTCCAAACTTCTTTCACCGTGAAACCTTTGTTTTTTCTGGGCACATTTTTCAAAACTAATGTCAAAGAACTGAGTTTAGGAATATGAATAAGTAAGAAGGGGATTTCAAAAAGATTTTTTTTAAAAAAGATAACACAAAAGAATCTTTCTACTATTACCACTCTAGTCAGGAGCTTTTTTCATGTCCCAGAGTCTTGCACAGTGGCTAAGAGATTTAGTGCTAAAATCAGATAACGCAGCTTTGAGTACCAGCTCTATCATTTGCCCACTGCATGAATCTTAGGCAAGATAATGAACTTCTCTGAGCCTCTACACCCTCATTTGCAAAATGGTAGTAGTCACCATGTTAGCAGTGGCATTATAGTTATCCATACGAGTCTGCAGCAACCTCAATTATTGCCTATTCAGAAGAAAGCATTTGACTGAGGGGCGTAAGGCAAAAGGAAAGACCAAGGCAAGTTTCAGAGCAGTAATGAAAGGAAAGAAGGTACCTTTGGAAGAGGACCAAGCAGGCGACTTGAAAGACCAAGTGTGCGGCTTCACCTCTTGACTTGGGGCTTTATACATTGGCGTACTTCCGGAGTCTTGCATTACTTCTCCCCATTCCTGAGATCTTATTGGAAGCTGCTGATTGCTAGTTTCAGGTGTTTTCTATCTAGTAGGAATCAGCCTTTCCCTGGTGCCAGCTGTGACTAATTATTTCCTTAGCGAGACAGTTAACAACCTCCTGTCCATCACCTTGTGTCCAGAATTGGTGGGTTCTTGGTCTCACTGACTTCAAGAATGAAGCCGCGGACCCTGGCGCTGAGTGTTACAGTTCTAAAGGTGGCATGTCCGGAGTTTGTTCCTTCTGATGTTCAGATGTGTTCGGAGTTTCTTCCTTCTGGTGGGTTCGTGGTCTCGCTGGCTCAGGAGTGAAGCTGCAGACCTTCGCAGTGAGTGTTACAGCTTTTAAGGCAGCACGTCTGGTGTTGTTCGTTCCTCCCCCATGGGCTCGTGGTCTCGCTGGCTTCAGGAGTGAAGCTGCAGACCTTCGCGGTGAGTGTCACAGCTCTTAAGGCGGCACGTCTGGAGTTGTTCGTTCCTCTCGGTGGGCTCGTGGTCTCGCTGGCTTCAGGAGTGAAGCTGCAGACCTTCGTGGTGAGTGTTACAGCTCATAAAAGCAGTGTGAACCCAAAGAGTGAGCAATAGCAAGATTTATTGCAAAGAGCAAAAGAACAAAGCTTCCACAGTGTGGAAGAGGACCCGAGTGGGTTGCCACTGCTGGCGCGGGCAGCCTGCTTTTATTCTCTTATCTGGCCCCACCCACATCCTGCTGATTGGTAGAACCGAGTGGTCTGTTTTGACAGGGTGCTGATTGGTGTGTTTACAATCCCAGAGCTAGACATAAAGGTTCTCCACATCCCCATCAGATCAGCTAGATACAGAGTATGGGCACAAAGGTTCTCCAAGGCCCCACCAGAGCAGCCAGACACAGAGTGTCGATTGGTGCACTCACAAACCTCAAGCTAGACACAGGGTGCTGATTGGTGTGTTTACAATCCCTGAGCTAGACATAAAGGTTCTCCACATCTCCACCAGACTCAGGAGCCCAGCTGGCTTCACCCAGTGGATCCTGCACCCGGGCTGCAGGTGGAGCTGCCCACCAGTCCCGCGCCGTGCTCTCGCACTCCTCAGCCCTTGGGTGGTCGATGGGACTGGGCGCCGTGGAGCAGGGGGCGGCACTCGTCGGGGAGGCTCGGGCTGCACAGGAGCCCATGGAGGGGGTGGGAGGCTCAGGCATGGTGGGCTGCAGGCCCCAAGCCCTGCCCCGTGGGAAGGCAGCTAAGGCCTGGTGAGAAATCGAGCACAGCGCCGGTGGGCTGGCACTGCTGGGGGACCCAGTACACCCTCTGCAGCCGCTGGCCTGGGTGCTAAGCCCCTCATTGCCCGGGGCCGGCAGGGCCGGTCGGCTGCTCTGAGTGTGGGGGCCCCAAGGCCCACGCCCACCCGGAACTCCAGCCGGCCCGCAAACACCGCCCGCAGCCCCGTTTCCCGCTCGCGCCTCTCCCTCCACACCTCCCTGCAAGCTGAGGGAGCCGGCTCCTGCCTTGGCCCGCCCAGAAAGGGGCTCCCACAGTGCAGCAGTGGGCTGAAGGGCTCCTCAAGTGCCGCCAAAGTGGGAGCCCAGGCAGAGGAGGCTCCGAGAGCAAGCGAGGGCTGTGAGGCCTGCCAGCATACTGTCACCTCTCAACCTGATGGTCGCCCGACATTCCTGGTGTGTGTGTATGTTCTGCTCATACCTAACTAGCTACCTACAGAAACAACCATGCCTGTCTCACAGGATTGCCATGAGGATTAAAGGAACAACTGTAAAGCACTTGCTAAAATGCTACCAAACTGGGGTCAGAAATCCTGTTCAGGGCATCCTGGGTACTGATGTGTTTCTATTTCCCTATCCCTCCTTAAGCTTCTGACCTTCTGATGCTTCCTTTGACTTGAGAGCCAGGAAAATGCAGATGTCTTCAAATATTTCTCCCTGAGGACATACTATTGCTAGTAGAAGATTTTCTTGGATGATAACATAAATCCTAAACATAAAGAGGAGTGACATAACAAAGTATTCAGTTTCTCAGAGCCTTCATGACTGAGCCCGGCTGTAATTGTGTCACTACCAAGATTTTGGGACCAAAGGAAGCTGCTCTGAGAAATGCTATATTTTCTCTTGCCTTGTGTGCCTTTGCTTCTGCTGGATTTCTATATTTTGTTATTATAAATTTGGAGATTAACATAATTATACTGGGGCCATGGTAGGGTTGGGGAGGGGTGTTCTATCTGCAGCCAAACAGAAATACTGTACTACAGCAAAACCGTCTCAACAGTAAGCACACAATGAACATTGTTAGCCAGCATTGCCATCCAGGGCCGGAGTCAGGGTTTGTGGGGCCAGAAGTTTACACAATTTGGGGAAACTCTGAAAAAAAAAAAAAAAAGAAATACAGAATTGTGACACAGTTAGACACAGAATCTTAGAAGGGATCCGTGCAAGTGAGCCCTGAAGCATAAGCCTCATTAGCTTTACAATAAATCCACTGAGGAGACAGAAAATACGTGTTCTTACCTTCAAGGATTCTAAAATAAAACAAAGGAAATAAGACAATGCATAAGAGTTTAAGCAGCAATCAAAATACAAGAGAAAATTCAGAATGATGCTATGTAAATGCCACAAAGCAGTATATAATACATTCCTAAGTGAATGGCACAGGTAGTATATGTTGCAGAAACTCAAAAGATAATCACCATAAACTGAAACTGTTTTAGAAGGATTCACAGAGCAGGTGCCATTTTAATGAGGTTTAAAAAATGAAGGATTGGAGTAGGCAAAAAGAAAGAAAAATTCTGTGTATTCAGAGGTTCAAATCATTTAACTTAAAAGGAGAAAACCTGCTTGGTCGGGGCAGAGGCTTTTGGAAGAACAGTAACTGAACACAGGTTCAGGAGCAGCCAATTAAAGGCCTTGAAATGTCAGCCTAACAACTTTGAGCTTAACCTTGCAAACTACTAATCTTCTTGAAAACAATGGAGTGACATAATCAAAGTGGTGTTTCAGGGCAGCTAGCCAGGTCATTGAGTGTGGAACAGAGGCACTGGCAGCAGGTACAACCTCTGAGACCATATTATAATAGTCTAGATGGTCTTCAAGCAGCAATGCTGATGATGGAAATGAAGGGACATATTCAAGGGATATCTGCAAAGAGGAATTAACAAGAATTGATAACTATTTGCGGACAACAACAACAACAAATGACTAAGAGGTCAATGATAACACCAGACTCTGAAAGCTGGTAAATTGGAGAATAACTTAACTGAACTGGCAAGTTGGAAATGAAGAGATTTTGTAGGAGGACAAGTTCATATTTAGGTATATAAGGTTTAGTGTAAAGAAAGAATACAGGTTTTCATGTTCATGAGGAAATCGTAAATATTATTCAAAAGTGACTCCAAGCAAAGAATGTCTACTGATTAAATTCTAGTAGCCTAAGAAATGGATTTTTTCAAAACAGAGTATCATCATATATTGGAAAGTTCTGAGTTTTAAGTCAAGAAACCTCAGCTGTAGACATTATATATCTCTATATATTATATATACATATCATTATATATCTCTATATATTATATATACATATCTATATATATTATATATACATATCATTATATCTCTATATATTATATATACATATCATTATATCTCTATATATTATATATACATATTATATATCTCTATATATTATATATACATATAATTATATATCTCTATATATTATATATACATATAATTATATATCTATATATTATATATACATATAATTATATATCTATATATTATATATACATATAATTATATGTCTAATATATTATATATACATATAATTATATATCTATATATTATATAATAAATATAATATATATCTATATAATATATAGACATATAATTATATATATATAAAATATATAATATATATATTATATATCTATATCTTATATATACATATATGTCTATATATATTATATAGACATATATTATATCATCTAGTAATATAATATATATTATACCACAAAGCATTTTATTATTTTTATTTTAGATTCAGGGAGAACATGTGCTTATTTGTAACACAGGTATACTGCATGATGTTGCAGTTTGGGCGCTTAATAATCCCGTTGCCCTAGTAGTGTACATGATACCTGATAAGTAGTTTTCCAATGCTTGTGCCCCCCCGCCGCTTCCTTCTTCCTCCCTTTTGGAATTCTCAATGTTTATTGTTCTCATCTTTGTTTCCACATGCACCCAATGGTTAGCTCCCACTTGTAAGTTAGAACATGTGGTATTTGGTTTTTTTTTATCTATTTTAATTTTCTCAGGATACTGGCCTTCTGCTGCATCCATGTTGCTGCAACGGACATTACTTCATTCTTTTTTAAAGCTGTATACTATTGCATGGTGCATAATTACCTCATTTCCTTATCCAATCCAAGATTCATGAGCACCTGCTTTGACTCTGTGTCTTTGCTGTTATGAATAGTGCTGCAATAAACATATGCTTATAGGTGTCTTTTTGGTAGAATAATTTATTTTCCTTTGGGTATATACCCAGTAATGGGGTTGCTGACTCAAATGGTATAAATCTATTATTAGTTCTTTGAGACATCTCCAAACTGCTTTACACAGGGGCTGAGCTAATTTGCATTCCCACAAACAGTATACAAGGGTTCTCCTTTCTCCACAACTTTGACAACATCTGTCATTTTTTTATTTTTCAGTAATAGCGATTCTGATTGGTGTGAGATGGTATCACATTGCAGTTTTGATTAACATCTCTCTGATGATTAGGTATGATGAAGAATTTTTTCTATGTTTGTTGGCTGCTTTTATGTCTTCCTTTGAGAAGTGCCTATTCATATCCTTTGTCTGCTTTTTTCTTATTAAATTACTTATAGATTCTATACATTAGTCTTTTGTTCTATGCAGTTTGCAAATATTTTACTCCATACTGTAGGGACAGGTATATTTAAGGGAGCTAACTGACTGGATCCTTCACAGGCAGAGTTCCAATATATTATGATTCTCTGAAACAGTCACCTAATTTTCCCTAAATTAGTCAGTGAAGTCTATAAATTTTAAAAACACAAAATATCTAGATTTAAAATCTTTCTTCAAAAGCTATAGATAACTTTTTAGAACTAAGCATCACAACACTGCTGTAACATTTTAAAGGGGCACAGTTTTAACTTATAGTTCCTAGAACTTCAAAGAACACTGTCAATTTAAATTTAGTGCTTTGCAAATACCACTCAATACCCAAAATAAAACAATTATCTGTATTGACTATGTGGCCTAACATTTCCACATTAATTACTAATTAATATTGTTTCATGGATAATTTTCTTACATGCTTGTCAAATATAGATTGTTCATTCCAAAAATCTCAATTCCGGCTCACACAATCTTTGGCCCAGCTTTCTGAGTCATTAAATTTTTCAAATACTCGTGTTGAATAAGCTGAGATATTTGGAAACTCCAAGATAAATAATAGATACTGTAAGAAAACATGGCCGCATATCACAATGTGTGTTCTTCATTTTTCTCATTGTCGGCACTCAAAATACAAAATCTCTCACCTTCATACTTCTAGAGTTCATTAAAAGGTTGCCCTGGTGCCCCCGATGGTGCTGGGGGATCATTGAAAATTGGAGCATTCACTTCCATTAGTAAGCCTCGAGCCCCAGGTTTAAATGTGAGAGTCACAGGCCTGTGCATCACTGGTGTACTGTTCCTTGTTGTGGTAATTTTATATTCCAACTACCAAAATGAGACAGAAGATCAAATACCATGATATAAGTAAAGCAATGTGTTTCTTGTTCCCCAGTCTTGATGTAATTAAGCTCAAATAACATTTTTACCAGTATCCTCAAGGCAATGAATACTTCATCACATTTTTTTAAATTCTATTAGTTGCATTAAAATGTTTTTACCCACAGCAAAATTTCTACAAAAAAAATTTTTGAAAAATTGCTTGTTGTGACTTAATACAGGTACATTACCTATGCAGTATATACAAGGTTTACCAACATAAACATGTTTTTATTCATTCCACAAACAATTTTTGAGAATAGACTATATGCAGCTGCTCACTAGTTCTATAAAGGAAATTCAAAGAACTGAAGATGTAATCCCTGTCCTTAAAAAAGTTATAATCTTTATTATTAGGGGAAAAAAACAAAATGCACATCTACAATCTAATGAACAGTTCAAAAAAGCATTAAGAACCTGATTGGAATACACAGAAAAGTAATAAAAACATGGAGATGAATATGAGTTGGAGTAGTCAGAAAAGCCTCCTGGTTTGGGAGGCCAAGGCGGGTGGATCACAAGGTCAGGAGATCGAGACCATCCTGGCTAATACGGTGAAACCCCGTCTCTACTAAAAACATAAAAATTAGCCCGGTGTGGTGGCAGGCGCCTGTAGTCCCAGTTACTCCCGAGAGGCTGAGGCAGGAGAATGGCGTGAACCCGGGAGGCAGAGCTTGCCCGAGATCGCGCCACTGCACTCCAGCCTGGGTGACAGAGTGAGGCTCCGTCTCAAAAAAAAAAAAAAAAAAAAAAAAAAAAAAAAAAAAAGCCTCCTGGAACTTGAGCTGCACAAGAAAGGAAAATACGGAAAATACATATATTTAATGTAACTATCTTATGGATGCTTATTTTGCCTACTTTAATTTCCATTTTTTTGAAAGCTGAAAGTAATCTCATCAGTTAGCATTTATTGCTCACATTCTATGCTAGCTGCTGACTTTTATGTACCCTCCCAAAATGTATTAGAATGTTGTTCTGACCTAGGTATATATTAAATGCTTAGCAAGTGCTAATCAATTAATAAACATCATGACTTTTTTGTTCTAGATGATGAAATTACAAAAACAAGACCTGTCCCTTGGACTTAGATGACTCACAATCTAATGGAAAAACACACAACTGTGAGGAACATGTGAGAAAACAGCATGAAAAGTGCCTCAATAGAAGTAGGGGCACACAGAGCACGGGGCCTCTAGTTCTGATGGTGGGAACTGCAAGAGTGGGAGTGTGGCTGACTGCCAGGGTTACTACCTGAGACCGTCACTACAGCAGTTACTACTGTTACTGCCTGGGACCGTCATTAGAAGACTGAATGAAGGGACCAACGCAGAAATGAAAACTTAATACAAAAGAAACTGTTTTAAAGAAGAAATGAAAACTTAAGACAAAAGTAACTATTTTAAGGAAAGGCTAGCATGGGGAAGAAGAGAAGAAGAAAAGTCTCCCTCCCTGCTTCTAATGAGCAAAGGCAGCCGCCTAAGCATCTACAGCCCTTATTGGGTAACAAGAGCAGGGAGGAGGAGGTAATGATTGGTCAGCTGCTTAATTGATCACAGGTTCATATTGTTACTAACAGGCTTCAATTATGCCTAATCGTAGGAACCACTTGCACCTGGGTTGTGACTGCCCTCAGCAGTCCTTCTGGGCGGCAGACGCAGTTTGTCAGTTTGCCAGCATTCTGCATTTATGAGAACAGTTTCTTGTTTACTCATGTAGCCTCCAGTGGTATACTGAGTTGATCACGACCCTCTCTCTCTTTCCGCCTCCAACAGGGGAGTGCCAGCAAAGACCTCACAGGATGTGCAGGAACAGAACAGGAAAGGAAGCAATTATGTTACAAATGGAGGAAATAGCGTGAACAAAAGCCCAGAACCATGAGAAAGCTGAGGGGAGATAGGAGATAAACGGAGCATAAGGGACATGGTGGATGGGGAGTGATGAAAGAAGTGATGTTGGCAGAAGGGGTGCAGATCACTGGGCTGACATTCGAATTTATGCCGAAGCCATGTGGACCACTGAAGGTTGTAAGCAGGGAATTTACTGACAAGTTTTATGTTTTAGAAAAATCACTCTGGAAAATGTATAGAAAAACCAAAATACTCTGAGAAATCTGAAGTCTTAATCCAAATTTATTTTATTTATTAATTATTTGTTTCTATCCCGATTTCTCCTAACTACACTGGTAAGGTTTTATTTTCAAAGTTATAGTCTTTATTTCAAATGGTTCTTATGCAGTGTTTATCAGACAAAAGGATCTTAAAGAATACAATTGAACTCAATTCAATAGAACTCTTTATTTTCTCGCTACAACATGATACTTCTTGAATTTCCTAGTGCAAAATATATTCATGTCTTTTAAATTATTCATTCCCCATTACGTAGAGAAAATTAACCAAACTGACTCTGACTAAAGAAAACAAAATTTACAGCCAAGAATAAATTATGATAAAACATTGGTCTAAACAGCCATTTAGAAAACTATACCATCATAAAAGCAGAAGAAATTTATGTGCAAAAAAGTTTAAAACTCCATATAGTCAGTGGTATGATTGTTCTTTTGCTCCTAAACATTCCCAAATTGTGCCTAACTCTGAGCTACTTTTGCTTAAAAATAGAATTAGAATGATTTTTTAAATGTATTATATTTATTTTTTTCTCTTTTTATAAATAGATTATGTTCTTTCTAACATCCCAACATGTTCAAAGGCGTTCTTCTAGCAACTTGCAAATTTCAGTAAAACTGTCACCTTCAGTAAAAGTTCAAAATGTCAACATAATTTTAAATTTAGTATGAAATTTCACTTGTTTTGTTATGTAGTTTGGAAATATCAAATGTTAACCAGAAAATGTGTGAAACACAATAAAAATGAGTATGTGTGGACAAATAAGACGTTTTTAAAATTCTGGTAATCAAATGTTCTCTGGTATGAAACTTCTTAAGCAAGATTCCTATATATATAGATATATATATATATATATACACACACACACACACACACAACATTTTTAGACACCCTAATGCTCAACTGCTGGTGTATTTTAAAATAGCTTGATGCTTACCAAATTCTCAACTGCTTAGTCAGCTGTCTGTTAAATTCATGAAATTCCCACTTGATGCCAGCACTACGTAAAACAGAATTTGACCCGATGAGTTGATTTTTGTTTTTTGTTTTTTAAATTAGGTTTCCACAGAGGAATATCCTACAACCTATAGTAACAAACAGGTTTTATTTGGACAAAAAATGGTATGATTCCTGAAAGGCAAAATTAAATTTCTCTAAACTGGAAGAAATACACTTCTAAAAGTCAATGAAAGAGCAGATAACACTCTTTTAATGGACAGGTTTTGTTCAGCTATATAACCTTTTTTTGACAGATTTCATTTTTAAAACTCTCTGCAGGAAAATTACTAATGATTTTCAAATCAGAATAATAGGAAACAAAACAACATTAAAGTTAGGGCTGAGTTGTATCAGAATTAAAGAATTTTATTTCAAGATGTTCCCCTTTCATCTATAAAGGCAAAGAATTACAAGAGTTGTGCGATTATATTAGGTCAATAGAATCAATGTAAATACACAGTTTGGGTAAGTAGGCTAAAAACTCCTTGCTGTATCATTTCTTCAACTATAGGATTTTACATTTTGCCCATCTTTTTTCAAATAATTGCCTCTATTCACTACCTTGCCTACATATATAGGGCCCTAAAAGATAAACAATAATTCATGTAGGTTTCTGTGGCCATTTTTTTTATCCTTCTGACAAATCCATTTGAAATTATATATTTTTATATCTAATACTACTACTGAGTTATGATTTTTTAAAGATTTTAATTGTAAATAGGCAGAAAATATCATAAAATCAAACTGGCGTCTTCTCTTAGTAGGACAATCAGCTTATATTTTATAAAGGATGTGAAGGGTCGGCAAAATAAAATTAACTTTAATTAGGTTCAAACATGGATGATGTAGGTATGTTAAAATCTCTAGGATATTTACTTTGAATCCAGAAAAATAAGCATATAGAGAGAACTATTGATACAAATTACTTTTTATAATAAAAAGTGAGATTTATAATCAAAATTTATTAATTGGAAATGATATATATATAAGTATATATATAATTTTTAGGTAATCTAATAATCCTATATAGTATCACACATATATCAAATTTAAGTAAGATTTAATGAACAGCATTTTTACCCATTAAGATGTAAAATAATGTTTAAGTTTTAACTACATCTTACTTGTAAGCAAGATATAGAACAAAGTAGGTAAATGAGACTTAAAATTATATAAAGTCTTTACTCCAGAGCCAAAAAAATTATATAGTCTCCTATGTGTAATTTTAGCAATTAAAATGCTGAACTAGATACAAACAATATCATAGGAAAAATGTAAAAATCTGAATTCGGAAAAGAAAAAGTTACGAGGTCCTCATTGGGTTATACAAAATTATAATACTATAAAGCTTGTCCCACTATAGAACAAGGTGATCTCTGAAATTACAAGCCAGTGAATTCAGAACTATAAAAAGGAAATATTACTTCATAACCTTTAGTTAACCTGTAGCTACACTTCCACAGAAGGTCATAAAATCACATTCTGTGGTTGGATTTAAAAGCTGGATAATTTTATAGCCACTCGTAATATCAGGGCTCAAGATCATTGCCTTTAGTGGCTGGAATAGAATTCTTTTATCATCCCTATGAATATACTGCTAGGTAAGGAGGTAGATAGTACAACATGCAGCCTTACGGGTTAAATACTGGTTTCTTGGAGTCAAATGACAATGTTTATCACCTTTGTCTTCTTTCAAGAATGCTTAAGATTGGTGAAGGTGAATAGAAGCCACAGAAAGCTGCCTTTGTAAGTCAAAACGTTTATTTCCCTTATGGAATCTTCCCAACAATTGATAGAACCATGTGTACAGTAAGCCTACATCTGATAAAACACTGGCATCAAATGGAGGCTAGAATTTCCATTTCCAGTTTCTTTCAACTTGGGTGACCTTTCATTTCCAAGCTGAAACTTCACTTTCCCAGCATCTAAGGTGCTTCTCTTAGATGGTACCTTAGTTTGTGAGTATGCTTCCTGTATCTATCATCTGCTTAAAAAGTACCACTTACAATGTCCTCTCTACACAAGCTTTTAAATTATTTTAAAATGTACTATCCTTTCATCTTTAAACATTTTTAAAATTGTCGTTTCCTGCCTCTGTGCCTTTGTTCATTCTGCCTCTGTCACTGGAATGCTATTCTCTGTCCCTCCTACTTCAAGGATCCAGTTTCTTCCTGAAGTTCTCAGATATCTGATGTTCTCAGATAAAAGTGATATTCCAAACCTCCCTCCCCACCTACCATGTACATCCCAAATATTATATCTGTGATTTTGATATTTATCCATCTCTACCTTATTCTAAGAGTATGTATAAATTCATTTGGCTTACCTCTTGCTTAGCTCTCTTCTAGAATGTAAAAATTTTATAAATAGGAGCTGTACCCAAGTCATTTCTTGTGTGTTTCACAGCACCTAGTCCACTGTCTTCAACAAGGGCAACACTGTGTGCTTCCTTGGCAATAATGCACGCTAAGAATTACTTTGTGGCATACCTGTTATGGATGTTTTTATATAATTCTTACCTTTCCTCTTCCACCTGGCAATTGTTTTCTTTCTTGGTTACTTTTGAAATTTCCAGTAATCAAAATAATAAAAAGAAAATTAATCTCTACAAAAATACAGTTCTTAGATCCAGTATTCACGCAAAAAGAATAATGCAGTAAAAATAGATAAATAGAAGCATGCTGAGGTTGTCAGTATTTTAAACACAGTTATGTGGTGTTTCTTGGTAGAGTTGAATGAAGCACCAAAAATATCATTTTGTTAACCTGCTTCTTCCATCTAGTGGCAAAAAGCAGGAAGAAACAATGTCCTAGAAAAACACCATGATCGAATGGTTCTAAATGCCATTTCAGGAAATACTGATGGTAAGAGTTCAACATTGAAGGTTTAAATGATAAGTATATGATAAGTATTTTAAAATAATTTTAGCAAATTGATAGTGCTCAGCTGGGATAACTGTCAAAGTTACTTAAAGTCATACATGTATTTGCATGCTTTCACAAAGACTTCAACTACATATGTAAAGCTATGTATCACCCCACATTAAATTGAGATGGATTTATTTTGGTATACATAATTATGGATCTGGAACAAACTGTTGGATAACTATTTAGAATGCCATTATTTCCTCAGCTATAAGCACATGGCAACCATGCTGATATAAGTTTTAAGAGATACAATTGAGAACCACTGCAATTGGACTTCACCATTGGAATTGCCAGTGAAAATATTTCTGCAATAATAGACAGTGAAAAATTTTATGACCTGAGGCATAGGGTCAATTGGAAGGGGGAGAGAGGGAAAGTTTAAAGGGGGTACAATCAGCTGCTCTGCATTGTTAGAGCTGCTTCAAAGACATTAATGAAAAATAATATGCAATGGACAGCATAATTGTGCATTCTCTGCACTCAAAGGCCACCAGCTTATCTCTAATACATGAGGTTTGACTGCCCTTCTAACACTTTCTGTTTGCCTCACTGCAAATGTAATTAATGTTTTAGAAGTTAAATGTGGGTTATGCAGAAGTGGAAAGAGTGTTCTCCAGGACAGCAACTTTTTCCCGTTCTTCTTTTCAAGTGAACAAGCCAACCACGTGTAATGGTGATAAAAATAAAAAGCCATCAAAGTATTTAAATATGTAAAGACTATAAGGGAAAATATAAGTATTCATGAGTATCATAATTATTTTAAACTCAGTTTTTAATAAAAGAAAATATACTTTTTGTTTATTTCCTAATTTTTAAGAAGAGAAAAACTTGTGTCTTCCTATCTCTGAAACCCTTTTCCAGATGAATAGGGACCAGCTACAAAAGTTCATCGAATATTTAATCACGGCACACCACCACGCTGAAGTTCTTCCTACTGCACAGAAACTGGCAGATGAGATTCTATCCTCCAACTCAGAAATCAGCCAAGTGAACAGCGCTCCTGACCCCACAGCTGGGGCCAGCATTGACAGTGAGAACTGTTGGCATTTGGATGAAGAAGAGATGAAAGAACAAGTGAACCTTTTTCTCTCCCAGGGGGCTTAGTATGGCTCTGGAAAGCAACTCAACTCAATATTTGCCAAGGTTCGAGAAATGCTGTGGACGAGAGATTCCAATGGAGCAAGAATACTGATGCTAATAACTGAGCAGTTTATGGCTGACCCACGACTCACACTCTGGAGTCAGCAAGGAACAAGCCCAACAGGCAAGGTCAGGCAACTCTGGCATGAGCTAGGGCTTTATGGGTGTGCATAATTTTAAATCCACACTGCAAACTGGAGGAGAAATCCTGCTGGCTGCAGCAGCTGCAGAAGTGGAGCGACCTGGATATCTGTCCCCTGGATGATGGAAACTATGGACATGAGCTGTCCAGCATCACCAATGCACTTCCCCAGAATGCCATTCACAGCCCAGACTCCTTATCCAGACCAACACGAACGATATTCACAAGGGCCATTGAGGGCCATGAATTACACTGACAGGACAGCCACCTACAGCGAATAATCAGCAGTGATGTTTACACAGCTCCTGCCTGCCAGCAGGAAAGTGAAAGAGTACTCTTTAGTTCCCCAAGCCAGCCACTGTGCCTTGAGCATGTGCCTACAGCCTGTGCCCAGGTTGATGCCCTACGTTCCCATGGTTATCCAAAAGAGGCCCTCAGACTCACAGTGACCATTATTAATACTCTGAAGCTGCAGCAACAGTGGCAACTTGAAATCTACAAGCATCAGAAGAAAGAATTGTGCAGAGAGGAACCACAACCATCACAAACCTGGAGGGCCAGGTGGGCCACCCCCGATCCCATTGGCTGCCTGTTTCTCACTTTGACTGAGGCCTGCTGCCTGAATGATGATGGCTATCTGGAGATGTCAGATATGAATGAAAGCTGACCCCGCCGTGTACCAACATGTACCTGTGGCTGCAGGCTCCCCAAACAGTAGTAAGTCCTACCTGTCATTGGCCTTGGAAGTTGCACTGATAGACCTGGGTCAACAGAGGATAATGCCTGAAGACCTCTACGCACAGGACAAGGTGTCCCGTAATGAAGAGCAGCTCCTAAGCCAACTCCAAGAGCTGCAGCTTGACGATGAGCTAGTGCAAACACTGCAAACAGTGTATCTTACTGCTGGAAGGGGGCCCTTTCAGTGGTCTGGGAGAAGTCATCCACTGAAAGAGTGTTCCCATGCATACATACCTTTGCCAAGTATTTGTTCTCAGCTCTGCTGTCTCATGATCCAGACCTGTCCTATAAATTAGCCTTACGTGCTATGAGATTACCTGTTTTAGAAAACTCAGCTTCTTTCTGGGCATGGTGGCTTATGCCTATAATCCCAGCACTTTGGAAGGTTTAGGTGGGTGGATCATCTGAGGCCAGGAGTTCAAGACCAGCCCGGCCAACACGGAGAAACCCCATCTCTACTAAAAATACAAAAAAAAAAAAAAAATTAGCCAGGTATGGTAGCAGATGCCTGTAATCCCAGTTACTCGGTAGGCTGAGGCAGGAGAATCAGTTGAACCCAGGAGGCAGAGGCTGCAGTGAGCTGAGATCATACCATTGCACTTCAGCCTGGGCAACAAGAGCGAAACTCCATCTCAAAAAAAAAAAAAAAATGAAAGAAAGAAAACTCAGCTTCTGTAGGTGACACATCCCACCCTCACCATATGGTATCACAGCAGTGTGAACTGGCCTCTGCCATGCTGACTGCTGCCAAAAGAGACACTGAGACTCTGAACAATTCTGGAAGCAACACAGAATCAAAGCACATTCATTCTTCCTTCCTCATCTTCAAACTGGCCCAAATGCATTCAAGATTGCTACTCCCACTGACAGTAGTACTGACAGCACCCTGCTCAACGTGGCCCTGGGACTTGGGTTACAGGTGATGCAGATGACCTTATCAATCCTTAACTGGAGATGCCAGGAGATGGTACTGTGGTTGGTGACCTGTGCTACAGAAGTGGGTGATTCTCCCACCTCCATCTACAACCAGGAGAAAGGAATTTCTAGGCCCTACTCTTGGGATGGGACAATGAATCCTTAGAGCTTTCATATTCCTATTCCTAATGGCCTAAGAAAGGATGGGGCTGCTGGTGGGAGAAGATGGCCTCTGTTCAGCCAGCCCAAGCCCTGTTCTCACTGCTTGAACCATATCCTGATGTCAGCAGAACTTTGACCCTCTCATCAGAGACATATCTAAGAGAGTGAATTTTCAGCTGCCAATACTCAAGTGCTCCCTTGGGAGGTATGGAGCCAGGTGGTTTGCTCCCCAACCCTGTCCATGCTCGTCAGAAACCCTAGACAACTTGGAGGCTCAGGACCCTTTCTAAAGTCCAAAGCCCCAGCACAAGACTCTACCCTGAGAGGCCTCACTTCAACTAGAACCCCCGGCAGTTCTCCAACCCTGGCCTGGGGGCAAGCAAACCACAGGCTCCACTGCTCCATCCTTGTGAGAGGCTAACGGCACCTGAAGAAACCTTCAACCTTCTGCCTAACACTCATGCATAACACACATCAGCTCTCGCCACTATGGAAAGTTCATTGAATTTCTAAGCAAGGCTCTGGAGACCTTCCTGCTGCCCCAGGATGACCACCTGCAATTTGCCCAGTTCATCGACAACCTCAAATAGATCTACAAAGACAAGAAAAAGCTGATGCTGCTGGTGCGAGAGCGCTTTGCCTGAGGAAGCAGATAGCTCACCACCAGGGCAGACTGGGTCCCCAGGTAGGATCAGGACAGGCCAAGGACACTGAAACATTTGTCCATGAATGTGTCCTTTCTTTTTGCCAGACTTCTCTTTCCCATTCCTCTTAAATCTCTCTCACCACCTACATGTTTGTTCTCCATCTCTGTGCCTCCTCTATTCATTCTCTCACCAAACGAGCTTCTAAGCACCAGTCTCCATCTGCCATCAGATTAGCTGCTTTAGGTGCACAGTTCTCTTCTCACCCCGTACTTTCTTTCTTCCCCTGCCTTTCTATCTCAGTCTTCCTCTGCCTGCTTTTACCACAGTCTCATTGCTCGCTGACTTGGAGGCTAGGGCTGGTCTGTACTCTCTCTTCCTAATTTCTAGCCCTAGTGGGCAGCCCTGTCTTAGCCCTGGCTGACCTCCACAGTGTATCATCATGTTCCTGCTACCTTCCTGACCCCTATGCTCAGTCTGGAATTGTTATAGGAGGTAACGAGGGCACTCAGAAGAGTCAGGTGGATACCAGTGTCTTGGTGTTTACTGTTTCATGTCTTCGTTCCTGAGTTAGGGGTGGGGTGTCATAGAGAAGGGGTGGTATAGCTAGAATGCAAACTAAGAACTTCTCCATCTGCTTTCCTTTTTTTTTTTTTTTTTTTTTTTTTGAGACGGAGTCTCGCTCTGTCGCCCAGGCTGGAGTGCAGTGGCACAATCTCGGCTCACTGCAAGCTCCGCCTCCCGGGTTCACGCCATTCTCCTGCCTCAGCCTCTCCAAGTAGCTGGCACTACAGGCGCCCGCCACCATGCCCAGCTAATTTTTTGTATTTTTTAGTAGAGACGGGGTTTCACCGTGGTCTTGATCTCCTGACCTCGCGATCCACCCGCCTCGGCCTCCCAAAGTGCTGGGATTACAAGCGTGAGCCACCGCACCCGGCCTAATTTTTCTTCTTTGACAAACTGTCACCTTTTTTACCCCAAAAAGATCAAGAAGTTGTGTTAACCGTTTGTGGCTCCTCAAGTCTTACCGTCCAGCTGAGGGCCCCTACAACGTCTCAGTCCAATGTGTTGGTTAAAAACAAGAGAAAGAGAAGCCACTCTCATTTCTGTATCACAATTGCCCTTTTTTGGCAAGTGTGTGAACTCACAGTGCTTTTCTATGAATAAATCATGGATCACATAAAAGATCATTTTTCTAAAAGAAAAAGAAAATCCTAAACCCAGAAGGGACCAGCAAATAATTATAGAAGATTATAGATTTCCTGTGAGTGCATATGGATCAGGATGACCTGATGCTATAAACTCAAATTCATGTGTTGAAATCTCATTCTCTATACGATGGTATTGGGAGGTGGGGCCTTGGGAGGTGATTAGGTCATGAAGGCAGAGACTTCATGAATGAGATTCATGCCCCTATCAAAGGACCACAGAGAGCTCCTTCATCTCTTCTGTCATGTGAAGACACAGTAGAAACATGACTGTCTATGAACCAGGAAGCCAGCCCTCACCAGACACAGAATCTGCTGACCACTTGAGCTTAAGTTTTACCATCTCCAGAACTGTGAGAAATAAATTTGTTTCTATGCTACCTAGTCTATGACATTCTGTTTTGGCCCCCAGATTAGCTAAAGTGCCAACATATCAACTTCTACACATAATTTGTGGAAACTCTGATGCCAAATCTTTGATGGCAAAAGGTGATTGGTCTGCTGGAGAAGTGAACCTACATGATCCGTCTTTTCACAATAAACCAGACAGTCAAAACCGGCAAAAGTAGGTCAAGGTCTTCTAAAAGCCATACCTGAAAGGTTTCCAGTAACAGTTGATTCGATGGTAATTCAATCACACAAACAACCACAACAAAAACACACAACTATCAGAGATTTTCAGTTTAGCCTCAAAAACACCATCTGACATGAGTTAAGAAGGCATGAAGTTTCAAAAAGTCAAACTTTATTAAAATGTTATTTTATAAACTTGTAATTCTGGTATTATGAATAAATCTTAGGGCAGGTGGCGGCATGGAGACCCCGGGGCACAAGCGCTGAATTTGGAAGCTTCAGTTCCTATACCCTTTGGAGATGCCCCCCTGGCCCCTGCATCCCCTGTCCACCTGTCAAGAAGAGCCCATCCTTGGCAGCACATCAGGGGCAAATAGCCCAGATGCCCAGTTGAGGACAGACCTCCATGCCTGGAGGAAGAGACCACCTCTGGGAGCAGGAGGAGCTGCTGGAATGCCTCCTTGCAGGCTCCTTTTCCTGCTCTCTAGCACCTTTTGCAGGCAGATATACACCCCCAGCAGCAGTAGCCCAAGCAGGTCCTGCAGGAGCACAGCAACAGCTCTGCTTAATGAGAAAAGCCTCTCTCCAGCGAGGCAGAGGAGCCCAGGCTGCACACCCTGGTCTCCACCTCCATGACTCCCACTGTGCCCAGGACCAGGAGCAGTGTGGGAGCTGCTGGCTCGGGCCATGTTGGCCACCCCCTCTCTGCCACCTCTAGCTCCAGCCACACTTTCAGATCCAGGGCTTAGGCCAATGGCTACAGTAGGTGCCATGATGTCAGGCAGCTCCTCATTGGGCTGGTCCTTGGCTGTACCAGGGCAGTGGCAAGAGGGCTGTGGGGCTTCCTCTAGCTCCAGCACTATCCCTGAGGGCACTCTTCCCCTGGTGCTGGCACTGGCTTAACAGTACTGGAAGTTCCTGTATTGCTGGAAGTTCCTGTATTGCTGCATACGGAGCAGGAGCTGAAAAAGGAGAAAGGGTCACAGTCACTTTCCACTGGAATTTCCAGACACAAAAACAACCTCATTGAATTTAAAGGAATTCAGCCTGAAAATACCACCCCCAGAAAGTCTTCCAGACTGCAAGCCACCTCACCACGTGCCTGTGCCTCAAGGGGCTCCAGAGGCTCCAACCGGATAAGGATAAGGACAATGTGCAGGTGAGGTCCTGATGGGATCACTGGTGAGGCCTGCCCTGAGGTACCTCGGGCGCCTTCAGTCAAATGGCCAGAGGTGTCTAGGGTGAGGGATGAGCCTTCATCGGCATCGTTGGAAAACGCTCTCACTCCCGCCAGTCCTCAAGCAGGAGCCTCAAGATGTGGGAATGCAGCATGAGAACAGCTTCCTCTCCTGAGCGACTCCCACCAATTGAGCTGGCTACAGGGCTGACTCTAAGATATGGGTGCCTAGTTACCAGGGTTCTCTTGTTCTGTTCGGGACTGTCATCAAGGAAGTGAGGTTGCTTAAGTTTCCGTCCCCTTGGCCCCTTCCTTCCGTAAGACCTACTCAGGACCCCACTGAGGTGCTGACTGTTCACCCTCCCCCCAGGTCAACTCCTTACCTATACACAGTTACGTCCACCCAGGGCCTGCTTGTATACCTGCACCTGATGTCCACCAGGGGCCAGATGTCCTCCTCAGGCCTGATTTCCACCTGGGGCTTGTGTGTCCACCTGGGGCCTGATGTCTGCCTTGGGCTTATGTCCCACTTGGAACCTTGTGTTCACCTGGGGACTGGTATCCAGCTGGGGCCTGATGGCCTACTGGGTCCTGTTGTTCACCTAAGGCCTGGTGTCCACCTGGGGCCTGGTAATCACTTGTGACCTGGGGATCAACCTGGGTCTTGGGTGTCCACTTAAGGCCTGTTATGCACCTAAGGCCTGAGTTTTCACCCGGGTCCTGATGATCACCTGGGGATTGGGTGTCTAATGTCCACCTGGAGCCTATGTATCTACCTAATGCATGGTAGATGTCTACATGAGTCTGGTATTCAACATGGGCCTGCTGTCCACCAAGGGCCTTGCTGTCTATTTGGGACCTGGTTGTCAACTTGGGGCCTGATGTACACCTTGAGTCCAGTGTGCACCTGGGACCTGATATCTACCTGGAGGACTGGTGTCTTTCTGAGGCAGGAGGATCCCTGGGCCCCAGGAGGTCGAGGCTGCAGTGAGTTGTGATTGTGCCACTGCACTCCAGCCTGGGTGACAGAGTGAGACCCTGTCTCAAAAAAATAAACAAACAAAAAAACCACACAAATTATGTAGCTGTACAAAAATATTTTCTTTCTTTATAACCTTATTCTACAAGCTTTTTTCTATTATTTATTTATTTTACTTTTAAAAGTTTTTTTTTTTTTTTTTTTTTTTGAGACGGAGTCCCGCTCTGTCGCCCAGGCTGGAGTGCAGTGGCGCAATCTCGGCTCACTGCAAGCTCCGCCTCCCTGGTTCACGCCATTCTCCTGCCTCAGCCTCTCCGAGTAGCTGGGACTACAGGCGCCTGCCACCACGCCCGGCTAATTTTTTGTATTTTTAGTAGAGACGGGGTTTCACCATGGTCTCGATCTCCTGATCTCGTGATCCACCCGCCTCGGCCTCCCAAAGTGCTGGGATTACAAGCGTGAGCCACCGCGCCCAGCCTACAATGCTGTTGCTATATGTGATAGTTCCATTATAATCTTATGGGACCACTGTCTTATGTGTGGTCTGTTGTTGACCAAAATGTCATTATGCAGTGCAGGACTGTATTTGAAAATGGTACAAATATACTCAGAAATACATGAAAGATGGCCAGGCACAGTGGCTCATGCCTGTAATCCCAGTACTTTGGGAGGCCGAGGCGGGCAGATCACCTGAGGTTGGGAGTTCAAGACCACCCTGACCAACATGGAGAAACCCTGTCTCTACTAAAAATACAAAATTAGCTGGGCATGGTGGCACATGCCTGTAATTCCAGCTACTCGGGAGGCTGAGGCAGGAGAATCACTTTAACCCAGGAGGCAGAGGTTGCAGTTAGCTGAGATCATGCCTTTGCACTCCATCCTGAGCAACGAGAGCGAAACTCTGTCTCAAAAAAAAAAAAAAAAGGAAATACATGAAAGACAGAACATTAAGACGAGAAACTTAAACAAATTTACAAGAGAAAAACAAAGCCGTATCACAAAGTGGGCAAAGGATGTAAACAGACACTTCTCTAAAGAAGACATTTATGCAGCCAACAACATATGAAAAAAAGCTCATCATCACTGGTCATTAGAGAAATGCAAATCAAAACCACAATGAAATACCATCTCATGTCAGTTAGAATGGCAATCATTAAAAAGTCAGGAAACAACAGATGCTAGAGAGGATGTGGAGAAATAGGAACACGTTTTTTTTTTTTCTGTAAGACGGAGTCTCGCTCTGTCGCCCAGGCTGGAGTGCAGTGGTGCAATCTTGGCTCACTAGGAACGTTTTACATTGTTTTTGGGAGTGTAAATTAGTTCAACCATTATGGAAGACAGTGTGGCAATTCCTCAAGGATCTAGAACTCGAAATATCATTTGACCCAGCAATTCCATTACTGGGTATACACCCAAAGAATTATAAATCATTCTACTACAAAGACACATACACATGTATGTTTATTGCAGCACTATATATAACAAAGACTTGGAACCAACCCAAATGCCCATCAATGATAGACTGGATAAAGAAAATGTAGCACATATACACCATGGAATACCATAAAAAAGAATGAGCTTGTGTCCTTTGCAGGGACATAGATGAAGCTGGAAACCATCATCCTCAGCAAATTATCACAAGAACAGAAAACCAAACACTGCATGTTCTCACTCATAAGTGGGAGCTGAACAATGAGAACACATGGCCACAGAGAGGGGAACATCACATACTGAGGCATGTTGGGGGGTGAGGGGAAAGAGGAGGGAGAGCTTTAGGACAAACACCTAATGCATGCAGAGCTTAAGACCTAGATGACAGGTTGATGGGTGCAGCAAGCCACCATGGCACGTGTATACCTATGTAACAAACCTGCACTTTTAGCACATGTATCCCAGAACTTAAAGTAAAATTTAAAATAAATAAATAAATAAAAGAAAACAGCAAAGCAAGAAAATCATATATAGGTAGAGCCAGAGACACAATGAGACTGTCATTCTCTAGATCAAATGCTGTCACATGTCATCATACTTGTAACCCAAAGCATCCTAACTTACAGATTAGGAACAGAGCTACATACTGTGAAAAGTGGTCACTTCCAATGAAAAATTTTAAAATCTTAGTATCTCTGTATGTAAGTCACCTATCTCTATCTATCCGTCTCAATATATCTACCTACCTATCTATATCATTTGTTTTATTCTCAATTTATAAATCAAACTAAATTGAAGATTGTTACTCTCCTTAGTTTTTAAGATACATCAGAGACACATTTGGGTGTGAGCTACACCTCCAAATCTTCTCTAGTCACTAATTATTGAGATTCTTTTGGATATAAACAAGTTACCCAAAAGATAATACTGTGAACACTCAAGTGTTTAAAGCTTGTTTTCTATAAACAGCATAAATTAATGGATTTTGAACTTTTATGATTAGATAAAAAATAAAATTATTAAAACAATATATACACTTAATACATGTGATGCATTCTGATATTTTCTGTTTACTTCTCTGTTAGATACAATCTACTAAAAGATTCTATAATCCACTCACTAATGGGTTTGTAACCTGGATTTTGAAAAGTCACTGATAAATTACTCTATTGTTTTTGAAAAAAGATAATCCTCTCAAGAAAAAAAAGGGTGACTTCTCATTGTTGCAAAGAGTATAATATAATGCAAGGAAAACAGATTCATTTATAATCTTTAGATTTTCTGCACAAGTGGACTATGAGATGACCATTCAGAATAAATTTTAACTAAATCCATCATATTTCTCACATATAAAGATAAAACTTTATTATAGTTATTGCAAGTTATTTAAGGGTATGAAGTTTTGCTTGCCAAAGGTTCCATGTCTTCTGAAGCTTGTCTTTTGATCTTTGATAAAAACAAGCTAGTAAAAGCATTTAGTACAGATGAGGCCTGGGATTTCTTTCTTTCTAATATTCCAGAACAATATGATACATTCCCTAACGACAATAAATGTTAAAAGAGTTGCATTCAGATTAGCCACTAGTCCACACTACAATAATAATTTTCATGTGTTACACTGCTGCAACAAATAATACTTTAGAAGGGCTTAGGGGAAAAAAAGTGGCTCTCTTAGTGAATGGCTTATTAATGAGTGGCTTGAATACTCATCTTCCGTATTATATACTACCACATAAAAGCGAAGGGTTTATGAACCTCTTTTCTCTTGTATGCTGTTTTTATTTATAGAATCAGGGAGGAAGAGATCTTGGTTTAATATCTTGTAGTACTTTATTAAATATGTTTTTCTCACCATTTCCATACTCTTCTCCTTCTTGAGTGCCTATAATATGAATATTTGTTCACCTAATTTGGTATTCTATACATTCTGTAGGCTTTCTTCATCCCTTCTAATATATTTTCCTTTCTTTTGTTCTTTTTCTCCTTTTTCTTTCTTTTTTTTTTTGAGGTACCTGTGTTATTTCAAAAGATCTGTCTTCAAGTTCAGAAATTATTTCTTCTGCTTGTTCTAGTCTGCTGGTAAAGCTCTTGATTGTATTTCTTTTTTATTGCATTCATTGAATTATTCAGCTCTAGGATTTCTGTATGGTTTTTAATGATCTCTCTTTGTTGAATTTCTAATTCAAATCATAAATTGTTTTCCTGATTTTGTTGAATTATCTGTCTGTATTCTCTTGTATCTCACTGAGTTTACTTAAGATTATTATTTTGAATTCTTTTTCTGGCATTTCATATATTTTCTTATGATTGGAGTCTGTTCCTGGAGAACTATTGTTTTCCTTTGGAGGTGACATATTTCCTTGCTTTTTCATGGTTGATATGTCCCTATGTTGATTTCTACACATCTGGTAGAAAAGTCACTTCTTCAATTTTATGGGGTAGGTTTCATAGAAAAAGAGCAATTTGTATTAATGGGTCTTAGAGTGTCAGTTGGGTGGGGTGTGTTGGCCTTCATTTTAGGTGGATGCAGTAGTGTAGCCTCCAGGTAGTTTCTTTAACTGAAATCCACACTAGCGGTGTTTGCGAGTTTCTCAGTGGCCTAAGCTGAGAGAATTTGTGGTGACAGTGGTGTGCCTTTGCTGGGATTGGGCTCACCACCCTGTTTCTCTGGTCAGGGATACATGCATGCACACAGTGGGTCAGCCACCCTGGGGTCTGTCTTGCTATGGTTGAACCCATAGGGCTGTTACACTGGCCAGAAGCACAGACAAGTGGCTGCTTAGTTGGTTCAGGGGCATGTCCACTGGGGACAGCCCATGGGGCTGTTTCTCAGGTCTGGGACATATGCTCTTGGCTGCTTGGCTAGCCTAGGGATGTGTCCACCTATTTTTCAGGTCCTTATTGGGAGCACAGGGCCAGTGGGAAGGCCCGGGGGTGTGTTTGTGGTGGGGTTAGGGGAGGACCTGAGGGTGCAGGGCTGTTTCTCAGGTTCTGAGTGTGGGCACATAGCCAACTCCACTGGGTGTATCAGCTGCTCGGATGCTCAGAGACCTCTCCCACTTAGAAGAAGGCATGCAGCAGTTTGGCTGGCTCGAGGGCAGGTTCGTCCTGGGAAGGACTGGAACACTGTTCCTCCTGCCTTAAGCATGGGTGGGGGTTGGTTTCTCTGCCATGCAAGACCAGAGTCACAGCCAATCCTGAGCCCAGACTCCCCACAGCTGGGTTGTGAGGTTCAATCACCCATGTGGGTTTGGCATAATGAAGATGGAGCCCCAGTGCTGGAAAAGCACAGTGGCTACTGACCTCAGAGCAAAACACACTCCAGAGATGGCTCAGATCTCAAGATGGCACCATGCTGCAGCAGCTTGGCTCACAGTGGGTGAGTAGGGGTGGGGAGTATACACCTTGTGCAACACAGCTGCATAAATTCCCTGCAGCTCTCCAAGATGGACTCGGGGCTTACAGGAACTATGGGATTCTTCTGTTTAAGGACTATAGGTGTTGGCAGTGGCAATGGGGCTGGGTGACAGTGGGGGATCTCCTGCTTATCCTTTCCCCACATGTGAAGTCTCTCCTGACTCCAGGTATATCTGATCTAGGCAGAGAAGATGAAGCTGCAGACAACAGGTACCTCCACCTTACCCTCCTAGACTTCCAATCACTACTCCTCCATCACACTCCAGCACTCTCCCTTCAACACTGTAGTCAAAATCTTAGCTGTTTATTCATTGCCTTGGTCCTTTATTGTGGTGGGAATGAATGCCAGGTGTCTCTAGTCAGCCATCTTGCTGACATCACTCTCAATAGCTTTATTTTGTAGATGAGTAATGAAGACTAAGAAAGGCAGCAGCAGAGTAAATAAGTGCCTTCTCTTGAGAATCAAATTCCCTGGGTTCAAATCTGCTGCTTCTTAACTGTATGATCTTGGGCAAGATACTTAACTCTGTAGGTCTTAGTTTCATTAACTTTAAAAATAAGCATTCCAAGAGTATCTGACTTTCTTTGAGATTGCTGTAAAAAGTAAGGGTAAAGTTCTTAATATAGTTTCTGAAAAAATAATAAGTATTCAATAAGTATTAGATATTTCAATGAGGCCACTTGCACAAGGTCAGGCAGCTAAAAGGAAAGCCCAGTCTATTGTGGGAGTATAAGACATTTGGTGTTTCTGCTGTGTATACCAAAGCATACTAATTATATTTAGTGATATTAATGATATTAATAATATCACTAAGTAATATTATCTTTTTGCCATTTTTCAAAAAACTAATTCAAAGACATATATTTGTATTTAGCATAATTTTTATTTCTCTGAATGCTCAGACTTCAATTTACAGTTTGGTTTTCTATTTCAGCAAAGCTCTCTCTTCAAAATATATACGCTAGGTACTGCAGTGCTTTAGGGCATTATTACAGACATGGGTTTTCAGTGTACTATTGAGTCAGAAATGCTGTTTAACGGAAATTACAGGTGATAGGCTGCCAAAAGAAAATAAATTTTTGCCAAACCTTGCATTCTCTGCGAATTTTTCAAGAGTGCAAAGTAAAAAATTTACAGAACACCCAAAGCTCTCTCAGGAGCCAGTGATGTAGCTATATATTATTTCATTGTAATTCAAATAAGTAGTAAAGTGAAATGTCATTTGATAGCATTTTCTATTTCTCCTTTATATTACATATTAGATTTATAAATATCAGACAAAAATTTACTCGTAGGTCCCATTATATGGAAAAGAATATTTTAATTGCTGGTTATTTATTATGAAACAAAATAAAATAAAATATGCACAGACACCCCTCACTTTTCATAGATTCATGATTTCTGGCTTCCTATATTCCTCATACATGTGTCAGCTTCAGAGGTAACTCTTTTTACTATTCCTTCCATGGAAAATTATAGTTGGTAAAAAATAGAGTTACAATAGTCGATTTTATAAGTTTTGCTCTTTCAGAGCAAATTAAGATAAGAAATTATCAGAAAATGAGTAGGGCCCAGGAATGGTGATTTAACAAAATATATGCTACACACATACACAGCACATTTTATGCTCTCTCTCTCTATATATGTATGTTATATATAAACATATATGATTTACATAAACACATTTATATATATATATATATATATATATATATTCAGTTAGAAGATAGGTTAGGCACATATTCCTCTTGGACTTAGGTGCCTTAGGCTGGATACCCCTTCTACCCCCGACAAAAGCAGAGGGTTGTGTGCAGTGCATTAATTTTGGAATGTGATTCTAAGGAATGGGATTGGGAACTTTGGAAAAATTAAATAAAGCAAGCCAATCTAAGATTGTATTTTTAAGCTGATCAGTACTGTAGGTAACTGAAGACCCTGGCGGAGTCCTACTGGAGACCACTAAGGAACTATACGGAATGCACTTCAGAATTGTGTGCCCAAAGGACAGAAAAGGGGAATATTTATCCACTGAATCCTGTCCCTATTGTCAATTCCCTCAAACTTCCAGGTTTGCATATATGTCAGAGTAGATTAGCAGATTTCCACAGGTGTTCCACATAACTGAGGTGTCAGAAAAGCACTAATACAGAAATCTAGAGATACATGGGACAACAGAGGTAAAGTGCTATCAAAGAGTAAAATGGGTGAATTGAAAAATGGCCTGAGAGGATGTGAGGTAGGACACAAGAGATATTAAATACAGTCCACTCCTTGCAGCACTCAGAGCCACACAGGTTCCACATTGAGTCCAATCTGTCACAGAGTCTTCAAGGAAGTGGGCGGCCATTACACAAATACTAAATGCAAAAGATTTAGTGGAAGAAGTTATGTGGCTCCTGTAACTGATTTCAAGTCTAGAATTGATAGTTATCATCTCTCTCTTCCATCACAGATTCTGTATTTCTCTCACATTTGGCCAAGCTCTTCAGTAGGTTCAAGTGGTTTGAATGGTGAGGTGACCTAGACCTTCATCCTCAAAGGGTCAGAGCCCTTAGTTGCTTTACCTTGTCAGGCTGTGGTTGCTACAGTTGCCCATTTAAGGTTATCACTTGACATTGAAGCACCAAAGGATGCCTCAATGAATCCCCTAGGAAGGACATACTCTATACTGCCTCCATTAATAGTTATAACTCTAGCTCTGCAAGGCAGCCAGGATCAATATCTCTTCTAACATCATGCTTCTATTTGCCTGCTGAACAGTTGACACAAAGAGTCATTATGACTAGATGGCTTTCATAGCTTCAGGTACCTCAGCTGCACCTCAAACCAGTCTACTACTCCATGAAAGTTTTAATAACTGTGAAGTTACTTATAGCAGAGTCATTACCACTAACAATGGGGTCCTTGTCACCAAATGCCCTGTGATACAATTCTAGATTCCCATCCTGATGAACTGCTTTCTAGGGCTACTTTAGGTAATCGCTGACTTAACCTGGGTTCCCCATAAAGCAAACATAGGACAATAACTTCCAAAAAGGCTGACTGTAGTTAAGTAATTCCAAAATAGAAAATTATGGAAATGAAGGAAAGATAATGCAAAAGTGTGTTACTAGTTGGCCACTGTTATGGGTAACCAGGGTGGAATCCTTTTAAGAGAACTTCTGAGGAGCTGTGTGGAAGGGACCATAGAATTGTTAAACTGATGGATGTAACAGAGAAGTATTTATCCATCAACTCCCACCCTCCTTGGTCAAGAGGTGCCCCATTGGGTGTTTCAGTCCCTTCACACATCCAGGGTAGTTCATGTGTGAGAATGGCTAAATGGGTGCCTGCAAGTGTTCCACACAGCAGAGGAAACAGAGAAGCCCTAGGGGCAGGAAGTAAGACATACACAGTACAGCTGAGGCAACTGGCCAGTCAGTTCACTGTATGCAACTGATTGCTGGAGTAAAAAGTTAGGCTGAGAGGATAGGAGGTGGGTCAGAAGAGCTATCTAGGACACAGTGAAATAAATGCTCTAATAAAGCAATGTGTAAAATACTATGGAAACTTACATGGAAGAGACAATCCTTAAGCTTTGAGGCATGAGAAAAGGGCTGATGGCTTGCTGTAGTTGCTTTATCCACTTGCTACCCTGTCTGTTTCAATATCAGATTAATTATGCTCATTATCTTCTGTCCCCCAGAAGCCTAACATTTAAAAAAGGAGCAAAAGGAGAAAAAGGAGGAGGATAAATTAAATATTTTTTTTCCTGTGGCAAAAACCTTTTTAACGTTTAAAAAAAGTAGTTTGGAGCCAAAAATAAAAAGCATATATTTCCCTTCAGACTGTGACTTACACTTTCCTGGAGCTGGGAAAAAGCATGAGAACTCACCTGAATAAATATGCACACTGTGTAATCTATTTAGGTGGTGAGAAGAGAGAATCTGCTTGACACTGCAGTGAACAATTCAAATCACAGCAAAGAAATGCATTTATGCATATTTTAAACAAAAGGATGATTATTCTTTCATGGTCCTGAAGTTGAAAAACAATTTGAAATGGCTATTACAAACACCCACCCTCAAATAAAAGTTTCTTGGATACAAGTTTCTAGGATATATCATTTGTACGTGACTAATGGACAAGCTTTCCGAAATTCTGTAGTTGATATGCATGTTCCTTTCAAAAGAAAATGTTTATATAATGTATTTTTGCTTGCTTGGTATTGGAAGAAAAGGAAATGTCTTATCTAGATGAAAGAAAGTTAAGAGATGTTTAAAAAACATCTAAACAAATTTTAAAAAGATACACATTAGGTTTGAGAAAGCTCACAAGCTGCAACATTCAAATTCAGTATTTTATATTGTTGTGATTGTATCTATCATATTTGTGCTTCATTTTTATCCACATTATAAATAGTTATGATTTATATCTGAAACTGTGATTCATAGTGTTTGATTCACTTCTAAAATCAAGATACTCTAAAATATATCTTATTTTTATTTTGATAGTTTTATATGCATTTATAAAATTATTCAGGTAATTTATAAATAAATCATTCTAGGTTATTTAAAATATGCAATTCCTATCCAAAACAGGCAGATCGTTTCTATATCAAATTAATTAGTTGCTATTGTCAGTTTTAAGAATAATTTCTCAATTTATCTAAGATGCCTAACACTGCCACCATGATGTGTAGTCAGGATACTTATAATACCTTTTGTAAAAGTCAGCCTTACACCAGCTCTCTTTTTAGACAGAGAACATATATAAGAAATGAGTAAGTTGATAAGCCACATTTAACCAGCACTAGTGATTGTTCAATGGAAACATATAAACTCAATGTAAACTTGAAGTTAATTCCATTTAATTTACAGCTTATTTTATAATAGTATTTTATTAAGGAATTAATTTACATATACTAAAATCACAAATCTAAACATGAGGAATGTTGACAAATGTATGCAGCTACATAACCATCATCCAGATCAAAATACAAAACATTTCAATCACCCCAGAAAATTTCCTCAGGCCCCTTTTCCATTCAATTTGAATTCCCCGCCCTCACTCTAAGCAGCCACTGTTCTGGTATCTATCATCAAATGCTAGTTTTGCCTGGAAGTGGCTTTAATATAAAAGAAATTAGATAGTATGTTATGTCTGGCTTGTTTTGCTCAACTTAATGTTTTTGAGATTCATACAGGTTGTTGCATATATCAGCAGTCCTTTTTTAAATGAAGAGTATTCCACTGACTATATTGCAGTTTGTCTATCCATTTTCCTATGGATGGAAATTTGACTTTACAATTTTGTGCTATTATGAATAAAGCTGCTATGAGCAGTCATTTTTCTGAGGTATATATCTAGGAATGAAATGGCTGAATCATAAGATAGTGCAGGACAGTGCTCTAGGTGTCCTTGGACAAACTCAACTGTCCCCTCTTTCTCACTTGTACTTCTCAAGAATAACTGTACTGTGTGCTGGGAATGTAACATCCTGGACTAAGTGACTCTGAGAAACACTGTGACTTTACAGATGAAATAATCTACAAAGAATCATATATTTTCTTGTTAATCATATACAATTTGCCACAGATACTATATTTTCAGTGACTTCTATGAAAATATTTGTTGTTGAAATGTATGTATGACATCTTAAAAAAATTGACATTTATTTTTTGTTTATCTTAAAAGGTATAGAGAAAAAATGATTGGTATGGTTATCTATTACTCCTGTATATCACATTTCTCTATTAGCCACAGGTCTGATTCCGGTTGTTTCCATTCTTTTCCAAGCAGTGTGTTAAAATTGAAAGGCTTGAAGTATTCTAGGCGATGGCTAAAAGCAAAGAAAAAGAAGGTGGGAATTGAAATGAATTATGCATTTGTGAAATAGTTGTCCTGAAGGGCTATTTATTTTGTCACATCTGTAATACGACAACATTCTATTTTAAGCAATACTAAAGGTAAGATATATTTTATATGTAGTTTTCTCACTCCAGCTATCAAACACTCAGCTCGGAAAACATTCACCTGCATCTCAAAGCACTCTTCTTCCAATTCTGCAAATAGCTCCCTCACAGCTGAAGGGAGAAATCAGTTCTCAAAACATGACTCATTCCATCCAGCTTTAAACAAATCATATCATGCTCTTGCATATGTTTTTATATTCAAACTTGGATATAATTTATATCAGTCATATAAGCAATTGTTTTAAAAAGTTTCAGTTCCATAGATAAAATAGACTTCTTAATTCCCTTCTCTGCCGAAGCAAGAGAGGTTAATGTAAAAGAGTATTAATCCCAGTTCTTTTCTTTCAAGGAAAACCAGTTAACTACATTAAGAAGCTTTCTCTTGTGGCTTAATGAGGAGAGAAAGGCTTAGCTAACATGCTGCAGTGGAGCCCCACTCTAGGAAGTCACTCTGCCTTGGCTCTGTCCTGGCCAATGTATAATCGTACTTCCACCTAAGATAAGCTTCCAAATAATGTATGAATGAAGAGCCTAAATACAGGAAGGTATTAGCTGATGAAGAGCCAGAGAGACATGACGTCTTGATATGAGGACCTTGAGTCAGTTGCAACTACATGTTTGTCTCATTCTGCCCACCTGGCCAGGATAAGTCAGTTTTTGAGTCACAATTGTCAATCCCAGAATAAGAGATTAAGGAAAAAACAGTAAAGGATAAGAAGAAGGAAGGGGAAAAAAAGACTAGGTAAAAGCTATGTCAGGATTGGGGAGAAAGGCAAAGGGAAAAGGGGAAAAAATATCAAGCAAAATAAAGAAATATGCTAGCAGTGATAAAGACAAGCATAAAGTAAGAGCATGACAGGAAGGAGAAGGCAAACAGGGAGAGGAAGGACAATGCAGCACATTCCACAGGTTAAAAGGCAGGAATGTCCATCTACCATAGTGCAATGCTCACTAGGATGTCTCTGTTAGGTTCTTCCAAATGCCCAGACTCACGCGATTACCGTGGCCATAGTGAGTATACCTAGAGAAATACAGAGCAGCAATCACAGCTTGCCCCAGGACAGCATCTGGCTTTCCTCCCTAAAGGAGTAGTCCTTGCAGAAGTCCATGAAGCATTCATAAGGCTGGCCAGGAGCTCTAGTCTGCCTATGTGAGAGCCACAGGTGCAAGGAAACAAGACTCAAATTGAGAAAGCATAGCAGATACCTTGGCTCAAATGCCTGCCGCCCCATGAGAGCAGTATCTCTTGGAATAACTCCAAAGCCATAGTTTCCAGGGTTCCCACAGGGAAGATGACTGTTACAGGGGAATCCCAAAGCCACGCTGTCTCCATCATATATTTATAATTCATCCAAAATTATTCTCAGTCCAGATGTAATTTACCACTTAAGGGTCATTTTTATCACAAGCAATGTTGCCTAGAAACATAGTTGATATTTTTATCCTTATGAGGTTACCAGAAGAGGAGAACTACAGAGATAACTGAAGATTAGATTTCCTTGTAACAGGGGACCGTTTGTTCATACCAGGAAACACTGATGCCTCTGGCCCTTTAGCTCTGAAAGAAATTTTAAATGAATTTGCGACCATACTTCTATATCAGCTGTTGCAACATTTACTTTTCTCACATGCAAACAACACTTTTCTCATACCACTATGGAAAAATAAGTGCTCTACTGACAGTAGTGAGAGAGATTATGTCAGTCCAAAGTTTACCAAGTATTTTCTGAGGACCATCAGTGAACATTGGACTCTACTAGGTACTTGTGCACATATATCGCCTTCTTTGATCAAAAGTGTTACTTTGGCTCCATTAAGAATTAATTTCGAAAAAACTCGTATATTTGGAACATATCTTCATTTATTTTCTACTTACAAATCAGGTTTTTGTCCTTGTTGCAGTTCATGCTGAGGTACAGGGTAAAGAGCTTCATAACTTCGTTGATCTTCTGATCCATGAATTGCAAATGAATTGAATTTTGTCACATTTGGTGGAAAATAACTCCAAGGGAGATAAGCTTTGCCTTCCCATTTTGTCTCACCTCTGGACACTCTGAATGATAAAGGAAGTTCTTGCTACAGAAACAACATGTGAAACACAAAAGATAAAATTGGGCTTACACTTTTAACATAGAAATACGTGTATTACTGTGTACGGAATGATTTTGCCTCCTATTTTTATTTACTTACTTTCCACACATTTCTTCTTCCAGAAAGTAAAAGCACTAAATGCTGTCCGTGGCTGTCAAAATTAAGATTCCTCATGAGTGTTTGAAAAACATAAATGTTATTTTCTTCACTATCCTTTATACATGGAATGTGTGTGCTTGCAACTAAATTTCCAAATAATTAAAAGATGCAGGCTGAGCATGGTGGCTTACGTCTGTAACCCAGCACTTTGGGAGGCCAAGGCGGGCGGATCATGAGGTCAGAAGATCAAGACCATCCTGGCCAACATGGTGAAACTCCATCTCTACTAAAATACAAAAAAAAAATTATCCAGGCATGGTGGCGTGTGCCTGTAGTCCCAGCAACTTGGGAGGCTGAGGCAGGGGAATCGCTTGAACCCGGGAGGTGGAGGTTGCAGCGAGCCAAGATAGCACCACTGTACTCCAGCGTGGCAACAGAGCGAGACTCTGTCTCAAAAAAAAAAGATGCAATATTAATATGAGATAATTATAGGGCGAGCCAGTGTGTTCAGTTGCTTAGAAATGACATCTTTGGGTTTACCACTCTTCAGACAACTGCCACCAAATGCATAAAGTTTCATGTTTAGATTGCTTTTTATATTCTTTAAAGAAACAATTATATAAAACATTTGGTTAGATGATACAAAGTATGAAAAAAGGTCAGAGAGATACCATGTTATTTGGAGTTTTTTATAAAACGAGTTTCAAAAACTAAAGCAAGCAACAATTTCCAAGTCTGAATTCAACAACTTTAATAAAGGTTAGTTCTGTAAGAAAACTATCTGGTAGCTCATTAGGAAAATAAAAAATGCAAAACATAGACAGTCTACAACTAGTCAACAGGCTAAAGATTTTAATCTTTGTCTATTTTTTTCACACACTGTCCTCAACCTGTCTGCCTCTTGTGTTTTCCTGCTTTCTAACATTCGTTCAGCATCATGTTTTCAAAAAGGAACACAGTATATTTTCAAAGAGAAATTCTAATAACAGTGTACAATTGGTACTAGCCAGGTCATTAAGAACCAAAGGATTTCATGTATTTGCATGAAGCAAATTCACTAACTCTAGAAAAACCTATATATTAAAACATTTCTATACAGGTACTCTTTTGAGAGCTTTTCAGGGAGGATTTCCTTCAGTAAACTAACAGAAGCCAAGTATTCTTTTCCATTTAAAAGTCTTCTGATTATTTTTATTGTTATTATGCAGCCTTAGGAGTTCATCCTAGGAGTAAAAATTCTTGCAAATAAAAAAAATTCTTCCTGTTGCTTTCTTAGAGGTTAATAAGCTGTTACAGGAAATGATTGCCTGAAGCAAAATTATGATTCTTGATTATTAACTATCCTGATACATAAGAAACCAAACTACTCTGTGAATTTTTTTAACCTTTAAAATCTATTAATTTTATACACAATGATTACTGTGTAATTTCTTAACAAAAGATAATCTAATTATTCTATTCATCTAGTGTTGTCATCACTTTATGAAAATGAACCAATATTATCATCTAATAAAATTAAAACTAAGGGCAAAACTTTAGGATATCCAAGTTCTTTACTGTTCTCTAGACAAATTATGAATGTTTGCCTTAGTTTTCTCACCTGTAGGGTAAAAATAAGCACACAATAGTTGAAATTTTCTTACTTCTCATGGCAGTTTATGAGAATTAATCATATTTTTCAATAACAAATTTTGGCACGTTAGTTGAAATGTAACACACAAAGGTATACGATTATTCTTCTTTAAAAACATAATGCAAACAGCTACACTTTTCTACATTAGATTTAGCTGAATATCAAAATAAAAGAAAATAAAAGAATATCTACAAATCTCATTTAAATCAATTGTTTGGAGCTCTCTGTCCAGCTTACAAAAGGAGCAATGGCTTCTGAATGTTAGGCACTGAGAGGCATTTAAACGGCATTTCAAATGAATAACTGCAATATAAAGAAATATTTCATTATTACTTTATTAATTTTAAATGTGCTATAATTTAGATAATAGGTGTACATCTACAGGAAAAAAGAAATAGTTTGCCAACCAGGTAAACAGGATTCCCAAGAGACAGTTAAACCTGAACAAAGAGAGTCCAAGGTTAATATTTTTAATGAGGCCGGGCGCGGTGGCTCATGCTTGTAATCCCAGCACTTTGGGAGGCCGAGGAGCGCGGATCACGAGGTCAGGCGATTGAGACCACGGTGAAACCCCGTCTCTACTAAAAATACAACAAATTAGCCGGGCGTGGTGGTGGGCGCCTGTAGTCCCAGCTACTCGGAGAGGCTGAGGCAGGAGAATGGCATGAACCCGGGAGGCGGAGCTTGCAGTGAGCCGAGATTGCGCCACTGCACTCCAGCCTGGGCGACAGAGCGAGACTCCGTCTCAAAAAAAAAAAAAAAATTTTAATGAGTCTAAGAAAATCTATATGTGATTTAGTTTTTAACCCTGGCGCTGAATGCAAAAGTGACACAGCATATACTTAATAAATGCATGATGAATAAAGAATGGAATACATGAATACATAATTATGTAATACACAAAAAGTTTCATCTAGTCATTTAAAAATCCCCTAAAAGAAACATTTTTATAAGCTAGCTCAATTAATTATATCCATAGCTCTCCTTTTATTTCTGAATAGCTATATATAATAATGCAAATTTATTGAGTAAATAATGAGAAAGTTTTTGTTTTATGAGTTTTCATTTTGAAAAAAATTATCTTCAAATTTATTAGAAAAATCTACATTACTGAACTGAAAATATTGACATAGGATTTTCAAACATTTAGAATATGAGTATATTCTAAACATACATTCTAAATATGTGCTCTGTACTTGAAACTAAGAAATCTATAAAAGTATATCATTCAAACAAATTCAGAGTGCCATTCTTACTAGTCAACTGGAATTAATGAGCTTTTACTATATCATTTATAACTAGAAAATAATACGTTCAAATTATGTAGTAATAAGTAAGAAAAAACATTTTATACTTACGGACAAAGTTCAACTTCTAAATACTGCTCAGTTATATCATTCAAGAAAAATGCTTCCACAACTTTTGAAAACAGAGATATAACATACTGAGATATGTAATACTGCTTTCCAACAATAAATAATTTGTTTATTCCTTTAGAATATAAAATGAATTAACTATTCTTAATTATAATACTATCCCCAATAGGAAAAAGAGCAAAAATAGACATTGCCTGGAAGAAGAAATATATAGGAAATAAATCAACAATTTTCTCACATATCAGATTGCCACATATTGAAAAGATTAATTAAAACTAGTGCTGGTCAGGTTGTAAAGAAATTAACATTATTACATAAACTTTGAGCCAGTTATCTTCTTCTAGGAATTTAACCTAAGAAAATAATCTGACAACTGGGAAAAAAAATGAGTATAATGCTATTCATTAGAGTACTGTTCAAAAATTAGAAATGATCTAAATGATTATCTCCTATTACATAAGATTATCTCTTATTCTCTAAATAAATCTCCTATTATACAGGAGAACTGTTAAGTAAATTATGGAATTCATGTATTCCATGCAATGGAATACAATGCAGCTATTAAAATCAAAGACACCATTAAATATTTGTTGATATAGGAAGATATCCATGACATTCGATAAGTCAGCTGCAGAATAGCAACCAAAATGTGCGTGACATTAAAACTGCATATGTGTCTATGTCTAGATGTCTGCAAAATGTGCACAAAAATGTTAATTACTGCATATCTGTGATTGCAGGAATTTAGGTAGGTCATCTTTCTTTTCTTTTTTATAATTTTCTGGAAATTTCTGAATATTGCTATTATTAAAATTGTTTAATTTTGAACATATATACATCTTTCTTGTAAATAATTAAAACAATATATATATGAAGTAAAAAGTCAAAGTCCTTTTCCTCCCCTTTGGTCTAAAACCTGCCAGACCTTTTCTGTGCTTCTACATACTATTTTGATGACTGAATAGTATTATTTTATAGAATATTATAACTTACTTAATCCTTTATGGATAGACATTTAGGTTGTTTCCAATTTTCCATGTGTTATTTTTATAATAAAATAGCTAAAACATAGATATAGTTCTGCCAGCAATTCAGAGAATCTTATTGTCCCTTTTTAAATCTTTTATCTAGACAAATTAGAATGTCTACTGTGATAGTTAATTGTATCTGTCAAATTAACTAGGCCATGGTATCCAGATATGTTGAAACATATTATTCTAGTTGTTTCTGTGAAGCCATTTTTTAAAGATGAGATTAACATTTAAATCAGTAGACTTTTAGTAGAGCAGGTTTCCCTCTATAATGTGGCTGGGGCTTATCCAATCAGTTTAAAGCCTTCACAGAAAAAAAGACTGACCTCCCCCAAGAGAGGAATTCTGCCAACAGACAGCCTTCAGATTTGAACTGCCACATTAACTCTCCAGCTGGCAGACTGAAGACCCAGGGAAGAGTGGACTCTCCAGCCAGTTGACTGAAGACCTAGAGAAGAGTGGACTTGCTAGCCGCCACAATTGTGTGAGCTCATTTCTTAAAATAGATCTGTCTCTCTCCATATATATAAAATAGATAGATACATACATACACACACATACTGTCTCTCACTATACATGTATGTGTGTATATCTCTCTCTCTCTCACACACACACACACACACACTCAGATGCACATATATATCTTCTGCTTTCTACTACTATACATGTATGTGTGTATATCTCTCTCACACACACACACACTCAGATGCACATATATATCTTCTGCTTTCTACTTTCCATCATTACCTTACAAATACTTTTGGAGCTTATCTGTATTAAAACACTATTATCAGATTCTGGAAATACCTTTATTAGCTTACAATCTACTCAGATATAAAGTGGAAAATTTTAATAAAAGTTCCAAAATGGAGGATGCATGCATTGCTACAGGAAAAAAAGAAAACAGATGTTTAGCTCAAAAAAATGGTTTAGTGAAGGATTCCTGGAGAAGTTGCTATTTAAGCTCTGTCTTGAAAGATGATTTGGAACTAGGTGAAGAATGATAGAAACAGCATTCTAGGGCAAGACAACAGTAAAATCAAGGGTACACAATTAGGAGATATTGTAGCTTATTGAAAGAACTATGAACAGTTCAGTCTTACCAGGCAAACCTTTCAATGTAGGAGGAGTTGGTGGTGCTCCAGAGAATAAGGGGCCAGGTCATGGAAAGTCTTATATAGAGATCATATTAAGAAGGACAAAACTTACCTTGAGAGGAAAAGGATCCTGAGAAGGTTTTTAGGTAGCTGAAGGATGAGTTTAAATTTTCATTTTAGATATAGCACTCTGGCTCCTAAGTGAAGAATGGGCTTAAGGGCTAAAAGACTATTTAGAAGGCTCTGCCCTAACCAAGGTAAAAGATGATGAAAGCCTAACTTTTGGCAAGGATAGTGGGAATGAAGAGGAGATACTGAGTTAGAGGAATATTTAGGAGGCAAAACTGATGGGACTTAGTAAATAAATCCAAATAATGGAGAGTGTCAAAGAAGGATATCTTAGAAAGATCTCACAATTTTTTAGATTTGGTGATTTAATGCATTGTTAGTACCATTTATTGATATTGGGCAATTAGGTAAAGAATTGGTTTATGAAAGAAGTAGGTGAGTTGAGGTTAGAATTTGTTGAGTTTCATGTCTGTAGTGCCTCTAGCAGGTAAGTCACATTAGTGTGTATTCCATTAGGAAGATGATATATACCAGTTTTGTATCAATAAAAGACAATATATGTTTAACATATGACAAATTAACACTGACAAAATGTGTGCTTACAAATGGCATAAACTAGACATATTGACTAGAAGATTCATCAAAATCTTCTTTGAAGAAATGGGACATGAATTAGATCTTGAACTATGCATTAGAGGCAGGGGGAATAGAATGAGAAGGTACATAGGTTAAGAGCTTTTGGTTAAATATGGTGGCCCAATTCATAAGTACGCTGAAAGCTTAAAGGAAGGGTTTGAACTTTATCCTAGGGATAGTAATGATTTATCATCTGGGAAATGGCATTATGAAGAGTATTTCAGAAAGATGAATCTGATAGCTTAATTAGGATACAGTAGAAGGAGATCATAGAGCAAACCTGAAAGTGTAATTTTATGTCATGTCTTAATTTGATATGTGAGATGAGCTGCCAGTATAAAGTAAAAACTACATTTCGTATTGAGGTTGATAGTGTTTCTACAATAAGTAAAACACTCCAGATCTTCCATAAAGAAGATTTATAAGGTTAGAGTGGTAATTTAAAGATACTTAAATACAAAACAGGAATCCTGAACTCTTCTCAGCATAGGTAACAGAAATAAAGGAAGAAAATAAGGCAGCAATAAAAAAATCTGGATTTGTGGCCAGGTGAGGTGGCTCACGCCTGTAATCCCAGCACTTTGGGAGGCCGAGGTGGGCGGATCACGAGGTCAGCAGATCAAGACCATCCTGGCTAACACAGTGAAACCCCGTCTCTACTAAAAATACAAAAAATTAGCCGGGCGTGGTGGCAGGCGCCTGTAGTCCCAGATCCTTGGGAGGCTGAGGCAGGAGAATGGCATGAACCCGAGAGGCAGACCTTGCAGTGAGCCGAGATTGCGCCACTGCACTCCAGCCTGGGCAACGAGCGAAGCTCCATCTCAAAAAAAAAAAAAAAAAAAATCTGGATTCGTAATTGCCATTTTTTAACTGTTTTTGTTACATAGTTAAAGTCACATAGGTAATGGAGAAAAAGTCAGAACGAGAGATTGGTAGGAAATATCAGAAACTGTACATGTCAATTGCTCAGAAGCACTTACTTCCCAACAGCAAGATAAAATAATAGTTCTGTGAGAGGTTATTATAAGAAGATTTATGTTTGCAATAAAATACAGTACTTCCACTTACCTTCACAATCCCACAGTTCATTGAAAGGTTTTCCTGGTTCTCCAAGTGGGGCTGGAGGATCGTTGAAAAATGGAGCACTAATGTCCATCATCACTCCTCTGTCACCTGGATTCAGCCTGATAAATACTGGCTCGTGCTTCACTGGAAAACCATCCCAAGTGTGTTCAATTTTAAAATCCATCTGAAGACTCTAAAAGAAAATATGTCAAAACAAACTCTTTAACAATATACACGTTTTCTTTAGTTGGAAATGAAATGAAAATTTCAATGCCAAACAGCAGACGGGAGTCAAAAGTCTATCTTGTGTTGTGCCAAAGCACGGACTCTGAGTTCTAGTCTAAAATAGGTAACTACTTCCTAGAGGTTTTAAAACTTCTAGATTTAACACTTTTTTATTTAACTTTGTTTTTAATTGCTGCCATAGAAACACTATCAATCTCAACATGAAAAGTGATAAAAGTGTTAAAAGTCTAGATTTGGCTCTAGTGCTGTTGTAAACAGTGCATCAAAATCATTTTTTAAATTGTAATTAAGTCTACTGCAAAAATTGTTAACATACTTAACTGTAACTATAAGCACCATGGGTTCTTATGTCATCCTTTGTCTTTTATTTATTGTAAAGTGTGCAGGTGTCTCAGTTACTGGATCCTCTGGGAATCAAGATCTTTATAATAAAATTCAATTTAGTTAAAAAAAATCTCCATAAATCAGTAGAAGCAGTGCTGTTAACACCTGTTCTTTTGGCCAAAATCCTTTTCTTCACGGGGGTTGGTGATGGGGAGTTCCAATCATTTAAAAGTTAGTAGAGTTGAATTTTGCCTTCCTTTGTCCCAGCATATACACTTTCAGTTTTAATATTTTAACGTTAAATGACTGCTTGCTTGGTTAATTACCTCTCTCCAACTGAAAAATGGGAACAGAATCTGCAATCATTTAAACTTTGAAATAGACTAAGTACCTACAAAAAAGCAGTTTTTGCATTTTAAATTAGCGTTCTAAGTATTCAATAGAAGGACATAGCATTGTAATGCGTTGATAAAAATCACATTTTTGAATACTATGGATTGGGCATTTTCTAAACATTGTCTCATTTAATTGCACTACAAACTTGCAGAGAAACTATTACTGTCTTCATTACAAATGGAACAGAGTTGTCCAAGGTCACGTGACTACTATATCTAGAAATTAAACCAATGTCAACAATGTTTTCCCAGATGAAGACATTTCAGGAATCTGCAAGGAGGTGAAAATTTTATTTTAGGAGTGGTGGACCCCCCAAATTATACCAGATCCTATGTTTTAACCAAAAGATAATCTCACTTAGTACCTGATAACTTTTCCAAACTGTAACTTCTTTTATCTGAAATCTTTGAATGCATTCCTTTGCTTCATAAGTTATTTACGGTCTTTTACTGTAACTAATGAAGTTACTAAATTTGGAATAAATTTAATTCAGTGAATATGTATTGAAAACCTACTACGAGCTAAGCAGTGGGAGATCCAAATGTACAAGCTCTGCGTAATATAAGAAATCCAAGACCTCTAAAAACCTTTTTCTAAAGCATATAGCTTTTACCAATTTTCACTATATGCTCACAAATTTTACTAGATAATCTCTAAAATTAAACAATTCTGGTATTATAACCCATTTGTAGACAGATCTTAAATAGCATGTCAGAAGAAATGTTCAGCAACTCATATTCTTCATTATTGATAGAAGCTCAATGAGTGATAAGACTATATAAATTGATTCTGATTTAAGTGGATTGTATGGAATAAAATAATAATAAATTTATTTTCTTTAGTTGAAACATCAAGGCACATTCTACAAAAAAATGCATAATCTTCTACCCTAAATTTTGGTAGTAATAAGTATCCTCATGCAGCATATAGGAAGAAATAAGAATAAATCAGGACGTTAGAAATGATGAATGACTGATTCTGACACCAATAGGCTGAGAGAAAATGCTATTCTCCTAATTTAGAGCTTGATAATTCTTGACAATTTTGGCAATATATACCTTAGCTACTAGGAAATTCTGGTAGATTCACTTATTCTTCATACAACCACCAAATCCACAAAAATTCTGCATACATTAAAGAGATCCCTATCTTAATCAGTGGGTTTCCAATAGGGATTTATTAATTCCCAGCACATTCAGGCAATCAATTCTATGTCTAAATGGAATAAAACCATATCCAGTGATATCCAGTGATATGCTACTAAAAGCGGCCTATCATTTCCATGCACACATGGTGGGTCTCATGGTCAGAGTGAGGTAGACTTTATAGCAGGTGTGTCCAATCTTTTGGCTTCCCTGGACCACACTGGAAGAAGAAGAATGTGTGTCTTGGGCCACACATGAAATGCACTAACACTGACAATAGCTGACGAGCCAACAACAACAAAAAAAATCACAAGACAATCCATAATGTTTACGAATTTGTGTTGGGCTGCATTCTAAGCTGTCCTGGGCCACATGTAGCCCATAGGACCTTGAGTTGGACAAGCTTGCATAGGTTTCAAATTACTTCAAAATGTAATTTTATCTGGAAGATAAGAAGTAAAAGATAAAAGCAAAATTATCATTGTTAAGAATTAGGTAGTGAGTACCTCAAACCTTTCTACTGGTTCCTTCTGCTTTCCCCCCCTAAGGTTTCTTTGAGCATTATTTGAAAATTACTGCTAAAAATAGTGACTAGACTTCCACAAGTAGGGAATAGTGCATGGCTGATCAGTCCAAAGACAGAATAAAATTTTGGCTTTAATTGCATAAACAACGTTCGTTTGTTATTGCAATGACAAATTTGTTTGTTTTTTTAAAACTTTACATCGCTTAAAGAACATTGACGTCAATCTAAGTATGCATAATATTTATAAAAATTAACCTAAAAAGTATAGTCCGTCTTGCCCAGTAGTTAACAGTCTAGTTTAAAACTAACACAAGCTAGAGACAGATGATTCTCCTTCAGTAATCTTCTGAGATTTAACCCCTACAACCTTTCAATTTCTTTGTATTGAACATGTGTTCATTAAGTAAAGACAACTGAATTGTCAATGTCCTTCACGTCTTGGGCTAGCACTCCACTCCTGGTCATTCTCTATTAACCTGTACACTGCTCTATTCCTATTCTTACATGGCACTTACATGGCATGACATATTTGTTTATTGACTCCCTGAACCCTGATAGAATGCCTATAAGTGATGGTTACTATTTATTTGTTGAGTGAATAATTTTTCTAGTCCCCAGATCTAACACTCTAGATTTTGTGCAGGAGAAACCTACTGTGTTCGTGGTATCATCATCTCATTTAACACTACATATCAGATCAATACAATGGCTAATAACAAAGATAATAAACCCAGAAATTCCCTTCAATTTAGTTTATCAAGCATTTATTAAGCACTCATCTTATTTCAGGTACCATACCAGATGCTGCGGAAATAATATATAATAAGTCTACAGGAGTTTGGGATGGTTCTCATGCAATTAATCAATGAGGTCCCCATTTCCATTATCAGTTGGTTCATTTTGCAGTCCAATTTAATTCAGTGGGATCCTTATACCAAAGTAAGTTTTACATGAATCAAAGATTTAAACATAAAATCAAAATCATATAAAAACAAGAAATAAAAAGAGAGTTAAATAAAATCTTATAGTAGTAAGGTAGGAGATGAGCTGGACTTGTTTTCTGAGCACCAAGGCCCCACTGATTGAAACAGAATCTTATCAAAACAAGATGCAGCAAAGAAACTGGCCACAACCAGCTAAAACCAAGATGGCAACAAAAGTGATCTCTAGTTGCCCTCACTGCTCATTACACATTAATTATAATGCAGTAGCATGCAAAAAGAAACTCCCAACAGTGGCATGACAGTTTACAAATGCCATGGCAACTCCTAGAAGTTACCTTATATGGTTTTTTTTTTTTTTTTTTTTTTAATATTAGGGTTTAGGAAGTGCACAATGTGCAGGTTTGTTACATATGTATCCATGTGCCATGTTGATTTCCTGCACCCACTAACCTTATATGGTTTAAAAAAGGGAGGAACTCTCAGTTCTGGGAACCCTTCCTACTTTTCTGGAAAATGCATGAATAACCCACCCCTTATTTAGCATATAACCAGAGCATTGTCGTGTATACAGCTGGCCAACAATTCATGGGAGCTGCTGCTCCTACTCTGTCTATGGAGCAGCCATTTTCCTGTACTTTGTTGCTCTGATAAACTTGCTTTTGCTCGCGAATCCTTTCCTGCATGAAGCCAAGAACCCCTCCTGGGCTCAGCCCCAAATCTGGGCTTTCCCTGCATTAGTAGAGAAAACCTTTTAAAATACAAACCAAAACCCAAACATTTTACTACATAAATATAACAAAACTAACATGGATGCAGCTGGAGGCTATTATTCTAAGCAAATCAAGGAAAGTACAGAAAACCAAATACCACATATTTTCACTTATAAGTGGAAATTAAACATTAGGTACTCATGGACATAAAGATGGCAACAATAGACACTGGGGACTACTAGAGGGGGAAGGGAAGGAAGGGGCAAGGGTTGAAAAACTAACTACTGGGTACTATGCTCATACCCAGGTGATGGGATCATTCGTACCCCAAATCTCAGCATCATGCAATATAACCATGTGACAAACCTGCACATGTATCCCCTGGATCTAAAATAAAAGTTGAATTTTTTTAAATAATAAATAAATAATAGTGAAAAAGCAAAAACCTCCTTCCCAAGTTCCTTTCACCCCAAAAGCCTATCATTAACAAAATCAAAAGTCTGGGAAAAAGTATATGCAATTCATACTTGATACAAATAACTAATTTCTTTAATGCACAAAGAGCTCCTAGAAATCAATAAGGAAAAGACCAACATTCCAACAGAAAAGTGACCAAAAATTATGAACAGCCAGTTCACAGAGAGAAAATGCAAAATGTTCACTTATAATGACAGAAATGCAAACTAAAACCACAATAAATTACCATTTTTCACTTAGATTGGCAAGGATCAGAAAGTCTGATAACATGCTGTGTTAATGAGGGCATTGAGAAAAAAATCATATATTGCTAGTGAGGCATAATTGATACAGCCTCTGTGAAGAACAAAACGTCAATATCTATCAAAATAAAAATGCAACTAACCTTTGACAAAAATAATTCTAGTTCTAGAAGTTACTATACCTGCACATATTCAAAATGACATAAGCGTTGAGGATATTTGTGGTAGCATTGTTCATAATAACAACATGTTGGAAGCAACTTAAATACCCATCAGTAGAGGACTGGTAAAAAAAATTATGCTATACCATACAATGAAACACTGTATAACTGCTAAAATGAATGAGGCAGCTCTAAATTAACATCTATGCTAAAATATGTTGTGAAGTGAAAAAAAGCAAGGTGCATTTATTTAATAAAAAGGAAGCTTATTTGCATATATGCTTGTGAGTCATACACTATCTCAGGAAACATCCAAGAAATGAGTGGTAACGGTGGTTGCTTCCCTGAAGGGAATTATCTGCCTGCAGATATGGGAAGGAGGAAGGCTTCCTTTCAACTTCATCACTTTTTAAAAACCTATCTGCATTTTATACTATGACAGACATGCATTACTATTTTAAGGTAACTGAATAGTTTAAAATTATTTTTTGGCCGGGCGCGGTGGCTCACGCCTGTAATCCCAGCACTTTGGGAGGCCAAGGCAGGCGGATCACAAGGTCAGGAGATTGAGACCATCCCGGCCAACATGGTGAAATCCCGTCTCTACTAAAAATACAAAAATTAGCTGGGCGTCGTGGCACGTGCCTGTAGCTCCAGCTACCAGCCACTTGGGAGGCTGACGCAGGAGAATCGCTTGAACCCGGAGGCGGAGGTTGCAGTGAGCCGAGATCGCTCCACTGCACTCCAGCCTGGCAACAGAGCAAGACTCCGTCTCAAAAAAAAAAAAAAAAAAAATTAAGTCCAATTTAAGGCTGGGTCTTTTAAAAAGAGTATGGTGGCTGCCTCTTCTCCCCTTTATATTATATATGCTGAACGTTTCCGAAAAGTCATAATGCACATTATCAAGATGATTACTGTCCTGCAATGCAATTTAAAGTTTGGCTGTTTAGACTTTCTTAATACAATATTTATTGTTACTCTGTATGTTTCTACTTTTAACCTCTATTCTTCAAATTGCTCTTAAAACAAGTTAAAAAAATAAATTTTCAATTACTCTGATTGCTTTATCTTTACCTGGAAAGACCTCTAAAAGGAAACGAAGGAAGAGAAAGGAGACCGAACACTGCAGCGTTAAGAACCCAGGAAAAGAAAAAATGTCCACAAAGTTTAAAAGAAATAAGTTATGGTAAAGGTGTTTTCTCAACCAAATGATCTGCAAGGAAAATTTCCAAATTCCTCTGCTCAACAAAAATTTCTTTAGTTTTTCTACAATAATGATTTCTTTTCAATTTCCATAGCTCCCCGAGGCCCCGCCCATTTATCAGAGAAACGGAGAAATGAGGAAGTCAGCCTGAAAGGGGGAGTACGCTCACTTAGCAGGAGACAGCTGAAAAGTAAAATACTTTTCAGTATTTTCCAGAGATCAAGCGAAAGACAAGACCTGGCGACGACGAAAGGAATGTCAGAGAGAAGAAGGAATAACTAGAGAACACAGACCACGAAGCTTTTCTCAAACACTGGCTTCCTCTTTTTAGCCGAGGTCACAGGAGAGGGCTCGGCTTTAGACTCCACCCAGCTGCCTACACGTTCTGGGGGAGGGGCTTAGAACACTAAAGCTGAGACGCTTGATTTTTCTAGGAAAGAAAGACGTTGAAGGGCCACACATGAACAACTGAAGACTTCTAATCGTTCCACTAAAGTTTGAGTGGTTTCCTAGAAGAAGGAAGGGTGATTTAGAAATATAAATACTGTGCAATAATTTGAAAATCAACTGTAAATCATTAAGATTACAATATAACATATACAGAAATATTTCATTTAATACAACTAAAGGCTAACTGGCTATATAAGCAAAAACTATAAATTATATTATACCAGCTATAAACTATATTATACTATACTCCTGGGGAGGCATGTTCATAGCAGTTAACAATTGTGAAATTAGAACCATACTGCCTGGTTTCAAATCTCAATTCAGGCACTTGCTAGCTGTGTGATCTGTTCTGGTCCTTGCTTAAACTTCTAACTTTGTATTCTTCCTGGTACTTTGCACATAGTACTTGGTGCTCAATGTCAATTGATCAACCAAATGAATGTTAGTGAAATGTCACTAATTTTCAATCTATACAACTTTAGGGGTTTTCTTTATTGCAGAAAAGTCATATAAAAACATTAAATGGTGGCTTGACAAGAGTTACACACCAACTACGTACATTTCCGCTTGTCATTCCTTGTATTCAATTTATACTAATAGATACTTTTCATGAACATCCACTGAATTCTTTTATTCCTTCCACCAGATATTTAATCAACTCTGTGTTCCAGGTATTATGATGGAGCCTGGAGACAAACTACAAAACATGATAGATAACGCAGGAAGGAGCATGAAGTAAGTACTAAGGCGGCACCCACCTTGGGAGAAGTGGATAGAGAACTCAGGAGATGTGAAAAGGAGAAACATGAGAGGGGATCCTTTAAGGATAAGTGAAATAATCACAATTTTGTTTCCTAATGATGAAACTTATGTTGAAAATACTCATTAAAATTCAACTACTAAAATCTTGTAACACAAACACAAACGCAAAAACAAAAAATTATCATGATCATAATTATGATCATGTAAGCTAAAAAATTCGAGTGCAGACATAGAAGTTTTCACCTGAGATATTCATTTTATGTAAATACCACTCATTAATTACAGCCAGAAGGTATTTGCTTCCATCCAGTTTGGGTGTAAGTGTAAAGTTAAGTCTATAATTATTTATTTGGTGCCAAGTAGAAATACAATATGACAATATACAAGGTTCAAATGTGGGAGAAGTTACAAGCAAGTCCTTGGAGAGTCAGTGAGATGTTTATGAAGAGTCATATACTGAACTTCAAAAACGAGTTGGACCTTGCACACTCAATTTTCCCTTTACACAAAAAGTTTTCGTGTAAACCTTATAGCTACTAAAAATCAGAACAAGTTCAATTATCACCGACTCAAAGCTGGATTAGACCTTTTCAATGATTATTAAGCTACACATCCATATTTAACAGCTAGTCTTTAGAGGAAGGGACCATCTCATTGTATTAACAGTGAGTATTGAGTAAGGCCTTCAGATGCCTAACTGCATATATTTGAATACATTTTTTAAATATCTTAACACATATCGCTAAGGTTACTTTGTTTATATGACATTATGAGTACGGGACAACAAAACTGTTAAGCTGTTAAACAGAAAGCCAAATCAAGCTGCATCTATGACATGCCTGTTTAGTGAAACTTTACTTCAGTCCATAAAAATACAATTTATTAAAAGCACAAAACTAGTGGCTAGCTTCAAGTTAACATTTTTGTTGCTAGTGGTGAGATTTCCTCTAATGTTAAATGACAGTTTTTTTAAAAAAAAATACGTTTTAAGTCCAGACAAAATTAATTTTCAAAAATGAAAATTGTAATCTATCCACAAATGTAAGTTTTACCGTTTTGTTTTTTGCAAAAAAAAAAGTACCTTTTATCTTTCCTTATATTTGAGGAAACAAGCTTATCTTTGAAGAAGTAGCTGCTGAATTTGCAAGATCTTTTGAGTACTTCTAACTACACGCTTTATTACTACACAGTTAAATATTTAAACTACAGTTGTCTCCTTTGTCTAAAGACCCACAAAGACCAAGAAGGTACTTACCTTCTTGAGATGACCAAATCCAAACCCAGAACTCCTCCAGAGGAGCCTTGGTGGGAGATTCTGAAGACGCCAGTCTGGCTTCTACCCCTAGCCGCAGGAACCTGCATCCTTTACTTAGTCCAGAAAGGCTTAGTATATTAGTAACCCAAAGATAGTGAGGGCATTTAAACTGTGTATTTCATTCCCTACTCACGTTTGCATTTTGGTTTTTGTTTGTTTGTTTTAAAAAGGTTGGGCCTCACCACCTGGAGACACTGTCCCACCAGTTTGGCCGCCGCGCCAAGCCGGTGGCTCAGCCCGCCGTTATCCAGGTTCTCACGACTCCTCCCATTGCTTGACAGCCAGCCAATAGCGTGCTAGGACTCTAGGACGCGCGATGGCGTAAGCTCCAACGCCCGCGTGATGACGCAAGCGGCGCCACCGTCTCCAAGGAGTGGTCCGGGGCACCGGTTTCAAAGTCGCAGGGCGGGCCGAGTGGACTTCCGCTACTGGCCTGGGGCTTCCCAGCCGTCTTGGCGTCGTCCTCTCCAACCCCCGCCGCTCCGCGTAGAACGCAGCTCTCAGGCTGCCTTCCAGTTCCTGCGGCACTCTCCTAGGTGGCCCGACGAGACCCAGAGTGACCCGCGGGACGCCTGTATCGACCGCGTCCTCTTCCCACCAGGGTGGGATTCGGTTGAACGTGGAGCAGAATTCACTTGGCGCGTCCCCAGCAATCTTCAGTCTCTCACCAGGGTCAGGGACTCGTCTGGGGCGCGGGGGAAGGAAGCGTGGCGGGGCTGTAGATGCCGCGTGAGCAGGATGCAGATTGCACCGCTGGAGCGCTTGACAACCAACCGAGCGTTGGCTTAGTTTTGTTTTCCCGCACAGCAAGCTCTCTTTCAGAGGAAGGTAAAGGTGGTGAAAGCTCCAAACTAAAATTGTATCGAAATGGCTACAGAAATCGACTTTCTGAGAGAGCAAAGTAAGCTCCGTGTTTTTTTGAGACTTCATATTCATATACAATGTTTAATATCGTCGTCGTTGACCGACAAATCTTTTGAATGCTGGTTGGGTACATGTAAATTGGTAAAGAGTTAAAGAAGTTAGTTGCAGGAAAAAAAAAGCTTGATGGTATACATGAGGATGTGTGTATATTTAAGCAGAACCGTGTGGTAGTACTTGTAGCTTACACAGAATTCTACTAGACGCTAAACATGTTTGTTATGCTCCTCTCGTGCTCTGAAGATTAGAAGGCTAATGGCCAGCAGGAGTTTCCAAGTGTGCATTTAAAATCTAGGGGCACAGCTCTCTGGCCATTTATTCAAAAGATGTTTATTGTACTCCTGTTTCTATTATGTACCAGACACTGTAGAAGAATAGCTGCTGCAAAGATAAACAGGACAGTTTTTACCTCCAAGAATTTAATTTGGAGAGGGAAATGTATTCCAAAATATATTGAAGTGGCAGCAACTGCTGGCTCTTTTGCCACAGTCCCATACGGTTGTTGGAATGATTAAATGAATATTAAAATATGTAAAGGATTTAGAATAGTATCTGATACATTGTGTTAAACAAATATTAACTATTACACGATTATTATTAAAATATGTTCAAGGAAGGTGCTATTGGGCTGAAACGTGCAGTACCAATATGAATTTACTATATGAAAAACTCTAGGCGTCCCAAATAGAACAATATTTGTGACACTGAGGGGATTAGGAATATGCTTTGTTAAAGACTTGCAGTAAGGCTGGTTTGAATGTAATATTGATGTAAATTGAATTGGAATATTTATATAGGGAAATGGCTAGTGCAGTCGAAGGCGTAGAAAGGGGCTGGATAGTGAAGGGCCCTGTCTTCTCTGTGCTAAGGAGTTTGGACCATTGCATGGGTTATAGGAATTCAATTGAGAGTGGCATGATCAAATTGTAATTTAGAAGGCCCGGTCTGATTTTTATGGGGAATATGCATTATAGCAGAGTGCAGTTAGTTGTCTACTGTCATCATTCAGGTAAGAAGTAAACTAAGTTGGGCACAGGGAGACTGGAGATCAGGGGATTTGAGAGAAAGAGGTAGAGGGCAACTTAGTTTTTGCTTGAGCAACGGGGAAGTTAGGAAAAAGGTAGTAAGTTCCATTTTGGTAGCATTATAGACCAGTGGTTAAGAACTCAGTCAGCCTCTGGATTTAGTCTGTCTGGGCTCACAGCCTACCTCTTTCCAGGTCTGTGACCTCGAGCAAGTTTCCTAGCTTTTCTGCACCTCAGTTTTCTCATTTATATGAGTATAAGAACACAAGAATCCTCTTGAAGTTGTGAGACTTAAATGAGATGATGAAAAAGCATTGAGCATAGTGTCTGGCACATATTAAGTGCGTGGTATATGTTATCTAAAATAATTAATGACACTATAATGACACAATAACATTAGCATTATTTCTTAGGTTTGCAGTGGGAATATCCCCTCCCCATAGGAACAGCTAACTGGCCACCATAAGAGTGGTGTGGGACGGGAATTGGTTGATGAGGAGTTTGGCTAGAGTCAGGATAGTACTTGAGGCAGTCAGAAACTATTAATTTTATAAGAATGATCCAGCCAGAATTCTTAGATAAAACTGAGATCCAAATACCAGGAGAAAACAAATAAGACAACTGAAGCATAGTAACATTTTTTGAAAAATGAGTGGTATTTAATAGTTCCACAGAAGACAAATTGAGTGCAAGAAGGAAATCTCAAGCAGAAGGAGCAGAAGAAGGAATGGTTCAAAGGCTTAAAATAACTGATTTTATTCAGGAAATCGGAGCATAGAATGGTAGCATTTGCATGAAGAGATAAGAATGAGAGTTGAGTGTCTGTGTCGCTCTCCTTTTTTCTTTAACTGGATTTTGCATGCCATTTGAAGGTGGTGGGTTATTCCATTAAGTGACCCACCTAAATACCAGCCCAGATAAAGATAGATGGCTTGCCTTCTTTCCACCTGCCTCTGACTTTTTTACACTGATTTCTGTTGATCTTGATTGTCTCTTTGTTCCATTTGGATTTGGGAGCCTAGGTCAAGACCATTTGTTTTGGTACTTCTCAGCTGGCAACCCCACATGACATTTCCTCTGATAATTACTATTTCAGCTTTACATATCATAACGACAGGCAGCTCCACACTCAACCAGGCTACTAGTAGAGTAAGCTTGTAGCATATTTGCTGTGCACCATTCTTCCACCTTTGTCCGGGAAAGATCATTTAGTTTTTAGGAACCTTTTCAAAGAGGTACTTGTATTATCAATCTAAGGAACTAAGAATTCATTCATGAGTGGGGTGTGAGACTCACTGGCAGATTGGTGATGGACTCATTTTTTTCTTTTCATTCTCTTAACAGTGGTGGAGCCAAACATTTTTAATTTTGATGAAATTTAATTCATCAATTTGTTCTTTTATGAATTGTGTTTTTGGTGTCATAAAAGAAATCATTGCCTAACCCAAGGCTGCAAAGATTTCTTCTATGTTTTCTTCTAGGAGTTTTATAGTTTTAGGTTTCACATTTAGATCTATGGTTCATACAGTTAAATTTTATACAAGGCATGAGGTAAGGATCCAGGCCACTTTTTTGCATTGGATGCCCAATTGGAAAAACTACCCTTTCTCCATTGAATTACCTTTGCTCCTTTGCAGTTGTTTATATACGTATGGATCTATTAATGAACTCTATTCTTTTCCACTGATTTATTTATCTGTCTGGACACCAGTACCCCCTGTCTTAATTATTGCAGCCTTATAGTAAGTTTTAAAATAAAATTGGTTCTTCTTTACATCATCCATCGATGTATCTTTTTAAATTTTCTTAGCTATACTTTGTAGTTTTTAATATTTAGGTTTTGCACATCTTTTGTTAGATTTATGCCTATGTATTGAAATTTTTGATACTACTGTAAATGGTATTATTCTTTTACTTTCAGTTTCTGATTTTTCGTTGCTAGTATGTAGAAATAACATTTCTTTTTTATTATTATACTTTAAGTTCTGGGGTACGTGTGCAGAACGTGCAGTTTTGTTACATAGGTATACACGTGCCATGGTGGTTTGCTGCACCCATCAACCCGCCACCTACATTAGGTATTTCTCCTAATGCTATCCCTCCCTTAGTCCCCCACTCCCCAACAGGCCACAGTGTGTGATGTTTCCCTCCCTGTGTCCACGTGTTCTCCTTGTTCAGCTCCCACTTATGAGTGAGAACATGCGGTGTTTGGTTTTCTGTTCTTGTGATAGTTTGCTGAGAATGATGGTTTCCAGCTTCATCCATGTCCCAGCAAAGGACATGAACTTATCCTTTTCTGTGGCTGCATAATAGTGCATGGTGTATATGTGCCACATTTTCTTTATCCAGTCTGTCATTGATGGACATTTGGGTTTGTTCCAAGTCTTTGCTGTTGTGAATAGTGCCGCATTAAACATCATGTGCATGTGTCTTTATAGTAGAATAATTTCTGATTCTTTGGGTATATACCCAGTAATGGGATTGCTGGGTCAAATGGTATTTCTGGTTCTAGATCCTTGAGGAATCGCCACACTGTCTTCCACAATGGTTGAACTAATTTGCACTCCCACCAACAGTGTAAAAGCATTCCTATTTCTCCACATCCTCTCCAGCATCTGTTGTTTCCTGACTTTTTGATGATTGCCATTCTAACTGGTATGAGATGGTATCTCATTGTGGTTTTGATTTGCATTTCTCTAATAACCAGTGATGATGAGCATTTTTTCATATGTTTGTTGGCTGCATAAATATCTTCTTTTGAGAAGTGTCTGTTTATATCCTTTGCCCACTTTTTGATGGGATTGTTTGCTTTTCTCTTGTAAATTTGTTTAAGTTCTTTGTAGATTGTGGATAGGATCTGACCTTTGTCAGATGGATAGATTGCAAAAATTTTCTTCCATTCTGTAGGTTGTCTGTTCATTCTGATGATAGTTTCTTTTGCTCTGTAGAAGCTCTTCAGTTTAATTAGATCCTATTTGTCAGTTTTGGCTTTTTTTGCCATTGCTTTTGGTGTTTTAGACATTAAGTCTTTGCCCATGCCTGTGTCCTGAATGGTATTGCGTAGGTTTTCTTCTAGTATAGTTTTAGGACTTACATTTAAGCGTTTAATCCATCTTGAGTTGATTTTTGTATAAGGTGTAAGGAAAGGGTCCAGTTTCAGTTTTCTGCATATGGCTAGCCAGTTTTCCCAACACCATTTATTAAATAGGGAATATTTTCCCCATTGCTTGTTTGTGTCAGGTTTGTCAAAGATCAGATGGCTGTAGATGTGTGGTGAGAAATAACATTCTTTAATATTCTGCTCTGCAGCTTTGCCAAACTCATTCATTAGCTCTAGTAGTTTTGTAGAGTCTATCAGTAGTTTTATGTAGATAATCTTGTAATCTGAAAATAAAAACAGTTTTATTTCTTTCTTTTCAATTTGGATGCCTTTCATTTCTTTTTCTTGCCTTATTGCAGCAGCTAGAATCTCTGGTACAGTATTGAACAGAAGTGGTGGGAATACACATCCATATCCTGTTCCTGATCTTATGGGGAAGGCATTCGTCTTTCAGAATTAGGTATGATACTAGTTGTAGGTTTTTCATAGATGTTCTTATGTTGAGAATGTTCCTTTCTATTAATTTGCTGAGAGTTTTTATCAAAATAGATGCTGGATTTTTAAAAATGCTGTTCTGCATCCATTGAGATTATCAGATATTTTTCATTTTTTGTTTGTTAATAGAGTAAATTACATTGATTAATTTCAAATGTTAAAACCACCTTGGCTTTCTGGGATAAATTCCACTTGCTCATGATGTATAATCCTTTTTCTATATTGTTGAATTTATTTTATAAATGTTTGTTTAAAATTTTAGTGTGTTCAGAAGCTTTTTTTTTTCTTTTTGGGACAGGATCTTCCTCTGTTGCCCAGGCTGGAGTGCAGTGGCACAATCACAGCTCTTTGCAGCCTTAACCTCCTGGGCTCAAGCGATCCTTCTGCCTCAGCCTCCTAAGTAGCTGGGACTACAGGCACGTGCCACCATATCTGGCTAATTTTTTTTTCTTTTTGTAGAGATAGGGTCTCCCTATGTTTCCCAGGCTGGTCTTGATTCCTGGACTCAAGTGATCCTCTTGCCTCCCAAAGTGCTAGGATTATAGGCATGAGCTATCGTGCCCAACCTATGAAGGTTTTTTGCTTTTCTTTTTTTTCTTCCTTTTTTTTTTTTTAAATTTGCTCAAGGGTCTCACTGTCACCCAGGATGGAGTTAATGGCACACTTGTAGCTCACTACAACCTTGAACTCCTAGGCAGAAGCCCTCCACCTGCCTCAGCCTCCTGAGTAGCTAGGACTACAGGCATGTGCCACTGCTCCTGGCTAATATTTTTATTTTTTATTTTTTGTAGAAGCCGGGTCTCCCTTTGTCACCCAGGCTGCTCTTGAACTCCTGGCTTTAGGCAGTCCTCCCACCTCAGCCTCTTAAAGTGCCTTTTTTTTTCCTTCCCAATATTTTTGTCTGGTTTTAGTATCAGGTAATGCCAGCCTCATAGAATTACTTGGAAAATATTTTGTACTCTTCAACTTTCTGTAAGAGTATCTATAAAATGATATTATTTCTTCCTTGAATATTTGATAGAATTCACCAGTGAAGCCAACTGGGCCTGAAGTTTTCTTTGTGGAAAGGTTTTAAATACAAACTCAATTTCTTTAATAAATAAAGAGCTATTCAGTACTCTGTATTGTACTCGAGAAGAACCTCTGCAGGTCTCACGTTCCCTAGGGTTCTTTCTCTGTGCAGTCTTCTATCCTTTGTCCTGCCAATTCTAGTTCACTTAATCTCCACTACTTCTCAGCTCCACCTCTTAATAAGAGTCCAGTGGTCTCCACTTGCATTTCCAACCCTCATGTCATGGCCCTGGAAAGTCTCTTAAGTCATTAAGGTGGGGCAATCATAGGGCTTACCTCATTTGTTTCTCGTCTCTGATTATCATTGTCTGATGTCTAGTGTATTATAAGGTATTGATGATTTTTTTGCTTGCTTTTTCGTGTGTGTCAGGCAGAAAAGTGGTTGCCCTACTTTTTGATGTCTTAAACTCAAGTATCTTACTCCTACTATAACTGTTCTTTGACTTCCTCAGACCTCTATCCTTTGAGCCCTTCATTTTCTTTACCACCTTGACTGCTTCCCAGTTTGTTTTTACTGGTGTCTTTTACAGGCTATAACCATTGCCCATTAGTCCTTCTGCTCTTGTCAGTAATCTTAATATGATTATGCCCCTGCTTTTCTATGGCTGATGCCCAGTAACACCTCATGCCATGATTGGTTGGTTTGCCTTTACAGTTCTCATACCGAATGCTGCTTAGTACCTATAGATAGCTGAACCCTCTGGATAAGTGCCTTCACAAAGTCAAGGTTAACAAAGCTAGTAGGTGACTGAGCTGGGATTTGAACCCAGGCAGTCTAGTTTCAGTGTCTCTTTTCTTAACTACTACACAAAAAGCATACTTGCAAGAAAGGAAAACTGTAAACCGTTTTACGTATGCATGTTGGAACTAAAATCCAAAATAAAATATTAGCAAATTGAAACTAACAATGAATGTGTATGTGTGTGTATATGTATACATACATACACTAGCATCTTCATATATCCAGGAAATGCAAATTAAACAAGTGAGATAAGTACTTGTAGAATGAAGGAAATAATAGCATTTAAGTTACAGTAAAATTTTCTCCAGATTATAGTCAATCTATGAAGATTGAAAGTGTTTCCCTCATTATTAATACATAATTTACTTATCATTTTTTAATTACTGAGGACGCAGATCTAGTTTTTTTCTTAATTGAAAACTCTGTCAGGGAAAAAAAAAGAGGTTCGTATTGTGATTAATTTTTTGTTTTAAGTTTTTCTTTTTTTAAAATTTATCTTTTAAGTTTAGGGGTGCATGTGCAGGTTTGTTACATAGGTAAACTTGTGTCATGGGCATTTATTGTGCAGATTATTATCACCCAGGTATTAAGCCTAATACCCATTAGTTGCTTGTCCTGATCCTCTCCCTCCTCCCACCCTTCACCCTCCAATAGGCCACAGTGTATGTTGCTCCCCTCCATGTGTTCTCATCATTTAGCTCCCACTTATAATTGAGAACATGCCGTACTTGGTTTTCTGTTCCTGCATTAGTTTGCTAAGGATAATGGCCTCCAGCTCCATCCACGTTCCTGCAAAGGACATGATCTCTTTCTTCTTTATGGCTGCATAGTATTCCATGGTATACATGTACTACATTTTCTTTAGCCAGTCCACCATTGATGGGCATTAAGGTTGATTTCATGTCTTTACTCTTGTGAATAGTGTTGCAATGGACATACATTCTCATGTGTCTTTGTGGTAGATTGGGTGTATACTCAGTAATGGGATTAAAGGGTCGAATGGTATTTCTGTCTTTAGGTGTTTGAGGAATCACCACACTGTCTTCCACAATGGTTGAACTAATTTACAGTCCCACCAAAATGTATAAATGTTCCTTTTTCTCCACAACCTCACCAGCATCTGTTATTTTTTGACTTTTTAATAATAGCCATTCTAACTGGTGTGAGATAGTATCTCACTGTGGTTTTGATTTATGTTTCTCTAATGATCAGTGATATTGAGCTTTTTTTCCATATGCTTGCTGACCGCATATATGTCTTCTTTTAAAAGGTGTCTGTTCATGAGCTTTGCCCACTTTTTAATGGGATTTTTTTTCTTGTAAATTTGTTTAAGTTCCTTGTAGATGCTGAATATTAGACCTTTGTCAGATGCACAGTTTGCAGAAATTTTCTCCCACTTTGCAGCATGTCTGTTCACTCTGTGGATAGTTTCCTTTGCTGTGCCAAAGCTCCTTATTTTAATTAGTTTCCATTTGTCAATTTTTGCTTTTGTTGCAATTGCTTTTGGCATTTTTGTCATGCAACCTTTGCCTACTCCTATGTCCAGATGCTGTTGCCTAGGTTGTCTTCTGGGGTTTTTATAGTTTGGGGTTTTACATTTAAGTCTGTAATTCGTCTTGAGTTATTATTTATATATTGTGTAAACAAGGAGTCCAGTTTCAATCTTTTTTCATATGGCTTGCCAGTTATCTGAGCACCATTTAAAGTAGGGAATTCTTTCCCCATTGCTTGTTTTTGTCAGGTTTGTTGAAGATCAGATAGTTGTAGGTATGTGGCCTTAATTCTGGGTTCACTATTATGTTCCATTGGCCTATGTGTCTGTTTTTTGCACTAGTACCATGCTGTTTTGGTTACTGTGGCCCTGTAGTGTAGTTCTAAGTCAGGAAACGTGATGCCTCCAGGTGTGTTCTGTTCGCTTAGGATTGCTTTGGCTATTCAGTCTCTTTTTTGGTTTCATATGAATTTTACAGTTTTTTCCAGAGAAACGTTTCATAATTTTCTGTGTAGGGGTCTTAAACATCTTCTGTTGTATTTATTCCTGGACATTGATTTTTTTATGGTACTATAAATAGCATCTTTTACTGTTTTCTAACTTTATGTTGCCAGTATCTAGAAGTATAATTAATTTTTATATATTAACCTTGTATCCAACAACTTTGTTAATCTTCATGATTGATTTTTAAGACGGTATCTGTGTTTTTTTGGATTAATCACATATGCACTCATAACTATGAATAATGACAGTTGTTTCATCCTTTCCAGCCTTTATACCTTTTAGGTCCTTTACTTGCTTTACTGCGTTAACTTAGACCTCCAATAGAGTGTTGAGTAATGTCGTAAGAATTTATCCTTATGTGATTCCTAATTCAAGGGAAAGTTTTCAACATTTTCACTCATAAGTATGATGTTTGTTGTGTATTTTACGTAAGCATTCATTATAATAACAATATTCCCTTCTAGTCTTACTTTGCTAAGGCTTTATCATGAATATATCTTCAATTTCATCAGATGCTTTTTAAAAATAACTTTTGAGATAATCATATTTTTTATCATTTTTTGTGAGTTTATTTTCAATTTCTTTATTTTCTGGGCTTTATTTACTCCACTTGGCTTTCTTTGGATTTAATTTGGTGCTGTTTTTCTAACTTCTTGGAATGCATTTGTAACTTCAGACTTTTTCTCTAGTATATGCAATTAAAGCTACAGATTTCTCTTTAAGCAAGTTTTGAGGTATCACATTTTCACTATTGTTCACTTCAAAATACTTTAAAATTTATTTTGTAATTCCTCCTGAGATCTTTCTTCTTTTTTTTATTTTTATTTTTTTGAGATAGAGTCTTGCTCTGTTGCCCAGGCTGGAGCGTAGTGCAATCACAGCTCACTTAGCCTCAAAGTAGCCTCAAACTCCTAGGCTCAAGTGATTCTCCTGCTTTGGCCTCCCAAAGCAGTGAGATTATAGGCATGAGCTACCATGCCTGGCCAAAAGTGATTTCTGAACTTCCAAACATATAGAAGATTTTCCTTTTTTTTTGGTTCTTGATACTAACTTAATTATGCTATTATAAGATAACATACTGTCTTTGGTTTCAGTCCTTTGAACATTATTGAGACTTTCTTTTACCAGTAAATAATCAACATTAAATGTTCTGTGTGATCTTGAAAAGAATGTGTGATTGCAAATTTGTTGGGTACTATGTTGTATGTGTGTTACTTTTCTTGATGTAAATAAAAATATGGTCTTGTTATTTCTTTTTTTCTTTTTCTTTTTTTTTTTTTTTCAGAGTCTCACGCTGTCACCCAGGCTGGGGTGCAGTGGTGCGATCTTGGCTCACTGCAACTTCTGCCTCCCAGGTACAAGTGATTCTCCTGCCTCAGCCTCTCAAGTAGCTGGGATTACAGGCGCATGCCACTGCTCTTGGCTAATTTTGTAGTTTTAGTAGAGACGGGGTTTCGCCATGTTGGCCAGGGTGGTCTCGAACTCCTGACCTCAAGTGATCCACCCGCCTCGGCCTCCCAAAGTGCTAGGATTACAGGCATGAGCCACCAGGCCTGGGCTGCCTTGTTATTACCAAGACCTCTCACCTTTATTCTGGGTCTTCTTCCCCCGTTGCCTCTCACCCACTCCTGTTTAATTTGGATTCTTCATCCTGCAATTTCTCCTTAAGGTGGAGGTTTGTCTTGGAAGAGTTTCAATTGGTTTTAAGAATTCTAAAAAATATGACTATAGTTTATCTTCCCAATGCTTCTCAATTTTCGTAGCAGTAATAAGATGTGGAGAATATATTTTACTTTCATTAACCCGAAGAGCAAGCCAGCAGAGACTGAGATTTCATGTTTATGAAATCAGAAATGGTAGTTCTTTGCAGATGTTATTTTTTCACTTTGGCAGTAATTAATTGGCTTAGATATATAAAAGGGCCAATTTTCAAGTTTTAAAATGGTGTAATGAAATTGATGATTCATCTTATCTTGAGAAGCAATGAAGACTAGCCGTTTTGCACTGGATACATCAAATAATTACTGTATTTCTAGTTTTAAAGAATTGACCATTACTCAATGAACTGAAATCTGTTTTCCCCCTTGTTTCAGATCGAAGACTAAATGAAGATTTTAGGCGGTATCAAATGGAAAATTTTTCCAAATATTCATCTGTACAGGTATGTAAATTATAAATTCTACTTGGGAATATTCTCATGTGAAGTTGCCTACAGCACTTTGAAACTTGGCTTACAACTTTGATTCCTGTAATGGGAAAGCTTGTTTTTGCTTAATGAAAGTAAATCTTTCAACAATAGAAATTGCCCTTTTCCCCCCAACCAGAGTTGGAGCTTATATATTATATATGATATATAAAATGTCTGAGTTCTAAAATGAGAATTCATTCGAGTTTTGAAACATCCTAAAATTGTTTCTCAAAATACCTCTAGTTCTGTGTTCTAATTCTCTGCATTCTCATAAATTATGACAGAAGCATAAACTAATGCAAATTGTAAATAATATATGGTTTTTAAAAAATATCTATTTTCCTTGGTTGTCATATCTTCTTATTTAAATATTGTGTTTAAAAAATTATTTAGCCAGAAAGGTATAATTATTGGTGGACGTTGCATTACAGAACATTAAAAGGAAGGTAATGGCTCGTAGATTAGTGGTGACTCTCTATAGAAGCAAATAACAGTGTTTTGCTTTTACATAAATGCATTTTATAATTAGAACTTAATCTGGTTTGGATCTGTGTCCCCGCCCAAATCTCATGTGGAATTGTAATCTCCAGTGTTGGAGGAGGGGTCCTGGTTGAAGGTGATTGGATCATGGGTGCAAATTTCCCCCTTGCCCTTCTCGTGATAGTGAGTGAGTTCTCATGAGATCTGGTGGTTTAACGTGTGTAGCACCTCCCCATTCTCTCTCTTCCTCCTGCTCTGGCCATGTAAGACATTCCTGCCTCCCCTTCATCTTCCACCATGATTGAACATTTCCTGAGGCTTCCCCAGCCATGCTTCCTGTACAGCCTGTGTTGGGGAAACCAGCCCCACACCACCCGACAGGTACCCCTAGTCCAGCGGAGACAAAGGAGTTAGAAAGAGACAGAATAAGCATTTAAAAGGTGGGTCCAGGGGACCAGAGCATTAGAGGCTTGCTCATGGCCCAGAGCTCTTTGACTCTACCTAATTTATTAGTTTACAAGCTCTTTGTTCTTAGGGCAGATGGGAGGGGTAGGAAGGGATGAGGAAAAGGCTCATGAGGGAGAACTCGTGAGTCATTCAGTAAGAAGTGTAGCGGTGGCGGTTTCTGTGAATTTCCTTGAGCAAAGACGTGTGTCTAAACTACTTAAGATCTTTAACTTATTGGGACTGAGATGGGTAGGAGTGGGTTTCAGGAGGAGCCAAGATGTTTGATTATACTCCACTGCTTCAAGGGAGTGTTATCTCCCTGGGCAACCTGTGGAATGCCGCTGAGCTGTTATGCTCTTGGGGCATAAACATCTAAAGGCAATAAGGAGACTTTTCTCCTCAGAGGCCGCCCATGGCTCCCCATGGGTGTCTCACACAGGGGAGACCAACTCATCTGGCACCCCAGAAACTCTCTTTCCCACAGCCTGCAGAACCATGAGCCAACTAAACCTTTTTTCTTTATAAATTATCCAGTCTCAGATGTTTCTTTATAGGATTGTGAGAATGGACTGATATAGAAAATTTGTACCAGTGAATGGGCATTGGTATAAAGACACTTGAAAATGTGGAAGCGACTTTGGAACTGCATAATGGGCAGAGGTTGGAACAGTTTAGAGAACTCAGAAGAAGACAGGAAGATGAAGGAAAGTTTGGAACTGCCAAGAGACTTGTTGAATGGTTGTGACCAAAATGCTCATAGTGATACAGATAGTGAAGTATAGGCTGAGGAGGTCTCAGATGGAGAAGAGGAACTTACTGGGAACTAGGGTAAAGGTCACTCTTGCCATGTTGTAGAAAGAGACTGGCAGCTTTGTGCCCCTGCTCTAGGGATCTGTGGAACTTTGAACTTGAGAGAGATGATTTAGGGTATTTGGCAGGAAACTTTCCAAGCAACAAAGCACTCAAGATGTAGCCTGGCTGCTCCTAACAGTGTAAGTTCATATGTGTTTGCAAAGAGATGGTCTGAAACTGGAACTTACATTTAGAAGGGAAGTAGAGCATAATAGTTTGGAAAGTTTACAGCCTGACCATGTGATAGAAAAGAAAAACCCATTTTCTAGGGAGAAATTGAAGCTGGCTGCAGGAATTTGCATAAGTAAAGAGGAGCTGAATGCCCAAGACAATAAAGAAGATGCCTCGAAGGCATTTTGGGGATGTTCACCACAGCCCCTACCATCACAGGCCTGGAGACATAGGAGGGAAGAATGGTTTTGTGGGGGCAGTCCCAGGACCCCACTGCCCTGCACATCCTCAGGACATTGCTCCCTGGTCCCAGCTGCTTCAGCTCCAGCTGTGGCTAAAAGGGCCCCAGATAACATCTCAGTCAACTGCTCCAGAGAGTGGAACCCGTAAATCTTGACAGCTTCTACATGGTATTAAGCCCGCAGGTGCGCAGAGGGCAAGAGTTGAGGCCTGGGAGCTTCTGCCTGGATTTCAGAGGATGTATGGAAATGCCTGGATGTCCACACAGAAGCCTGCTGCAGGGGTGCAGCCCTCATGGAGAACCTCTGCTAGGGCAGTGCAGAGAGGAAATGTAGGGTTGGAGCCCCTACACAGAATCCACACTGGACACTGCCTAGTGGGGCTGTGAGAAAGGAGCTACCATCCTCCAGACCAAAGAATGGTAGGTCCACCAACAGCTTGCACTATGTGCCTGGAAAAGCCTCAGGCACTCAATGCCAGACTGTGAAAGCAGCTGCAGGGAATGTACCCTGCAGAGCAACAGGGGCGGAGTTGCCCAAGGCTGTGGGAGCCCACCCCTTGCATCCGTGTTGCCTAGATGTGAGACATGGAGTCAGAGGAGTTTATTTTGGGCCCCTAAGATTTAATGACTGCCCTTCTGGGTTTTGGACATGCCTCGGGGCCTGTAGACCCTGTCTTTTGATCAATGTCTCCCTTTTGGAAAGGGAGTATTTACCCAAGTCTATACCTTCATTGTATCTTGGAAGTAACTAACTTGTTTTTTATTTCACAGGGTCATAGGCAGAAGGGTCTTGCCTTGTCTCAGATGAGACTTTGGACTGTGGACTTTTGAGTTAATGCTGAAATGAGTTAAGACTTGGGGGACTGTTAAGGAGGGATGATTGTATTTTCCACTGTGAGGATATGAGATTTGAGAAGGGCTGAGGGTGGAGTGATATGCTTTGGATTTGTGTCCCCGCCTAAATCTCATGTCGAATGGTAATCACCAGTGTTGGAGGAGAGCCCTGGTGGGAGGTGACTGTATCATGGGGGCGAATTTTCTCCTTGCTGTTCCCCTGATAGTGAGTTCTCATGAAATCTGCTTGTTTATAAAGGGGTAGTACCTCCCCATTTTCTCTCTTCCTCCTGCTCCAGTCACGTAAGATGTGCCTGCTTTCCCTTCACCTTCTGCGTTCTGAAAGTTTCCTGACGCCTCCTCAGCCAGGCGTCCTGTACAGCCTGTGGAACAATTAGCCAATTAAACCTCTTTTCTTTATAAATCACCCAGTCTTATGTATTTCCTTATAGCAGTGCAAGAATGGACTAATGCAGAACTAAAATTATTTTCAAGGTATTAAAAGTGAAGAGCTTGTTTTTAGTATTAAAAAGGAATAGTTTATTTGGTTGGCTTGAGTATTTATTCTTATAGATATTTTTTAATGTATATTTAATATTTAGCTGACTGCTCTATGCTTTTATTTCCAAAGCCCAGATTCAGAGTCCACAGAGTCTTGAAGCTATCCATTCACTATTTACTGTTATAACCATGATATTATTTTTATTATATAATTTTTATGCATACTTAATAACTGTAATAATTTAAGTGATAGAAAATCTTTCATATTCCAACAGCTTGTAAGTTTTGCTCAGAATCTTAAGATTTTTGCTTCTGTTTAGTGTCTTGTGGAATAGGCCTGAACAAAAGAGTAAAAAAAAATTTTTATTTTAAAGCCCCAGATGACTCTGGGCATGGTAATGCATCATATATGTGGAAAGCTATGGTTGACTCGATTATGAAAGATGTTTTTAACAGATAGCATAATGGTGACTCTAGCCTTTCAGATGCACCTGCATTATGCATTGTGATTATACTAATTAAAGCTCAAGAGTAGCAGACCTAGTAGGGACAAATCTTCCTTTACAAGAGTGTCCTCTTTGAAAGAATTATAACTGCTTTACTTTTCTGAAGCTAACCATTCTTCTCTTATGTGTGCTATTCTTGTTGTCTTGCAACCAAATCTTGATTCCTATCTCTTTAGTGGTAACATACTGTTACTGCCTAAGAGTCCTCTGCCATCCTACATATCTTCAGAACATGTTGCTGTTTCCAGACTCCCATCCCCATGGACCTTGCTTTTCACTGCATGTTTTGCAGTGGTAAGAGAGGAGGTGATATGACAGCATGAGAAGGAGATTAATCTGCTTTCTAGCAATAATGCCCATATCCTTGGCCATATGTAGTGCATCCCCAGAGGGTTCTTTACCTCAGATATATTACTTCGGTTTCTGGAAAAATGTTCAAGAGAATTTTTTTCTTTTTTTAGTTTCTTGTCGTGTGTTTTGTAGTAAAGGAAGAAGTAGGAGGAAACCATTATCAATGGGTATGTGGGATCCAGGAGTGCTAGCTCATATATCTTATCACTGTAACTTAGTTGTTGCTACTAGCAACAGAAATCCTTTATAAATTTGTGTTTCCCCTTTCTGTTTAGCCATGTTTCCCAGATGCCTAGAACAGTTCTGGTCAGTAGGCATTTGATAAATATTTGTTGAGTAAATGAAACAACTATGTTCTTCCTCTTTTTCCTTCCCTGCTACCCATTTATCTTCCAATATGATTTCAACTCTATGTTTCAAATATAGTGAAAGTCGTGGAGATGTGAAAAGTCATGGTCAGCTTGGGAAATACAAGTAGTTCTTACTTTTTAGTTTTATTTTTCAAGATAAAGTCCTAAAGTCCTTACGTTGGGTGCCATAAAATTGCCAGGAGTTGTGTTAAATGAACATACTTTATTAAGTCTTTTTATGATATTGGAAAAACAAAGCAACAGGAGTTTGATATTTATTTCTTGTATTTTAAGCTGGAACTTCAAACTTGATTTTCTACATAAACTTTGTTAGGTGTAATGGTGAAAATTCTTTAGTGCAGTTATTACATAATGATCATTTTGGCTTGCTTTGGATCAAAGTAAGTTTTCTGAATTGCCTTAAGGTAACCATTTTGAAGCTTATTGTTCTTAGGGGACTATGTTACCTTTATGATAGCTAACTATACTTTATGTAGATTTTGTGGACATCGGCTGAAATTTGAAGTCTTCCAATGTGTTGGATAGCTTATATATTTAATATATTAAATATTTGGTTCATTGTACTTTCATAATTCAATCATCTGTTCTCTTCATTACATTTGTATGTAACTTTTAAAAGATATTTTAAATAGCTGGTTTCTTGATTTTTTTCAGAATTGTGAAATTCAGTTGTCTTTGATTATTTTGTGTTTTCTGTATAAGTAAAAAGTATTTCAAGTGACATTGCTCTCTGAAGTACAGTAGTCAGCACTAGGTGACAAATATTCAAGATTAGGAAAAGATTTTGCTTAAGAAGCTTAGTGGAAAATTTCCCTTTTTTCCCAGTCCTTTATTCCACTTTTTTTCTTGAATACGTGCTTTTTTTTTTTTCATACCCAGGCTAATTGAATCCTCTTTGTTATCTATGCCACACTGGTATATGTGTCTACTGAAGGGGCTAAGGTTAGTGCTTTGGTCTCTTGGTACTTGCTGAGGGTACAGGATGGAATACTAAAAATAAATTTGTTTTCTCTGAAAGCTCGCCTAAAAATATTTTCTTCTTCTAGCTTGGGAATTCTTTTTCTACTCATTACCCTTTGTACCCAAAATTAAAACAAATAAATATTGAGATAGTCTGCTAGGGGGAAAAAGGAGATACATAAGCTAGAATAAAAAGGGAGGAATACATATAAAAGCATAGTGCCAAAGAGGTATGAGTGGCTATGGAGGGGAAAGACATCATAGTCTAAATATATTCACTTATTCAACAAACATTAGTATACTCATTCAGCGAATTTTGAATTCATGCCTATGCTACTTAAGCTCTGGGGACAGGACTATGAATAACATAGACAAAGGATCCTCCTATCCTCCTTCTGTAGAAGATACATGAATGAATGAAAGAGATGTGAAGGAATGAATGAAATAATTAAAATTTCAGTATCCTATGAAAGAAGCAGGGTGCCGAGATAGAGATTAATAGTATGTTGTTGTGGAGGTGGTGGTAGTAGAGACCTATTTTTGATAGAAAGGTCATAGAAGACCTTTCTAAGGTAGTAACATTCCAGCTGGGACAGAAAATGAAGATTGAGCCAAAGAATGGACCAAGAAGGGGCCTTGAGGCAGGGAAGAATTTGACATGTCTTGTGCAATGCATAGGAGTTTGTGCCAACTGTCATCAAAAAATAGTTATTTGAAAATTATATTAAAGGAATGGCAAGGCTACTCCTATTGCTCATGAGTTAACAAGTATAAGATTCAACAGATAAAATATAACAATTCACCTGTACTGTTTGAGTTGAATCAAATTATTAGCTTTCTAGACCAGCACTGTCCAGTAGATCTTTATCTGATGATAGAAATGTTATATAATTCTGCACTGTCCAGTGTTGTAGCCACTAGTTACATGGAGCTTTTGACCACTTGAAATTAGGCTAATACAACTGAAGAAATGAATGTTTTATTTAATTTTCATATAAAATGAATAAAATTTAGATTTAAATAGTTACATATGCTTGAAGCTTTTGCATTGGCCATTGTAATTCTGGACTCTCTATTGATGAGTTACCCACGTAAAACCTTGAAGGGATGATTTTGCATCTTCCCATGATGCTAGGAGATTGATGATTTAACACATTACAGGGAGTTGACTGTAAGTTTATCAGTTACTTATGCTGTTGTCAACCTTTACTGATAAATGATGAAAGTTAACCTCCTCATGATATAAACGAAAGGATTAAGAAATTTCCTGCAGTCCTTTAAAATGTACAGGAACATCTTCCCAAAATGCTACCCAACCTGTACTTTATTTCCTTCCAAAGGATAGAGGAAAAGATGCAATTTACATATTTGGTAGCCAATATTGATTAGAGTGAGAGCCAAAAGTAAACATTCAAAATTGTAATTAGAGTACTTACAGAGTGTATAATTTTGTTAGAGAATGAAAAGTATCCAGAGAATTTGCTTACATAACCACAATCCAATATTATTGACATTTTTTTCTGTGATACACCATCAGCATTATTTCAGGGAGTCATCTGGAGAGCAAAGATAATTAGAGACCCAGTGTGGTGGCTGATGCCTGTGAACTCAGCATTTTGGGAGGCTGTGGCAGGAGGATCATGGAGGCCAGGGGTTTGAGACCAGCCTGAGGAACATAGCAAGACCCCATCTCTACAAAAAGTTAAAAAATTAGCAGGGCATGATGGTGCATTCCTATAGTTCAGGTTACCCAGGAAGCAGAGGTGGGAGGATCTCTTGAGTCCAGAAATTTGAGGCTGCAGTGAGCTATGCCTACACCATTGCACTCCAGTTTGGGTGATAGAACAAGACCCTGTCTCTAATTTTTAAAAAGATAAATAGAAATTAATTACACAATATCAGTTATTTAAGATTCAAGAAATACACAATTCTTTAAATTATTCCTTTATTTAGTATAGCTTGTTTAAATTTTGCTTTAGAGAAAATAAAAAGAACATTTGTAAATTTTTTTAGGCAATTTCAGTCTTATTCTCTCAGCATGATTTTTTCTATTACTGCTTGAGTTATTAAGTAATGTAGTTTTTTCTTCTAAAAGTTTCACTAGCAAATGGAAAGGGATTGCTAAATCAACATTTTTATTCTTTCAAAGATTTTTTTATCTCTGTTTTGACATATGCTTATTTTCATCTTACAACTTCTATAATTACTTTGGATTATTGGGTCATTTATTCTTAGGTTCGTATTTTCTTAGCAATTGTTATTAGAAAATAGTTTTTGAACAGTGTTTTCACATAATTCAGCTTAACTAATATTTTCTATCACTACCTTTATGGAAAGAATTGTGCCAAGTGCTTTAGTGATATGAAGTTAAAATGACCATATTATAGGAACTTAAAGACTAATAAAAATATGGAATGAGACAAATATCAAATAACAAGGTAAGTGACATATTATTGGTATCTTAAGAACATTAAAAACAAATGTGTGTATTAAGGGTGACAAAAGAAATATAGTTGGAGAGATCAGGAAAAGTTTCTTGAAAATGTAGCATATCTTATGGACACTGAAGAGTAGATGAAATTTCAAACTAACTTGATGAAGGCAAAACTAGAGGTTGTTGGGAGTGTTTCAGATGGACCCACTGGCATAAGAAGCCAAAGGAGATGAGAAAATGAGAGTTGTATTTAGGGAATAAAATATATTTCAGTTTATATAATGTATTTGGCATATAGGAGAGAATATGAAAAACATTAGGTTGAGTAAGTTATAGAGAGCTGTGAATGATTATGTTGAGGAGTCTGGATTTAATTGAATAAGCATTGGTAGACTGCTAAATTTTTTTTAAAAAATGACTTTCTGAATAATCTGAAAGAAATTCATTTATTCATTGGTCTATAACTAATTTGTTGTGCGCCTATAAGTAGTGAGACATTGTGTCAGACTCTGGGAATATGATAGTGAATAAGGCAGGCATAGTGTGATCTATAAGGTAAATTAAAATGGAGTGAAATGTGATAGGAGTAACAATCAGGAAACTCATATAAATGATGGGTAGATCAATTAGCCCATAAATTACTGTTTTATAAAATGTTATTCATCTCCTACCTTCAGTCATAAGAATTTATAAGATTTTGATTTTATAACTATTCCTAAGAAACTTGAGAAGTAATATTTTAAAAGTTTGAACTGTTTAGTCATCCCAGGTAGCTTTTGTAAGTAACTTTTGAACAATTGAAAGTTAAATACAATGGACAGAGTAGCATGCAGAGGCTCACATTGTGAATTTTTGCTCCAGAACGACTACAGGAATAAGTCAGGAAATCCAAGAGGACCCATAGACCCTCTGAAGGAAGCAGACTGCAGGGCTGAGAGACCCACAGATGGTTCACATCACAGGACTTTGTACAGACAACCCCCAGTACAAGCCCAGAGCCTAGTAGACTTGCTGGGTGGCTAAATCCAGAAGAGAGATAGCAATCACTACAGCTAGACTCTCAGGAAACCACATCCATAGGAAAAGGGGCAGAGTGTTACATCAAGGGAACACCCCAAGAGACAAAAGAATCTGAACAACAGTTTTCAGCCCTAGACCTTTCCTCTGATAGAGCCTACCTAAATGAGAAGGAACCAGAACACCAACCCTGATAATATGACAAAACAAGGCTCTTCAACACCCCCTGAGAATCACACTAGTTCACCAGCAATGGCTCCAAACCAAGAATAAATCCCTGATTTACCTGAATAAGAATTCAGGAGGTTAGTTATTAAGCTAATCAGGGAGGGACGAGAAAAGGCGAAGCCCCATGCAAGGAAATCCAAAAAAGGAGACAAGAAGTGAAGGGAGAAATATTCAAGGAAATAGATAGCTTGAAGAAAAAAGCAATAAAAAATTCAGGAGACTTTGGACACACTTTTAGAAATGCAAAATGCTCTGGAAAACCTCAGCAATAGAATTGAACAAGTAGAAGAGAGAAATTCAGAGCTCGAAGACAATGTCTTGGAATTAACCCAATCCAATAAAGACAAAAAAATAAGAAAATATGAACAAAGCCTCCAAGAAGTCTGGAATTATGTTAAACAACTAAACTTAAGAATAATTGGTGTTCCTGAGGAAGAAGAGAATTCTAAAAGCTTGGAAATATTTGGGGGAATAATTGAGGAAAACTTCCTTGGCCTTGCTAGAGTCCTAGACATCCAAATACAAGAAGCACAAAGAACATCTGGGAAATTTATCGCAAAAACATCTTTGCCTAGGTACATTGTCATCAGGTTATCCAAAGTTAAGATGAAGCAAAAAATCTTAAGACCTGTGAGACAAAATCACCAGGTAACCTATAAAGGAAAAGCTATTATATTAACAGCAGATTTATCAGTAGACAAACTGGAAGGGATTGGGGCACTATCTTCAGCCTCTTCAGACAAAACAATTATCAGCCAAGATTTTATATCTAGCTAAACTAAGCATCATATCAAGGAAAGATACAGTCATTTTCAGGCAAACAAATGCTGAGCAAATTCACCATTACCAAGCCACCACTACAAGAACTGCTAAAAGGAGCTCCAAATCTTAGAACCAAAACTTGGAAGCACATCAAAACAGAACCTCTTTAAAGCATAAATCACACAGGACCTATAAAACAAAAATATAAGCTAAAAAAGCAAAAACAAAAAAATCAAAGTACACTGGCAACAGAGAGCACGACGAATGCAACAGTACCTCACATTTCAATACTAACATTGAATGTAAATGGCCTAAATGCTCCACTTAAAATATACAAAACTGCAGAACGGATAACAACTCACCAACCAACTATCTGCTGCCTTCAGGAGGCTCACCTAAAACATAAGGACTCACATAAACTTAAAGTGAAGGGGTGGAAAAATAATTTCATGCAAATGGACACCAAAAGCGAGCAGGAGTAGTCATTCTTATATCAGACAAAAAACAAACAAACAAACAAAAAACCTTTAAAGCAACAGCAGTTAAAAGAGACAAAGAGGGACATTATATGATGGGTAAAAGGCCTTATCCAACAGGAAGATATCACAATCCTAAACATAAATGCACCTAACACTGGAGCTTCTGAATTTATATAACAATTACCAATTGACCTAAAAAGTGAGATAGACAGCAACACATTAGTAGTAGGGGACTTCAATACTCCACTGACAGCCCTAGGCAGGTCATCAAGACTGAAAGTCAACAAAGAAACAAGGGATTTAAACTATACCTTGGAACAAATGGACTTAACAGATATATACAGAACATTCCATCCAACAACCACAGAACACACATTCTGTTCAACAGTGCATAGAACTTTCTCCAAGATGGACCATACGATAGACTATAAAATGAGCCTCAATAAATTGAAGAAAATTGAAATTATGTCAAGCACTCTCTCAGACCACAGTGGCATAAAACTGGAAATCGACTCCAAAAAGAACCTTCAAAACCATGCAAATACAGGGAAATTAAGTAAGCCTGTTCTTGAGTGAGCATTGGGTCAAAAACAAAATCAAGATAGAAATTTAAAAATTTTTCTAACTGAATGACAATAATGACACAACCTACCAAACCTCTGGGATACAGCAAAAGCAGTGCTAAGAGGGGAAAGTTCATAGCTCTAAACACCTACATCAAAAAGACTGAAAGAGCACAAACTGAGATTCTAAGGTCACACCTCAAGAGACTAGAGAAACAAGAACAAACTAAACCCAAACCCAGCAGAACAAAGGAAATAACCAAGATTAGAGCAGAATTAAGTGAAATTGAAACAAACAAGCAAGCAAACAAACAAAAAACCCAAAAGATAAATAAAACAAGAAGCTGGTTCTTTGAAGGGATAAATAAAATTGATAGACCATTAACAAGATTAACCAAGAAAAGAAGGGAGAACATCCAGTAACCTCACTAAGAAATGAAACACGAGATATTACAACTGTCACCACTGAAATACAAAAGATCATTTAAGTCTGCTATGAACACCTTTATGCACATAAACTAGAAGATCTAGAAGAGATGGATAAATTCCTGCAAAAATACAACCCTCCTAGCTTAAATCAGGAAGAATTAGATTACCTGAACAGATTGATAACAAGCAGTGAGATTGAAATGGTAATTAGAAAATTACCAACAAAAAAAAGTCCAGGACCAGATGGATTCACAGCAGAATTCTACCACACTCAAAGAAGAATTGGTGCCAATACTTTTGATACTATTCCACAAGATAGAGAAAGAAAGAACCCTCCCTAATTCATTCTATGAAGCCAGCATCACCCTATTATCAAAACCAAGAAAGGACACATCCAAAAAAGAAAACTGAAGATCAATGTCCTTGATAAACATAGATACTAAAATCCTTAACAAAATACTAGCTAACTGTATCCGACAACATAGCAAGAAGATAATCCACTATGATTAAGTGGGTTTTAGAGCAGGGCTGCAGGGATGGTTTAACATACGCAAGTTAATACATGTGATACTCCACATAAACAGAATTAAAAACAAGAATCACATGATCATCTCAATAGATGCAGAAAAGGCATTCAACAAAGTCTGGCACCCCTTTAGGATGAAAACTCTCAACAAAATTGGCATACAAGGGACATACCTCAACATAATAAAAGCCATCTGTGACAAACCCACAGCTAGCTAATACTGAATGGGGAAAAGTAGAAAGCATTCTCTCTGAGAACTGGAACAAGACAAGGATGCCCACTCTTACCACTCCTCTTCAACATCATACTGGAAGTCCTAGCCAGAGCGATCAGACAAGAGAAAGAAATAAAGGGCATCCAAATTGGTAAAGAGGAAGTCAGACTGTCACTGTTTGCTGATGATATGATCGTTTACCTTGAAAACCCTAAGGACTCCTCCAGAAAGCTTCTAGAACTGATAAAAGAATTCAGCAAAGTTTCCAGATACAAGATTAATGTGCACAAATCAGTAGCCCTTCTTCTATACAGCAACCAAGCAGATAATCAAATCAAGAACTTGACCCCTTTTACAATAGCTGCAAAAATAAATAAATAAAATGCTTAGGAATATACCTAAGAAAGTAGTCAAAGTACAAGGAAAACTATGAAACACTGCTGAAAGAAATCATAGATGACACAAACAGAAACACATCCCATACTCATGGATGGTAGAATCAACATTGTGAAAATGACCATACTTCCAAAAGCAATCTACAGATTCCATGCAGTTCCCATCAAAATACCATTATTCTTCACAGAATTAGAAAAAACAATTCTAAAATTCATATGGAACTAAAAGAGAGCCTGCATAGCCAAAGCAGGACTAAGCAAAAAGAACAAATCTGGAGGCATCACACTACCTGATTTCAAACTATACTATAAGGCCGTAGTCACCAAAACAGCATGGCACTGGTATAAAAATAGGCACATAGGCCAATGGAACAGAATAGAGAACCCAGAAATAAACCCAAATACTTTACAGCCAACTGATCTTTGACAAAGCAAACAAAAACAAAGTGGGGAAAGGACACTGTTTTCAACAAATGGTGCTGGGATAATTGGCTAGCCACATATAGGAGAATGAAACTAGATCCTCATCTCTCACCTTAAACAAAAATCAACTCAAGATGGATTAAGGACTTAAATCTAAGACCTGAAACTGTAAAAATACTAGAAAATAACATTGGAACAACCCTTCTAGACATTGGCTTAGGCAAGAATTTCATGACCAAGAACCCAAAAGCAAATACAATTAAAAACAAAGATAAATAGCTGGGATCTAATTAAACTAAAGAGCTTTTGTACTGCAAAGGAACAGTCAGCAGAGTAAACAGACAATCCACAGAGTGGGAGAAAATCTTCACAATCTATGCATCTGACAAAGGACTAATATCCAGAATCTACAACAAACTCAAACAAATCAGCAAGAAAAGAACAAACAATCCCATCAAAAAGTAGGCCAAGGACCTGAATAGACAATTCTCAATAGAAGATATACAAATGGCCAACAAACATATACATATAGACAAATTCTCAAAAGAAGATATACAGATGGCCAACAAACATATGAAAAAGTGCTCAACATTACTAATGATCAGGGAAATGCAAAACAAAACCACAACATGATACCGCCTTACTCCTGCAAGAATGGCCATTATCAAAAAATCAAAAAACAGTAGATGTTGGCGTGGATGCAGTGAACAGGGAACACTTCTACACTGCTGGTAGGAATGTAAACTAGCACAACCACTATGGAAAACAGTGTGGAGATTCCTTAAAGAACTAAAAGTAGGACAGCCATTTGATCCAGCAATCCTGCTACTGATATATATACACACACACACATACCTATATATGTGATGGAATACTACTTATCCTTGAAAAGGAATGAATTAATGGCATTTGCAGCAACCTGGATGAGATTGGAGACTATTATTCTAAGTGAAGTAATTCAGGAATGGGAAACCAAACATTGTATGTTCTGACTCATAATTGAAAGCTAAGCTATGAAGATGTAAAGCGTAAGGATGACACAGTGGACTTTGGGGACTCAGGTGGAAAGGGTGGCAAGGAGGTGAGGGCTGAAAGACAAATTGGGTGCCGTGTATACTGCTCGGGTGCTGGGTGCACCAAAATGTCACAAATCATCACTAAAGAACTTACCCATGTAACCAAACACCACCTGTTCCCCAGCAAACTGTAGAAATAACATTTTTTAAAAAACAAAAAAGTTAAAATATTACTTCTTTGCCAGGCACGTTGGCTCACGCCTGTAATCCCAGCACTTAGGGAGGCCAAGGCAGGTGGATCGCTTGAGGTCAGGAGTTAAGGCCAGCCTGGCCAACATGGTGAAACCCCATCTCTACTAAAAATAACAAAAATTAGCCAGGCATGGTGGTAGCAACCATCCCAGCTACTTGGGAGGCTGAGTCAAGAGAATCACTTGAACCAGGGAGGTGGCTGTTGCAGTAAGCTGAGATCGTTCCATGGCACTCCAGCCTGGGTGACAGAGCCAGACTCCATCTCAAAAAACAAACAAACAAAACCTCTTACTCTTTTTAAAGTATAAACTATTTTTAGTAGTCTAGGATAAATCAGTTTCTGAAATTATGTAGGCTACTAGATGGATTTATTATTTTGTTCACCAAGATGTACTATGGAAGATTGCCTTTTCATTTTACCTAATTCATATTGCAGGTCTCCTGGAACCATATGAACATATCATTTAAAGTTTTGCATTTCAAGAGTTAATCCTTCCCATGTTGGTTAAATGCTTATAATATATACATTGGGTTAGCTAATGATTTGGGGTTTTTTTTTCTCATGTTTAGGAAAAAAAAACAAAAGATAATGAGCCAAGATTTATTAAGATTTATTAAGAGTTTTCTATGTCAGGAATTAGGCTAAACACTTTATATATCTTATTCTTTATTTTGAAAAATTTATATACTTCAAGCATACATCAAAATATAGAAGATAAAACTAATACCTGTGTACCTACCACCCAATTGTGTCAGTTCTTAACTTTTTGCCATATTTGTTTCAGGTTTTGTTATGTTTTATTTTTGTTAAGAAATTAAATATCGTAGAAATAAATGAATCTCTGTGTGCACTTCTTTCCTCACCTGTTTCCTTCTGTCCCTTCCCAGTGGTAATTACTATCCTGAACTTAGTGTTTTTCAGTACTATTCATGCTTTAATACTTTATATGATTATACCTGAAATTACTTTATAGTGCCATTTGTCACATTTTTAAACTAATAAGTGATGATATCATGCTGTATGTATCCTGCAAAAGCTATTATGTGCTCAACATTATTTTAATATTTGAAATATATTTTACCAGTTTATGTACTGTAACTATTGTCTGCTACATTCCATTGTATTACTATACCAAAATGTATCCATTCTCTTGACAAAGAAATTTAGATTTTGTCTAATTCTTTAATTTTGCGATAATGTTTCAGTACAGTCTTGAACATGTCTCCATATATACATCTGAGATTTTTTTTGGTATGTCTACCTAAAATTGGAGTTATCTTGAGATTTACTAGAATTGCTAGAGGTGGTTGCAATAATTTTCATTCTAATTCATGGTCTGTAAGAGTGTTCATTGTGAAACAACCTTTTAACATTTGGTAGTAATGTCAAATATTTTGTTTTGTCAGTTTGACTTGTATGAAATAACATCTCACTTTTGTTTTTATTTGTATTTCTCTAATTATTAGTGAGATTATTCTTGCTTTTATTTGTTATTGGTCTCAGATTTCCTCTGTTACGTTTTTTCTAATAATACCGTTTGGTCATTAAAACATAGTAAACTTTAAATTGTGGGCTTTCATTTATCTGGTTTATATGTTTTCTAATAGAAAAATTTTAACTTTTAATACAGTTAAATGTATATGTTTTTCTGTTGTGCATTTTATTACTGTGTCTTAAGAAGTTCCTCACTAGCATATATGAGCTTTTCACATTTAAGTCCTTATTCAGTCTGGAATTTATTATTGTGGATTGTTTAGGACAGGGCTCTGTTTTTTTTCTCTGTATAAATAACAAGTGCTTCCAGCATTTATTATTTGATGTTTTCCCTACTGACTTATCTATATCAAGTTTGCATATATGCATAGCTTATTCTGTGTCTGGGTACTCTAATTTTGTCTGTTGCTATTTTGTGTTTCCTTCCCAGAATAATATGGTTTAATCGCTACAACTGGAAAGAAAATAAATTGTCGTGAAATTGCTAATTTAGAATTCACACTTGAAATACTTTGATATTCTATGAGTCAAACTTAAACTCAGTACGCTCTTGCAGGATATTGGTGCTTTGAGCCTTTTATTTATTTCCTGATTACAATAAATTTATTTATTGTAATTTATAATAAATTACATTATATAAATAAATTACATTTATATATTGTAATTTAGAGTTTAGCAAACTATAGCCCACTGGCCAAATCCCACACGCTGTGCGTTTCATTAGATAGAGATTTATTGGAACACAGCTATAGTCATTTGTTTATATATTGTCTATGACTCCATTTGTGCTACAGCAACATGCTTGAATAGTTGGAACAAAAACCATGTTATTTGCAAAGTCAAATATTTATGGTCAGGCCCTTTACAAAAAAGCTTTGCCAACTCGTTTCAACTCTATTTTATTATGAACATTAATTATATTAAATGTGAATAAATTAAACATTCTAAGTACTTAAAGTGCACACACATACACACACACAAAGCCAACTATGTGAACAACAATACGGTTGAAAATGAAAAGGATAGAAAAAGTTACACCATGAAAATATTAATTAAAAAAAAGCTAACATAGGCCTAGTGATATGAAATGAAATAGATTTAACTAGGAAATATTACTATAGATGAATAAGTGAAGGAGTTAAATCTGTGGTAAATTTTAATACTTCTATACCCAACATCAAGCTTCAAAATGTACAAAAGAAAAAATGACAAAACTAAAAAAAGAAGCAAATATATACTTTTAAGGGAGAATTCTTTCACCATGGAGAATAAGCAAGAATGAGCAAAGAAAAAAATAAAAGGTTCTAAACAGCACAATTGACAAAATTCCCCTAAATGACTTATGTAGAACACTGAACTCAACAAAAATAGAGTACATGTTCTTTTACAGTGCATATGGAGCAGTTCCCAAAATTGACCATATGCTGAGTCATAAATTTCAACAAATTTCAAGGATTTCAAATTACTTATAATTTGTTTTCTGACCACAGTGGCATTTAGCTATAAAGCAACAATAAAAAGTTAACCAGAAAATCCTCTGTTGGTTTGAAATTTAACAGTATGCTTCTAATGGCTTACTAGTCAAAGGAAATTTCTAAATTAAGCTAGAAAATAGTTTGAACTTAGAATACTAAAAATTAGACACATAAAAATTGTAGGATGGACATCTAATTTCAGGAATATGGTGTAAATGTACTTTTCCTTATTCCTTTCACTGTGTACATCTAAAAGCATTGAATGTTATATGTGAAACAAAAATACAATGCTGAAAGCTAGAAAGAAGGCAAGCAGACTGTAATCTCAATGAAAATCTCAAAACTTATACGAAAGTGAACTCAAAGTGGCTCATAGAATTAAACTGAAGATGTGAATCTATAAAATTTTTGAGGGTCATTTGCAGATACTCTTCAGAATCTACAGCTAGAAAAAGAATTTTTGATATCACGAGCATGGTCCATAAAAGGAAAAAGCAACGTCTATAAATTGAAAATTTGAACTTTACTAATGTTAAAAACTTTGGCTCTGTTACGGGAGGATGAATAAACATACCACAGACTGACAGAAAAATTTGCAAACCATATATATGACTGCTTATTACTATGTTAAATTTATATAGAACTCTTAAAATTCAACAGTTTAACAAACAAGAAAAAAGAAAACCAGCTATTCAATTAGAAAATATTTGAAAGAGGGCTAGATAGAAGAATAAGTGTTATCTACTGTCATCTCCCCACAGTGCACCAATTTTGACAACCACCCTTTCTAGGAGTTTAAAGGCTAGAGAAGTTCCAGAATACTGTTGGAAAATAGACACATTGAAGAATGTAAGAACAATTTCAGTTCACCTGCACACTCCTGCCCCAAGATGGCACAGCTTGGTTCCAAGAGAGATTCCCTCAACCTGTGATTCTTCCCACAGAGGAAAGTGAGAGCATAGTGAGTAAGCTCCTGGCTTCTCTACCTGCGTAGCACACTCGAAAAGACCCACCTCTTTTTGACTCACCCAGAATAATGGGATCAGCCTGGCTAAGTGTCCAGGAGAGACCAGGAGCAGGGAGAACAGGGAGGGACTCACAGTCAAGGCTTGAAACTCAAGAAAGGGCTATGTATCCTACTAACCACTTTGCAGACTCTATCAGCAGACCCACTCATAAGCTGTTTGGGACACCTAACCTGTGGTGTACCACCACACCAGCTGGCCCACAGGTGATTCCAACTCTTCATATGCATTACTGCCCTCCTTCCCCGTGGCTGGCTGTCATGTGCACCCCCTAGATGGGGAATGCAAGCACAGTCAGCTGGCACAACCCTTTGGGATTTAGAGAATGCACACAAACTTGAGCATTTCAGGGCACTAGCCTCCCCCCCCCACACAAAAAAATGGGATATTCTCAACACCCAGCCTAGTTTAATGGGATCCAAAGAAAGCATACAGTCTTAGGAATTCTCCCTAAAAGGTTATGGCTGAAGGTATGAAGTGGGTACATCTATTGAAAATGTCTGAGAGAAGCTTGGTGAAGCTGTTTGCTTCCCAAAGCCAGTTAGTAAAGACTACAGGAGGTGAGTGCTTCATATGTTAAGATGGCAACATAAGACTGATTCAGATGTTAAGATAGCAACATAAAACAGTTAATGAAATGAAAAGTGCAATAGAGAGCTTTATCATTATACTTGATCAATTAGAAGAAAGAATCTGTGAACTTGAAAGCAGGTCATTTGAAATTACCCAGTCAGACAAGAAAAAAAAAAGATTGAAAAGTAATTAAGAAAGCTTAAGGTATTTATGAGACATTGTCAAAAGAAGTGATACACAGATTGTGAGAGTCTCAGAAGGAAGAGAGAGAAAAAAAGAAGCACAAAGCTTAAAGAAATGATGTCTGAAAAATTCCCAAATCTTGGGAGACATCTGGACGTCAGACATAAGACCCAAAGTTTCCCAAACAGATTCACCCAAAGATGACTTTACTCAGGCACATTATAATCAATTGTCAAAAATCAAAGACAGTTAATTCTAAAAGCAGCAAGAGAAAAGGACTTAAAACATACAAAGTAACTTCCATAGGCAATCAATGGATTTCTCAACAGATACCTTGCAGATCAGGAGACAGGGGGATGGCATATTGAACGTACTGAAAGAAAAAAAAAAAGTCAACCAAGAATACTTTACCCAACAAGACTACCCTTCAGAAATGAAGGAGAGATAAAGCTTTTCCTAGACAAACAAAAGCTGAGGGAATTCATTACCACTAGCCCCAACTTACAAAAGATGCTAAAGAGTTCTTGAAGCTGAAGCAAAGTGATACTACTTATTAAAATATTGAAACATGAAAGTATCAACTCATTGATAAAAGTAAGTTTATAGTCAAGAATATTCTGACACTGTAATGGTGTATAAATCACTTTTACCTCCTCTACAAAGGTTAAAAGAGAAAAAGTGACATCTGCAAGATAGCAAAGTAGAAGACTCTAGCAATTATTCCCCTCACAAAGATAGCCAGAACAACAAATAACTTCATTTTAACAAAAATAACCGAGAGTGAGTGCCAGAGTGCATCAGAGGAGTAACAGAAACCCAAGTGGGCACAGAAACTCAAAATGGCCATGTAGAAAATGGAAGGAAATGACAGGCTTCCATTACACTAACCACCAACTGGGACCAGCTAGGAACAAGGAGGAATTTCTCTCTACTTGGGAAAGGTAAGCAAGAGGATCTCAGCAGCCTGCATTAACTCCTTGGACAGCTACAGACCTCGCCACTGGGGTCCCCTGCAATCCTCAAAGTCACTAAGCTTATCTGAGGGAGCTACCTAGAGTCCACATAACCAGGAACCAACACTGTACCCTGACCCCTGTGGCTTATGCAACTAGTGTGCTATGCACTGTGGAATTGAAACTGCAGTTGGAGTGTGCCTTGCTCTGGGGGCAAGTAGGCATAGCTCCCCTTCATTACTGAGGCTAAGCAGCTTTTCAGCCACCCCATCTCAGTGGTTCAGCATCTCAAGACTGAGCTGTGAGAAACTGTTACACCCTTCCCTGTGGGCCAGGCAGAGGTGGAACTACTCTACCTTCCCCTCACCCCATCCACGCCCCCACCACCAGACTGGACCCAAAATGGTACCCTGTCTCCTAGGAAAACAGCACCTTAGTCACTCAGAGCAATCACATCTCCTCAATGCCTCAATTTGAAGCAGCATCCCACATTCCAGCAAAATGGTGTGTAGACCGCTCAGAATGCTCATTGTCCCCAGGATTGATCTAAAGTATGCTGTCACCTTCTGGGAAATTGCTGCCATGTCGGAGCTGAGTGCTTATCCCAAGGAAACATCAGTGACTAAGCTGAAACACCCCACCCTACAGGCCAGACATCTCATACCCTGCTTCCCTGGAGCTGGACTAGAGTCTGTGCTGCAGAGACACATTTCTTTCTAGGGAGTGGATTTATTTCTTTCTAGGGAGTGGATTTATTGTTGTGCTATTCTCTGATGCCCCCAAAGCTGAAAAGACAACTGTGCTTTGCCATTCTGGGAAACTTGCTGCTGCGCACCTGCCCTCACAGAAAGTAAGATACAGATAAGCCTTACCATCCTAGGGTCTATAGTCACCACTACATGGTGTCTTATCCCCTGGTATCTGAGATGCCACTGAATTCTACTGGCTCAAGTTCCTTACTTCTAGGTCTACTCTGCTCCTCAGGCACAAATCTCCAGAGTACCTTTTCTTCTCAGGAGTTGGGCCAGTGCTGTGCCCTGTCCCCACCCAGGGATAGAACCACAAGTACAATGCAGCCCTTTGGCCCAAGTGGATAGGGGTGTCTTAGAGTCCAGATCCTGCCTGTGTGGGCACTCTACATCCAAACCTGCCACAAAGAGTAAACCTGAACCCCCAAACCCAGGTACCACAAAGGATTGATGAAATGCTGAGCCTAAGATCTCACCCCACAGCCATTCCAAAACCCTGCACCAGGAACCCAGTGCCACTGCAGCTACTTGTAGGCCATGTCATACCTGGGAACAACAGGGATCCTCTTGATAAGTCTCCCTATTGTGGTGAAATTAAATATAGGAGGACCCCAAGAATACTTGACATTAAGGAAATTAACAATCCATACCACCACTGCCACAAACTTCTACAGCTTAGGCCACTAAGAAACCCACAGTTACTGCTGACATTAATTACAGCTGAAAAAGCTTCATGGACCCTATTCCATTGCACTTATCTGTAAACAAAATTACCATGCCCTTCCCAACTGGTATACTAAAGCCCAAATGCAGGTGAAAGTATTTCTCTATGAAAACTACTCTACAAGATGTGGAAGAGGTGATTGTTCCAACAGGTGTGTGGATCAATGCAGGGACACAAGAAACATGAAAAAGGAAGGAAATATGTCACCACCAAAGGAACACAAGTCTTTAGTAAAAGAACCCAATGAAAAGGAAATCAATGAATTTCCAGAAGAAGAATTCAATGTAATGACACTAAGGTAACCCAATGAAGTAAAAGATAATACAGTAGATAATTCAGTGAAATCAGACAAAGAATTCATAATATGAATAAGAAATTTAACAAAGATAGAAATCACTAAAATTAATCAGTTTCTTCAACTGAAGAATTTGATTAATTAAATGAAAAGTACAGTCCAGGCCTTCAAGGAGAGACTTGATCAAGCAGAACAAAGAATCTCAGAACTTGAAGATGGGTTGCTTGAAATATTTTCTGCAGAAAAAAATAAATATAACAAAGTCTACAGTATTTATGGAACACCATTAGGCAAACAAATATTCATATTATGAGCTTTCCAGAAGGAGAAGAGAAGGGAAAAGCATAGAAAACCTATTAATGAAATAATAGCTGAAAACTTCCCAAGGCTATGGAGAGATATGGACATCTGGATCCAGGAAATTCAAACATCCCCAAAGAGACTTAACCCAAACAGGTCTTCTCTGAGGTATATTACAGACAAATTTTCAAAAGTCAAAGACAAAGAGAAAATTCTAAAGCTAGCTAGAGGTAAGCAGCAAGTCACATATAAAAGAATCTGTAATTAGACCAACAGCGTTTCTCTGCAGAAACCTTACAGGACAGGAGAGAATGATCAAAGTACCAAAAGAAGAAAAACAGTATCAGCCAAGAATATTATACCGAGCAACACTCTCCTTCAGAAATGAGGGAGAAAGTTTTTCCCAGACAAACACAAACTGAGAAAATTCATGACCACTCTGTCAGCCCTACAGTAATGCTCAAGAGAGTCCTATTTTTGAAAGCAAAATACAATAATTGCTATCATGAAAGCACATAAAAATACAAAACTCACTGGTGGAGCAGATACATGAAGGAGAAATGGAAAAAGCATCAAACCTTATCACTAGAGAAAACTACCAAACCACAATAATAAGAGAAAAACAGGAACAAAAGGATATACAAAACCACCAGAAGACAAATAACAAAGTGACAGGAGTAAGTCCTTAACTGGCAATAATAACCATGAATCTAAATGGATTCCATTTCCCACCTAAAATATAAAGACACGCTGAATGGATAAAAAGCTATCACCCAGTTATATGCTGCCTTCAACAAACTCACTTCAGCTGTAAACATACATATGGATGGAAAGAGAAGGCATGGGAAAAGATACTCTACTCAAATGAAAACAAAAATCAAACAAAGGTGGCTACTTCTTATGTAAGATAATACAGATGTTAAATCAAAAACTGGAAACAAACACAAAGTCATTTTATAATGATGAATTCAATTATATCATGATGATCAATTCAGGAAGGAGGATATAATCTTTTTAAATATATATACACCCAACACCAGAGCATACAGATATGTAAAGGAAGATAAAGGAAGTCCTGTGATCAAGAATAAATAAAACAATTGTAAATATTTTATCTAAAGTGACAGATAGACTCTAATACAATAATAGATGGTGGCATTAACGCCCCACTGTCAGCATTGGACTGATCATCTAGACAGAAAAACAATAAACATTAGATTTAAACTACAGACCAAATGGATCCCACATGCATTTATATAAATTTTTATTAAACAACTGAAGAATACATGCTATTTTCATCAACACATGGAACATTCTCCAGGATATATCATATTAGGCCACAAAACAAGTCTCAACAAAATTAAAACGATTAAAATATTTCAAATATTGTTTATGACCACAGTGGAATAAAACTATAATTCAGTAGCAAGAGGAACATTAGAAACTGTACATATACATGGAAATTAAACAACATGCTCCTGAATGACCAATAGGTCAATGAAGAAATTAAGAAGGAAATTTGAAAATTTCTTGAAACAAGTGAAAATGGAAACACAGTATACCAAAAACAATGGGATACAGCAAAAGAGGTAAATTTATAGCAATAAATGCCTACATCAAAAAAATAGACTTCAATTAACCTAATGAAACATCTGAAGGAACTAGAAAGGCAAGAACAAATCAAACACAAAAAATAGTATAGGGAAAGAAATAATAAATGTCAGAGTAGAAATGGACAAAATTGGCACTAAAAAACCAATACGAAAGATCAACAAAATGAAAAATTCATTATTTGAGAAGATAAACAACAAACCATGGCAAAATAACCAAGGAAAACGTGAAAAGATCCAAATAAAGTCAGAAGTGAAAAAATGAGACATTATGATACCACAGAAACACAAGGGATTGGGCCAGGCATGGTGGCTCATGCCTGTAATCCCAGCACTTTGGGAGGCCAAAGTGGGCGCATCACCTGATGCCAGTTTAAGAGCAGCCTGGCCAACATGGTGAAACCCTGTCTTTACTAAAAATACTAAAATTAGCCAGGCATGGTGGTGGGTGTCTGTAATTTCAGTTACTTGGATAGCTGAGGCACAAGAATCACTTGAACCTGAGAGGTGGAGGTTGCAGTGAGTCGAGATCCTGCCACTGCACTCCAGCCTGGGCAACAGAGCGAGACTCCCTCTCAAAAAAAAAAAAAGAAATACAAATACAAAGGATCAATGGGACTATTGTGAACAATTATATGTCAATAAATTAGAAAACCTAGCAATAATGGATAAGTTCCCAGAACCCTCCAAGATTAAATGTAGAAGAAATAGAAAACCTGAACAGACCAATTATGAGGAATGAGAATGAGTCTGTACCTACTACGTGTAAGGGCCCATGGGAGGTACAGTAAATAATACAAAGATGAACAAACAATTCATAGTCCTTATCCATTGGATGGATTGTAGAGTTATAGGAAGAGACAGGCAAATAAGCAAGGAACAATAATAATAATAAAGACATACCATGAAAGAGGCAGAGAATGGTGAGAATGAGTAGATTGGTATTGGATTGGTATCTAAACCAAATCCAATCATGAGTATATTCAAGCTCTAGTAAAGAGAGGTCATTGCCTCCTGATAGGTTTAGCTTGAGACATACAAGTTCTATTTAAGAAATACTTCTATTATATGGTTATCCCAGTATCAGAAAGGTCAAAATTTTAGGTGAAAATGTTAAAAGACATTTTCAGATCAAAGAAACACATTATAAATATTAGGCATACTCCAAACATGTAGCTCACTGAAACTCAAATTGTACCCTCAACAATTTTGTGCTATTATTCTAGTTCTCCATAAGCCCTGGGACCTGAATAAGATGTTAAAAATTAATTAAGTGAAAGTTTAGAATTCAGAGGCTTCTTTGAATTATGTTTTTAAATTGCTCTTTAATATGTATGTGATCATAAATACTTTCTCCCTTCAAAAAGCCAGAACATTACAGATGCTTTTAGTGATCCCTTTGAGCACCTTTCTTCTCTGTCCTATTTTCTTCTTTCCACCCCTAGAAATAATTTCTTTGTTTTTTATGATATATATATTTTGATACATATGAATTTAATTAATTTCTTGAACTACTTATGGATTCTATTGTATCATTTTTTATTTATTCTGTTAAAAGACATTTTGTTAGCTATGTTTAATAGTGAAGGCACCACTGAAAAACCTCGTACATCTTGTGTTTAAATGTTTCTCCATATGCCATAGATACAAAATTTCTGGTCATGTTATGAATGCTATAGGTCTTTTAACTTTGCTTTTGGTGTCTTTAGCTGTATAGAAGTTTTAAATTTGGATGTTGTAAAATGTGTCAGTCTTTCCATTTATAGATTTTGCTCCGGGTGTCTTCCAGTTAACAAATGTAATTTGAGCAAAAAAGTATGGCAGGCACTGTTTGGGATATTTGCAAACAAAACAGACAAAAATTTCTGCATTTGTGACGTTAAGAAAGCATTGTCTAACTCAAGGTCAATAATGCATTTTCTTTCAATAGTTGTTAAAATTTTAACAACGTTTGGATTTTTATCTATATTTTTCCATTTAGTATGTGCTAGAAGCTAATTTTGTTTTGTTACCCAGTACTATTTGTTGGATAGCAGTACTGTGTCCATTCAATTATAATTCCTCTTCTTTTATATACCACATACCTATAAATGCTTGAATCTATTCCTGGGTTTGTTATACTGTTATGTTTGTTACTGTACCTGTAGCATACTGTTTAAATTGCTGTAGCATTGTGGTGTTTTGCTATGTAGTAACCAAGTTCTTCCCTCTTTCTTTTTTCTTTTCCTTTTTTTTTTTTTTTTTTTTTTGGTGAGATTATCTTGGCTAATTTTTCATACTTACTCATTCAGGGAACTTTAGGATTTATTTAAGATCAAGTTTTATAAATTATTCTATTGGAACTTCATTTTTGAGTGCAATGAAGTTGTGGTGAATTTTAGAGAGCTGACATTCTCAAAATATTGACCGTTCCACACATACCTGAATGTTATATTACCATGTTTGTTTAGATTTCCTTTTATATCCTTTAGTAAAGCTAATTTGCTCAATAAGCTCCTGTACCATTTTTTGTTTGCTTTATTCCCAGATATTGTTTGTCATACTAGTGAATAGGATTTTTTTTGGTTACATTTTCTAATTATTGCTGGTATTTGAAAAAGCTACCAATTTTTTTTTTTAAGTGTTCATCTTCTGTCTGGTGACTTTTAGTGTATTATCTTACTAGTTCTAATAATTGGTAGATTATACTGAGTTTTTAGGTAAATGGCCAAATTGTTTGTAAATAATAATAGCTTTCCATCTTGCTTTTCAACCTTTAAATTATAATTGATGTAGATTTCTGGCAGATATTTTTATCAAATTAAGAAAAAATCCTCAAATTTCTAATTTGCCAATGGTTTTTATTATGCATGGGTATTAAATATACCAAATGCATTTCAGTATAAATTGAGATTATTGTTTTTTCTTTTTCTCTCATTTTGAATTACATAGAGTTTCTAAGGTTATGAAAATTTAATTGCATTTAATATTATATCACTATCAATTTTGGCTAGAATGATGTGAGAACACATTTTAAGATGTACATTCTTTTATAGAAAGCTGTCTGCCAAGGAGAAGGAGACGACACACTTGAAAACCTAGTATTTGACCAAAGGTAAAGTATTACCAGAATAATATCATTTTCTTAGTTATATTTAATTATTATTAGAATAATTCAGTATCAGGAATGTTTGTTTTATGGTCTGCTGTTATTAAACTTAAATGCTTTGTTCTTGAATTGACAAGAAAAAGCAAGTATTACAGGGTCTACAAAATTAGTTCTCAGACAGGAACGACTTTACCCCGTTTCCCCAGAAGATATTTGGCAATGTCTAGAAACATTTTTGCTTGTCACTACTGTGGAAAGTGAGGCTGCTGCTGCCATCTAATGGGTAGAGGCCAAGGATGCTGTTAAACGTCCTTCAGTGCACAGTCTAGCCACCCCACAACAAAGAATTTTTCAGTCCAAAATATTAATTGTGCAAATATTTAAAACTCCTGGTTTTGGAAAAAAGGGAAAAGTTTTAATTGCATGAGTAAACTAAACATAAAATTTTTATGTGTAATTTATTTCACTTGTTATGTATTTATTAAACTAGATGGAACAGAATATGCTATATTTTTTATTGTCTTTTTTTTTTTTAGCTTTTTAGCTCCTCTTATTACTGAGTATGATAAACACCTAGGAGAACTAAATGGGCAGCTGAAATATTATCAGGTATGAAATCATAGTTATGAGGCTTTTGTAATATTTTATTATGAAAATAAAAAGTAAAATAGACTCCGTCTTTTTAAAAAGACATTGATGAGAAAGAGAATATTTGCTGTAACTAACCAATTGGTGGCCCTCTGTAAATATGTGTGAATGTATATATGTGCATATGTTTAAAGATTCTCTTCTAGCTGGGTGCGGTGGCTCATGCCTATAATCCCAGCACTTTGGGAGGCTGAGACAGGAAGATCATTTGTGCCTAGGAGCTTGAGACCAGCCTGAGTAACGTAGTGAGACCCCATCTCTTTTTTTTTTCTTTTCTTTTTTTTGAGATGGAATCTCACTCTGTTGCCAGGCTGGAGTGCAGTGGCGCAATCTCGGCTCTCTGTAACCTCTGACTCCCTGGTTCAAGCGATTCTCCTGCCTCAGCCTCCCGAGTAGCTGGGATTACAGGCATGTGCCACCATGCCCAGCTAATTTTTGTGTTTTTAGTAGAGATGGAGTTTCACCATGTTGGCCAGGATGGTCTCGATCTCTTGACCTCGTGATCCGCCTGCCTCGGCCTCCCAAAGTGCTGGAATGAAGTTAGCTGGGTGTGGTGGTGTGCACTTGTGGTCCTAGCTACTCAGAAGGCTGAAGTGAGAGAATTGCTTGAGCCTTGGAGGTCGAGGCTTTAGTGGGCTGTGGTCAAGCCACTGCACTCCAGTCTAGGCAACAGAACTGGACCTTGTCTCAAAGAAAAAAAATACTCTCTTCAGTTTTGTCTTTTAATTCAGTGTTTCCTTGCTCTTGCTATCTTGCATGAGCTATTTCTTAGGTGCTTAGAAGAATCTTTTAATGTCATTATTGTTTGCTTACATCTCTCTGTCTTTTTTTAACCTAAAACTGTCTCTCATCCTTTCAGACCTTCCTCCTTACCTCATTCTGTCTGCATCTCCCATTACTTGCAGAATGGATTATCATTTTCGGTCCCAGGGCTTATGGAGAACTAGAATGATAGCACAAAATTGTTGAGGGTACAATTTGAGTTTCAGTGAGCTACATGTTTAGAGTATGCCTAATATTTATAATGTGTTCCTTTGATCTGAAAATGTCTTTTAACATTTTCACCTAAAATTTTGACCTTTCTGATACTGGGATAACCATATAATAGAAGTATTTCTTAAATAGAACTTATATGTCTCAAGCTAAACCCATTAGGAGGCAATGACCTCTCTTTATTAGAGCTTGAATATACTCATGATTAGATTTGGTTTAGATACCAATTCCTGGATAAATACAGTTGTAGCAAGGGTGGCAGGGTTGGCTTTCATTAATGCAAATGGAAGAGAGTGTAATGACTTTATATTAAAGCAGCCTGGCCAGGTGTGGTAGCTTACGTCTGTAATCCCAGCACTTTGGGAGGACAAGGCATGCAGATCACTTGAGGTCAGGAGTTCGAGACCAGCCTGGTCAACATAATGAAATCCCATCTCTACTAAAAATACAAAAATTAGCCAGGTCTGGTGGCCACACACCTGTAATCCCAGCTACTCGGGAGGCTGAGGCAGGAGAAATCACTTGAACTTGGGAGGGAGAGGCTGCAGTGAGCCGAGATCATGCCACTGCACTCTAGCCTGGGCAACAGAGTAAGACTCTGTCTCAAAAAAATAAATAAATAAAATATATTAAAGCAACCCCTGAGACTGATTTCCTCAGAATCGGGCTGTGTGTGTGGCAGACTCTAAGCACTTTCTCCCTTACTTCCTTTTCTTTTTATGCACGGACATGAAGGGATCCTACTGTGTACTTTCAAGTGTAGCACATAGTAGGCCCTTAAATATTTAATGAATGATTAAATGCCAGGGCTTATGGGAAGAAGATGATTAGAGCTAACTTAACAAGCCCTTATTTATCAATTAATGCATTGATATGTAGCTTTACTAAAAGAACACATAATGCTTCCAATTTCTAAAAATAAAATTAGGTTCTTTCACTGCATTTGAAATTATTTAGGCTTTCATTTCCAAGGTTATTTCTCAAATACATAAAGTTGTCCTGTAGACCCAAATGTCAAATAAAAGCATTTCATTAAAATTATAGTGTCTGTTTTATCATAAAGTCTTCCTGGTCTTTACTGTGTATTTTTTAGCCTGTAGTTATTTAAATTTAGGACAAGCACAGTAATGTCTTTTAATCTTCCTAGCTGACAAAGAGCAACAGAAAGCTCTCTTTTGCACAAATGGTATTTTGCTTTTGTTTTCAGGACTAGTGAATTTAAAGTTGCTGCTGAATTTACTCTCTCTAAATTCCTATAATAACATATTATGTACTTTGGTTGTTATAACATAGGATAGCTAATTATCTTGAAATTAAATTCTTTTAAATTTTTTGTAATCTGATTCATGTATTTCTTTAATCAGCCATTTTACTAAGATGTTTAACTTTGTTTTTCCATTTTGCATTCTTTACCGCCAAAGGTTGATCACTCAGTTAATTACAAGAGAGAGATAAACTATGCTAGAAAGCCTGAGTCTTTGATGATAAAAATAATTGCTCCTTCTTTTATAGAAAAAAAAATGTTGACAGCTAAGAATGGTTGCTCAGATAGATGGATTGATTAGAAGGATTAGTTCTTATGACTTATTGACCTAGTCAAAAAATAGTATATCTCCAAAGCAGGAAAAGTAGCACTGCAATTCTCTATATGGACGATTTTCTGCCAGAAAATATAAATAGTAGGGAAGAATTTGATGATGTGAGAAATACTGTGTGGATTTCACTTCCTTCCAAATGTAAATATTTTGAAATATTTTACAGTCAGGAATTTATAGTGAGAGTGTTACAATCCATCTTTAGTCTTAGCTAATGAATATATCTTACATAATTAAGAGTAATAAATATTCTTTAAGATGCACTGATAGTTTTGCAACTTTTAAAGATCAGTTTATTGGCTGCAGTGGGCTGTGATCGTGCTCTCACACTCATCTTAGGGGGAAAAAAATTATTTAAAAACTATAAAATTAAGATAATGGCTACAATAAATCCAAACCACTTGCCATGGCATTCTTAAAACCCTGTACCTGTCTTTCTGATTTTATATCTCACTGTATCAGTCCATATATGATCAGTGCTCAATTATCTGGTAGTGAATTAATCCATGTTGGTTTAATTGTGTTTCAGGCATAACGGGGGCCTTGGAAAAGTTCACCTTTCAAACCAAATTTATAGTTAGAATTTGCTATTCTGATCTCCTAGACCAAGCTGCCTTGATCTTCTCTGGTTGAAAGGGAGAGAAAAAGGCTTGCAGAACTGCCTGTTCCACCTGGCCCTTGCGAAAGTGTACTCCAGGATAAGCTTCTCTCCTTTAGCCTAGGAAGCACCATCAAGACTAATACACAATCATGAATTGGTTACAGTTTTAAGTGAGATTTTGCATGCTTTTACATGTAAATTCAGGGTTTTGTGTGTGTGTGTGTGTGCGCGCGCGCGCGCTCTCCATTTGCCCATTCACACTTATACTGAGAGTTGACTACTTATTTTTTGCTATTTTGCTTTTACTCATATTTTCGCCAACTTTAAATGCTCTTTCTTTTCTTTTGAAATCCTAACATCTTTTTACTCCTTCAGAGAGCATTAATCAGACCTTCATTTAATTCCCTTTCTAGTGTGCATTTTATTCTTCCTTGTATTTTAGTTAGGATTTTTTTTAACCATCTTTCCTACTATTTTTCAATAAGCATGTCTGTTTACCTTAGCAGCCTTGTATGGTACAGAGAGTTTAGATAGTTAATGAAGGTGGTGAATCAGAGACTGAATGAATGACTGCTAAAAAAAGACCTCTATTTTCTTCTTTACTGTTAGCATTTTGCCTTTTGAAATACTAGAAAAATATATATGCTTATCACCTTAACTGAGGTGAATTAACTAAGATATACATTCAAGATACAGGAACCATCTGGTATTTGTTATAGTGACATACTCCAGAATATCTTCCATCTGTTTTTCACAACTACAAGTCATAGGAATTACATTTATAAACATTTCTCACCATGTTACATAAAATATTTCTATTTTATTTATATTCTATTTAAAATGAATGTTTTATTGTGTTCTGTTTATTAGTAAATTATCCATATTAATTATCCCGTTGTTAGAAATAAAGAATAAGTCTTTCATATCTGTAGACTAGTGTCAGAATCTGATTGCTTACGTGAGTGGTCTACTTAATGGAGATCTGATTGTCTGGAAAATGTATTGCCACACCATATTTTATTCTTTCAGAAACAGGTGGGTGAGATGAAACTACAACTTGAAAATGTCATCAAGGAAAATGAAAGGTAAATCAATTAACTATTGGTTTTATCTTTTATTATTGTCTTAGGTAACTTTTATTTTTGTTATTTGATATTTGATAGCTATAGTATTAATAGTTAAGAATGTGGACCCTGGGGCCTGATTTTCTATTTGACTCCTGGCTCGATTACTTGTTAGCTGTGTGACCCTGGACAGGTTACTTCCCTTTCTACTTTAGTGTCCTCTTCTATAAATTAGAGATAATAATAGAACCTATTTCATAGGGCTGACTGTAAGGGATAAAGTAAGTACTTGGAGTAGCATACAAAATAAGCACCTTACCAATATTAGCAATCAATAATGTAGTATATAATATATATGTATATAATATATATGTATATTAGAAAACATTGATAAAATGAAAACTTTTCAGCCTACCACTCAGCTTGAATGTTAAAATGTTGCCAGTGCTGGTGCATCTATCCATGTTTTTCTTCCATTTCCCATCCTTCTCTTTCTATCTGCCAGAGATAAACAGTATCTTGAATTTTGTGTTTATCATTCCTTTGCTTTTACTGTTTTTTTATAGGTATGTGTATCTCCAAGAGATATACTTTTTAGTTTTATATTTTTAAAGACTGTATAAAAATGGTATCATCTAGTGTTCTAGGACTTACTTTTTTAGTCAATAACATACACAAGTGCAAGAGTTTCAAGGAAGGAAGTTGCTGGATTATAGGTTATATGAATATCAATTTTGCAATATAATATCAACTTAATTTCCAAAATAGGTATACCAATTTACATTCTTACCAGTGATATTTATGAGTTTATATTGATCTATGTCTTTTAATACCTGTAGCTCTTGTTAAGCTTCTTAATTTTCATCATTTTGGCTGTTAAATACTTTTTTATTGTGGTTTTAATTTGCATTTTCCTGAATACTAATATTGTTGACTTTTTTTTTTTTTTGAGACAGAGTCTTGCTCTGTCTCCCAGGCTGGAGTGCAGTGGTGCGATCTTGGCTCACTGCAAGCTCTGCCTCCCGGGTTCGCGCCATTCTCCTGCCTCAGCCTCCCCAGTAGCTGGGACTACAGGCACCCGCCACCACGCCCAGCTAATTTTTTTGTATTTTCAGTAGAGACAGGGTTTCACCGTGTTAGCCAGGATGGTCTCAATCTCCTGACCTCATGATCTGCCTGCCTCAGCCTCCCATTGTTGACCATTTTTATATGTTTATTTACCTATGTGGTTTTCTTTTCTCTTAAAATGCTTGTTCATACATTTTCCCCATTTCTACTTATCTTGTTCTTATTAAATTGTCAAAGTGCATTATGTGATCTGTATTCTGAAAATTTGCCAGTCAGTCTCAACACAGTAAACAATAACCATTCTAGAAATTTCAAACAAGAAAGGATTTAATTCACTTACATTTAAGTGCTACTAAATCATTGGTTTTACAATTACACCTCAGAGACTATAATCCTGAGGTTAGGAATTTATGGTGCTACCACCATCGCAATTACTACCATGGCAGCATCATTTCCATAAAACTGGAGACTTGATATTGGAAAAAGGGCCATAGGATATTGACTACAAGAGACATTTTTGTCTATCCAGTTTTACTTACCAGCCACCATATCAACAGAAAAAAATGATCTCAGCTCACTTCTACCTTCTGTATCTCCCTTAAATGCCTCTCACTGGTAAAATTTTAATCTTATGCACAACTTCAGCTGCAAGACATCTGGGCAATGTAGTTTTGGACTTTCTGCCCCTGGGACAGAGGCCAGAATATGGAAGGGGAGAGAAATAAATAATGAGTGCCAGTGGTTCATACAACGCATTCGATAATAGGTGTTTCAAATGTATATTCCCAGACTGTGGTGTGTTTGATGAACAGAATTTTTTTCTTTTTTTTTTTTTTAACTTAAAGTAAATCTCTCACTCTTCTCCTGTGGTTATTGTTCTTTGTATCTCCTGTAAGAAGTCCTTTCTCAGCCTAAGTCATAGAGATCTTCTCTTATATTTGCTGCTAAAAAATGCTTAAAGCTTTTCCATACCCAGTTTCTTAACTTTAACCCGTAAAATTCATATAACTGGACTGAAATCTGAGACATCATTTTTTGTTGACTTTTAACTAGACTAAAAATCCAAAAGTTTTTGAGTTCTAAATTTATTCAAAACATGGGCTCTTTTAAAGTTCGACATTGTTTTATTTGTATTTTTCTATATTATAATTTTATTTTTATTTTTATTATATTTATTTTTATTTTAGTGTAGCTATATTTAAGTTAATACATGCTGTTCCTTAAAATTATATAGCACACCCACGGAATTGTCTTGCCTTTGGCTATTTCATGATTTTCTCTCTTCCTTGTATTTTCCATTAGTTTTCTTTCCTTCTAATTTCCAAAAACTTCACATATTTAAGCTGTCAGTGTTTACTGAAGTGCAAAATAAAGTACATCTTTTAATTGGGCTTTTGGTTTTTCTCATTTAGTTTTGTTTTTTTCCCATGGGAAATTTTTTTTAATCTTAGTATTTTATGATTTACTATTCTTTTCCAAAATACTTATTAAGCAGGAATGTACTCTTCCTAGTAAAGAATATTATAAAGATTTCTGAATCACCAATATACTTAGATAAAGCTTGTATTTTAATGTGCTGAGAATAGACAAGGTATTTTATGGTTGAGATAATCATTTAATTGTTTCCTATATTGGACTTTATATTATTCCTTTCATATGCAGGTCTTTTGAAGCCAGTCTTTAAAATCTGCCTTCACCTATTTAATGGTAATGCAGTCATGTCTCATGAGTATGTTTATTCCTAGTACAATAGGAAAGTGCAAAAAAATGGATTCTAAGTTTATTAAAGACACTTGGTAACTTGAAAGTGTTAATCAGGTTTTAAAGTGAACTCTACTAATTATGTCATTAAGAAACATCCTACTTTTAATTATATATTGCGGCTAAGGACTACAAAATCAAAAGAATTTATTCTTTTTAAAGAAAATACCTTAAATTTATATACATGGACAGGTCTAAATAATGGAAGGCAGCAAAGTTGTGGATTATGTAAAAGTATGCAATTTCACATTACTGAATTTTGGAAAAATTTTAATACTTACATTTGCGTATCAGAGTATATTATCTGAGAATTTACTACAATAGGAAATAATGAAGTCATTTTATAAAACTCAGACTGAGGAAAATGTAAAAAAAATACATATTATTATCATGCTCCCTTCCATTTTTAAATCCTTGAAATGTATTTCATGTTGAGATTATAGAGGTTTTTGTTTTGTCTTGTTTCTTTCTCAATATTATTTTTTCCTCCTCTCATAGCTTTCCAGAGGAAGGAAATTGAGTAAGATAATTGAGTAAATGAATGAATACATGTACAGCATTTTCTGATACTAAGTAAATACAAAGTAAATTTTATTATTGTCCTTTTTTATTTTACTATTAAGGGTATGGAAGACACCATCTGTTGCTAGTACAAGAGCTGTTTTTTTTCCTTCATACATAGTCACATAACCCTAATTTTGTTACAGTGGCAATGTGCTCAGGGAAGATGAGCTTCTTCCATAACCTGAGATAGTAAATCATTGACCTAAACCAGTTTTTATGTCTTTTTGCCAGGAATTGGTTTGGAAGTGGACATGTGACCTAGTTTTAGCCAGTGAGATATAAAGGAAAGTCTCTTGTGGAGCTTCTGAAAAAGTTTTTCTCTCTGATAAGAGGAGAGAGGGCAAAAAGAAAGTAAAGGGCTACAGGCTAGTCAGAGACGACGCCGGTGGCAGCCAAGAGATCTTTATTGGAGAGGTAAAGGTCAGGTCGCGCGGGGGAGAGAGAAAAGAGAAGAGAAGAGAGAGAGAGAGCTGCTGGTGTGCTGGGTTTTATATCCCTTGGGCCTACGTGGGGCGGGCCCAAGGGAAGGCAGGAGATGCTTCTTTCTGATTGGCCCTCCTTTGGCGGGTTCAGACAGTGCCCGGTCAAGGAGGGGAGAAGAACCCAGAACCGGTGCCATTAAGGTACCCCTGTTGCCTAACAGAAAGCCTTCCCCTTTTCCTGCTCCTTGTCATTTTAGAAAGTGATGTGTGAAGCTGCCATAGCCATTTTTAAACTATGAGTGTAGGTATCAGCAACATGAGAAGATTAGAAGAAGAGAAACATGAGGAAACCTTTGCAAAGTCCTCAAGTGATATTATTGAGCTACTGAAGCAAATCTGGAACTATATACCTTCCAACTTAATATTAGGTAAAGTAAGAAAATAGTCATTCGCAACCGTTGAGTGATTACTAAATGTCAGGCACCATTTAAGGCTTTGAGATACATTAGTGAATAAAATATACAGAAATGACTGTTCTTATTTATTTTTTGGGTGTTTTATTACTTGTAGCCTAAGTGTACTAATAAAGAGATTTAATTACATCTGTCAGGGGTTCACAAACTGTAGATCATGGGTCAAATCTGGCCTGCCACATCTTTTTATAAATAAAATTTATTGGATCATAGCCATGCTTAGTCATTTAAATCTCGTTGATGGCTGCTTTGTTTTATGTGACTATGAAATTGAATAGTCGTGACAGAGATTGAATGGCTCACAAAACCTAAAATATTTATGTACTCTCTGGCCCTTTACATAAAAAGTTTACTAATCCCTAATACATGGAATGTTCTTTCACTGCAGAATCTCTTAAACTAGTCTTTAACAGTCACTAAAAAGTTTTTTTTGAAATTTAAAACTATCTTAAGATATTTATTTAGACATATATATATATATAGCTTTAGAACACAGACATAAAACTTCAAGATTATAAAGTTACTATTTAGTATATAAAGTAGTTAGTATATGAATCTAGTATGTAGTGATATTTGGCATCTTGTTATTTTTTATTTTCTGATAGCCTCATATTTATTTTTTTAGATTACAACTAAATATGTTACAGATTTAAATAGCATTATACAATGGAATTATTTTAAACACATATTTATTGATGTGCTTTCATAATTTGACTAATGATAATCAATGGTGTGATATTAAATTTGATTTTACTTTCCCTAATTATGCCATTCATTTGTGCTGACAATATCCTATGAATACAGTATAGTAAATGTTTATTATCTATTTGAAATTTGGGAAGGAGTTCATGTATGTATTTACAAAAACAATAATAAAGCCATTATTTTTCAATGCTAGCCCAGAAAATGTTACTCTCCTCCCTTCAAATTAATTTGTTTATGTAATTTCAGAAGATGTGATGTAAATGTTTTATCTATTCTTGAGTGAAAAAGAGAAAAGAAATCTCTGGGATTACATGGTCAACACCACTGTGCTGGCGTTTGTACTTGAGGTCATTATACTGTGAAGAAGAGCATTCCCCAAAGCCCGCCAGAAGCCTATCTGCCTAAGCTTTAACTGTGAAGTTTTAAATATCTATTTTTAATAATCTCATGAAAAGCCAGAACTAACCTGGTTTCTGTAAGTGTCTTGGTTTATAATTGAGTTTATGTTTTTGTATTTATGTATGTATAGACCTCTCATCAAACTTCATTTTGTTACTAGTCTTAAGTCACCTTACATTGGGTTCCTTAAACATGGTAAACTAGTTTCAACCTGAGGACCTTTTACTTGTTTCTTCTTCCTCGAATGTGTTTCTCCAGAGCTGCACAGGACTGGACTTTTCCCTTTATCCAGTCTCTTATCAAGGAGACATTCCTGAGTGCATTATCTAGCCCTGCTCTTTCCAACCCCTCCCCTCTTTCATTTTTATATTATCCAATTTCATTTTATTCATAGTACCTTATTACTATTTGAATTTTTTTTTTTTTTAAGTTCTGGGATACATGTGCAGAACATGCAGGTTTGTTACATAGGTATACATGTGCCATGGTGGTTTGCTGCACCTATCAACCCATCATCCAGGTTTTAAGCCCCACATGCATTAGGTATTTGTCCAGTGCTCTCCCTCCCCTTGCCCCCCACCCCCGAATAGGCCCCAGTGTGTGATGTTCCCCTCCCTGTGTCCATGTGTTCTCATTGTTCACCTCCCACCTATGAGTGAGAACATGCAGTGTTTGGTTTTCTGTTCCTGTGTTAGTTTGTTAAGAATGGTGGCTTCCAGCTTCATCCATGTCCCTGCAAAGGACATGAACTCATTCTTTTTTATGGCTGCATAGTATTCCGTGGTGTATATGTGCCACATTTTCTTTATCCAGTTTCTCATTGATGGGCATTTGGGTTGGTTCCTAGTCTTTGCTATTGTAAATAGTGCTTCAGTAAACATATGTGTACATGTGTCTTGATGGTAGAATAATTTATAATTTTTGGGGGTATATACCCAGTAATGGGATTGCTGGATCAAATGGAATTTCTGGTTCTAGATCCTTGAGGAATTGCCACACTGTCTTCCACAATGGTTGAACTAATTTACACTCCCACCAACAGTGTAAAAGCGTTCCTATTTCTCCACAGCCTCACCAGCATCTGTTGTTTCCTGGCTTTTTAATGATTGCCATTCTAACTGGTGTGAGATAGTATCTCATTGTGGTTCTGATTTGCATTTCTCTAATGACCAGTGATGATGAGCTGTTTTTCATGTTTGTTGGCTGTATAAATATCTTCTTTTGAGAAGTGTCTGTTCATATCCTTCACCCACTTTTTGATGGGGTTGTTTTTTTCTTGCAAATTTGTTTAAGTTCCTTGCAGATTGTAGATATTAGACCTTTGTCAGATGGATAGCTTGCAAAAATTTTCTCCCATTCTGTAGGTTGCCTGTTCACTCTGATGATCGTTTATTTTGCTGTGCAGAAGCTCTTTCATTTAATTCTATCTCAATTTGTCAATTTTGGCTTTTGTTGCAATTGCTTTTGGTATTTTAGTCATGAAGTCTTTGCCCATGCCTTTGTCCTGAATGGTATTGCCTAGGTTTTCTTCTAGGGTTTTTATGGTTTTGGGTTTTACATTTAAGTCTTTAATTTATTTTGAGTTAATTTTTGTATAAGGTGTAAGGAAGGGGTCCAGTTTCAGTTTACTGCATATGGCTAGCCAGTTTTCCTGGCACCATTAGTTAAATAGGGAATCCTTTCCCCATTGCTTGCTTTTGTCAGGTTTATTGAAGATCAGATGGTTGTAGATGTGTGGTGTTATTTCTGAGGTCTGTGTTCTGTTCCATTGGTCTATATATCTGATTTGATACCAGTAACATGCTGTTTTGGTTACTGTAGCCTTGTAGTATAGTTTGAAGTCAGGTAGCGTGATCTTTTTGATTAGCTTTATTCTTTTTGCTTAGGATTGTCTCCAGCTTTGTTCTTTTTGCTTAGGATTGTCTTGGCTATATGGGCTCTTTTTTGATTCCATATGAAATTTAAAGTGTTTTTTCTAATTCTGTGAAGAAAGTCAGTGGTAGCTTGATGGGAATAGCATTGAATCTATAAATTACTTTGGGCATTATGGCCATTTTCACGATATTAATTCTTCCTATCCATGAGCATGGAATGTTTTTCCATTTGTTTGTGTCCTCTCTTATTTCCTTGAGCAGTGGTTTGTAGTTCTCCTTGAAGAGGTCCTTCATATCCCTTGTAAGCTGGATTCCTAGGTATTTTATTCTCTTTGTAGCAATTGTGAATGGGAGTTCACTCATGATTTGGCTCTCTGCTTGTCTATTGTTGTTGTATAGGAATCCTTTGATTTTGCACATTAATTTGGTATCCTGAGACTTTGCTGAAGTTGCTTATCAGCTTAAGGAGTTTTTGGGCTGAGACGATGGGGTTTTCTAAATATAGAATCATGTTGTAGTCCAACAGACACAATTTGACTTCCTCTCTTCCTATTTGAATATCCTTTATTTCTTTCTCTTGCCTGATTGCCCTGGCCAGAGCTTCCAATACTGTTTAATAGGAGTGGTGAGAGAGGGCATCCTTGTAATGTGCCAGTTTTCTAAGGGAACACTTTCAGCTTTTGCCCATTCAGTATGATATTGGCTATGGGTTTGTCATAAATACCTGTTACTATTTTGAGAAATGCTCCATTACTACCTAGTTTATTGAGAGTTTTTATCATGAAGGATGTTGAATTTTATCAAAGGCCTTTTCTGCATCTATTGAGATGATCATGTGGTTTTTGTCATTGGTTCTGTTTATGTGATGAATTTCATTTATTGATTTGCATATGTTGAACCAGCCTTGTATCCTAGGGATGAAGCCAACTTGATCTTGGTGGATAAGATTTTTGATGTGCTGCTGGATTCGGTTTGCTAGTATTTTATTGTGGATTTTCGCATCGATGTTCATCAGGGATATTGGCCTGAAATTTTGTTGTCTCTCTGGTGTTGGTATCAGGATGACACTGGCCTCATAAAATGAGTTAGGGAGGAGTCCCTCTTTTTCTATTGTTTGGAATAGTTTCAGAAGGAATGGTATCAGCTCCTCTACACCCCACATTAACAGAATATTGATGTAGAATTCGGCTGTGAATCTGTCTGGTCCTCGGCTTGTTTTGGTTGGTAGGCTATTAAGTACTGCCTCAATTTTAGACCTTGTTTTTGGTCTATTCAAGGATTTGACTTCTTCCTAGTTTAGTCTTGGGAGGGTGCATATGTTCAGAAATTTATCCACTTCTAGATTTTCTATTTTATTTGCATAGAGATATTTAGAGTATTTTCTAATGGTAGTTTTTATTTCTGTGGGATCAGTGGTGATATCCCCATTATCATTTTTTATTGTGTCTATTTGATTCTTCTCTCTTTTCTTTTTTATTAGTCTAGCTAGAGGTCTGTCTATATTGTTAATATTTTCAAAAAACCAGCTCCTGGATTCATTCATTTTTTGAGCAGTTTTTCATGTCTCTGTCTCCTTCAGTTCTGCTCTGATCTTAGTTATTCCATTTCTTCTGCTAGCTTTTCCATTTGTTTGCTCTTGCTTCTCTAGTTATTTTAATTGTAATGTTAGGGTGTTGATTTTAGATCTTTCCCACTTTCTGATGTGGGCATTTAGTGTTATAAATTTCCCTCTTAACACTGCTTTAGCTGTGTCCCAGAGATTATGGTACATTGTGTCTTTGTTCTCACTGGTTTCAAAGAACTTCTTGATTTCTGTCTCAATTTTGTTATTTACCCAGTAGTCATTCAGGAACAGGTTGTTTAATTTCCATGTAGTTGTGCAGTTTTGAGTGAGTTTCTTAATCCCGAGTTCTAATTTGATTGCACTGTGGTCTGAGAGACTGTTTGTTGTAAACTCCATTCTTTTTCATTTGCTGAGGAGTGTTTCACTTCCAATTATGTAGCCTATTTTAGAATACATGGTATGTGGTGCTGAGAATAATGTATATTCTGTTGATGTGGGGTGTAGAGTTCTGTAGATGTCTATTAGGTCCACTTGGTCCAGAGCTGAGTTCAAGTCTTGAATATCCTTGTTAATTTTCTGTTTTATTGATCTACTATTGACAGTGGGATGTTAAAGTCTCCCACTAGTATTGTATGGGAGTCTACGTCTCTTTGTAGGTCTGTAAGAACTTGTTTTACGAATCTGGTTGCTCCTGTATTTGGTACGCATATATTTAGGGTAGTTAGCTCTTCTTGTTGCATTGATCCATTTACCATTATGTAATGCCCTTCTTCATCTTTTTTGATCTCTGTTGGTTTAAAGTCTGTTTTATCAGAGACTAGGATTACAACCTTTGCTTTTTTTTGCTTTCCATTTGCTTGGTAAATATTCCTCCATCCCTTTATTTTGAGCCTATGTGTGTCTTTACACATGAGATAGGTCTCCTGAATACAGCACACCAATGGGTCTTGACTCTTTATCCTATTTGCCAGTCTGTGTGTTTTAATTTGGGCATTTAGCCCATTTACATTTAAGGTTAATATTGTTATGTGTGAATTTGATGCTGTCGCCATGATGCTAGCTGGATATTCTGCACATTAGTTGATGCAGTTTCTTCATAGTGTCATTGGTCTTTATATTTTATTGTGTTTTTGCGGTGGCTAGTACTGGTTTTTCCTTTCCATATTTAGTGCTTCCTTCAGGAGCTCTTGGAAGACAGATGTGGTGGTGACAAAATGCCTCAGCATTTGCTTGTCTTTAAAGGATTTTATTTCTCCTTCATTTATGAAGCTTAGTTTGGCTGGGTATGAAATTTTGGGTTGAAAATTATTCTCTTTAAGAATGTTGGATATTGGCCCCCACTCTCTTCTGGCCTGTAGGGTTTCTGCAGAGAGATCTGCTGTTAGTCTCATGAGTTTCCCTTTGTGGGTAACCTGACCTTTCTCTCTGGCTGCCCTTAACATTTTTTTCCTTCATTTTAACCTTGGAAAATCTAATGATTATGTGACTTGGGGTTGCTCTTCTCAAGGAGTATCTTAGTGGTGTTCTCTGCATTTCCTGAATTTGAATGTTGGCCTGTCTTGCTAGGTTGGGGAAGTTCTCCTGGATTATATCCTGAAGAGCGTTTTCCAGCTTGGTTCCATTCTCCCTGTCACTTTCAGGTTCCCCAATCAGTCGTAGGTTTAGTCTTTTCACATAGTCCCATGTTTCTTGGAGTCCTTGTCCGTTCCTTTTCATGCTTTTTTCTCTAATCTTTCCTTCAGATTTTATTTCAGTAAATTGATATTCAGTATGTGATATCCTTTCTTCCGTTTGATCGATTTGGCTATTGATACTTTTGTATGCTTCACTAAGTTCTCGTGCTGTGTTTTTCAGCTCCATCAAGTCATATATGTTCCTCTTTAAACTGGTTATTCTAGTTAGCAGTTCCTGTAAACTTTTATCAAGGTTCCTGGCTTCCTTGCATTGGGTTAGAACATGCTCCTTTAGCACAGAGGAGTTTTTTTATTACCCACCTTCTGAAGCCTACTTCTGTCAATTCTTTAACCTCATTCTTTGTCCAGTTTTATGCTCTTGTTGGAGAGGAGTTGCAATCATTTGGAGCAGAAGAGGCATTCTGGTTTTTGGAATTTTCAGTGTTTTTGCACTGATTTTTCCTCATCTTCATGGATTTATCTACCTTTGATTTTTGAGGCTGATGAGCTTGGATGGGGTTTTTTGTGTGGGGGTCTTTTATGTTGATGTTGTTGCTTTCTGTTTGTTAGTTTTTCTTCTAACAGGCCCTTCTTCTGCAGCTCTGCTGCAGTTTGCTGGAGGTCCACTCCAGACCTGTTTGCCTGGGTATCTCTAGTGGAGGCTGCAGAACAGCAAAAATTGCTACCTGCTCCATCCCAGAGAGTCACTGGCCTGATGCCAGCTGGAGCTCTCCTATATGTGATGTCTGTCAGCCCCTGTTGGGAGGTTTCTCCCTGTCAGGAGGCATGGGAGTCAGGGACCCACTTGAGGAGATAGTCTGTCCCTTAGCAGAGCTGGTGCGCTGTGCTGGGAGAATCCCTCTTGTCACGATCAGCTGCTTTCTTCACAACCGGCAGCCAGGAATGATTAAATCTGCTGAAGCTGTGCCCGCAGCCGCCCCTTCCTTAGGGCAATGGGGATTTTGTCTGTAGGGCCCTAACTGGGGCTGTTACCTTTCTTTCAGAGATGTCCTGCCCAGTTAGGAGGAATCTAGAGAAGTGGTCTGGCCACAGCCGCTTTGCCACGCCCAGCCCAGACTTCCCAGCCTCAGCACTGTCGGGGGGAAAACTGCCTATTCAAGCCTCAGTAATGGTGGATGCCCCTCCCCCCAACCAAGCTTGATCATATCAGGTGGACTTCAGACTGCTGTGCTTGCAGCAAAATTTCAAGCCAGTGGTTCTTAGCTTGCTGGGCTCCGTGGGAGTTGGACCCGCCGAGCAAGACCACTTGGCTCCCTGGCTTCAGCCGCCTTTCCAGGGGAGCAAACGGTTCTGTCTCACTCTCGTTCCAGGCGCCACTGGGGTATGAAACAGCCGCACAGTTTTGTACTTGAAACTCAGGACCCTGGTGGTTTAGGCACAGGGAGGAATCTCCTGATCTGCAGATTGCAGAAACCGTGGGAAAAGCATAGTAACCACTCCGTCACAGCTTTTCTTGGCTGTGGGAGGGAGTTCCCTGACTCCTTGCACTTCCTGGGTGAAGCGACACCCCACCCTGCTTCTGCTCATCCTCCATGGGTTTGACCCACTGCCTAACCAGTCCCGATGACATGAACTGAGTACCTCAGTTGGAAATGCAGAAATCATCTTCCTTCTGCGTTGGTCTTGCTGGGAGCTGCAGACCGGAGCTGTTCCTATTTGGCTGTTTACTACCTGAAATTATTTATCTTCTTGCTTATTATTTGTCTTTTCCACCAGAATGTGTGAGAGCAGGACCCTTGTCTCTTCTACCACTGTATACCTATCGCCACTGAACAGTGCTTGGTACACATTAAACTGCTCAATAAATATTGAAGGAATGATTTCATATATTAAAAATATAAACATATACATATATTCATACCCGGATCTTTTTGCTGTAAGAAACAGAGGCTTGAGTCATTTTAAGTAATAAGGATATATGATAAGTATATACGTGGAATTTTAACTAGAACTGGGAAACAGTTAGGAATGTCTCTACAGGTGTGTTCCTCTTAACCAGTTCATATGGCCTTATAGTCTCCACTATAGTGGTACCCCTCTGTGTAGCTGCTCCTTCTTCTTTTCTAGCCAAAGACTGATTCTCTCTTCTCTAGTCCAAATCCCGGAGAAATCCAGTCTTGTTGGTTTAGCTAATTGCCATCACTTGTATTTGTCAAAGCTCTTTATACCAGTCAGCTGTTGATAGGACTGCCCTCAGAAAATATGCAAAATTATAATCTAATCATTGGCTTCTGTCTGTGCACAGAATAGTGCATGCTATCCCCAGAGCCATGGGCTCTGGGCAAAGGCTACTTAAGTCTGGGCATGGCAGATACCATGACTATAACATATCCAGTATATATATAAGAATGTATTTATGGAGGACCTTACTTTGGCTTTAGATATCAGAGAAGGCTTAAATGAGTGGGTAAAATTTGAGCTGAGTCAGAAGAAGTAGAATTTCATTCTCAATGATTTTCAGAAAGAGTAGGATAAGTAGCAGATAACTGAAGAAAACATTATATGTCTAATACATTCAGGTCATGTAATATGGCTGTGTCTCAACATATGTAAGGGAATTATGCATGATGAGACCCACATGGCGGGTAGGGACCAGATGATATAAAATTTTATATTCTCTGCTTAAGGAATTGTCCTTTTCCTACAGATCACATAGAGAGTTCTTCAGGGATTTTAAACAGAGGAAGGGGTGCAACTTTAGAAGGATTATTTCTAGTTGCATTTTAGAACTGGAGAATACCAGATAGGAAAAAAATGTGTGTGATTAATTAATTGGAGGAGCATAAAAAAGGAAACAACAATTCTAGTTTTTAGGATCTTTTGTATTAATCCCAAAAAGAAATGCTACACTGTGGCAGTGGTGTGGATATTTTCACCAAGGAGGCTTGGATTGGTGAAATCTGTCAGGTGAGGTGAGGCATCTGGAGAGTCATACCAGCCAGTTGTCTAGAATGGTTTTTTTTTTCATTTATATAAAAAAATACACAAACATATAGTGGCAGTTGTGGCAGGGTGCAAATGGCTGCTGGGGTGCCTGCCTCCCTATGGGAATTAACCATAGTGGTTATATATGCATATAGTGGCATATATACCACTATATTTGTCTAACTTTCTCTTCTGTCTTATTTGATTCTAAAATTCACTAACTATCCCCCTTTTCCTACCTTTTAACACCTGCAAAAGTGAGATGCAGCCATATTCAATGCCTTGTCAAAGGTTAATAGGCAGCAATTTTTCTTTTTTAATGGTAGGTAAAAGAATCGTGCATCTTTTGTTGGAGGCAAATTCAATTCAAAGAAATACAGACATTGTGTTTGATTCATCTTTGTCACCTAAAAGATCAAAACTTTTATAAAGATGATCTTTGCCAAAATTTTATTGTCTGTTTGAGATAATTGGTTATAACTTTATTACTTCAGTCCCTGCCTGGGTAATTTTCTTGGTATTAGTACCTGAATTTATATGGAACTCAGTTTGTTAATATATGAAATTAAAGTCTTGGACTATATAATTTCAGTTTTATTGTTTTATATTCTTATAGTAAGTGCTCTTTAAATCTTTTGAAATGATACTACAAGTGGTAAGCTAGAAAAATACTAAAAACCATAAAGAATAACTATAAAAGCATAGCTATTTTTATAAATTTAATGTAAAAGCACTATCTTATAGGACAGTATTTATTTTCTTTTTAAAAAATTTAATCAGAAATGTCTTTTCTCCAGCAAAATAGTCAACACTAAGGTTGGGCAACCTGTTTCTTTTTTGTGTTACTCATGTTGTACCTGGCATAACATATAATAGAAGCTCCCTTACCTTCTAGCTTAGTAGTTGGTCTGTTGATTGAGAGTTAGTAAAATAAGGAATCATAAAAAAATACATACTTAAAAAATATTTGACTTTGACTTAATATAAATGTACATTTATTTTTTAATTATTTGGTGTAATGCCAAGGTCTTTACTTTGAGCACGTCTATTAATTGTAGTTTTTTGTTATCTTTCATGCATAAACCATATATGTTTAAGTCATTCTTTATAATTTCCAGTTTAAATTTCTTTGAAGAGGAGTGAGAACTGAGAGATCATTTTGATCTCCTTTCAATCTTCTATGGTTTTATCGTTTTTCTGACTTTTTATAATTACCTTACCTACCTCTAATTAAATAGCACTGAATTTAACAACACATCTGTGCTGGGCCTTTCACATTCAGTTTAGGTGTTATAGAAAAACTAACTCTTTATACTTTTATTTATCACTTTGGGGCATATATAATTGTGCAATTATAATAACAGGTGGTGGCAAATATGATAGATTGGCTTAACATCTGTCGCACCTTCCTTTTAGTATGCCTTCCTGTATTGCAGAGGCTGGAAAACTAAAAACTAGTTCAGGATATGAGTTTGATTCTGCTAATGATAACCACTTGCACGATACCTAAATTGGGAAATAGTGGGAGAAAAGGCAGTGCCTGAGGCATCTATTTTGTGGCTAAGAATCTAACAAGTGTAGTATGGCTGTAGAGCCAACAATTCTGGCAGTCACTTCTGCCAAAGCTAAGGCCGGGTGTTGCTGCAGGCAGCAGCTCTGGCAATAACATTCTGATCTCAGAATCTCAGCAAAGGGATGTGATTCTAGAACCAGCAGTAGATATAGCTGCTTCCTGATTGTCCAGTTTCCTAATTGTGACCAATGTAGCAAACCATTTCTGCAATTAGCTAAATCAGTAAGATTGACTTTTTTTTCCAGAACTTACACTGGAACATAGAGATCAGCTAATTGATAGTGATAGCAGAAAAGAAGTTATGCAGAGATATATGGTGCTATTAGTGTTATGAATAATACAGATAACACTGCCTCCAAAACGTTTTATTTAATTTCTCTTCTTAATATCGAGCCAACCAAATATAATAGTACTTTCTCTTTTTTATTTTCCTTTGGCTCTTACATTTTGACTTGCTTATGTATTTTAATAAGTACAACTGGAACCAAAATCGTCTTACTATCTTGCATATAATATTTCTTTAGATATTTGTTGAGCTTGAATTGTTGATATTTAATTTTCAAGATGTTTAACCATACATAAAAAATAATGCTTAAAAAAAGATCAATTTCTTAAACCTTTAGGGTACTTAACTGATTTTCTTAATTATACTGCCAATATCATTGGAATATCAGATAAAATTCATTTAATCTGTATTTATTTACAAATATATTATTACAGCTGTTATATTTAAAAGAAAATAAGCAAAGATATAGATGATATAAGGAGCAAATAACAAATTTGATTGTGTGCATGTACATTTCTGTTTATACACACTCATATATTAACCAACAGGAATATACTTTGTTTTTCAAAGACCCATGAAAAACTTACAAACATAGATATGTACTGAAAACCCTCCCTACCACATACACACATACAAATTCCCCCCCTACAAAAAAACACGTAAATTACGTCTGCAATAAAATAAAAAATGACAAAAGATGAGCACATAAAAATTTTTAAACTATATTTTCAAATAACTCCTGAGATTAAAAAAATGAATTGACAACTAAAATTAAAAACTACTTAAAATGAACAGCATATCAAACTAGTAAGGCGCAGCCAAAATAGTATGCAGAACACTTTGTCATTTTTAATTAACAGAAAAGTAAAATTGAAAATAAATAAATCAATGTTGTTTACATTAATGACAGAGTAGGTACTGTAATCAGGCTTCTTCTGAGAAAAACTAGAAGTTCAGACAAAACTATAAAATCTTGACAAAATCTTTACAAAAATCAAATCTCGTTCAAGAAATTGGAATCTGTGAAAAAATTATAAGGCAAAGACCAGGAATAGAAAGAAATCCAGCGATATAAGCCTGCATTTGGGGCTGCTTTCCCTAATTGCATCTCACTATCCAAGAAGAGATGGAGAGAGGTTTAAAAACTGAGGAGAGCTTGAAACAAATTTACAGAGCTAGAACAATAAAAATTGAAATTCAGCATCCATCACACTTATGGATAGGTGTGTTAGGATCCTCAAAATGCCACTATACTTTTTAATGTATAATATCTAGCTCCTATCTAGCACAAAAAGAATTAGGAACAGGAAGATTGATGCTAACATGGTAACATTTTAAAAGAATCATTAGAAATAATAGGCAGTAAAAATAGATCCACAGGGTTGGCCTTTAAAAAACTGCTTTACCAACAGAAAACTAAACACCACGTGTTCTCACTCATAAGTGGGAGCTGAACAATGAGAATACATGGACACAGGGAGCAGAACAACACATACTGGGGCCTGTATGGGGGGATGGGGGAGGAAAGCATCAGGATAAATAGTTAATGCATGTAGGGTTTAATACCTAGGTGATAAGTTGATAGGTGCAGCAAACCACCATGGCACACATTTACCTGTGTAACAAACCTGCACATCCTGCACATGTATCCCAGATCTTAAAATAAGATAAAACTAAAATAAATAAATAAATAATTGTGCTTAATATGGTCAGTGAAATAAGATACAATATTGAGAATTTTGTAAGAGACCTAGAAACTCTAAAAGAAGAAACAAATTCTAGAACTGAAAAAATACAACAATGGGAATGAGACATAACAAGATAATTAATCAAGTACAACTTAATTTAGAAGAAATATTTTAACTGAATATCAGTAAGAAGCAGAGAGACAAGAGTATAGAAAATATAAACCTGTATGATAGCCAACTAGATGCAGCTAGGTGGAGCAGCTGCCACTGATGGATGGAGATGACTGGCGTACTCCTTACAGATTCTCAGAAGGAAGGCACTGAGAGTGGATGGAGGGAAGACACAGAAGCTGGAATGAAGTGGGGGAAAACTGGACTCTGGTGGCTCCAGGGGAATGGGTGAGTTGAATTTTCAAGGAGCATGGGCCTCTGGAACCCTAGCAGGAGGAGACCCTTCAACCATCATAGACACTTGAGTTGGCAGGGAGAGGTTCCTAGAGAAGTGGTAGGGGCAGCAAGCCAACTGATGTGGATCCCAGAGGGTTTGGTGCAGGAGCATATGTAGTGGAGCATGGCCAGGGACAGCCATTTCCTTAGGCTCGACTTGCTCTCTTAGGAGACTTAAGCCCTGGGGGAACTGTTCATCCTGAACTCTGCAGGGTGGACTTGCCCCAGCTCAGATAGGGCCAGTTCAACTTGAGCTCCCCTTGGTCTGCTGCCCTCTCCTGGGGCCCCAGCCTGGCCATGCCTGCTTAAAGAACAGCCTCAGGTGCCCTGGGAGCAACATCATAGCTTGTGTGCTAGTGGACCATGCCTGACTTGCAGGGAGCTCCAGCAGAGTGGCCCCAATAACCATACACTAGCCTGCACACTCCCTCCACACACCGCAGCTACCCCTGGACCCATGGCAACTCCCCACATCTCTTTCCTGATACATGTCTATGTGGGCAGGTTTTGCTTTCCTTGCCCCACCAGCACATGGGAGTGTAATCCACTCCCGTCCAGTAGCTGACCGCCATTGCAGACAGAGTCTTGGTGGGAATAGAGCCAGCCAGTCCCACCCTGCCAGCACTCCACTGTTGCACTAATACTTCCATGGGAGCAAAACTAGGCTCATAGAACAGCAGTTCCTCCTCTACACTGAGCTACCACAGAGAAGGCACACAGACCTGTGCCTACCAGTGCCCCTCCCCCAAGCCAGCACCGCCACCTGCACGACCACCCACATAGTCACCAGTAGGGGCCCCCCACACCCATCCAAGATGAGCTGCCTCTGCCACTGTGGTTAATTCCCACAGGATGGCAGGCACCCCAGCAGCCACTAGCACCCTGCCACAGCTGCCGGTACTGCTGTTGCTAGCATGTGAATGAGGACAGATCCCTCTGTCACTGCAGTATGAAACACTTTGGCTGACACTACCCATTGGAATGTAGTGACCAGTGGTCCAGAAGTACCTGGTGCTCCCAGCACAGTGGATTTCTAACCTCATGGAGTAAGAGAACAATGTCAGGGCCCAATACAAATCCCCAGAGTTAGAGCATACAGTCCAGAAGTCAGGAGCTGAGCATTGGTCCCCTAATGTCTTTCAGAAATGAAGCCAGTTAGCTAAATCTACCCTATATGATAATCAAACCCTCAAGGTCATCAAATAGGATAAAAGAGAACAAAAGCCATTGAAAGGTCAGCAGCCTCAAAGATTGAAGGTGGATAAACCCACAAAGATGAGAAAGAATCAGTGCAAGAATCCTGACAACTCAAAAAGCCACAGTGCCTTTTTTCCTCTAATCTACCACATCACCTATACAGAAAGGGTTCAGAACTGGACTAAGATGGCTACAAATGACAGAAATAGAAATCAGAATATGCGTGAAAACGAAGATCATTGAGCTACAGGAGTATGTTGAAACCCATCCAAGGAACCTAAGAACGATGATAAAACAATGCAGGAGCTGCCTGGCAAAAATAGCCAGTATAGAAAAAAACCAACTGACCTGATAGAACTGGAAAACACACTACAATAATTTTATAATGCAATCACAAGTATTAAAAGCAGAATAGACCAAGTGGAGGAAAGAATCTCAGAGTTTGAAGACTGGATTTCTGAAACAAGACAATCAGACAAGAATAGAAATAAAAGAATGAAAAGGAATGAACAAAACCTCCAAGAAATATGGGATTATGTAAAGAGACCAAATCTATGACTCATAGGCATCCCTGAAAGACATGGGGAGAAGGGAAGCAACTTGGAAAACATATTTCAGAATATCATCCATGAGAACTTACCCAACCTAGCTTGAGAGGGTAACATTCAAATTCAGGAAATGTAGAGAACCCTAGTTAGATACGTTACAGGAAGATCATCCGCAAGACACATAATCATCAGATTTTACAAGGTCAAAATGAAACAAAAAATTTTAAAGGCATCTAGAGAGAAAGGTGAGGTCATCTACAAAGGCAAGATCATTAGACTAAGAGCAGACCTCTCAGCAGAAACCCTGCAAGCCAGAAGCGATTGGAGGCCAATGGTCAACATTCTTAAAAGAAATTCCAAGCCAGAATTTAATATCCAGCCAAACCAAGCTTCATAAGCGAAGGAGAAATAAGATCATTTTCAGGCAAGCAAATGCTGAGGAATTTCATTACTACCAGACCTGCCTTACAAGAGCTCCTGAAGGTAGCACTAAATATGGAAAGGAAAGATCGTTATCATCCACTACAAAAACACACTGAAGTACACAGACCAGTGACACTATAAAGCAACCACATAAACAAGTCTGCAAAACCAGCTGACATGATGACAGGATCAAATCCATACATATCAATACCAACCTTGAATGTAAATGGGCTAAATGCCTCAATTAAAAGGCACAACCTTAGCAAACTAATGCAGGAACAGAAAACCAAATACTACATGTTCTCACTTACAACTGGGAGCTAAATGGTAAGAACTTATGAGCACAAAGAGGGAAACAACAGACACTGGGATCTACTTGAAAGGAGAGGGTGGGAGGAGGGAGAGGAGCAAAAAGATAACTACTGGATACTGGGCTTAATACCTGGGTAATGAAATAATATGTACAACAAACCCCTGTGACACGCATTTACCTACGTAAGAAACCTTCACATGTACCTCAAAACTAAAATAAAAGTTAAAAAACAAAAAAAGACACAGAATGACAAACTGAATAAAGAACCAAAACCCATTGGTATGCTGTCTTTAAGAGTCCTATGTCATGTGCAGTGACACACATGGACTCATAATAAAAGGATGGAGGAAGATTTACCAAGCAAATGGAAAACAGAAAAAAAGCAGGATTTACAATCCTAGTTTCTGACAAAGGCAAAAAAGAGCAAAAAAATAAAAAAAATGGCATTACATAGTGGTAAAAGGTTCAATTCAGTTCAACAAGAAGATGTAACTATCCTAAATATATATGTAGCCAACACAGGAGCACGCAGATTCGTAAAGCAAGTTTTTAGAGACCTTCAAAGAGACATAGACTCCCATACAATAATAGTGGAAGTCTTTAACACCACACTGAAAATATTAGACCAATCATCAAGACAGAAAATTAACAAAGATATTCAGGACCTGAACCCAGCACTGGATCAAATGGACCTGATAGACATCTATATAACTCTCCACACAAACACAACAGAATGTACATTCTTCTCATCAACACATGGCACATATTCTAAAATCAATCACATAATCAGAAGTAAAACACTCCTCAGCAAATGCAAAAGAACTGAAATCATAACAGTCTCTCAAACCACAGCACAATCAAATTAGAAGCCAAAACAGAAATTTGCTCAAAACCATACAATTACATGGAAGTTGAATAACCTACTCCTGAGTGACGTTTGGGTAAATAATGAAATTAAGGCAGAAATCAACAAGTTCTTTGAAACTAATGAGAACAAAGATACAAAATACTAGAATCTCTGGGACACAGCTAAGGCAGTGTTAAGAGGGAATTTATAGCACTAAGTGCTCACATCAAATAGTTAGAAAGATCTCAAGTTAACAACCTAACATCACAACTAAAAGAACAATAGAACCAAGAGCAAACAAATTCCAAAGCTAGCAAAAGACAAGAAATAACCAAAATCAGAGCTGAACTTAGGGAGATTCAGACACAAAAAAAAATCCAGAAGATCAAAGAACCCAGAAGCTGGTTTTTTGGAAAAATTAATAAAATAGACCATTAGCTAGACTAATAAAGAAGAAAAGAGAGAAGATTCAAATAAACACAATCAGAAATGACAAGGAGGATGTTACCACTGACCCCACAGAAATACAGACAACCATCCAATAATATTATGAACACCTCTGTGCACATAAACTAGAATATCTAGAAGAAATGGATGAATTTCAAGACACATACACCCTCCTAAGACTAAACCAGGAGGAAATTAAATTACTGAGCAGACCAGTAATGAGTTCTGAAATTCAGGCAGTAATAGCCTATGAACCAAAAAAGCCCAGGACCGGATAAGTTCACAGCCAAATTCTACCAAATATACGAAGAGCTGGTACCACTTCTACTGAAACTATTCCAAAAAAAAAATGCTTAGGTATTCCTAAGCAAAAAGAAGAAAGCTGGGGACATCACACTGCCCAACTTCAAACTATACTTCAGGGCTACAGTAACCAAAACAGCATGGTACTGGTACAAAAACAGGCACATAGACCAATGCAACAGACCATAAAACTCATTTTATGAGGCCAACATCATCCTGATACCAAAACCTAACAAAGATACAACAAAAAAGAAAACTTCAGGCCAATATCCCTGATGAACATAGAGACAAAAATCCTCAACAAGATACTGGCAAACAAAATCCAGCAGCACATCAAAAATCTTATCTACCACAATCAAATAGGTTTTAGCCCTGGGATGCAAGGTTGGTTCATCACATGCAAATCAATAAATGTGATTCATCACATAAACAGAACTAAAGACAAAAACTACATGATTATCTGAAATGATGCAGAAAAGGCTTTCATTAAAATTTAACACTCTTCATGTTAAAAAGTCTCAATAAACTAGGTATTGAAGGAACATACTTCAAAATAATAAGAGCCATCTATGAAAAACCCACAGCCAGCATCATATGGAATGTGCAAAAGCTGGAAACATTCTCCCTGAAAACTGGCACAAGACAAGGATGCCCTTTCTCGCCACTCCTATTTGACATAGTATTGGAAGTCCTGGCCAGGGCAATCAGGCAAGAGGAAGAAATGTAATCCAAACAGGAAGAGAGGAAGTCAAACTATCCCTATTTGCAGATGACAGGATTCTATATCTATAAAACTCCATAGTCTTGGCATAAAAGCTTCTTAAGCTGACAAACAACTTCAGCAAATTCTCAGGATACAAAATCAATGTGTAAAAATTACTAGCACTCCTATACACACAAAAAAAGTCAAGCCAAGAGCCAAATGAGTAATGCAATCCCATTCCCAGTGGCAATAAATAAATAAACAAACACACAAACTATCTAGGAATACAGCTAACTAGGAAGGTGAAAGATCTCTCTACAAGAAGTACAAAATACCGTTCAAAGAAATCGAAGATTACACAAACAAATGGAAAAATGTCCCATGCTCATGGATAGAAAGCATCAATATTGTAAAAATGGTCATACTGCCCAGAGGAATTTATACATCTAATGCTATTCCTATTAAACTACCATTGAGATTCATCACAGAACTAGAAAAAACTATTTTAAAATTCATGTGGAACCAAAAAAGAGTCCAGATAGCCAAGGTAATCCTAAGCAAAGATAAGAAAGCTGGAGACATCATACTGCCTGACTTCAAACTATACTGCAGGGCTACAGTAACCAAAACAGCATGCTACTGATACAAAAACAGGCACATAGACCATTGCAACAGAATAGAGAACCCAGAAATAAAGCCACACACCTACAACTATCTGATCCTCAACAAACAGAACTCAAGCAATGGGGAAAGGACTCCTATTCAATAAATGGTGCTGAGATAACTGGCTAGCCATGTGCAGAAGATTAACAAACATTAAGATGGATTAAAAACTTAAATATAAAACCCCAAAGTATAAAAACCCTGGAAGACAACCTAGGCAATACCATTCTGGACATAGGAGTGGGCAAAGATTTTATTAAGAAGATACCAAAAGCAATTGCAACAAAAGCAAACATTGACAAATGGGATTTAATTAAACTAAAGAGCTCCTGCACAGCGAAAGAAACTATCAACAGAGTGCACAGACAACATACAAAATGGGAGAACATTTTTGCAAACTGCATCTGACAAAGGTCAAATATCCAGCATCTGTAAGGAACGTAAATTTACAAGAAAAATCAAACCTCATTGAAAAATGGGCAAAGCACATGAATGCTTTTCAAAAGAAGACATACATGTGGCCAACAAGCATATGAAAAAAAGCTCAACTTAATTAGAGAAATGCAAATCAAAACCACAATGAGATACCATCTCACACCAGTCAGAATGGCTTTTAAAACATCAAAAAAACCAGATGCTGATATGGTTGCAGAGAAAAGGGAATGCTTTTATACTGCTGGTGGGAACGGAAATTAGCTCAGCCACTAGTGGAAAGCAGTTTGGATTCTTTTTTTTTTTCTTTTTGAGACAGAGTCTCACTCTGTCGCCCAGGCTGGAGTGCAGTGGCGCGATCTCAGCTCACTGCAAGCTCCACCTCCCGGGTTCATGCCATTCTCCTGCCTCAGCCTCCCACGTAGCTGGGACTACAGACACCTGCCATCATGCCCGGCTAATTTTTTTTATTTTTTTAGTAGAGATGGGGTTTCACCATGTTAGCCAGGATGGTCTCGATCTCCTGACCTCGTGATCCACCTGCCTCAGCCTCCCAAAGTACTGGGATTACAGGCGTGAGCCACCGCGCCCGGCTTGGATCTCAAAGAACTCAAAACAGGAGTGCCATTTAACCCAGCAATCCCATCACTGGATATATAATGAAGTAATAGAAATCATTCTACCATAAAGACACTTGCACTCACATGTTCATTGGAACACTTATTCACAATGACAAAGACATAGATCAACCTAGATGCCCATCAACAGTGGACTGGATAAAGAAAATATGGTACATATATACCATGGAATACTATGCATCCATAAAAAAGAACAAGATCATGTCCCTTGCAGGAACATAGATGGAGCCAGAGGTGATTATCCTTAGCAAACTAACAGAGAAACAGAAAAGTAAATACTCCATGTTCTCACTTATAAGTGAGAGCTAAATGATGAAAACACATGGACATGTAGAGGGAAACTACACACACTGGGGCCTATCAATGGGTGGAGGTTGGGAGGAGGGAGAGGATCAGGAAAAATAACTAATGGGTACTAGGCTTAATACTTGGGTTGAAAATAATCTGTACAACAAACCCCAATGACACAAGCTTACCTGTATAACAAACCTGTACATGTACCCCGACCTTAAAAGTTAAGTAAAAAATAAATTCAAAAAAATTTAAAAAGAAAATATGGCACAAAATGTAGTAGTGAAAAGAACTAAAATTCATGTAATTTGAATTCCAGAGAGAACAGGAAAGACAGAAATAATATTTGAAGAGACAATAGCTGAAAAATTTCAAAAGTAGCAAAAGATCTGTGGATTAAAGAAACACCATGCATCACAAGCATGATAATGCAAAAACATCTACAAAATCAAAATCAAAGAAAAATTCTCACAACAGAGATTATCCTCAAAGGAATAGCAGTAAGATAACTGACTTCAACAGATGTGATAGAAATCGAGAGACATGGAATATCTTCAAAGTGCTGAAAAGAAAAGAAACGAAAACTGTCAACTAAGAATTGTGTGCTCAGCGAAATGTTCTTCAAGGAGGGTTAAATAAGTGCATTTTCAGATGAAAACTGAGAAAACTACCATTGACAGAATTAATCCAAAGCCCAAAAAAGAAGGAAAAATCATCCTAGAATAAAGTTTGGAATTATGCAAAGGGTAAATATGGGAGAAAATCTAATGAATATAAACTTTTAAAAATAATGATAATGGCGTTAAAATGTTTGAGGAGACTTGAAACATCAGCCAGCAATACCATACATTTAGGAGGAGTGTAAATGGAGTTGAAATATTCTCAGGTGCTTACATTATCCATTAGAAATAGGATACTAATTTATAGTAGAGGGTGGCAATTCTCAGAGGCATGTTATGATGTCTGGCCTGGGCACTACAGTAAACTAAAAGATTCTATCACTTCCAAGCTAATGGAGTGGGAAAGTGGAATAATAAAATGTAATTAATTCCAGTTAATAAGCAAAGAGAATAGGAACAAAAAGAGAGGTGTTTTGTTTTGTTTTTTCAAAAGCAAGGCAAATAGGAAATACTAAGGTAGTAGATATAAACCCAGATACCTTAGTAATTGCATTAAATTTTGCTGTATTACATGCTGTAATTTTAAGACAGTGATTTACCAGAGATTAACTAAATGAACCCACAATTACATGCTTTTAACCAAGGAGATTTGTAAAATACAAGAGTACAGAATGGGTGAAAATAAAAGGATAGAAAATATGTATACCATGGAAGTGCTAACTGAAAACATGCTGGTAATATCAGACATAGTAGAATTTAATGTGAAACATATGATTACGGATTAAAAGGCGGTTTTCATAATGATACAAAATTATATTTGCCCAAAAGATATGACAGTTCTAAATGTGTAAGCACTCAATAACAAAGACTCAGAATATAAAATGTGATAGCACTGAATGGCAGAACAGACAAATGCACCATTATAATAGGAAATATGAGCAGGTTGCTCTCAGTAAATAAAATAGCAACCAGAAAAAAAAAAAAACAGTAAGTTAAGATGCAATATTTGAATAATGCAATTAAGAAATCTCTTTTTTTGGTTCCATATGAACTTTAAAGTAGTTTTTTCCAATTCTGTGAAGAAAGTCATTGGTAGCTTGATGGGGATGGCATTGAATCTATAAATTACCTTGGGCAGTATGGCCATTTTCACGATATTGATTCTTCCTACCCATGAGCATGGAATGTTCTTCCATTTGTTTGTATCCTCTTTTATTTCATTGAGCAGTGGTTTGTAGTTCTCCTTAAAGAGGTCCTTCACATCCCTTGTAAGTTGGATTCCTAGGTATTTGATTCTCTTTGAAGCAATTGTGAATGGGAGTTCACTCATGATTTGGCTCTCTGTTTGTCTGTGATTGGTGTACAAGAATGCTTGTGATTTTTGTACATTGATTTTGTATCCTGAGACTTTGCTGAAGTTGCTAATCAGCTTAAGGAGATTTTGGGCTGAGACAATGGGGTTTTCTAGATATACAATCATGTCATCTGCAAACAGGGACAATTTGACTTCCTCTTTTCCTAATTGAATACCCTTTATTTCCTTCTTCTGCCTGATTGCCGTGGCCAGAACTTCCAGCACTATGTTGAATAGGAGTGGTGAGAGAGGGCATCCCTGTCTTGTGCCAGTTTTCAAAGGGAATGCTTCCAGTTTTTGCCCATTCAGTATGATATTGGCTGTGGGTTTGTCGTAGATAGCTCTTATTATTTTGAGATACGTCCCATCAATACCTAATTTATTGAGAGTTTTTAGCATGAAGGGTTGTTGAATTTTGTCCAAGGCCTTTTCTGCATCTATTGAGATAATCATGTGGTTTTTGTCTTTGGTTCTGTTTATATGCTGGATTACATTTATTGATTTGCATATGTTGAACCAGCCTTGCATCCCAGGGATGAAGCCCACTTGATTATGGTGGATAAGCTTTTTGATGTGCTGCTGGATTTGGTTTGCCAGTATTTTATTGAGGATTTTTACATCAATGTTCATCAAGGATATTGGTCTGAAATTCTCTTTTTTGGTTATGTCTCTGCCAGGCTTTGGTATCAGGACGATGCTGGCTTCATAAAATGTGTTAGGGAGGATTCCCTCTTTTTCTATCGATTGGAATAGTTTCAGAAGGAATGGTACCAGTTCCTCCTTGTATCTCTGGTAGAATTCAGCTGTGAATCCATCAGGTCCTGGACTCTTTTTGGTTGGTAAGCTATTGATTATTGCCACAATTTCAGAACCTGTTATTGGTCTATTCAGAGATTCAACTTCTTCCTGATTTAGTCTTGGGAGGGTGTATTTGTCGAGGAATTTATCCATTTCTTCTAGATTTTCTAGTTTATTTGCATAGAGGTGTTTGTAGTATTCTCTGATGGTAGATTGTATTTCTGTGGGATCGGTGGTGATATCCCCTTTTTCATTTTTTATTGCATCTATTTGATTCTTCTCTCTTTTCTTCTTTATTAGTCTTGCTAGTGGTCTATGAATTTTGTTGATCCTGAGTTCTAGTTTGATTGCACTGTGGTCTGAGAGACAGTTTGTTATAATTTCTGTTCTTTTACATTTGCTGAGGAGAGCTTTACTTCCAGCTATGTGGTCAATTTTGGAGTAGGTGTGGTGTGGTGCTGAAAAAAAATGTATATTCTGTTGATTTGGGGTGGAGAGTTCTGTAGATGTCTATTAGGTCCACTTTATGTAGAGGTGAGTTCAATTCCTGGATATCCTTGTTAACTTTCTGTCTCATTGATCTGTCTAATGTTGACAGTGGGGTTAAAATCTCCCATTATTCTGTGGGAGTTTAAGTCCCTTTGTAAGTCACTCAGGACTTGCTTTATGAATCTGGGTGCTCCTGTGTTGGGTGCATATATATTTAGGATAGTTAGCTCTTCTTGTTGAATTGATCCCTTTACCATTATGTAATGGCCTTCTTTGTCTCCTTTGATCTTTGTTGGCTTAAAGTCTATTTTATCAGAGACTAGGATTGCAACCCCTGCCTTTTTTTGTTTTCCATTTGCTTGATAGATCTTCCTCCATCCCTTTATTTTGAGTCTGTGTGTGCCTCTGCATGTGAGATGGGTTTCCTGAATACAGCACACTGATGGGTCCTGACTCCTTATCCAGTTTGCCAGTCTGTGTCTTTTAATTGGAGCATTTAGCCCATTTACATTTAACATTAATATTGTTATGTGTGAATCTGATCCTGTCATTATGATGTTAGTTGGTTATTTTGCTCGTTAGTTGATGCAGTTTCTTCCTAGCCTCGATGGTCTTTACAATTTGGCATGTTTTTGCAGTGGCTGGTACCGGTTGTTCCTTTCCATGTTTAGTGCTTCCTTCAGGAGCTCTTTTAGGGCAGGCCTGGTGGTGACAAAATCACTCAGCATTTGCTTGTCTGTAAAGTATTTTATTTCTCCTTCACTTATGAAGCTTAGTTTGGCTGGATATGAAATTCTGGGTTGAAAATTCTTTTCTTTAAGAATGTTGAATATCAGCCCCCACTCTCTTCTGGCTTGTAGAGTTTCTGCTGAGAGATCAGCTGTTAGTCTGATGGGCTTCCCTTTGTGGGTAACCCGACCTTTCTCTCTGGCTGCCCTTAACATTTTTTCCTTCATTTCAACTTTGGCGAATCTGACAATTATGTGTCTTGGAGTTGCTCTTCTCGAGGAGTATCTTTGTGGCGTTCTCTGTATTTCCTGAATCTGAATGTTGGCCTGCCTTGCTAGATTGGGGAAGTTCTCCTGGATAATATCTTGCAGAGTGTTTTCCAACTTGGTTCCATTCTGCCCGTCATTTTCAAGTACACCAATCAGACGTAGGTTTGGTCTTTTCACATAGTCCCAAATTTCTTGGAGGCTTTGTTCATTTCTTTTTATTCTTTTTTCTCTAAACTTCCCTTCTCGCTTCATTTCATTCATTTCATCTTCCATCAGCGATACCATTTCTTCCAGTTGATCGCATCTGCTACTGAGGCTTCTGCAATCTTCGCGTAGTTCTCGAAACTTGGCTTTCAGCTCCATCAGCTCCTTTAAGCATCGCCAAGTCAATCCTAAGCCAAAAGAACAAACCTGGAGGCATCACACCACCTGACTTCAAACTATACTACAAGGCTACAGTAACCAAAACAGCATGGTACTGGTACCACAACAGAGACATAGATCAATGGAACAGAACAGAGCCCTCAGAAATGATGCCTCATATCTACAACTATCTGATCTTTGACACACCTGATAAAAACAAGAAATGGGGAAAGGATTCCCTATTTAATAAATGGTGCTGGGAAAACTGGCTAGCCATATGTAGAAAGCTGAAACTGGATCCCTTCCTTACACCTTATACAAAAATTAATTCAAGATGGATTAAAGACTTAAATGTTAGACCTAAAACCATTAAAACCCTACAAGAAAACCTAGGCAATACCATTCAGGACATAGGCGTGGGCAAGGACTTCATGTCTAAAACACCAAAAGCAATGGCAACAAAAGCCAAAATTGACAAATGGGATCTAATTAAACTAAAGAGCTTCTGCACAGCAAAAGAAACTACCATCAGAGTGAACAGGCAACCTACAGAATGGGAGAAAATTTTTGCAACCTACTTATCTGACAAAGGGCTAATATCCAGAATCTACAATGAACTCAAACAAATTTACAAGAAAAAAACAACCCCATCAAAAAGTGGGCGAAGGACATGAACAGACACTTCTCAAAAGAAGACATTTATGCAGCCAAAAAACACATGAAGAAATGCTCATTATCACTGGCCATCAGAGAAATGCAAATCAAAACCACAGTGAGATACCATCTCACACCAGTTAGAATGGCCATCATTAAAAAAACAGGAAACAACAGGTGCTGGAGAGGATGTGGAGAAATAGGAACACTTTTACACTGTTGGTGTGACTGTAAACTAGTTCAACCATTGTGGAAGTCAGTGTGGTGATTCCTCAGGGATCTAGAACTAGAAATACCATTTGACCCAGCCATCCCATTACTGGATATATACCCAAAGGACTATAAATGATGTTGCTATAAAGACACACGCACACGTATGTTTATTGCGGCACTATTCACAATAGCAAAGAGTTGGAACCAACCCAAATGTCCAACAACGATAGACTGGATTAAGAAAATGTGGCACATATACACCATGGAATACTATGCAGCCAAAAAAACTGATGAGTTCATGTCCTTTGTAGGGACATGGATGAAACTGGAAAACATCATTCTCAGTAAACTATCGCAAGGACAAAAAACCAAACACCGCATGTTCTCACTCATAGGTGGGAATTGAACGATGAGAACTCATGGACACAGGAAGGGGAACATCACACTCCGGGGACTGTTGTGGGGTTGGGGGAGGGGTGAGGGACAGCATTAGGAGATATACCTAATGCTAAATGACGAGTTAATGGGTGCAGGAAGTCAACATGGCACATGGATACATATGTAACAAACCTGCACATTGTGCACATGTACCCTAAAACCTAAAGTATAATAAAAAAAAAAGAAAAAGAAATCTCTTAAGGGACGTATATAGAATACTAATACCGAAGACCTTCAAAATATGCATTCTTTAAGTACACATGATAGTTTTCTGAAATTGACCAACTCAAAAAAAGCAACTCTCAGATTATAAAAGGATTGAAATTATTCAGATTATGTTCTTTGATGCCAGTGAAAATTATGCTAGAAATCAATAACAAAAAGGTAACTAGAAAATCCCCAGCTTTTTCTAAGTTAAGCGGTATGCTTCTAAATGTTACTCACAGGTCAAAGAACTCACAATGGAAATTAGAAAATATTTTTAACTGATTAATAAAGAAAATAACCACGTCGGCATTGCCACTAAGGCGATTCTTAGAAGGAAAGCTGTAATCTTAAGAGTATGTATTAGAAAAGAAAGTCTAAAAATAATGATGTCTTAGAATTTGTTGAAGAGGTTAGAAAAAGGACAGCAGTCTAAACCCAAAATCATGTAACACCTCGGGATCAGAGCACACTCAGTGAGAGACAGCAAGCATTACAAACGCAAGATTGGACACCTGTTCCCCAAGTATTCTAGATACTGAAGCAAACAAAATTAAACTATTTATAGGTAGTCCTTCCTTTGTATGAAGTGTAAGATTAAAAAAAGACCTTGCAAGCTGAAACTGTACAAAATTATCTTAATAATCAATGGGGGACAATTATGATATTTCTGTGACCTTTAAATTTTTTTTTTTTTTTGAGACAGAGTCTCGCTCTGTCACCCAGGCTGGAGTACAGTGGCTTGATCTTGGCTCACTGCAACCTCCGCCTCCTGGGTTCAAGCAATTTTTCTGCCTCAGCCTCCTGAATAGCTGGGACTACAGGCACGTGCCACCACGCCCGGCTAATTTTTGTATTTTTAGTAGAGACGGGGTTTCACCACACTGGCCAGGCTGGTCTCGAACTCCTGACCTCGTGATCCATCCACTTCGGCCTCCCAAAGTGCTGGGATTACATACGTGAACCACCGTACCTGGCTAAAAATTTTGTTAAGACCCTAAAAACTGTCTTACTGTCAGTTATAATTATACTTCTTGTTATAACTACATTTTTAACAAAGAAATAAGACACTTTAATTCTCAGTGTTCTGATATTTTAAAGTACAGTGTACTAAATATTAATTTTACTATTTTTTCATTTCATTTTACAGTCAATTTAAAGGATTAGGATAATTGATAGGTTATGATGCAGATAACTATATGATGAAAATGATGGAATATTATGTCATCTTTAAAATATTTGCAGAAAACTTTTTAGAATATGAGAGAATGCATATGTCTGAATACTACAGTTAAAGAGACAGATTATAGTATTAGCAATACAATATGTCATTGGTCTATTTTTAATGGAAAGTAAAAATTCTGCTAGAAAATATATTACAGAATTAATAATGGTTTTTTTCACAGGACTTGGGGTATCTTTTCCAAAACTTGTTATATTTCTATACTGATCATTTTCTCTATGAGGTAAACATTTCATATAGGAAAAATAAAAGTTTGTTAAAACACTGTTGGATATTTAAAAATAAAAACTTCTGTCTTAACCAATACTTGTAAGTTTTTTAATTAGAGAATAATTTTCAAGCTCTGTCCTTTCTTCAGAGTAATTAAATTTTTTGTTTCTAAAGTGTTACCTCCTCAGTTTTATTGTATTTGGTGAATTTTGTTTTCAATAAATATGTTTTGACATCAAGATTTAAGTTTTCTTGTTTCAAAGGAGATTTGTAATATTAGTAAATCATTCATTCACCTCTAAATGTTTTAGGTAGATGGATGTAGTTTATTTTGTTATTTTCACTTTGTAATGTATTTACTATAAATATTTTCTGCTTATGATTATATGAAATAAGAGTGTTTTCTGAAAATGTACATTTTTTTCTCTTAATTATGTATTATTTTAAATTAAAACAATCATTCTTTCAATTTGAACCTTCCTTGCTTTTTTTTGTAGTTGTTTTAAAGCATGAAATATCTGTAATTTACTTTAATGTTAAGATTAAAGTCGAATTTAAGCCTTTCAGCATTATTGTTGAGCTTATGTAAGGATGTGCTGAAAAATAAAGCTTCTGATGTCTTAGTTTTATAGCCAGTGACCATTTTCTTCTCTTTGCTTGTTAGCTGGAATTAGTAAGAATTCCAATGAGTTTTGTGAAACACACTGAAGAAAATAGCAAATAATTCTACAGGATTTAATATATAATTTTCACTTAATTGACTGGATATATGTAGATATTTTAGAATTTTTCTGAATGGCTTATTGTATCATTTAATAAGAGATAATATCTGAATTTTACTATTTTGAAAAGTTTTTGAAAAATTTTGAAAAATTAAAACCTCTAGGACAAGCTGAATCATGCTTCAATTAATTGTGATCGATTTAATGCATTTGAAATTGTTACATAATTTTTGATTCTTATAGCACAGTATTTAATGGTAATTAAACACTTCTAATTTTTTATTTGGAGTCTACTTAAAAATGATTTTGTGTAAAGAGTTATTGTTGACCCAAATGTTTAATTGACCTCAAAACAGTAATTACTGTTACTAAAATGACTTGAGACTGTCATGTTAACTATTTGTTTCAAAGGTTGCACAGTGAATTAAAAGATGCTGTTGAAAAAAAATTGGAGGCCTTTCCCCTTGGCACAGAGATAGGAACTGATACATATGCAGATGATGAAACAGTCAGAAACCTTCAAGAACAATTGCAGCTAGCCAATCAAGTGAGTGACATGTATTTTTAAAAATTATATTCTGAATTAACATACCTTTGAAAAAATTCATGTTAATCATTATTTATGGATAACAAAATAATAAAATTGTAACATGATGATTTTCTAGTTTATAAGAATCATTACAGGTAGCAACACTTGTAATAAATACTCTCACTGTTATAAATGTACTTGCCAAGTACCCTCACTGGTTGTTACAAATGTGTTTAATTAAATCATAAAGCTTTTGATGTGATTTTTTTTCTTATGAGAATATTTTTTTCTTTTTTTTTTTTCTAATTATACTTTAAGTTCTAGGATACATGTGCAGAATGTGCAGGTTTGTTATATAGGTATCACATGCCATGGTGGTTTGCTGCACCCATCAACCCATCATCTACATTAGGTATTTCTCCTAATGCTATCCCTCCCCTAGCCCTCAACCCCATGACAGGCCCTGGTGTGTGATGTTCCCCTCCCTGTGTCCATGTGTTCTCATTGTTTAACTCCCACTTATGAGTGAGAACATGCAGTGTTTGGTTTTCTGTTCCTGTGTTAGTTTGCTGAGAATGATGGTTTCCAGCTTCATCCATGTCCCTGAAAAGGACATGAACTCATCCTTTTTTATGGCTGCATAGTATTCCATGGTGTATATGTGCCACATTTTCTTTATCCAGTCTATCATTGATGGCCATTTGGGTTGGTTCCAAGTCTTTGCTATTGTGAATAGTACTGCAGTAAACATACATGTGCATGTGTCTTTATAGGAGAATGATTTATAATCTTTTGGGTATATACCCAGTAATGGGATTGCTGGATCAAATGGTATTTCTAGTTCTAGATCCTTGAAGAATTGCCACTGTCTTCCACAATAGTTGAACTAATTTACACTCCCACCAACAGTGTCAAAGTGTTCCTATTTCTCCACATCCTCTCCAGCATCTGTTGTTTCCTGACTTTTTAATGATCACCATTCTAACTGGTGTGAGATGGTATTCCATTGTCGTTTTGATTTGCATTTCTCTAATGAACAGTAACAATGAGCTTTTTTTCATATGTTTGTTGGCTGCATAAATATCTTCTTTTGAGAAGTGTCTGTTCATTTCCTTTGCCCACTTTTTGATGGGTTTTTTTCTTGTAAATCTGTTTAAGTTCTTTGTAGAGAGAATATTTTAATCTCAACGGAAATTTTTAAAGGAAAAAATCCTTTATTTCTCTAAATTTGCATTTTTCAGTCTTCTTTTTTTCTGGTATTGTTTTCTTCCATTTTCAAAGATTATATTCATATTACTATATTTTTCTAACATTGCATTTCTTCTAGAATTATACTTTTTCTTTTTTCTCTCATAGTAATTAGAATCTTTGAGCAGCTATGTTAAATATATCCTGTTTTTCAACTGTAATTTTTTGTGAATTTTATTCATAACAGAATTTTATTTTAATTTACAATGTTATATCCCAAATGTTTCATATCTTGTATGGGTTTAAATCCCCATTCTTCTACTTTGCAGATGTGTGATCATAGAAAAAACTCTTGTGCCTCAGCTTCCTCATTTATAAATGGGGGCTACAAATTCTAAATTACAATTTTGATTTGATAATTATCTGAAAATTCAGTTTTATTTCCTGAAAATTTGGTTTTAAAATTCTATAATTATGAAAATGATATTTTAGGTAAGTCAGAAAGGCTATATTTAGCTTGATAAGGAACATGTATTTAACACTAATTTTTTTTTAATGTATGAATAGAAAGAATTTTTAAATGTGATGAAAGAAATAATGAAGAAAGCATGCTGTTTGTTCTAGACAAGGACAGATTTATAATTGATTTCATGGGAGTAAATAGAAATAAATTTAGGCTTATATGTCTAGCACATATGTAAGTTAATAAATTTGCCTTTTATCGTTATTATCATTATTGAACAGCAAGACTCACAAATAATAATTAAAATTATGTGCAAAAGGTGCTGTGTAGTGTAAATATATTGCTTTAGGAGCCAATAGCAATAGCACGATACTAAGTTCCTAGCTTAATATTTTCAGTTTAAAATATTTTTTCTGTTACAGTATGATTTGTAAAAATCTTTCTAGAAGTCAGTTTAGAAAAAGAGCCTTAGAAATGTTTGCATTATTTGATCCAGTAATTAGATGATGACACCACATAGATTTTATGAATTTGTTCTAAAGAACTGAATATAACAATTTTTGAGTAAATATGTTCATTATAATATTTATTGTAATGAAACATTTGACATAGTTTAAAAATCTTAAATATGGAATCAGTTAAATTGTAGTTTGTCCAAATAGTAAGTTGTACCATATTTAAAAATTATATAGTGTACATCATAATCATTTGAGGGCTTTTCGAAACATGGATTTCTGCCGTGCCTCCCCACCTCCCCACCACCCCAGTTTCTGATTCAATAAGTCTGGGAAAGAGCTCACTAATTTACATCTCTAACAGTTCTGAGGTGTTGCTGATGATGCTGATCCTTTAAGAACCACAGCTCTAGGAGAATCTGGGTTGTGTAACTACTAGTCTAGGTGATTTTTGTCATCAGACAGGTCTGGAGAAACAGTGGGACATTTTGAGGTATGAGGCATTTTTGCGACCATTTTACTGAAAAGAAAACTTGAGTCTTAAGGAAATAAAGTGAATTATCCAGGACTATTTAGCCAGGAATTAGAGATCACACCCATATCTTCTGGCTCCAGATTCTGTGTTTATCTACAAATTTTAAAACCACTTTTAAAATTTTTAATTTGCCTACAGTTTTTTTTTTTTTTTTTAAGTTGTAGACAAAACTAATCTATGGTGTTAGGAACACGAGGAAATGGTTATTTAGGAGAAGAGTATAGTAACTGGAAGAGATCACAAGAGGGTCGGCTTCTAGATGATGGTAATGTTTTTTCTCTTGAACTGGGTGCTGGTTACATAAGTGCACTTCCTTTATAAAAATGTACAATTTGTTCATTTTCTGAATGCATGGTATACCTCAGTGTACTCCAAGGTGCCTTATGTTTTTGTGGGTTACATATCTATCAGTATTTATTGTATTACAAATTAAAACTGAGACTTAAAAAAAAAGTAGGAGCATAAGCATGCAGTCCATTAGCCCTTAGAGCAAGGATGACATCACATCATATAAACTTTAGAAAACTTCACTGTACATTTATGAGAGGATGAGAGTAAAAAGGCAAATAATGTTAACATATTATTCTGAAGATAAATTTGACTTCTAGGACCTTTCAAAGTTTAAAAGTTTCTGTACCACAGATAATACTGTATGCAAACAATAGTTAGTGACCCAAGAAAATTATAAAATCATTATAAAATGGCAAGTAAAGTAGCCCACTATATGGTCCCTAATTTTGTTAAAATAATTACAAAATTCTCCCCCAGAATCACATTTATAAACATGAATGCATCAACATTTAAAAAGATGATTGTATCTAGATGTTAGCAATATTTATTATCAGGCAGTAAAATTGTAGGTGATTCTGATTTTCTCCTGTTTTTTTTCTGTATTTTCCTAATTTTCCACAATAAAAATTTATTACTTTTATGATCATGAAAAAAATATTGACTTTACCAGGAGGCAGTTTTCTTCTTCATCAGTTTCTAGGGCTTATACTTTCTTGTGGAACAAGGAACATTGTTTAAATCTACATCTCTGTTAAGGATTTTAATTTTAGCTAAATTTGAGTAAAAACACAATTTCAAAATAAGGAACTTTATGTCTTCAAGTTTACTCTCTACATTATTAATAATAAAACTTCATATCAAAAATATATAATACCATCTTTACACAGTTCTATTTTATTTTATGACTTTATAGGAACTTATTCTATAAAAGAAAATGATCCATTTGTACTATACAATAAATAGCCTGCTGATAATGAGTTATCAAATTTTTTTAATAGGAAAAAACTCAGGCTGTGGAACTCTGGCAGACTGTTTCTCAGGAGTTGGACAGACTACACAAGCTTTACCAGGAACATATGACTGAGGCCCAGATTCATGTATTTGAAAGTCAAAAACAGAAGGTAATCTTGGATTTCATCATTTTCTTGTATATCAATAAGAAATTGCACTCTGAAGAAACTGTTTTAGAGGGGAACGCCTGAGACTCTGCCCTATAGCATTTAGATTTCTAATCACTTTATTATTTATGTTAATAATATATAGATCTTTGATGGTTACACTCTTGAACAGGTAAGCTAATTAGAGAACTGTACAGTGATCATTTGATTCTATAATGTCAGCAATGAAAGCTGAATTTAGTGCTAAAGAGCAACTTTAACATTATTTTGTATAAATAAACCTTCAAAGTTTTTATTTGCTTGATTTCCTACCTGACTTTTAAAACAAAACAAAACAAAATTGTTCATTAGTTTATGGCCAGTGAAGAAGCCTGCTCAAATACAGTGGGAACACTATGTAAAATCAAATGTTAATACCCTTAAATGTGACCTGTTACTAAAATAGGTGTCAATTTTGTCCATCATAAATTAATCAGAATAGAATTTTACAACAGGAAGTGATCTTAATGGTTATTAAAAGACTTTTTTCTACCCGAAGCAAGAATCATTCTACACTCTTTCAAAGTGGACATCTAGCTTTAGCTTTTGCTTTACACATCTATTGACAAGAACTCATTATCTCACAAGACCATCCATTCCATTGGGAAATCTACCTCTTTTATTCTTCTGTTGGTTCTTTCATTGCTAGGTGCATTGAGCACTATGGAGGAGTTCTAATTCTGACCTCTTTTCTATGTATTTTGAGAGGCAGCTCTTTAAATAAGTTGGTTTTCATACCTCTCTTCAGCTCTCATTTACAGACTTTTCAAATTCTGGTTAATGAATATTCCTATTATTATAATTATAATTAGAAATGTCTACCTAAAGAAATTGTAAAAATACTTACATGATGCTTTACAGTTTACAAAATGATTTTTCTTTACATGCCGTGGCTTGAAAAAACGTCCACATGTAATCAATCTGATTTGCTGGACTTTGAGATTTAAAAACCGTTTTTCATATTAAGTTCTTTGAGGGCTGTTTCCTCATTTAGATCACATTTAGATCAATCAACTAAGCCCACAAGGTTGGATTTTTGTTTTGTTTTCACTTGAATAATATCATTCTTTTACTATAGCTACATAGTTTGATGGGTCCTTATACAAGACTTTACAAATAACACTTCATTCTTTTTTCCCTGGTTATCTATTTAATTCTGTCATTCAGTATATTTACAGCCTCTCCCAACTTTGTGTCATCTGTACAAATAATGTTTAATAGAATCATAACAGCTAATCAAACAATTTTTAAAATGTGGGGCATGAGAATTTTTTTTTAAAAGGTGGGCAGTAACTCCTGTGCCATGGTTTGTATTACAGATTTTGAGTAGGTTTGAAAGTGACGTTCCAATATTGGACAAGGTCTGTCTAGTATTTAGAATTTCTAATCACTTATAATTTTTTATGATCTATTTCTTCGAGTTTTAAAATAATATTTAATAATTGATTTCTAGAAATAATTATTTGACAAAATAAACAGCTACATTAATTTCAGCATTGCCACTTTAATTTTTTGATCATTTAAAAAATTTCTTGTTTTTCAACTACTAATTCACACAATAGTAATAAGAAACACTACTAATTTTATCTAAACTTAGGCATAATGATTTTAGACTTGATTTTAGTTTAATTTTAAATATGGGTTATAAACAACAAAATGCTATTTATATACTCCCCTTACCTTCCCACTGTAGGATCAGCTATTTGATTTTCAACAACTGACCAAGCGACTTCATGTTACTAATGAGAACATGGAAGTGGTTAAGTATACTTACTTACATAAACTAGAAATTGTCCCTATTAATAATCATATTTATTTATGTTAATATAAATCAACAATAAGAAAGCATGCTGCATGAAATTAGATAATACTCTTTTTTCTTTTGCTTTTGCTTTCTCATTCAATAGCATGACACAGTTTACAGTACCTTTTGGAGATCTAACATCTCTCTGAAATATATCTTAATCTGGAAATCCTTTTAGGATTCTTAGTAAGGTCTCCTTAGACTAATCTAGACAGTGAGTTCCTCAAGAGTAGAGTACATGTTTAATTTTTTTTATTTCACCTGACACACTGCCAGGTATTTAATAAGAATAGTGTAATTGTTTAATGAATTAATAGCCCATTTCCTAAAAAGATTTAGGAAACTAAGGACCATGTGTTGGTATGGTACTCCTAAATTTCCCTGTAAGTTTTTCCTAAAATAAACAGAATTAGTCTTCCCAATTCTGCTCTTTACCTTCTTATTCTCTCACTTTTGTTTTCTTCACTTTCTTGGAATGTTATTTTTACCTCATTGTTGAGTAATAGAATTATGACACTTCAGGTAATTCCTCTCTCTTTCCCTTCTTCATTCTTGCTTAGTTACTCTGCTAATTCTTGCTAGTACCTAATAAAAATGTCTTTGTATAACAATGGATTTGTGCCATCAAAAGTAAGTATCCAATTTTATTCGACTTTAAAAATTTTTCTTTTTTAACCATGTAAAAATAATTAAACCAGTCTGTACCTATTCTGTTAACATTTGAAATGTCTAATCACATACAGTTTTTGATACTATATTATACTTTTTAGAGTTTTAAAATACTAGTACTCCAGAACAAAATGGTTACTGATTTCTATAATTAAGAAAGGCATTTTTTAATTTAATATATTTCTATATGGAATTAGTACTTTAACCTAGCATCATCATTATTCGTTACTTCTTCGGTATGTCTCCTAGAATTGGAATTATATCATTCTTTGATATATCATATCACAGAGCCCCTATTTTATTATGATTTTGATGAAAGAAAGTCATGGGAAAAGGATGTCGTATATTCCAAGGGAATACGTTAAAAATTTCTAAGGCAGAAGTATTCATGGTTCCAGGTCGGAGCTAAGAATAAACTGGATACAAGAAAACTGATAAAGAAATGGCATGATAGATAAAAGAGAGTTTTATAAAAATATAGAAAAGACTATATAGGTGGTTAAGATAAAAGTAAATGATTGAAAGAAATTTTAAAATTTAAATTGTTCTTAATGTATATAATAAATAGCAAACAAGACTGATAAGTATAAAGGGAGCAAGCAAAGTGATAAGATCTTGTACATTTCAAAGAGCATTCAGAACATAGTTATTGGGGCAAGTATGAGTCAAGATCAAACTTGAAGAAAAGTGCCCTTTAAAAATCAAGCAGTTTCCCTGGCACAAGACAGGGATGCCCTCTCTCACCACTCCTATTCAACATAGTGCTGGAAGTTCTGGCCAGAGCAATCAGGCAGGAGAAGGAAATAAAGGGTATTCAATTAGGAAAAGAGGAAGTCAAACTGTCCCTGTTTGCAGATGACATGATTGTATATCTAGAAAATCCCATTGTCTCAGCCCAAAATCTCCTTAAGCTGATTAGCAACTTCAGCAAAGTCTCAGGATACAAAATCAATGTACAAAAATCACAAGCATTCTTGTACACCAATCACAGACAAACAGAGAGCCAAATCATGAGTGAACTCCCATTCACAATTGCTTCAAAGAGAATAAAATACCTAGGAATCCAACTTACAAGGGATGTGAAGGACCTCTTCAAGGAGAACTACAAACCACTGCTAAATGAAATAAAAGAGGATACAAACAAATGGAAGAACATTCCATGCTCATGGGTTGGAAGAATCAATATCGTGAAAATGGCCATACTGCCCAAAGTAATTTATAGATTCAATGCCATCCCCATCAAACTACCAATGACTTTCTTCACAGAATTGGAAAAAACTACTTTAAAGTTCATATGGAACCAAAAAACAGCCCGCATCCCAAGTCAATCCTAAGCCAAAAGAACAAAGCTGGAGGCATCACGCTACCTGACTTCAAACTATACTACAAGGCTACAGTAACCAAAACAGCATGGTACTGATACCACAACAGAGATATAGATCAATGGAACAGAACAGAGCCCTCAGAAATGATGCCGCATATCTACAACTATCTGATCTTTGACAAACCAGACAAAAACAAGAAATGGGGAAAGGATTCCCTATTTAATAAATGGTGCTGGGAAAACTGGCTAGCCATATATAGAAAGCTGAAACTGGATCCCTTCCTTACACCTTATACAAAAATTAATTCAAGATGGATTAAAGACTTACATGTTAGACCTAAAACCATTAAAATCCTACAAGAAAACCTAGGCAATACCATTCAGGACATAGGCATGGGCAAGGACTTCATGTCTAAAACACCAAAAGCAATGGCAACAAAAGCCAAAATTGACAAATGGGATCTAATTAAACTAAAGAGCTTCTGCACAGCAAAAGAAACTACCATCAGAGTGAACAGGCAACCTACAGAATGGGAGAAAATTTTTGCAACCTACTCATCTGACAAAGGGCTAATATCCAGAATCTACAATGAACTCAAACAAATTTACAAGAAAAAAACAAACAACCCCATCAAAAAGTGGGCAAAGGACATGAACAGACACTTCTCAAAAGAAGACATTTATGCAGCCAAAAAACACATGAAGAAATGCTCATCATCACTGGCCATCAGAGAAATGCAAATCAAAACCACAGTGAGATACCATCTCACACCAGTTAGAATGGCCATCATTAAAAAAACAGGAAACAACAGGTGCTGGAGAGGATGTGGAGAAATAGGAACACTTTTACACTGTTGGTGTGACTGTAAACTAGTTCAACCATTGTGGAAGTCAGTGTGGCGATTCCTCAGGGATCTAGAGCTAGAAATACCATTTGACCCAGCCATCCCATTACTGGGTATATACCCAAAGGACTATAAATCATGCTGCTATAAAGACACATGCACACGTATGTTTATTGCGGCACTATTCACAATGGCAAAGAGTTGGAACCAACCCAAATGTCCAACAACGATAGACTGGATTAAGAAAATGTGGCACATATACACCATGGAATACTATGCAGCCATAAAAAATGATGAGTTCATGTCCTTTGTAGGGACATGGATGAAACTGGAAAACATCATTCTCAGTAAACTATCGCAAGGACCAAAAACCAAACACTGCATGTTCTCACTCATAGGTGGGAATTGAACAATGAGAACTCATGGACACAGGAAGGGGAACATCACATTCCAGGGACTGTTGTGGGGTTGGGGGAGGGGGGAGGGACAGCATTAAGAGATATACCTAATGCTAAATGACGAGTTAATGGGTGCAGGAAATCAACATGGCACATGGATACATATGTAACAAACCTGCACATTGTGCACATGTACCCTAAAACCTAAAGTATAATAAAAAAAAAAAAAATCAAGCAGTTTCCAACAAAAAATTTTCTGATTACATGAATAAACTCATTAAATGAATAGATTCTTATAGATGTAGAATAAATTGATGAGTATGCAGTGAGTAAATAAACTGTCTTTCAATATAATTTGACTAACATGGCAGAGTAGGACACCCTGGACACTCCTTCTCCCCACAGATAAACCAATTCAGCAACAATTCATGGACAAATTTCCTTTGCAATAAGTCAGAAATGAATGGAAATGTTCTCACCTCCTGGGGGATTGGAAAACCAGACTCACCAAAGCTAGCAGGGAGATTTGAGACCCTCTCTTGCTAGGCAGCCTGTCCCCAGTGCCATGCCATGTGATCAAAAAGAGACCCCTTAGCTCCCAGCTTCACCCAGGGGAGGGAAGGGATTAGGTATGTGCATTCATCACCCCAAATTTTCTGAGGGTGGTCCCCAGAATACTGGTCTCTATCTTGCCAGTCTCAGAGCTCACAGATCCAGCATAGTCTGGCCAACCAAGGGAGAATGGAGGCATTGGTTTGGACTGACAGATGGCATTGGTCCTGTGCTCTTCTCAGCACAGAGTAAGTAGATGAAAATTCAGTTCTCAGCTTTCCCCTAGGGAGGGGAAAAGTTGATCCAGCACTGCAGCTTCTCTAGGGCAGCCTAGAGAAACAGCATCTGTCTCAAGAAGCTCTAATAGTTCCAGCATAGTCTAGCCACCTAGGGAAGAACAGAGATAGCAGATTGGGCTGATACATGCTATAGTTCCCTACCCCCCAGCTCATCACAGAGCAAGCAGACAAAGCCACGGCTGCCAGCATCTCCCTGGGGAGGGAAAGAGTTGGTAGAGGCCTGCTGAATCTCGGCCAGCTGATTTGTGGGGGTCTTCTCTTGTATGACACTAATCTATGAAGACTGGGAGAGGTGCCTGCTTTCTGTAATGTACGGACGTGAGCACAAAGTCAAGGAAAAATGAAGAACCAGCTAAAGATGTGCCATACAAAGAAATAAGATAAATCTCCAGAAACCAATCCTAATGAAAAGAAGTTATGAATTACCTGATAGGGAATTAAAAATAACTCTCATGAAGATGCTCACCACAGTTAAAAGAACAATGCATGAACAAAGTGAGAATTGCAACAGAGAAAAAATATTAAAAAGTAGCACACAAATTATGGACCTAAAGAACACAATAACTGAATTAAAAATGGAGTTGGGAAATCTAGATATTCATATTCAAAACATGATTTTGGACCCTTATCTTACACAACACACAAATATCATCCCAAAATGGATTAAAGACTTAAATCTAACACCTCTTACCCATAAAGTTCTTAGAAGAAAACCTAGGGGAAAAGCCCCATGGCATCGGTCTTGGCAACGATTTCATGGATATGACACCAAAAGTACAGACAGCAGGAAAAAAGTAATCAAGTGGGACTACATCAAACCAAAAAGTTTTTGCACAGTAAACAAAACCAACAGAGTGAAAAGGCAAACTATGGAATGGGACAAAATATTTGCAGACCGTATATCCAATAAGGGAATAATCTCCAAAGTATTTAAGGAATTTCTATAACTCAGTAGTAAAAAAACAAAAGACACACAAAAAAGCCTAATAAGTTGATTTTTAAATGAGCTAAGTACTTAGATATTTTTCCAAGGCAATGGGTATGTGAAGAAATGCCCAATGCTCGATGTCACTAAACATTAGGGAAACACAATACTAAAACTACAATGAAGTATCACCTCACACGTGTCAGAGGGATTATTATCAAAACAAGACAACACGTGTTGAAGAGAATGTGGAAAAATTGGAAACCTTGAACATTTCTGGTGAGATTGCAAAACGGTGCATCTGCCATGGAACAAAGCATAGAGTTTCCTCAAAAAAATAAAAATATAACTACCATATGATCCAGAAATCCCACTTCTGAATATTTATCCCAACTTATTGAAATTAAGATCTTGAAGAGCACTCCTATGCTTATTGCAGCATATTCACGTTAGCCAAGATATGAAAACAACCTTAAATGTCCATCAAAGAGGAGTGGATTAAAATGTATAAACATACAGTGGAATGCTATTCAGCCTTTAAAAAGAAGGAAATTATGCAATATGTGATAACATAAATAAGCTTTGAGAGCATTAAATGAAATAAGCCAGTCACAGAAAGACTAAACACTGTATGATTTTACTTACACGAAGTATCTATACTAGACAGATTTATAGAAACAGAGATTGGAATGGTGACTTCCAGGGCCTATGGTGAGAAGAAATGGGGACTTACTAATCAACACACGTGAAGTTTCGGTCAAACAAGATGAATAACCTCTAGAGATCTGTGCAATATTGTACCTGTAGTCAGCAATAACATATTGTACACTTAAACATGTTTTAAAAGTGTATAACTTATGTAAGTATTCTTACTACAAATTGATACAAATAAATATCTTTCTTTACCAATGCAAATTAGTAATATGCAACAGATATGCTCTGACATGAATGGTACATAAAAGAATATATTTCTATTTATTATGCTGTAGATATAATTTCACATTTCCCATAGGTTTACTTTACTGAAATGTTTTTTAAGATTTGCCCATCTCTATAATTTACTCAAAAATATTTAATTGCATACTAACTATCTTGCATGAAAGTATAGGTTCTCTAAGTTGCAAAAATGCATCAACCGTAAGATCTCTGTCTCCCTGGTAAAACAGGCTGACGTATGAAATAATCAGTGAAAAAGGTGCTAAATAGATAATGGTTGAAAAGGATGCTTCCCTACACCTTCTTGATCTCCTAATTCTAAAATATTAATATAGTACATAATTTTCTTTATGGTCATAAATATAGAACAACAATGCCATATTCAGATGCAGTTGTGAAGCTCTTACTAGGCTTGCTAGCAAGTTAAGCACCTTGGTTTCCAGCACTAGATTCTTAAAATGCAGAATTTTAGCTTATACTTCTGTTAATTGCTCTATGTAATCTATCTTTGAGGTGTTCCCAAATGGTCAAAAACACAAGCATTAATTATGCTAGTGCCAAGACAGTATATATAATAAAACACTAGTTGTGCCTGTGATGTACTCAATCATGTGCCAGGCCCTAGGAGTTCTGGGAAAAGCTGATCCTTTAAAAAGGCTCATATTTTAGTCAGGAATACCTACACTTTAATATTTAAATTTAATGTGCAATGTAACGGCATGTATTAAGTTTTATCAAAGTGCAGAAAGGAAACAGTTAATTCTACCTGAGAATGAGTAAACCACACATGGTATTGAGGAATGGATGCAGGCAGAATGACATCCTGGGCAGAGGAAAATACGATAGTATGTTAAAAATATGAAGTCAGTGAGCTCAGAGCATGAGAGAAGCACAATGAAAGCTCTCTCAGGGACTTTAGTTGGAGAAATTTAAGCATGATATGTTGGGACAGGATTAAATCAAAACTATTAAAATCAATCGAGAGCAGCCATAATATATAAAGAAAAGGGATAAGGAATTTGTATCATCATGGATAAAACCAGCAGTTATGGAAGAAAATCAATTCCCTTAGGAAAAGTTTTTCTACATTTAGAAGACTACTTCATATCTTACTATGGATTTCTCCAGAAGCCGACCTTCAGGAAAAAGTTCCAAAACGTGTCATTTATTTAGTAGGTAATACCAGGGAGCACCAGTAAGAAGGTGGGGAAGTGGTACCAAAGAAAAGAGAAGACAGCCAATAAACGGCTTTTTAAAATTAAGCAAGTTAACACTGTGAGTAACTAAAACTTAATGAATTCTGAAAAACAGTATAGAACACAAGCCTCAGAATTATTTCACCCATGCGAGAAGTGAGTTTGGGTTTTTTATATACCAGTTCCCTTCAGACATGTCAGGCTGCTCAGAACAGGGTAGAACATTAGTTCTATAACATGTACAGCTTTATGCACAGGTGGATAGATGACCAAAGAGATTCAGATAGCCAAAGAAAGCCCTCAGACAGGAATGCAGGTGTAGGTAGTTTCAAGTGAAGCAGGTATCCAATGAAGTAGTAAAGGCAAGGAAAGAAGGCCAAGGTTACGTTTTACCCTCAAAAAATCTAATCGTTATCATAAATCTCATTAAACTTTTTTTCTACTTGTATGTCTAATGTGTCATCTTTAAAGATACAGTTATTAAATATTCTAATACTGATTCTTTTTTTTTCTTGTGGCAGACTAACCAACAGTTTCTGAAAACAGTAACTGAACAAAGTGTGATAATCGAACAACTCCGAAAAAAACTTAGGTATTTTCAAAAATGAGTTTCATTATTTCATTGTTAGTTATTTTTCTTCAGGGGAGCTAATGATGCTATAATTTTCCCCATGGGTGTTTTTTTTTCCTTCCTTTTGTTAAGCTTCTGCCAATATCTTCTTGTGTATATGATCTGTTAGGATGGGAAGAAACTGAAATCAAGATTATTATTTGATAACTGTGATATACAGTCAGACCTCTAAATACACAGATGTTCAAGACCCTTATATAAAATGATAAAGTATTTGTATATAGCCTATGCACATCTTCCTATATATTTTAAATAATCTGATAACTTATAATACCTAGTACAATGTAAATGCTATGTAAATAGATTATATACTGTATTGTTTTAAAATTTTTTCAATCTGCAATTGGTTGAATCCACGAATCGGAACCCACAAATCATTTGAGCATTTTTTCATATACCTATTGTCCATTTATTTGTATGTCTTCTTTTGTGAAATGACTATTCAGATATTTTGCCCATTATTTGTTCTTTTTCTTCCTCTTGAGTTGTTTTAGCTCCTTATATATTCCAATTCTGGTTATTAATCCCTTGTCCAGCAGGTAGTTTACAAATATTTTCTTCCATTCTGTGGGTTTTTTCATTTACTTATTGTTTCCTTTGCTGTCCAGAAGCTTTTTAGCTTGATATGATCCCATATGTACATTTTTGCTTTGGTTGCCTGTACTTTTGAAGTACTCCTCAAGAAATCTTTACCCAGATGAATGTCTGGAGTGTTTCCGAACGTTTTCTTCTAGTAGTTTCATAGTTTCAGGTCTTAGATTTAGTCTTTGATATATTTTGATTTGATTTTGGTATATGGCAAGAGATAGGGGTTGAAAATGCGTTGACTGTAAATGCATTGATTTATTTCTGGGTTCTCTGTCTGTTCAGTTCATCTATGTGTCTGTTTTTATGCCAGTACCATTCTGTTTTGGTTACTATACGTTTGTAGTATAATTTGAAGTCAGTTAATGTGATGCCTCTAGTTTTGTTCTCTTTGCTCAGGATTGATTTGGCTATTCTGTGTCTTGTTTGGTTTCCTTTAAATTTTAGGATTTTTTTTCTATTTCTGTGAAGAATGTCATTGGTATTTTGATTGCATTTAATCAATAGATTTGATTGCTTTGGGTACTATGGGTATTTTAACAATATTGATTCTTCCGATTCATGAAGATGGAATATCTTTCCATTGTTTTGTGTCATCTTCAATTTCTTTCATCAGAGTGTTACAGTTTTCTTTTAGAGTTCTTTTACTTCTTTGGTTATGAGTTCCTGAGTATTTTGTTTTATTTGTAGCTATTGTAAATGGGATTACTTTCTTGTTTTTTTTTTCAGACTGTTCAGTTGGCATATAGAAATAATACTGATGTTTGTTTGTTGATCTTTTTTTTATTTTTTTTAGTTTTTTTTATTATACTTTAGGTTTTAGGGTACATGTGCACAATGTCCAGGTTTGTTACATATGTATCCATGTGCCGTGTTGGTTTGCTGCACCCATTAACTCGGATCTTTTATGTGGCAACTTAATTTATCCAATCTAATAGTTTTGTTGGTTGAATCTTTAGGTTTTTCTAAACATAAGATCATGTCATCTGCAAACAAGGATAATTTGACTTCTTCCTTTCCAATTTGGGCGCCCTTTATTTCTTTCTCTTGTCTAACTATTTTGGCTAGGACTCCTCATACTGTGTTGAATAACAGTGGTGAAAGTAGGTATCCTTGTCTTGTTCCAGATATTAGCAGAAAGGCTTTCAGTTTTTCCCCATTCAGTATGATATTACCTGTGGGTTTGTCATACATGACTTTTACTTTGTTGAGATATGTTTCTCCTATACCCAGGTTTTCTTTAGAGTTTTTGTCACAAAGGATGTTGAATTTTATCAAATACTTTTTCAGCATCAGTTGAAATTATCATATGGTTTTTGTCTTTTGTTCTGTTGATACATCACATTTATTGATTTTCACATGTTGAACCATCCATGCATCCCTGGGATGAATCCCACTTGATCATGAAGAATGATCTCTTTAATGTGTTGTTGATTTGAGTTTCCTAATATTTTGTTGAGGATTTTTGCATCTGTGTTCATCAGAGATGTTGGCCTATAGCTTTCCTTATTTTGTTATGTCTTTGTCTGGTTTTGGTATCAGGGTGATACTGACTTCATAGAATAAGTTTGGAAGTATTAATAATTTGGAAGTATTCCTTTCACAATTTTTTGAAATAGTTAGAGTAGGATTGGTATTAGTTCTTCTTTAAATGTTCGACAGAATCCAGCAATGAAGACATCAAGTCCTAGTCTTTTCTTTGATGGGAGATTTTTTATTGCTGCTTCTATCTCTTTGTTTGTTATTGGTCTATTCAAGTTTTGTATTTCTTCATGGTTAAATCTTGGTAGGTTGGATGTTTCTAGGAATTTATTCATTTCTTCTACATTTTCTAATTTATTGGCATATAGTTGCTCATAATAGTTTCTAATGATATTTTGAATTTTTGTGGTTTCAGTTGTAATATCTCCTTCATCTCATTTTATTTACCTGAGTCTTCCGTATTTTTTTCTTAGATTGGCTAAAGGTTTATTGATTTTGTCTTAAAAAAACAACTTTTTTCATTTTTCTTTTGTAGTTTTTAGTTTGAATTTTATTTATTTCTGCTCTTCTCTTTATTATTTCTTATACTAATGTTGAGTTTGGTTTTCTCTTGCTTTTCCAGTTCTTTAAGATATATCCTTAGGTTGTTTATTTGAAGTTTTTCTACTTTTTGATGGAGGTATCTATTGCTATAAACTTCACTTTTAGTACTGCTTTTGCTGTATTTATAGGTTGTGATATATTGTGTTTCTATTTTTATTTGTTTCAACAAATTTTTAAATTTCCTTCTAAATTGGTTAATTGACCCAGTGGTCATTCAGGAGCATATTGTTTAATTTCCTTGTGTTTGTGTGGTTTTCAACTTCTTCTTGTTACTGAATTTTAGTTTTATTCCTTTGTAGTCAGAAAAGATACTTTATAAGATTTCAGTTTGTTTGAATTTTGGGGACTTGTTTTATGGCCTAATATATGTTCTGTCCTTGAGACTGTTTCATATACTGAGAAGAAAGACATATTTTTCACCTGTTGGATGAAATATTCTGTAAATGTTTATCAGGTCAATGTAGTCTATAGTACAAATTTAATCTGATGTTTCTTTGTTGATATTCTATGTAGATTATCTGTCCAATTCTGAAAGAGGGGTGTTGAAGTTCTCAGCTATTATTTTATTGGTGTCTAACTTTATCTTTAGTTCTAATATTTGCTTTATAGTATCTGGATGTTCCAGCATTGAGTACATATATATCTACAATTCTTATATCCTCTTGTGGGATTGACCCCTTTATCATTATATAATAAGATTTTTGACTCTTTTTACAATTTTTATCTTGAAATCTGTTTTATCTGGTGTAAGTATAGCTACTCTTGCTCTTTTGGGGTTTCTGTTTGCATGGACTGTCTTTTTCCATTCCTGTATTTTCAGTCTTTAGGTGTCTTTATAGACAAAATGAGTTTCTTGTAGGCAGCATATGATTAGGTCTTATTTTTTATCTATTCAGCTACTCTTTTTTTATTGGAGAATTTAGTCCAGTTACATTTAATGTTATTAGTAATAGGTAAGGACTCACTACTGCCATTTTGTTAATTTTTTTCTGGGGTTGTATTGTTGGTCCTCTCTTCTTCCTTTCTGTTTTCCTTCGTGTAAAAGTGACTTTCTCTTGTAGTATATTTTAATTTCTTGGCTTTTCGGGTTTTTTTGTATCTATTATAGGTTTTTGTTTTTGTGGTTACCATGAGGCTTGCAAATACTATAATCAATTGTTTTAAACTGATGACAACTTAACTCTGATTATAAAGAAAAATAAGCAAAGAGAATTTAAAACTCCAACTTTAACTTCATCCCCCCGATTTTTGATTTGTTGTCTCTATTTACATATATTTTATATTGTCTATCTCTTCAAAAGTTGTAGTATTTATAATTTTTGGTAAGTCTGTCTTCTAGTCTTCTGACAAAAGATATTAGTGGTTTATATACCACCATTACAATTAAAGGAGTCTAACCGGAGTTAGAATATTCTGTATTTGTCTGTGTACTTACTATTGCCAGTGAGTTTTATATCTTCAGATGATTTCTTGTTACTAATGAACATCCTTTTCTTTTGCATTGAAGAACTCCCTTTAACATTTCTTGTAAGGCAGGTTTGGTGTTGACAAAATCCATAAGCTTTTTTTTTTTTCTGTGACAGTTTTCATTTCTCTATGTTTGAAAGACAATTTTGCTTTTACATATTATTTGCTTCTCTTCTCTTGCTTCTTTTAAGATCCTTTATCCTTGACCTTTGAAACTTTGATTATTGTATGTCCTGAAGTAGTCTTATTTGTTTTGAATCTGCTTGGTGTTCTTTGACCTTCTTGTACCTGGATATTCGTATCTTTCTGTGGGTTTGGAAAGTTCTGAGTTATTATTTCTTTGAATAAACTTTCTACACTCATCTCTCTTAGTACATGCTCTTTAAGACCAGTAACTCTTAGATTTGCCCCTTTAAGACTGTTTTAAAGATCTTGTAGGCATGTTTCATTCTTTTTTTTCACCTCTGAGTGTGTATTTTCATATAGCCTTTCTTCAAGCTCATGGATTCTTCCAATTGATCAGTTCTGCTTTTGAGAGAGTGATGCATTTGTCAGTTTTTCAACAGAATTTTTCAACTCCAGAATTTCTACATGACTTTTAAAAAATTATTTCAATCTCTGTCAAATTTCTGATGGGATTCTGAATTCCTTCTGTTATTTTGAAACTTGTTGAGCTTCCCCAAAACAGCAATTAATACTTTGAATTCCTTGTGTGAAAGGTCACGTATCTCTGTCACTCTAGGATTGGTCACACTGGTGCCTTATTTAGTTCATCTGATAAGTCATGTTTTTCTGGATGTTCTTCGTGCTTGTGGATGCTCATTGGTATCTGAACAATGAAGAGTTAGGTATTACAATTTTTGCAGTCTTGGCTTGTTTGTATTCTTCCTTCTAGAATGGGCTTTCCACGAATCCAAAAGAGATTGAGTGTTTTGACCTAACCCTGCAATTATTGCAGCCATTTCAGAACATTACAGAAGCCATTTCAGAACATTACAGAAGCCATTTCAGAACATTACAGAAGCCATTTCAGAACCATTCCTAGGCTTAGATTCCTAAGCCTGGGAATGCTGCAGCTCTTAGATCCTCCTACAAACACAGACTTGCTAGACTTCGGTAAGATGAGGGATAATTCCCTGGGTAACCAGGCAAAGTCTCTTACTCCTTCCCCAATCAGAAGGAGTCTCTCTGTGCACTGTGCTGTCTGGAGTTTGGGAGAGGTGACGTGGCCACTCTCATGGCTACTACAGCTAGCACTACACAGAGTCACACCTGAATCCCTGCAGACCAGTACAATACTGGGGCTAACCCAAGGCCTCCAGCCACCACTGCCTGATGTTTATTCAAGGCCCAGGACCACTTCAGTTAGCAGGGGGTGAATTCTGCCAGGATGGGGTCCATCCCATCAGAGGAGTGGATTCTCTTCTAGCACAGAGTGAGCCTAGAAACCCATCCAGGTGCAAAAATCTAGAATCTGGGACTTCAGAAATCAGCTTGGTGCATTTACTGTGGCTGAGCTCGTACTCAAGTTGCAAGACACAGTCCTCTATACTCTTTCTTCCCCTTTCCCTGAGCAGAAAGAGTCTCTTTGGAGCAGTACTGCCTGGAGTTTGGGAAGGGATGACACAGGCAATCCTTTGGCTGCCACTGCTGGTCACACTGTATTGTACCCTAAGTGTACTGCCTCTGAGACCAGTGCAGCACCAGGGCTTGCCTTAGGACTGCAGTCCCTGTGGCCTGACTGCCACTTAAATTTATTCCAGGCCCAGGCTACTTTAGTCAGTGGTGGCGAAGGCAGCAGAGACTTGGTGTCCTCCCACTGGGATGGTGAATTCCCCTCTGGCCTGGGGCTAAATGCTCCCTCCATGGGTGCTGGTGGAATTCTAGCCTATGTTGTGTTCCACTGTGACAGGGCAGCACTGAATTCTAATGCAAAGTTCAACACTTGCTTCACTCTCCCTCCCCCTAGCACACAAATTATCTGTCCACTCTGCACTGCCTGGGGCTGGGGGCAGTTTGTATAGGTAATGAAAAACTGTCTTTCCTACACGCATCGGTACCTCTTTCCTTGATATTACGTTCAAACCAGGTATTGTGATCACTCACATGATTTTTTGGTTCTTATGAAGATGCTTTCTTATGTGGGTGGTCATTCAATTTGTTATTTTTACAGGCGAACGGTTGTTGGAGAGTTCTACTCAGCCATCTTGCTCTGCTTCCTCTCCTTAGAGAAATATTTCTTAATCAAGATTTAGGCAGGGCACAGTGGCTTATGTCTGTAATCCCAGCACTTTGGGAGGATGAGGCGGACAGATCACCTAAGGTCAGGAGTTCGAGACCAGCCTGGCCAATATGGTGAAACCCCATCTCTACAAAAATTAAAATTAGCCTATCATGAAAAAAAACAAAAGATTTAAATACAAGCCAAAAAGGAAAAGATTTCTTTACTTGAATATGTTAAGATATTAGGCTTCTGTTACAAAAACAATGTAAGTCAAATGAAAAGACAACTCATAGTCTATGAGAAGACATTTAAAATGCATGTATTGTAACTGACAACAGATTAGTGTTAAGGACACATTAACTGATTAGGTATCAATAAGAATAATTAACTCATCGAAAATTAGGCAAACGATATGAATAAACATTTCAAAAGTTACAGCAATCAGGAAAATGCAAGTAGAAAACGTGATAACTACTTCACACTCAGCAATCAATGTAAAAATGTGGAGTGTAATAACGAGGCCAAAAAATTACAGTGTGATACAGTTTAAATCTTTTAAACAATAGTGTGTATTGATCATCAATATATGTATATGGGTATATCAATATATATTCATAATATATAGTAAAAATTATATATCTGTTACATATATATGTAGTGTATGTGTGTATGTATTATGAGAGAATAAAGTACCATTCCCAGAAATGATATATCCTTACTTCAAGTTAATGATTGTCTCTGTGGAATGAGGCTATTTGTGGAAGTAGAGAATTAAAGGCAACCTAGGTATTTGTCACTAAGGGAATGAACAGTAAAATGTGGTAATTACATCGTGTGGAATACTGTGCATCATTTAGAAACACATATTTAAACGTAAAGATGTATTTACAGCAACATGGGTAGAACTAGAAAACAATGTTTATATTTAAAAAGTAAAATATACGGATCCATAGCATAAAACATATGCTCGTAATAACAATATATGTTTTACCAGTAAATGTGTATATCTGAGGATATATCACATTTTAATGTGAACTTATGAAATGGAGGAGAATGAGAAAGGGATTGGGAATGAGCAAAAATAAACAAATGAGAATATCTTTTACAGCTGATAATGATAATAGGTCTTGGAATGAATAGTGTAAAAATTCAACTTTACATTCAAGGTTAAGAAAAGAGTGGAAGGAAAAAAAGAATGTAAGATTTTTGGCATATGTAGGATAAATTAGAAGGTAGAGATCCTGGAAGGATGAGTAAGGAAATTGGTTCATAAAGACCTGCGATCATATTATAGTAAAGGAAATAGAGAATAAAAATGCATATAAAAAGTCTATATAGGAAAAATGGGCAGAACTTCTTAATATTGGGCTAAAGGACAGGGGAAGAATCATGAAATTTTATTGCTAGAAGGTATCTGAATGTTCATCTAGTTTAACTTCCTAATTTTATAGAAAACTCAAAGCGAACCAAAGGCTTAGAAACTATTTGTCTTGTCCAGAGTTGCGCAACAAATTCATGGAAAAGCCAAATTAGAACTCACATCTTGTAACTGCTAATCTAGTGAGCTTCTAAGCCTGGCTCTCTGACAGTATTCACAGCAGTAGGGAAGTCAAGTAGCAGAGTTGATAGGGGGGAAAGTATGATAAGTAGATACTTTGATTTTTGACATCTGCCTGGAAGACTCGTTTAGTGTGGACATTAGGGCCTAAGGATCATAAATTGAGTTTAGAGATTGATAAAACTAGTTGCAGTTTTCCAAAGCCTAAAACGTCTTAAGTGTTTAATTGTCCATGAACAACTTTGCCATAATATTTACTGACAGTATTCCATAGCTTAGCATTAAGCAGTTCAGAGTTGTATACATAAAACTATACTTGCTTTTCCTGCCACAGATTTGAAGGAACATAAGGATAAACAGATGCTTCTTTTATGGAAGAGAGTGTCGCTTTCAAGTATGACAGATTCTGAATGATGGGCATATTGACATTACCAGAATTTAGGTTTTGAGATGCTCTATATAGCCATGCCAAGAATAACTAAATTAGAAGCTCCTTAAGCACTAGAGTTGTTTAAGTTTATACTTATACTGAAACATATTAGTTTCATTTGTTGTCTGATAGTGTGGTGCAAAAAAGTTAAAATCATGTGAACTTATAATTAAAGCTTCAATCATATTTCATTTTGAGAGTTTTTGGTGATACCTTGTCATAGTAGATAAAACTCTTCAGCCTATTTTCTTAAGAATCTTCATTCACCTGATCCTCCTCAAACCTCCAGTTATACAGAAAAGTAGTCATATTGCTGTTTCTCGCAGAAGAACTTTTTGTAACTTCCTTTTTGCCTTAGATCATTCTGTTTCTCAGAAAATTTATAATTTTCTAAACCTATCTAAAACTTGCCTTCTCCAGAAAGACTTCTCTCATTCATTCTACCAGATTTTTACTGTTTGATTCTTGTGAACCTACTCAGGATTTATTCATTTAAACTGAGATTTATACTGTTTTTCCAGAGGTGCTTTTTTTGTCTTATATATTTATTTATAATATATATCCAACTGAGTTATGATGATAATTATTTTCCAACTCTCATGTGCTCAGATTTTATTCCTGCCTTGTAAAGTCTTCGAAGGGAAAGATTGTCATTTATTATATCTTTTTAGGAATAACCAATGTTATCTTTAAAAAGGATGTACTATAAAGACTAAGTAGTGGCCGGGCGTGGTGGCTCATGCCTGTAATCCCAGCACTTTGGGAGGCTGAGGCGGGAGGATCACCTGAGGTCGGGAGTTTGAGACCAGCCTGACCAACATGAAGAAACCCCATCTCTACTAAAAATACAAAATTAGCCGGACGTGGTGGCACATGCCTATAATCCCAGCTACTAGGGAAGCTGCGGCAGGAGAATCACTTGAACCTGGGAGGTGGAGGTTGCGGTGAGCCGAGATCGTGCCATTGCACTCCAGCCTGGGCAACAAGAGTGAAAATCTGTCTCAAACAAACAAACAGAAAAGACTAAGTAAAGCATTTGCATGGGGTCCTTATTAACTTCTCATCAGAGTGGCATCATCAGAATATTTGTTAAAAATAATTTTAGCTGGCCAGGTGCAGTAGCTCATGCTTGTAATCTCAGCACTTTCAGAGGCCAAAGCAGGTGGATGACCTGAGGTCAGGAGTTTGAGACCAACCTGGCCAACATGGTGAAACCCCGTCTCTACTAAAAATACAAAAATTAGCCGGGCATGGTGATGGGAGCCTGTAATCCCAGCTACTCAGGAGACTGAGACAGGAGAATTGCTCGAACCCAGGAGGCAGAGGTTGCAGTGACCTGAGATTGTGCCATTGTACTGGGCAACAGAGCAAGACTCCATCTCAAAATAATAATAATAATTTAGCCACTAAGGACTTATCTCATTAACAGACATAGATATTATCTTCATGTAAGGAGCCTATAATTTGTCCAATCAATTTATTTTATATTCATTGAGAACTTAAAAATGTACATCTGTGCTCTGAGGGTAGAAACAGTCTTTATAATAAGTTTATGTATAATGTGATAGCCTCAAAGTTGTTTTAATTTGACCCATTTCATCTCATGCACACTTGTAGCTTTGACAGTTTCTATGAGGATGAGATCTCATTAAATTTGTCTAGCTCAGGGCTCTCCTGGTTATCTCTACCCACATGGCTCAGAGGCACCTGAAAAGCAGTAGGCTCCAAACTAAACTTATCATTATCTCTCAGATCTTTTCTCCATATTTGTGAATTGTACCATCCAATTCCTGATTCAGAAAACTAGGAGACATCATAAATTCTTTTCTGTCCCAACTCTACCTTATAAATGTTTCTCTGATATTTCACTTCATCACTTTCTCATCTGAGCTACGGTAGTAACCTCTAAATTAGCTTACTACACCCATCTTCCTTTCTCATACTGTTATCAACGTGATCTTTCTAAAATATGTCTGATCATGTCACTCTCCTTTAATGGCTACTAAATACCTATAGGATATAATCCAAATTATTCAGCTTGACAAATTATTCATCTTGAGCCTCCTGTAGTACCAAACATGCCTTCTTCCTGTGTGCCTCAACTGTAGACTGCACATACATCTGTCATAGCATTTTTTCTTTTTTTTTTTTTTTTTTTGCGGGAGACCAGAGTTTTATGATTATTCAAATCAGTCTCCCCGAAAACTCAGGAATCAGAGTTTTTAAGGATAATTTGGCGGGTAGGGGGCCAGTGAGTCAGGAGTGCTGATTGGTTGGCTCGAGGATGAAATCATAGGGACTCGAAGCTGTCCTTTTTATGGACTCGAAGCTGTCCTCTTATGCAGGATCAGTTCCTGGTTAGGGGCCACAGAAACGGTTGGCAGGTCCAGGTGGGGCCATCCAGTTGTCAGAAATGCAAAAACCTGGAAAGACATCTTTTTTTTTTTTTTTTTGAGACGGAATCTCGCTCTGTCGCCCAGGCTGGAGTGCAGTGGCGCAATCTCGGCTCACTGCAAGCTCCGCCTCCCGGGTTCACGCCATTCTCCTGCCTCAGCCTCTCTGAGTAACTGGGACTACAGGCGCCCGCCACCACGCCCGGCTAATTTTTTGTATTTTTTTAGTAGAGACGGGGTTTCACCGTGATCTCGATCTCCTGACCTCGTGATCCGCCCGCCTCGGCCTCCCAAAGTGCTGGGATTACAAGCGTGAGCCACCGCACCCGGCCGGAAAGACATCTTAAAAGGACAATCTTAGGTTCACAATAGTAATGTTATCTTCAAGAGTAATTGGGGAAGTTGCAAATCTTACGACCTCCAGACTAAATGGCTGGTAATATTTAGAATTCCAGCCCCTCTCATCCTAACTTGGTGGCTAGTGGCCTTTCATTATTTTACAAGAACAGTCTAGCTTTCGGGAAGGGCTATTTAAACTATAAACTAAATTCCTTCCGAAGGCTAGTTCAGCCTATGCCCAGGAATAGGCTGGGCATAGAGAGTTTGGAGGTTAGAAGCAAGATGCAGTTGGTTAGATCTGATATCTTACCATGTCACAGCATTTTTAACACTTTATAAGTGTTTACAAATCCATCTCTCTACCCTAGTCTTTGAGCCCCTGGAAGGCATGGATTATGATTTGGTGATGTTTATCTTGCCATCATCTAGCGCAGTACTAGACATATGGCAGGTGCTCAAAAAAATACTTTTTGAGTGAGTGAGTCAGTTAATTAAATAATTAAATTGCACTTTATTGGAGAGACAAGGCTAATTTATTCATGTGGATTTTCTATTTGTGTCTTTTGCTCTTTGACCTCCCAGGGCACAATTATTTTCTTGAACTGTCATTATTTTAAAAAATTATATTTTTTCTCCTTCAGCTACACAGAAATGTGTGACCACTTAGAAGTTTGATTTCCAAAACAACACACCTGGAAAAGCAATCATTTTAATATAATTAATAGAAGCTTTGCACAATGAATTAAAAAGATTTTTAGTGTTTCTCATTATAGATCCAGACTTTAAGCTGTATTGACTTTTAAATCTGTTTTTATTACCAATAATCTCAAAGTTTGACTGGGTGCTAGAGGCTTAAATATTTTTTATGTTTAGTGCTCTCTCTACATTTAAATATGAAATAAAATCCAGGACATCTTTAAAATATACTAGCAAAATTACTTATATATAAGTGGTTTCATTGAAGAGCATTAGAGCTGATGTGATAGGAATGTAATTCTTAGTATTGCTCTATCATATTAAATCTGAAAAGGTAAATTATATAAATCACAGTTTGTATATATTCATTGTGTTCATTTTTAATCTTTTTTACAAATGCGTATTTTTTCTTTACAAATGTGTGTGCTGATAATTTTTATATACTATCTTATTTTTTAAAAGACATGTACTTTTGCTAGGTAATAGTTTTATTTTAGCTAACAGATTTTTCTCAGATGTTTCATGTTCTAATTTAAATAATATTGTGTCTTCTATTATAAAAATGCTATGGAAATCTGGAATTCATGGATCACTAGTTTTGATTCATAGTGTGTCTTGGAAACAATCCCATGTGAGAAATGGCCCTGAGCAGATGTGCTTAGTCATAGAATTGCCAGACAGTTCCTTATGTGTTGGCAGCTAGTTTTCTGAGCATGGAAAACAGGTTTTAAGATAAGAAGTAGGGCTTTGCTGTCAGTTTTCTGTTTCTTCACACTGTTTTACTTTAATGTTATTTAAAGGGATTACTGTCACCTTTATTCAATGATGTTTATATTTTTTTTCTCTCAATCTTTAAGAGACAGTAAGAAGATTATTAAACTTCTAGAACACACTGGTCAAGAGTGGAACCTTAGCCACAGTTAATTAATATTAACATTTCTTGTTTGGGGGTCTGGCAAGAATAAAACAGATACATAACATCATTGTTCAGAACTTTTGCCTCTAAGAGTAGATGACTGTTTTCTGTCAAAATATATTTTAATTGATGTTTATAACTTGCTTTTGCAAATACGCTACATTTGTACACCTGTCTTTAAAAATGTGGTTCTGTGTGGTATGAAATTTAAAAAGCATAGGCTTTGAAGTCAGCTCTAGTTTTTTATTCTGGCTTTGCCATTGTCTTAATCCGTTGGGACTGCTATAACAAAATGCCACATACTGAATAGCTCATAAACAACAGAAATGTATTTATTACAGTCTGGAGGCTGGGAAGTTCAAAGTTAAGAAAATGGCAGATTCGGGGTTTGGTGAGGGGCTGTTTCCTGATTATACATGCCACCTTCTCTCTGTCTTCACGCAGTAAAAGGGACAAACAAGCCTCCCTTGGGCCTCTCTTATGGGGGCACTAATCCCATTTTCGAGGGCACTGCTATCATGACCTAATCACCTCCCAAAAGGCCCCACCTCATAATATCATTACATTGAGAGTTATATGAAGGTTGTATTTATATGAGATTTCAACATATGAATTTTGCAGGGACACAGATACTCAGACTGAAACAGCCATTTACTGGTGATTGACTTGGGTAGGTTGTTTAACTGCATGGACTTCAGTTTCCTCATTGCTATAATGAAAATGAAATTACCTTCCTTGCAGTGTTGCAATGTAATATAACTTACTGTCTTTGCCCACCTCCCTTCTACTTTAGTATCCAACCTCTGTAGGTAGGATATACAGTACTTACAAATTACCTGCTAGTAGATTTGGGAGTTATTATTAACATTGTAATAAGTAGTGGATTATTTACCTCCCAGACCTGGGAAATCTGCCTTTTGTTGTTGCTGGTGTAATTTCTAGGACCAGAGTAACCATTTCTTTCTTTCTCCTCTTTCTATTATATTGTACCCCCATTTCTTGCCAAGTGTACAATCCCAAATTCTTTCTATTCCCTCCTGTATGTTTCAGTTATATTCTTATATTCTTTTTGTTTTGAAATCTTAGTTTCTCTTTTGCATGGTTCTTTTAAGACCTCAGATGTATAGATCTCCCTGATGATTCCTCAGATACTTTCTTCTTCCTATTCTTTGATGTGGCTTGGAAGAATCTGTATTTATTATAGTCACTCTTTGGAATTTTCTTCAGTTTGGATTCAGCGCCCCACCCCACCCCCATCTATTCTTCTCAAGAATTACTGGTACCTTTTATGACTTAAAAATGCCTCCCTCATTCTCCTTGGTTGTTGATTTTCCTTAACTGATGATTTTTTTCTACCTTTCTTGAACATTTCTTTACCAGGACTTTTGTGTTTATGCAATGATTTCTTCTCTGACTTTTGTTGCTTGTTTTTTTTTGTTTTGTTTTTTGCTTCTTTTGCTTCCCCCATTTCCTTATCCTATGTTTGAAAAGTATACATTTCTTAGATTTCTAACCATGTGACTCAGTTTTTCTCCTTCATAGATGATCATATCTACCCTACCCAATTTAAACTTTCAGCCCTAATGTTTCTCAAGTATACACCTCTGACCTTGATCACTTTGTTGAGTTCCATAATTGAATTGCTAGGTCAGTGGTTTTCAAACTTTTTGTTTTTTGACAGTAAACTCCTTTTTTAAAAAAAGAAATCTTATACATGGAACCTCAGAATTTAAACTTATAAAAGTAGAATGGCTATGATTGAAGGAGTAGAGGGCCTCTCTATCTTACTAGCTAATGCCATCATCAAACCTCAGAATTTTTGCTTGCTTGCTCTCTTTTGCTTCATCTCTACATCTGCTCGTGTTGGCTCTATGTACAGATGATCACAAATCCAGTCATCATCCATATCACCTCTACCCCACCGTGTCTTGTTTGCAGTACCCTTTTCTCTGGTCTACCTGCTTTCACTCTTATTCCACTGCAATTCATTCTCCACACAATATATCACATCATTTACCTGCTTCAGACCCTCCAGTGGATTTTCATTGCAATTGGAACACATTCCAAAATTCCTAGTATATTCAGAAGGCCCTTATGTGATCTGACCTCTACCTTCCTCTCTGACTTTATCTTACACTTTTTTCTCTGTGATACATTCCAGCTTAATTGTCATTTCTTTGTTTTTCTCATATTCTTTCATTTATTCTTAATTATCTTTGCCTGTAATTCTCCTACCCTAAATTTTCTTCAGTTTGCCTCATCATCCTTTAGGTCGTAGCTCAGATATTTCTACCATAGATGTCCCTGATGACCCATGTCTTTCCTATTTCCCCGTATCATCTTCTTTGTAACATTGTCACTTTCTTTAATTACCTGATTTACTGAAATACTTATTGCCTGTCTCCCTCCATTACAATATGAACTTTATGAGATAGGGGCTTTATCTTCCTTGTTTACCACTGCATCACCAGTGCTGATGACAGTGCTTCGTATGGTGCATGTAGGTGCTCAATAGACAGTGCTTGGTATAGTACATGTAGGTGCTCAGTAAAATAACTCTAGGACTCCTGAAATAGAGATAAAACAAACAAAAAACTGATGAGCCACAAGCACTTAAAACTCAACATGTCCAAATTATATTCACAGTGTCGGGCATGTTATAAGCATTCAATAAATATTTGTTCAAAGAATGAATGCATGGAATCCCTTAAATTCTCTTTGTAAAATTTACACCATCTATCTCAGTATTGTCATCACTCTGGTTTAGACTTTTCCTCCCTCTTGCTCATTTATTATAACATATTGGTTACAGAGAGAGACAGAACTATCATTCTAGTCTATTCTTTTTCACAAATGTCAGGTTTAAATTTCTAAAGTGCAGCTCTGAGCTGCGATACCATTATTGGTACAGTTCCGCATTTGCCTTTAAATTGATACAGATAACTTAACTGTCAATTAAGGTCATTGACATTGTAGTCCCCATGGCCTTTACAGTCTTATTTCTCATCTTCCCTAAATAAGCCCTACACTTACCTACCTTTATGCTTGTGCTTATCTTGTTTCTTCCTAAAGCTTTCTCTGTCTCTTCTTGTGAGATATATAATTCCTCTGCCAATTCTTGCTTTAAATAAATCTCACTTCAATATTCTCCCAGCTAAATGTAAATGTGCTGCATACTCAGAATCATAATGTTTTATTTTAATCTTTTGTGTTGCTTAACATATGCTTGCTTTGTGGCCCTCCTCAAGATTACTATAGCACTATAATTACATTATTGAACTGAAAGTTTAAATTGGGTAGGGTAGATATGATCATCTATGAAGGAGAAAAATCCTTCTTGTGTTTTGTACCACACTACTGCAGCACCTCAAACATTGCCGGCATGAAGTAAACATGTTTTAAGCATGTCTGTTGCATAAGAGATTTGAATAGTCTGATCAGTAATAGAGTATGAATTATTATTTTCTGCACTTTGTCAGTGTTACCCAAAGTTACATGACTCTAAGACTATACTTGTAATCATCATTTACAAAAGAGTAAATTGTCAATTCTGTAGGTATTTTGTAATCTAAGACAGTGAAGATACATCAGAATCCCCTGTAGAGACTCTGAAAAACAGAGATGACCAAGTACTGCCTGCAGACGTCCTGAATGAATAAGTCTCAGATTGAGCCTATCTATATATGATGTGAAAAAGCCTATGCATATTAGTTGCAAAAAGCTCACTTTCATACACACAAAGTATGGACACTACTACTAGTATCATAGAATATTATATCTAACATAGAAATTAGAATTTTGAATTACCTAAAACTATGTATAATTTTGAATTAACTTTGTCTATAAATAATACACAAATAACGTAAAAACTGAAGAGCCACTGTTTTGGAAAGTTTTGATAGCTCAGTGTATGGATTATAATATCCACTGCTTTTAGAATTTCTTCAGAACCGTTCTGTCTTGAATAGGTTTCGTTATTAGACTGCCAGTAAAGATTGGGAAGAGGAAAAAATTTGAAATAAAACTTTATCCAGTTTTGGTACTTACTCGGTTTCCTAAAAGCAGTAGTGATTTTAAAAGTTTAAAACTTTGTCTAAAATTATGTTTCAGGATTTTCTAAAGTTTTTAAATGTAAATGATTGGCTTTATTATACTGGGTAATTACAAAAGTCCTTATTAAATTACCTAACGTATGCATTTTTTTATTTTAAAGAGGAAAAAATTAAGAATATCAAATCAGCAAAAACTAGCTTTTATATCTCAGAATCTTACCATTTTTCACTGTATGCAAAAAAGGCATTATAAACATTTCTAGGATTCTCTTTGTATGAGAGTGCAGGAAGAAACAGATAAAAATTTGTCTTAAAATAGACTCATTTTACTTGATGTTAAGTCTCAAAAAAGTGTATTGATAATTAAAGCATTTTAATTTCCATCCAAATTGATGCTGTAATTTAAATCTAGTATTATATCCTATCCTTTATGTTATACTTGATTAAATTTTGCTTAACAAAGTTTTATTTTTAAAAAGTTGTCGGCTGGGTGCGGTGGCTCATGCCTGTAATCCCAGCACTCTGCGAGGCCGAGGCAGGCGGACCATGAGGTCAGCAGATTGAGACCATCCTGGCTAACACAGTGAAACCCTGTCTCTACTGAAAAATACAAAAAATTAGCCAGGCGTGGTGGCGGGCGCCTGTAGTCCCAGCTACTCAGGAGGCTGAGGCAAGAGAATGGCGTGAACCCGGGAGGCGGAGCTTGCAGTGAACCGAGATTGTGCCACTGCACTCCAGCCTGGGCAACAGAGCAAGACTCCGTCACAAAAAAAAAAAAAAAAAAAAAAAGAAAATTGTCATTCAAATCTGTTTAATATCATAAGAAATGAAAAAATACATTAATGAAAAATCCCAGGAATATAAAGTGGATTAACAAGCATACCTGAAAATAAAGTAATGTACTTTTTAGAATACTTATTTGAAGCAAAAATAAAATCCTTTGGTAGTTATGACATCAAGATTGTTAATAGTTAACTAGTTGTGTTTTTTTAAATCAAAATTTTTTTGTTAAACTGTTCTTGACTTTTATAAAATTACATACACAGGCAGACATATCTAAAACATTTGCATGTAAATAGTATAAACATAATTATTGAGTTTCTCCATAAAATAATATTAGAATTATTTTCGTTAGTTCCTTCAAAAATTTTAAAAGCTTGAATATTTAAAAGAACTCACAAGACTGCACAGAGCATACTTACAGAAGGCTTTTATTTAAAGGCCAAAGGATATTGTGCAGCCAGAAAAAGAACATAGGCAAGCATCTAGCGTCCAGGACACATTCAGGATAGGCGCCCTAGGGCCTTTATTTATACACAGACATGCTTTGTCTCCACATTGAGCCACCAAGATCTGTGCAATGAATCTTGGCTTCAGGAGAGCTCCAGGCAGGAGTTCCCATCAGGGCCTTTTTTTTTTTGCCACACATCACATAGCCTAGCCTGGCTATCTAGTTATACCCAGTGAAAATTATCAGTAAACAAATCAACTTGCAGGCTGCAAGGAGAGATTCATACTTTAAACAGCACATCATAAATCCCACTGTTCATATACTGGCTAAGAGTCAAAGCTAGACATTCAGGCATCCCCAGAGCTTTCCCAGTCCAGCTGCAAATTAATACTTTACTACACAGTTCCTGACAATTTAATCTAATAAAAGGCAAAATGATGATGGTAGCTACATTGTATAAACTACAGTAAAATTTATAAAATGCTTTAATATGTATTAACTTATTTGAACTTTATAAATTCTGTGAGCTATATGGGAAAAATTGTTTTTATCTCCATTTTATAGATACTAAGACTCAGAGAAGTTAAGTGATTGGCCCAGTTCACATACCTTTTGTGTTGGTAGAGTCAGTTCTAGAAGACAGGCCTTCTGCCTTTTATTTTAGAATTTTTTTTCAACATTTCATGCCAAAAATAGATATAAAGAACTATTTACTTATTTTCTAACTGTTCTATGGAACAATGTGGGAATAAACAAATATATTTAAAACTACTACTTATTTCCTCCCCCAAAAAAATAGTATTTGTGTTTTAGTGAATATAATATGAATGTTTTCAGAATTTTTTTTATAATGACTTCCAAATTAAGTCTAAGTCCAGTGCCTATTTTTTTTTCTTTTTACTTATGTAGCAGGAGATTTCGTTTCAAAGGAATATGAGATAATATATATTTGGAATAATTGTTCATAAAATTATTTTTCTAGAATTTTTCACACATGAATATTAAATTGGGTGTGTAAGATCTAGGTAAAATATCAAGATATAGTTGTAACATTCTCTCTCTCTTTCTCTCTCTCCCTCTCTTTCCCTCTCCCTCTCTTTCTCTCTCGCTCTCCCCCTCCCTCTCCCTCTCCCTCTCCTCCCTCCCACTACTCCTCCCCCTCCCCTTCTCCCCACCTTTTCCTTTTGCCCTCTCATTCATTTATGATTGATTTATTTGTCTTCTATGCCCCAGGTACTGTGCTATCTCCTGAAGGTTTAAAAATTAATAAGATGTGATCCTTGCTTTTAATTATCTTACATTGCATATTTTTTATGAACTCACAGTTCCACAAAGGAGAATCTCTATAGTATTGATTACAATACAGTGTGGTCAGTTAATAATGTATAAAGTATTATAAATATTGAGATATGGGGTTTTTGCCAAGGAGAAGTTAGCGAAGACTTGAAGATGGGGAGACTTTTGATCTAGGTCAAAATTAAGGAATTGGTTAGAAAAAGAAGGAGAAGACTAGTCCAACCAAACGTGTGAAAAAAGAAACAAGGATGTATTTAGGAAACAGTGAGTGAGTATTTTTTTATACTTGGAATATAAATTACATGGGGGTAATTGGCAAGAGATGAGACTGTTTGAGGCTAGATGTTGACTGGCCTTATATGCCATGTAGAGGAGTGTAGACTTCATGCCAAAAAGTGTGGAATCCAGGAATCATTGTTAAATAGGAGTTTTTATTACTAGATAACTTTTTTAACGGATACCATACATTATAAAGAATGAACGAAAGAGGAGACCATCAGTGAAGAGATGAGTTTGGAATCTATTGGAATAGTCTTATGAGTGATAATGAAGCTAAAGTTTGGGCCAAAGAATGAAAAAGGAATACACAATTGAAAGACAACTTAGAAATAGACTCAGGCCAATTAGATTAAAATAAGGAAAGAATCTAATTATAGAATTTTGGTCTTGGCAAATTGCCTAATCCACCTCTGTTGTTGGACATGAGGTCTTTGAGACGTGCAGCATGGTCAAGTGAATTGCATTAAGACATATTACTAGTTAGTGACAGAATTGGGTCCCTGCCTCTAGTGTTCTCCACATTGTACCTTGCTTCCTGCGTCTCCAACAGGTTTTTTATTTTTCCTTGATCATGCTATGACCTTATCTTGCTTACAGTTTACAGGACACTCTAATATACATTATCTATTTTTACTTGTTCAGCAATCCCATGAAACAAGTAGAACAAGCAATTATTTTTTCCTTTCTGAAGGTAAGAAAACCAAATCAGTGTGGTTGTTATGCTTATTCAGAGTTTTCTCAGTTATATCCTTACTACTTAAATATATTATTCCTTAAGATTTTCCTTTAAAAATATATAGGATTTTATAACTGGTAGAATCATTTGTTGATTTAGATTGTAGATATACTCCTGAAACTATCTCTCAGCCTGATGTAGATTTTACATGAATAGGGTGGTTTTTGTTTTGTCCTTTAGCGAATCATTTTGCAAATGAAAAAAATCTATTTTTGTTTGATTTTTTTTTCTTTGAGACGGAGTCTTGCTCTGTCACCAGGCTGGAGTGCAGTGGTGCGATCTTGGCTCACTGCAACCTCTGCCTCCCAGGTTCAAGCGATTCTCCTGCCTCAGCCTCCCAAGTAGCTGGGACTACAGGCACGCGCGCCATCACACCCACCTAATTTTTGTATTTTTAGTAGACATGGGGCTTCACCATGTTGGCCAGGATGGTCTCGATCTCTTAACCTTGTGATCCTCCCACCTCAGCCTCCCAAAGTGCTGGGATTACAGGCATGAGCCACCGCACCCTGCCTGTTTGATTTTTTTTATAGTCTTGGTTAATTTAAAGCAAAACATTTTCTTAAATGCCTCATCGTATAAAATATTATTAGGACCATGTGAGGGTAGGCAGTCTGTCATAGGGGACTCGTTCAATACTAGTTTTATTACTTATTGTGAATCCTAGGGCATAGTAGTAAACCTCTGTTAACCTTGCTCTCCTCTACTTCAGTTTGATATAATAGTAGTCTTAATTCACAGTTATTATTGAGTGTCAAGTGAGATGACTGCAAAGCATTTGCAACAGTCCCTGGCACTAATAACTACCTGAGATATTATCAGCTATTATTGGATTTGTATTTTCTATTGTAGGAAATTTATAACTATATAAGTAATGCAGCTTTAAAGGCAAAGAGTCAAAAGGAAATGAATTAACATTTACTTGTGAATTTTGCTTCAAATAATTTCTGTAAGTTTTATAGCACAAATATGATTTACATTTAGATACATACATAAAATGTAATTAAGAAATAGGGAACAGTTCCTACACTAAAGCATTTTTCTTTTTAAAAATGTATGTTCTTTAGATAATCAAAGGGTTTTATACTCACTTAATGCTTAATTATGATGATATTAAAAATCATTTTTTCTGTTTAAGAAAGTCTTATTATTCTAAAATCTTTTCCTATGAGGAGTCAAGAAGATATTGAAACTTATTTGATTCTGTTAGAATGTTCAAAAAATTTGTCTTTTTCATTCATTGCCAATACAGTCTCTGAAGAAAATAAACATTGTATTATGGTGGAACAAATGTTTTAATTTATGTTAAGTGTTTACATAATACAAACTTTTGGTGTCTATGGAATGATCAAGGTATTGAAGTTTAAGTTCATTTTCATAGAAAGTCCAATCAGCAGTATATCTCCATCTCCATCTATAAAGATATTATAGACATAAGTATATTCTTCTTAGTGCACTGGAGCTCTTGTTAGGTAATGTATCAAGATGATAAAGTGCTTTTTCAAGAAATTTATTGAATTACTTTGGTATATAATATAATTTACCCAAATACAGCATTCATGACCTCCACTTCATACCCTTCACCATTCAGCTATATTTTTTCCTCTTTAATCGCTTCTACATGCATTTCATTAGTAATAAATGAATCTTGCAAAATTTATTCCATGGATCCATTTAGATAAGAGTTAGAATTGATTTTACCAAATTTAGATTTCTAATTTTTTATTCTTAGTGGTCTATGAAAACAGTGTTTATTATTTTACTTTATTTTACTCTATTAGGCAAGCCAAATTAGAGCTGAGAGTTGCTGTAGCAAAAGTGGAAGAGTTAACTAATGTGACTGAAGATCTGCAGGGACAGATGAAAAAGAAGGTATTTTCTGTTTCTAAGACAAATGGGTACCTATTGCTTAGTTTTCTTTCTATTTTGTTGATTTATTTTGGATTAGGTGTTAAAGAGGGTTGTCAGAAGATGAATTAATTATTTTATTACCCTTAAAATATGAAAGTAGGAAGCTAAACTATATTATTGAAAACAACTTTATAAATAATTTTTATTTCCATTCTCTATAGCCTAATTCAATAAAACGTCATAATCACACCTAAGCACATCATTACTGAAAGGCAAATTGATACAAGATCAAGTTTCAGTTAACTGGTTATTTGCAGGTGGAAAACAAGCATTTAATACTACTTTTATGTTATTTTCTAAAGTATTTATTGGCATAATAGACTGGTTCTTTTTAATATGTAATAGAAATTTCAGAAGGATGTCAAGGAAAAGTCAGGCTTTAGTTTTAGATAGATATAATTATTGAAAATTCTCACTCTGGCACTTATTAGCTATGTAACTTTCTAAGCCTTATTTCCAATCTGTAAAAAGTTGATTATAGATTTCTAATAATGATAGATTTTTTTTAAGTGTTACAAGAACCCTTCCATAGGTAACAATTTTAAAACTTGGATAAATTTTTAAAAACACCAGAAAGCACCCAAAACAGAAAGAAGTAAAAGAAAAAAGAATTGTTAAATTTTAGATTTCTGGCCTGATGGTTCTCCCAACCCCCACAGCTGTGGCTTCAGAAAACACCTTTGTATGGGCTTAAGGTACCCAGGTCAAAGTTGAGGGCTAGAAAAGCAGTAGGAAATTTATTTTATTTTATTTTATTTTTGAGTCAGAGTCTCGCTCTGTCACCCAGGCTGGAGTGCAGTGGTGCAATCTGGGCTCACTGCCAGCTCCGCCTCCCGGGTTCATGCCATCCTCCTGCCTCAGCCTCCCAAGTAGCTGGGACTACAGGCGCACGCCGCCACGCCTGGCTAATTTTTTGTATTTTTAGTAGAGACGGGGTTTCACCGTGTTAGCCTGGATGATCTCAATCTCCTGACCTTGTGATCCACCCGCCTCGGCCTCCCAAAGTGCTGGGATTACAGGCGTGAGCCACCGCGCCCGGCCAGCAGTAGGAAATTTAAAGAAGAAATACTGGCAGCAAGAGAAACACACAGAAAAAGTGAGAGCCAAATTCTGAGTGTAAATTCTTACCAAATTCATGCCTGACAACTAAATTATGCATGTGGAAGTCGGGAAGGGACCCCAGAGAGGCCAGTGAAGAAGCAGGCAGAGACCTAAGAGAAATTTACTTTTGAAAGATAGAGATGTATGGAACTAGATATTTGAGTTTGTTACTTTTATAATTGAATACATGCGAGAAATGTGTGCAATTGAAGCATCAGCATACTGAAGACTTCCTTATTGTTTGAAGTATCAGAGGACAAAGCCCAAAGCTGGAAAGGCAGCTGGAAATTACAGGGGAATCTGTAGAAGCAAGGGAACCATAAAGATGAAGAACCCTAACTGTTCCCAAATCTTGACTGATCTTCAAATTATGTAGGCACAGAGCCTAGTTATAAAAGCAACAGTGGAAAGCAGTAAGAACTAATTACGGATATCAGCTGCTACCTACTGTATGTGGAACAGATTTCAAATTTCAAGACCAAGCAAGATAATTGTCTACTTGAACTAAAAAATAAAAATAAAAATTTAATGCTCAAAAGAACAAAACAGAGTAACTGCAATGTATTATCTACACTATCGAGTTTTCAAAAATTACTAGACAGAAAAGCATGACATACACTTGCGGGGGAGGTGCTGAGGGAGGAAGCCATTAGAAACTGACTGTAAATGGATCTCTGTTAGATTTAGCAGACAGAGACTTCAAGTCAGCTATTATATATATGTTCAAGGAATTAAAATCTGTTTTTAAATTAAAGTCTCTAGGAAGAGATAGATAATTGAGAACTGGAGCATAATTTTTAAAAAAGAAACTCTAGAGCTTTAAAGTTCAGCAACTGAAATAAAAATTTCACTAGATGGACTCAAAAATAGATTGGGAAAGACAGAAGAAATAATCAATGAACTTGAAGTCAGGTCAGTAGAAATTTCCCTGTCCAAAGAACAGAGAGTTTAAAAGATTGAAGAAAAATGAACAAGAGCTCAGAAATCCGTAGAACAATGTGAAGCAATACAACATAAGTGTAATTGGAACTGCCAAAGGGAGGGGGATGGGAGCAGAAAAAAATTAAAGAAATAATGGCTGAAAACTTCCTAAATTTGGTGGAAAACGTTAAAATTTAAGAATCTCAATGAGTAAACACAAAATCACTTTGAGATACATCACAATGATACTGACAGACAATTATGAAGAGAATACCTGAAAGTAGCAATAGAAAAATGACCTGAACAGAGAGGCAATGATAAGATTAATGGCTGAGTTCTCATCAAGAAACTGTGGAAACACTTCTGGACATAGGCCCTGGCAAAGATTTTATGTCGAAGACTCCAAAAGCAATTGCAACAAAAAGCAAAAATTGACAAGTGGGACCTAATTAAACTAAAGAGCTTCTGCATACCAAAGGAAACTATCAACAGAGTAAACAGACAACCTACAGAATGGGAAAAAATATTTGCAAACTATGCATCTGACAAAGTTGTAATATCCAGCATCAATAAAGAACTTAAACAAATTTACAAGAGAAAAAAAAACATTAAAAAGTAGGCAGCGGACATAAACAGACACTTTTCAAAAGAAGATATACATGTGGCCAACAAGCAAATGAAAAAATGCTCAACACTATGAATTAGAAAAATGCAAATCAAAATCGCAATGAGATACCATCTCACACCTGTCAGAATGGCTATCATTACAAAGTCAAAAAATTACAGATGCTGGCAATATTGCTGAGAAAAGGGAATGTTTATCCACTGCTGGTGGGAATGGAAACTATTCAGCCAGAGGTTTGGAGATTTCTCAAAGAACTCAAAACAGAAGTGCCATTCAAGTGAGCAATCCCATTACTGGGTATATAACAAAGTAATATAAATCATTCTACCATCAAGACACATGCCCATGTATGTTCATCGCAGCCCTATTCACAATAACAAAGAGATAGGATCAACCTAGATGCCCATCAGCAGCAGACTGGATAAAGAAAATGTGGTATGTGTACACCATGGAATACTGCACAGCCATAAAAAGAATGAAATCGTGTCCTTTGCAGCAATATGGATGCAGCTGGAGGCCATTATCCTAAGCAAATTAACTCAAGAACGGAAAACCAAATACTGCATGTCCTCATGTATAAGTGGGAGCTAAACATTGAGTACAAATGGATACTAAAGGGAACGATATACACTGGCCCTGCTGGAGGGTAGGGGATGGGAGGAGGGTGAGTATTGAAAAACTACCTATCAGATACTCTGCTCATTACCTAGGTGGCAAAATAATCAGTATACCAAACCCCCTGATACACAATTTACCCATGTAGCAAACCTGCCCATGTACCCCCTGAATCAAAAATGAAGGCTGGAAGGGAGGAAAAAAAAAACCTGTGGAAACAGAAAGTATTAGAATAATATATTTCAAATGCTGAAGAAAAAAAATACTAAGAATTCTATATTCAGTGAAATTATACTTCAAAAATGAAGGCAAAATACAGGCATTTTCAAATAAACCAAAAATGAGAGAGTTTGTCCCCAGCAGACCTGCATTCAGAAAATTCTGAAGGAAGTTCTTTAGGCTAAAAGGAAATGACACCAAATGGCAACTCAGATATAAGAAGAAACTAAAAGCAACAGAAATGGCAAATATGAAATAACGTGTACATACTTTTAATATCTTTAAAAGATGGCTGCTTATAGCAGAACTAATAACACTGTATTTGATGGATTTGTAAACTGTGCAGATGTGATATATGACAACAATGGCACTCAGGACTGGGATCGTACATGGATATACACTGTTGCAAGGTTCCAGTGTTTTCTCTGAACTATTATCCAAATATTAACTCTGAATAAATTGGATAAGTTCAAGATGCATATTGTAATCTCTACAGCAACCACTAAAAAATAGTTCAAACAGATATAGCTAAAAGCAATAGAGGAATTAAAATTACATTCTTAGGCTGGGCATGGTGGTGTGCACCTGTAGCCCCAGCTACTTGAGAGGCTGAGACAGGAGGATCACTTGATCCAAGGAGTTTGAGCGTAGTCTAGGTAACATAACAAGACCCTAAAAAAAAAAAAGAAAGAAAGAAAAAAATTTGGCCGAGCACGGTGGCTCACGCCTGTAATCCCAGCACTTTGGGAGGCCGAGGCGGGTGGATCACGAGGTCAGGAGTTCAAGACCAGCCTGGCCAATATGGTGAAACCCCGTCTCTACTAAAAATAAAAAAATTCACTGAGTGCGGTAGCAGGCGCCTGTAATCCCAGCTACTTGGGAGGCTGAGCCAGGAGAATCACTTGAACCTGGGCGTCAGAGGTTGCAGTGCGCCAAGATCGCACCACTGCACTCCAGCCTGGACGACGGTGAGATTCTGTCTCAAAAAAAAAGAAAAACACAAAACAGTTATGGCATCATAAAAAATATTTGTTAACACATGAAGCAGGAAAAGATGAACAAGAAATTTCCTTAGAAAATTAATACAAATAAAATTTATTAATATGGGTCAAAGCATCACTATGTCAAAGAAGAAAGACCCTGTGATTACCTTGATAGTTAATGAGACATAGAATAATATAGTTAAGAGAGCATATTCTAAAGGCAGATTATCTGCATAGAAATCCCTCTCGTTTTGTTAGACTTGTACTATAGAAATAGTTTGAAATATTGGTAGAAATCTATGTGCAATAACTGTTTTGAGTATTTTTTATTAACACAGGATTGATGATGAAGTTCTCCCCTCCTTTTTATTATACACCTGATTTGTTTCCAAAGTCATATTGTTTCTTTTAATGTACGTATTGGAATGCTAATAGCATAATAACTTTATAGCATGAACTGTTTTCTTTATGCTGTATAATGGTGTATTGAATTTTCACATACTCAAAGTAAGCTTCTAGTTTCTTTATTTTCTAGGAGAAGGATGTGGTGTCTGCCCATGGAAGAGAGGAAGCATCAGATAGGCGCTTACAGCAGTTACAGTCTAGTATAAAACAATTAGAAATAAGGTAAATTGTTAAATGCACCTAGCTTCGTTGATATGCTTTAAAAGATATTTTATAATAGAGTTTCAGTGTGTGATATTTACTAGAATAAATATTTTATAAACTCTAAATCAAAACTATAATCATAGGTGTAAAACCTGATTTAATCGACATTGTTTATTAAAAGTTGTATTCAACACATTGCTATACTTTGAATATATATTCAAAGATGATTTGTTTAATATGATTTTAGAACCTTTACTAAGTACGTTAATTTAACTTTGAATGAGAATAATTGTCCCACATTTAGTCCAGTACTTTTTGGGAGACAAATAAAACCCTTGATATCATGCTTTTGTATCAGTACTGCAGAGCACAAAGCACACCTTTATTTCCATTTCTCCTCAGGTCATCCTGCAGAGTTTGGTGTGAACATAGTTGACCCTCAGTAACCTGAAATCTTTCTTTCTTCTAAAGAGCGGTTAAAATTTTAAAATCATAGTTAAGAGGAAATTTGATATTACCTCAATCCCTCTATAATTCTGTACTTCTACAAATAATACAGTTACAGTAGAAATAAACCATTAAAATGGAAGGCAAAGAAAGGAGAGGAATGTTATTTTTAAAAACTATTTTTTAGGGATCATGAACCATAAATCCTACAAAAAGGATTAGCTTCAAGAGCTAAATGTAGATTCTTTTTGTATCCTGGGCGTAATATGTCAGAAAAATCTTGCAAGCTGAAACTTAATCATCAATTCTTTTGGTCTTCCAGAAGGCAAGGTGCTAGTGCATCCTGCTCCCCAGTACTGTTCTCCCTTGTGTTCTTGGGAATTCTAATTTGCAGTGCCCCTTCGGATACCTTTACTCATCACTCATCTCTGCCCTGATAGCCATCATCAATTGGTGTCATGTTTTTCAACAGGAGTATTGGCTTTTTGAGTGAGACAATTCTTAGTTGTTTGAGACTGTGCCAATAACTACAGGATGTTTAGCATCCCCGGCACCAAATACTAAATTCTAGTCGCACCCCTTAGCATTGTAACTACCAAATGTCCCCACACATTTCAAATGCCAATACCATCATAGTTGCAAACTGTTGAATATAGGACACTGGTATATCAGAATGGTCCATGTAGTACTTTTTTAAAAATCTTTTTTCTTTGTACACCCTGAGCCACATGACTTGATAATAGATTGTGGACTTTATTTTAGGTAGGGAGAATATATATTTGTCTTTTTCTAAAGCTAAGAAGTAATTTTTAACCAGATGGTAAAAGTCATCTTGAAAAGATGACATTTTCCAAGTGCTTTGATGATTTTATTTTGCTATAAATGAATAATTTATCTGTTTAATAAAATCTTTTCATTTGACACAATGACTATAATAAAAGTGACAATAAATATATGCCTGCCCCCCCACATCAACAATGCCTTTTGTGTACTAATATTTAGAATAGCTAATATAGGTAGAGGAAAACAAGTATGATCCTTGAAGGAATCAATAATAATTAGATTTGAGAAGAAAAGAAGTGAAATGAAGTTTTAATAATTTTTATATGTTTGTTTGTTTGTGGTAATTTTGGGCAGTATAAAGGAGACATATGCAAAGCATACTTGAAACTTCTATTTTTATGCCTACTGAACAGGAGTAGTAGAAAAAGGTCTAAGAGATAGTTGAGATATGCCCCAGTATGACTAGATATGATTTTCCATACATTGTTAGAAGAAAAGTCTTTAAGACTCCCTCCTAAGAGGGGCTTTCGTATTCACAGGTGAAGCATCATGTTTTCAACGTGTGTTGAGCACCTACTGTTGTACCAGCCAGTGTTTTAGGTTCTGGAATTCTAGGACTGGCCAGTATCTGGTGATATCTGATTATCTCCGTAGGTGACAAAGAAAAGTCCTTAAACAACATTTATACCTATTTAAACAAATACAAAGGATTATCATCAATAGGGAAAATTAACCAATGGATAGTACTATTAAAAATAGGGTTTTTAAAAAAATAAGTAAAAACTTAAATGAAGTCTGATTGAAAGGCATCACTTACTTGTATAATCACCCCCAATACCTTCTTACCTTCATTACACATATGCTTAAATTGTTAGGGAAAGAAAATTATTCAGTAATATAATTGACTCTTGGTTTGGCTGCCACTATCCACCTGAATTGATATTTGAGAGTTCACCCATATTTACTAAACAATGCACCCAGATTTATATATCATTCATTACTTAATCAGAATCCAAATCACTTTTTTTCTCATTTCTTCAGCAAATACTCACTTCCTAGGCTGAAGACATTTTAAAAGCTAAGTTACCATAGGATATATGTATATGAGAGCTTGAAAAAAGTAATATGAAAGTGATTGAAAAACAGAATTTAGATACAATTGTTTTTCCTCAAGATTTAGTTGGGTGAGTCTTTAGTACTGTGAAAGACCAAATGTACCAGATAATTCAGAAGATGATTTTATTCAGGCTATTGCAGTAGGGAGAATGCTCATTAATGAGGAAGGTTTCAAAGAAAAGGAAGGGGCGGGAGGTTTTATATAGGCGGATAAACGAGGTGTGCATGAGTCTTATGGGAGTCATGAGGAGGGATGGAGGTGGGTCTTGGAATATGCGAGAGTAGGATTGTTTTATGCTGTTAACTCTATTCTGAAACACAAAATGATAGAGGGGATTTAGAGAACAAGGGTGGGAGGATTTCTTAGCCATCCCTGTTTTCTTGGCTCAGGTAAACTCTAATATTATCAGTATAAAGGAAGAACAAAAGCCAGATACAGCAGACATAATATACAATTAACATCTATTCTTAAGATTTGAGGCAGATATTTGAATAGACCAACAATTCTGTAACACAGGTTAGCAATGGAGGAAAACAAAGTAATGATTAATAATGATTGTGCAGACTATTCCATTCACATAATATGTCAGACTAAATATTCTGAAAAAAAAAACCCTCTTAATGTAAGCATCTTGATAAATTACAACATGATTTGTTTTCGAAGTTGTTTCTTTAACTTACATATTAGAATGCTAATAGCATAAAAACTTTATAGCATGAACTGTTTAATTACATTTAAATGCTCAACTTATATAGTTGGGAATTCTCAAGCATACAAACAAACAACAACAAAAAAAAAACAGGAAGCTAAAACAAGAATGATAAATAAATGACTTCCCTGCCAAAGAAGTCAGGGCTGGATCTATATAATGTCGCAAGAAGGTAAATGTCCTTAGGCAGGCTGGAACCCCTGAAGGAACTACAGTCTCATTAAAAGACTAAAATAGAAAAAAATCCTGCTTCTTAACAACAATAGCCAACAAATAAAACTAATTCCACCATGTAGCCAAATGGAAAAAAGAAATCATAACAATCATTGTAGTCTTCTCTGAGAATGTGTAACCATAACTCTGCCCTTGTATGAGCCTGTTGTTTAATATTATACCATTTGTTCATTTGGAAACCTCAGCCCCAAAAACTAAAGTGGCAACAGATTGGTAGGGAGTCCTGGTGCATGGAAGAAGCAATAGTAAACCTTTGGGGAAAATATTTTTGAACACAGACCCCTCAGGATTCCCACAGATTAAGTTTAGACAGATATGAACTTAATCAAAAATTACCAAATGCATGAGAAAATAAACCACTTGACTGACAGGAAGAGGGTTTTGATGTGGGTAGTGGAGGGTAGTGGGGAGAATAGAGAAGGCTGCTGCTTCTACTATTTAGAAAAAAGAAATGCTTGAAAATAACAAATAACAAAGAAAATTATAAAATATGTCTTACCAAACATGTTATAAAGCCACAATAATTAAATTAGAATGAGTTGAGCATGTAATAAATAAGTAGACCAATGAAACAATCTACTAGTAAATTATTATATTTGCATATATGATATTTGCATATTTTGGGGATGATAATAGAAGTATTGAAATTCATTCGTTACTATTGGTATTCATACAACTGGCCATTAGTCTGGAACTTAAGTTGAACTTCTCTCTTACATCATATTTAGGAGTAAATTCAAATGAGTCAGGATTAAAAATTTAGGGGTAAAAATTAGAGTCATGGAAATCTTTGGAGGAAATCTAAGAGATTACACTGACAATCTATGGATGAACGAGACCATCTTTATAAAAACTGAAATCCCAAAAGTTGAAAAAAATAGTCAAATTTAGCTGTATTAAATTTTTAGTGTGGTGAAGATTCCCTAAATAGAGTCAATAGGCAACAACAACAAAAAAGTGGATTTGGAAAAAAAAATACTTGCAGCATAAAGGACAGACTAAGGGTTAATATTTATAATTTGGAGTTCTTATAAAGGGAAGAGCAAAGTAAACAACCCATCAGAAAAAAATGTGCAAAGAAGATTAGAAGAAGTTCAAAGAACAAAATCCATATGGCTTACAAAAGGAAGAAAATATGCCTAAACTTTCTAATATAGAAATACAAATTAACAGTGAAATGAGGTTACATTCATTAGACTAGGAAAGGAAGGAGCCTTTCTAACTTGATGAGATTTCTATATTATTAGATGAGAAAAGCAAGTACAGAAGAGGGTGTATACTATGATTTTTATTGTTATAACAAAAGTTTAAAAAGCTCCTGTGGTTAGCTGTATGTATAATATGTGTGTATATTTATGTGTATATGAGTATATATATATATATAGATATAGATATGTACATATCATCATATGAATATTGAGAAAATTATTTTAAGATATACATTAGTAAGTTAACATAGCTTATCTGGGTAAAGAGTATGAAAGGGGAGAAAAGAGAAAAGACCATATAAATGTAAAGAACAACTCATTTCTTAAGGGTTTGCTTTATATCATTGTCATGTAACTATATAATACAATGTGATACCATAACAAGTATAACATAATTAGGATCAGAAAATCCAGGCTCAGTCTCAGCCCCACTGCTCATTAGCCGTGTGACCTTAACCAAATGCCTAACCTCTCTGAGTATGTTTGTTGTTCTTTAAAATGAAGATACGGAGATAGTAAAACCTACTTTATAGAAGGGTAATGAGTATCAAATGAGAAAATATTAATACGTGTGAAAGTTACTGGCATAATACCTGTCCTGTAGTAGATGCTCAGTAAATGTCCGTCCTTCCCTTTAAAAAAGTTTAACTTTCCCATTGTAATTATTGATTTCTAGATTATGTGTGACAATCCAAGAAGCCAACCAATTAAGAACAGAAAATACACATCTGGAAAAACAGACCAGAGAGCTACAAGCAAAGTGCAATGAATTAGAAAATGAGAGATACGAGGCTATTATAAGAGCCAGAAATAGCATGCAACTCTTAGAAGAAGCTAACCTTCAAAAAAGTCAGGTAAGAAAGCTAGTAAATATGTTTAGATATAATAAAATGTTGACTGTTGTCCCATGTGACCTCACAGTAAAGGATTCAATAGCTGTTGAATAAATGCATGAAAATGAAATTGCTACTCTGTTCATTAGTAATCATCCATATTCTTGGATGGTAAAACCAGATATCATAATATGATAAAATGTCAATTCTTTTCTAAAATAATGTATAAATATCAGACTTTCTTATTCTCCCAGATGCTGCATAACTAATCTTCATCCCCGGTATTCTCATACTTAAAAAAAAAAAAAACTGTTAACACTGCTTTACTTCAGTATACCCTATATTTTATTCAGTTGAATCTGATAAATCTTACCCATCTCTATTCCTCTTCATCATATACTCAGTTACTTTAATAAAGCAGAAGCTTAATTGGCTTTAAAGATTTATTTACTGAAGTCTTCATGTCACTGTTCTTTTTTAATTCTCTAACAATTGTGATTCCTGTGCTACTAAATATAGTGTTCCTTGTCATATACTGCTTCCCTATGAATGATACATTTAAGTTTATTGAAGTCACAAAACAAATGTTTTAATATTTATTTTGCAGCCTCCCTTATGTAGAGTTCATTAAATCATTAATTTATTTACCAACATTTACTGAATGCCTAGTATATGCAGAATACGGGTACAAAGGAAATGCTTTGTTTTATTTTTATTTCCCTTTTTTACAGAGGATTTTTCAAGAGAGCTCTAAAACAGAACATAGTGTAAGTTGGATATTGAGAAGCTAATAAATAAAAAAGAATTACTTATCTAAATCCTAACTGTGGGAATGCTAAGGTGTTTATCATGCCTTTCAACTAATATTTTCATCTGTGATCTGAATACTGTCTTTTAGAATGGTTAAGAGGCACACAATAGACAATATGCTTGGGAATTGTGTCGAATACCTAAATCAGCTGGAAAAATTAAGGTCAAGAAAAAATTTTTATCTCTACCCTCTGAAGCCTACTTGTATGAGCACTCTTATACCAAGCCATTAAAAATAAACATCTTGTGTAGAGCACAGTGGACAGAGAAAATAGTAGGAACACTCATTGCCCATCCTCCTCCCAAATCTTCTCACTCAAATCTTAAGTCAACAGACCCTCACAGAGGCCGTCTATGGCTACAATATTAAGCTGCTCCTTGACTCATTGCTTAATTGCTAGAGGGTTCCTGTCTTCAGTTGCTTGTTCAAAGTCAAAGGTTCTCCCAACCGATCATACAAACAAGGTAGGAAGTACAGCCTAGCGTAGTTCCCCTTCTCCCCCTCAAGGTTATTACATAACAACAGCTGTTACTTCTCACTATCTTACTTGTTTAAGCTGGAGGAAATTTATCTTAAAAAACAATTTTTAAAAAAACAGAGGTAAGAATGTGTATGGTACCTTTAGAAGATGGTAGGAACAACACCCGGCCACTTACATGTTGATTTAAAGTGGATTCAATTTGGCCTAATTGAAGGAGTTCCAAGCCCAGAAAAAGGTTTGTGTTAGAGATGTAAATATGGGGATTGTCAGCATATAAATGATATTTAAAACCATGAGATTTGATTAGACCACTAAAAGAAGGACAGATAGAGAGGGGGACAAGAAGTGAACCTTGGGTAGTCCAGTATTAAGAGGTTCAGGAGATGAGGAAGAATCAGCAATGTAGACTGAAGAGGAATGGTCAGTGAGATAGGAGGAAAACCAGTACTGTGTGTGATGTGCTGAAAATCACATTCAGAAAGTACAACAAGGAGAGGAAAGTAAATATTTCAAGTGCTGCTTGTAAAGAAGTACTGAAAATTTACTTATAGATAATCAATATGGAGATCATGGTCGTGAAAGCCTGATTCCAGGGAGTATAAAAGAGACTGAGAGGAAAGGTCTTGGAGATGAATAAGTTACAGAGTTTTGCTTCACAGAGAAGCAAGGAAATGGAGTGTGACTGACAGCAGAGCTAGGATTATGGCAATATTTATTTGGTGGGAGATGGAAATGATTTGGAATGATAGAAACACATCAAAGAGACAAAACAAGTGGTGTCTGCAATGATCAAGTTATGAGTTAATGAGTGACATAATTTGAATAATAATAAATAATGGAAAGAGAGAAATTCAGTAGATTCTCATAAGGATACAATACCTAGATTTGATGATTTACTTTATATAGGGACTTGAAAAAATGGAAAATTCAACAATGGTTTTAAGATTTCTGGCTGTGGAGATTAGAAAGGTGTTAGAAACATTGGGTGAAATAAATACCATAGAGAAAGTATCTTTAGTTAGGACAAGGGCAGGTGAGGAGGTTAGGGAAAATAAATATCATTCATGATTTCAACATGATATTCAAGTAGAGATGTCCCAGAAGTTTTGAATAAGGTGTTTATAGAAAGTGACTAGTGGATAGGTTTTTACCTGTTATTATCTTTACTAATAACGATGTTATCTATAACATGAAATGATTATTTTCTGAAGGCTCTACTTGAGGAGAAGCAAAAAGAAGAAGACATAGAGAAAATGAAAGAGACAGTTTCTCGTTTTGTACAAGATGCTACCATAAGAACCAAGAAAGAAGTAAGAATTTTTAATTATATTTAAAATTCAGAATTTAAGTCACAACTAAAAACTAAATTCTACCTAAATATTTGTAAATTAAAATTAAAATACTTGCCTACATAGTTATAAAGACTCTATATGAAATTATTAACATAAGTGTTTAAAAACTAACTAAAGGAACTGAGTAAAGGCTCCTTTCCTTTAAAATTATCTCCAGTAGGATAGTGGGATATACTGTATAGCCCTCCACTGGATAAAATAAAGATGTTCCTTTTTTTTTCCTTATCTGTATTTTTTGTGGGCAATATTATTTCTCTCCTAGGTGAACTGTAGTTTTAAACTGGTTTTCAAAACTTCATCAGTTTAGAAAAAATAAAGTTAAAATGTTTGCTTTCTCCCAAGCAACTAAGTGGTAGAATTTTTATTTCCACAAAGCCACTGTATAACATTTCTTCCTGCAGAAGTATTTCTTAGAAATCTATTACTTTTACAGAATCATGGTGTAAAGAAAAAATCTATTACTTCGTCTTTATATGACTGAAATTAGATAATTTCCCAAGATAAAATTTTTAATTTAAGGCAGAGTTCAGAGTAAACCCTGGGCTTTTTAATTTCTAATCTTCTGTATCCTTTCTGCAGGAGCTCTGTCTTTCCTATTTGTGAAGTTGAGAGTACTGTAATGTTGGACTGTAGCCTAAAATATTCTTGATGACATATTTTTAAAATAAATATTAATAAACTTTATACTTTTAATGATAAAAAAAATTTTATTCAAGTATTCATGGTATGAGCATTCCTCTAATTGTATTTTCTTATCCTAAAATAAATTCAAATTGATTTTGAGGTTGATGAAGGTCATCTTTTGCATGAAGCTTTAAATAATCTAAGTAGAATTTTTCAAAAGCATTGTGATCTCATTCATTCCAAATGTTTTGCAAACAGAAAATACAGATGCTTCCTAAAATCCAACTATTTCCCTATTCAAATATGTAGTCCTACCAGGCATCTGAAGCTCAACATGTCTGAAACTGAACTTACTCCTGTAGTCAGTCCCAGATTGTTCCTTCGTTAGGTGTTCCTGTTGATTTCCTGTAGCCAGCCTTTTCCTGCCATTACAAATATTCACTCAGGAAGTATTTATTGAGCACTTCCTGTGTGCCAGGCATTTTGCTGGCTCTTTGCCCCCTCTGAGTTCCACACTGTTGCCAAGTTGATTTTTTTAAGTAAACTTCTAAAATTATTGTTAAAAGTGATATATACTCATTGTAAAAAGAAATGGAAAATATGTATAAGAAAATATGTATAAATGAAAAATATGTATAAAAGAAAATTAAAATTACAAATTTAATACCCAGAGATAGCCACTATTTTTAGTATTGTTCTGTGAATTTCATTTAATTCCAAATTATTCACGGCATTTCCTTCAAATATGTAGAATTAACCTGTTAAATTGAGAGTAACTTTACATGTATCTCTTCCTATTGACTAAAGTAAATATAGTGAATAAATTATCACATATTTCTGTTCTGGCTATAAAATTGAACAAAAATATTACAGTGGCTTATTTCTTTAAAATATGAAAATACTTTATTTCTTAGATATCTCTCAAATAAATAAAATTTGTAAAAAAAATACATTGTTTACTTTTGATTTTAAATCATGGCTAGTGCCATTATTGGATTTTCCTATTTCTTAATAGTTTATCTTACTATTTGGTTTATAAATGTCCTTACTATTCATAAAATTATAGAGGGAAATGCTTATATAAAGTGAGGTTAGGACAAGAGAAGGATATTAGTCCCTCTACAGACTTCAAAACCCCAATCACAGTAAACTACCTCACTGAAATGTGTGTTTCCTCACATGACAAAAGTTTACATTTTGTTTCATTAGATACTAACTCTAGGAAATTCCATATGACCTTTGGAGCATAGAAGTTTACATATGATATGCCATCAGTGTCAATAGTTATACATAGTCCTTTTAAAAGGCATGAACAGTTTGATTCGTCTGAATTTGCCAGGATTACTATAAATGTATTTCAAAATATGTACCCTCTTATTGTCATAAACCCTCAAGTTAGCTGTATCATTTCTAGACACTAAAAAGAACATATTTTAGAAATTATGTGAGAGAGCGACAGACATGACAAGGCTTATAAGAACCCAAATTTTTATATTATAGAACATTTATGACTTAATTTCTCTGCCTCAGTCTTCCTCATCTATAATGGAAATAATAACAACCTCATTGGATTTTTGTGAGAATTAGTGAGATAATACATGTAAAGCACTCTGAATAGTACCTAACACACAGTACTCCTCAATAAATTCTGTTATTGTTACTGATTTAATAAACAGAATACATTGATTCTTAATATAATTATTCATAGGAAAAGTCTAAATCGAATTATAACCTTAAAAAGAGCCAGCCGGGTGCAGTGGCTCACCACCTGTAATCCCAGCACTTTGGGAGGCCGAGGCGGGAGGATCATGGAGTCAGGAGATCGGGAGGATCATGAGGTCAGGAGATCGAGACCATCCTGGCTAACACGGTGAAACCCCGTCTCTACTAAAAATACAAAAAATAAAATAAAAAATTAGTCAGTCGTGGTGGTGGGTGCCTGTAGTCCCAGCTACTAGGAGGCTGAGGCAAGAGAATGTCATGAACCCGGGAGGCAGAGCTTGCAGTGAGCCGAGATTGTGCCACTACACTCCAGCCTGGGCAACAGAGCGAGACTCAGTCTCAAAAAAAAAAAAAAAAAAATAGCAAAAATAGGCTGGGCGCGGTGGCTTACGCCTGCAATCCCAGCACTTTGGGAGGCCGAGGCGGGCAGATCACAAGGTCAGGAGATCGAGACCGTCCTGACTAACACTGTGAAACCCTGTCTCCACTAAAAATACAAAAAATTAGCTGGGCGTGGTGGCAGGTACCTGTAGTCCCAGCTGGAAGCTGAGGCAGGAGAATGATGTGAACCTGGGAGGCAGAGCTTGCCGTGAGCGGAGATCACGCCACTGCACTCCAGCCTGGGCAACAGAGCGAGACTCTGTCTCAAAAAAAAAAAAAAAAAAAAAAGAACTAGAATAGACCCAGAAATAATATGCTTGGCAGGCCTTCAAAAAGATAACTCATGTTAATTAACCATATAAAGTACATGCCAATATTGTAAATGTTCTAAACAAAGTTTACATCATATTTTCAAAATAGTCCATCTTGTACTAGAAAATTCTCAAAGACCTTTAGATCATAAAATTTACTGATGATATACTATTGGCATCAGTATGCTTCACAGTACTTTTAAAAATGCAAATCAATAAACATTATCCAGCATATAAACAGAATCAATGACAAAAACCATATGATTATCTCAATAGATGCAGAAAAGGCCTTTGACAAAATTCAACAACACTTCATGCTAAAAACTCAATAAATTAGGTATTGATGGGACATATCTCAAAATAATAAGAGCTATCTATGACAAACCCACAGCCAATATCATACCGAATGGGCAAAAACTGGAAGCATTCCCTTTGAAAACTGGCACAAGACAGGGATGCCCTCTCTCACCACTCCTATTCAACATAGTGCTGGAAGTTCTGGCCAGAGCAATCAGGCAGGAGAAGGAAATAAAGGGTATTCAATTAGGAAAAGAGGAAGTCAAATTGTCCCTGTTTGCAGATGACATGATTGTATATCTAGAAAACCCCATCATCTCAGCCCAAAATCTCCTTAAGCTGATAAGCAACTTCAGCAAAGTCTCAGGATACAAAATCAATGTACAAAAATCACAAGCATTCTTGTACACCAATCACAGACAAACAGAGAACCAAATCATGAGTGAACTCCTATTCACAATTGCTTCAAAGAGAATCAAATACCTAGGAATCCAACTTACAAAGGATGTGAAGGACCTCTTCAAGGAGAACTGCAAACCACTGCTCAATGAAATAAAAGAGGATACAAACAAATGGAAGAACATTCCATGCTCATGGGTTGGAAGAATCAATATCATGAAAATGGCCATACTGCCCAAGGTAATTTATAGATTCAATGCCATCCCCATCAAGCTACCAATGACTTTCTTCACAGAATTGGAAAAAACTACTTTAAAGTTCATATGGAACCAAAAAAGAGCCCGCATCGCCAAGTCAATCCTAAGCCAAAAGAACAAAGCTGGAGGCATCACGCTACCTGACTTCAAACTATACTACAAGGCTACAGTAACCAAAACAGCATGGTACTGGTACCACAACAGAGACATAGATCAATGGAACAGAACAGAGCCCTCAGAAATGATGCCGCATATCTACAACTATCTGATCTTTGACAAACCTGACGAAAACAAGAAATGGGGAAAGGATTCCCTATTTAATAAATGGTGCTGGGAAAACTGGCTAGCCATATATAGAAAGCTGAAACTGGATCCCTTCCTTACCCCTTATACAAAAATTAATTCAAGATGGATTAAAGACTTAAATGTTAGACCTAAAACCATTAAAATCCTACAAGAAAACCTAGGCAATACCATTCAGGACATAGGCGTGGGCAAGGACTTCATGTCTAAAACACCAAAAGCAATGGCAACAAAAGCCAAAATTGACAAATGGGATCTAATCAAACTAAAGAGCTTCTGCACAGCAAAAGAAACTACCATCAGAGTGAACAGGCAACCTACAGAATGGGAGAAAATTTTTGCAACCTACTCATCTGACAAAGGGCTAATATCCAGAATCTACAATGAACTCAAACAAATTTACAAGAAAAAAACAACCCCATCAAAAAGTGGGCAAAGGACATGAACAGACACTTCTCAAAAGAACACATTTATGCAGCCAAAAAACACATGAAGAAATGCTCATCATCACTGGCCATCAGAGAAATGCAAATCAAAACCACAGTGAGATACCATCTCACACCAGTTAGAATGGCCATCATTAAAAAGTCAGGAAACAACAGGTGCTGGAGAGGATGTGGAGAAATAGGAACACTTTACACTGTTGGTGGGACTGTAAACTAGTTCAACCATTGTGGAAGTCAGTGTGGCGATTCCTCAGGGATCTAGAACTAGAAATACCATTTGACCCAGCCATGCCATTACTGGGTATATACCCAAAGGACTATAAATCATGCTGCTATAAAGACACATGCACACGTATGTTTATTGCGGCACTATTCACAATAGCAAAGAGTTGGAACCAACCCAAATGTCCAACAACGATAGACTGGATTAAGAAAATGTGGCACATATACACCATGGAATACTATGCAGCCATAAAAAATGATGAGTTCATGTCCTTTGTAGGGACATGGATGAAACTGGAAAACATCATTCTCAGTAAACTATCGCAAGGACCAAAAACCAAACACTGCATGTTCTCACTCATAGGTGGGAATTGAACAATGAGAACTCATGGACACAGGAAGGGGAACATCACACTCCAGGGACTGTTGTGGGGTGGGGGGAGGGGGGAGGGACAGCATTAGGAGATATACCTAATGCTAAATGATGAGTTAATGGGTGCAGCAAAACAACATGGCACATGGATACATATATAAAAAACCTGTACATTGTGCACATGTACCCTAAAACCTAAAGTATAATAAAAAATAAATAAATAAATATAATATTATTATTATTTATTTAAAAAAGCATGAATAGTTATTAGAAAAATTTATTGTCATAGAGAAATCCTGATGAGATGTGACTAATTCTTCCAGATACTCTGTGCACATTAATGTGTTCTTTCTGAAGATATTTAAATGTTAAATTTTATTAAATGTTATTTATTAAATGTTATTAAATATTAATTTAAATATCTTCAGATGTAAAAGTAATTTAATACTGGGATGTGGTGTGTATTATTTAAAAAAGTATTCTGTTTATGAATCAAAAGCACCTTAAAAGTTTTTTTTTTTTTTTTGAGATGGAGTCTCGCTCTGTTGCCCAGGCTGGAGTGCAATGGCGTGATCTCGGCTCACTGCAAGCTCTGCTTCCCGGGTTCACGCCATTCTCCTGCCACAGCCTCCCAAGTAGCTGGGACTACAGGTGCCCGCCACCACGCCCGGCTAATTTTTTGTATTTTTTTTTTAATAGAGACAGGGTTTCACTGTGTTAGCCAGAATGGTCTGGATCTCCTGACCTCATGATCCGCCCACCTCAGCCTCCCAAAACCTTAAAAGTTACTAATTAAATTTTGACTTGCTTTATAGCAGCAGTTCTCAAAAATATTGTTCAGAGAGGCCACAAGATCACACCTACTTCTATAATTGTTAAGACGTCATCTGCCTTTTTCACTCATTCTCTCACACGTGTGCAGTGTTGTTTTCCAGAGGCTGTATGATATGTGACAACACAATTGGTTGAATACAGAAGGAGATATCAGAATCTAGCTTCTATTCAGCCAGACATTAAGGAAATTTGCTAAAGTATTTTTAAAATGCCACTCAAAAATTTTTAGTTTTGGAGAATATACTTATTTCTCATAAAAATATTGTTCAGGTTAATCAGTAAGAAATTACTTTTGAAGAGATTAATAAGTAAATGTCTTTAAATTTTCTGTTTTCATTTCTAATATGGTAGATTTTCATAGAACCCATTATAAGCAAAAGATCTTTTTTTTAATTGTGGGTAAAAGCATCCTATAACCAAAATGTTTGACAACCACGGTCCTTTTGGATATACCATTCTATTGACTCTCCTTCCGCTTTCATGGCAAATTCTTGGCTCTTTAATATATTATGTGCTTATATGTCTTTTATGCCCTAAAAGTTACAATTTTATTTTTATCAAAATTATTATTCTAAGTGTTTTTATCAGATATTAATCATTTTTATTCTAGCCCCAAATAATGAGTAAACGTCTTAATTTACAGGTTGCAAACACCAAAAAACAATGTAATATACAAATTTCTCGATTAACAGAAGAACTTTCAGCCCTTCAAATGGTATGTTTGACTATATTGATATTTTCTTCCAAATATTGCTTAAAGGCCAAGATACATACTATTGGGGATTCATTCATTCAAAAGATACTTATTAAACCAAGCCCTGGCTAGGTGCTAAGAAAAAAGTGAAAATCCAGATAGACATGTTTGCAGCAGTCTTGTGGCTTATGTTCTAGCAGGAAAGATAGATGACATTTATCACATTTTACTGTAACTACCTGTCTTTGACAGAGAATGCACAGGATTCTATTGCTAGCTGTAGCTCCTATCATATGCTGAGTTTATCTGGGAAACCAAGGAGAAAGAGAAAGTATATATAACAGTGGGAAGGAAGAAAGACAGAAAGCTTCCTGAAAGAAATGAATACTGAGGAATGAGTAGGCCAAGAGGGGAGAGGAAAAGAATACTTGTGTGGCTAGAGGTGGGATTGGAAATAGAAGTTTAACTTGAAGATCTGATGTAATGAAATTTAATAACCTTGCTTACAGGAGAATAAAAGTATAACAATTTTCAAGAATTGAGAAAATGTTTATAACTTCACAAACTCTCATCTTTCCTGACTCCCTGTATCACTTTTTATCTCTATTACAAAATTTAGCAATGAATCATATCTTGTAATAACTATCATGCATTAGGTATATGTTGAGCATACACACTCTGTCTCTCTCCATGAAAATCTTATCTCTGCAATTAGATTGTAAGCATCTCAACATAGTAGAGTCTTATGCCTTCCTTTATTTTCCCTATTGCTTGCCTAGTACAGTGTTTTGCGGAGTATATTTTTAAATGTTTATCAACTGAATGGTATATTTAAACACTCTGAAACAGGGATCACATTTTCTTTCGCCATTCTACAAACTTTGGAGAGCACATGATGGGATCTTAATCATTGTGTATTGGTCCCAAATGTAATAGAACAAGGAATATTTATTTTGTATTTGTTTGTTTAATGTCACTTATTTTAATAATGTAGGAACATCAAGTAAAATTAGTGGGATGCAATGTGGCCAGTTAGTCACGTGTAATTTTTTGTTGTTGTACAGTTTTGCTTCCTTTTCTATCACCCAGTTATTTTGCTTGTTCTCTTTCATGGGCTGATTAGCTATCAAGAGATTCATATCTTTGTGGAAAAAGAGGAGTAGAAGGGTACTACCCAAAGTTCAAGATCGTTTAATGGATGGTAAATTCTGCAAGGGCATGAATATTCATTCTTTCTATATTCTCAAGGGAACAAGGACTGGCTAAGACTTCCAGGGATTTTTCAAATCATTGTTAGCTGTGTAACAACCAGAGCTATATTAAACTCACTTTAGAGTAAAAAGAATGACAATTTCAGTTTATTGCAAAAAGTGTTTCTTATAGTAAAACAATTCTATTTCATAGCTAAGTGATTTTTCTAAAGATATGAAACATCTCATAGTCATGTTGATTCTATGGGGAGAACTATACTGTGTGATTGAAAAGTTTGAAGTATTATGTTAAAAATATGTTCAAAGGAAAACATATTTGTCTACTTTAAGACAGATTTTCTCAAAAAATCTAAGCTTCATTTCTAAAAAAATGAAGCATAATAACCTGATGCTTGCTATTGTTTTCTATTATTAACAATTTTACTATCTAGACTAATAGTATTAATATACTATCCATCTATACTATTATTTACACTATGAAGTCCAGGAAGGAAGTTATACATACTGTTGCTAACCCAAAATTAAGGTATGCTCACAGGAAGGAGAAAAACTTGTATTTTAGATGAGTGTGCAGATTATTTAATAGATTAAGATAAAGCCGAAGCCATTATATTTCAAGCTACATATCTCCCTTTGGAGATCAACAAAGAAAAGCCTTTGTTTTCTCTGGTAAGGTGTAGTTTATCTTAAGAATATTCAAGGTTTTATTCTGCCATGTAGCAGATTGCTATTAATCTATATCAAATAAGAAAATTAATTATAAAATGTTCAAACTTACAGAAGTAATATAAAATGTTCATTATGATCTTTTCTTTGATGCATGAATTTTTTGGAAGTCTTTTTTTTAGTTTCTAAATACATGAGGATTTACACTGTCTTTTTTTTTTTTTTTTTTTTTTTTTTTGAGACGGAGTCTCGCTCTCTTGCCCAGGCTGGAGTGCAGTGGCGCAATCTCGGCTCACTGCAAGCTCCGCCTCCCGGGTTCACGCCATTCTCCTGCCTCAGCCTCCAAGTAGCTGGGACTACAGGCGCCCGCCACCACGCCCGGCTTATTTTTTGTATTTTTAGTAGAGATGGGGTTTCACTGTAGTCTCGATCTCCTGACCTTGTGATCTGCCCGCCTCGGCCTCCCAAAGTGCTGGGATTACAAGCATGAGCCACCGCGCCCGACCTACACTGTCTTTTATTGTTGATTTCTCATTTGGTTAGGTCGGCAGCACAGATCATGGTCTATATGATTGGCTCTTAATATGTATTGAGACTTCTTTTATAGAGTATTATTTTGGAAATACTCCATGAGTACCTGAAAAAATATCTATTATTTTGTCATATTTTCCCCCAAAGGTAGGCATGTCAGTGGTGATAAGCAAATATCTCTAAAAACTTTGTAACAGTAATTTTTAATGTTTGCTTTAGTATTATAGTGCATTTCTAATAGAATTAGTATGGTAATTCTCTCTAAAGGCTTAAACTTTACTGTCTCATTTTACCTTTTTTACCCCCAGGTTAACCAAATATTCTTTAGGCCATCATCATTTGTCAGTGAAATGGTGGATTGGATGGAGAGGGATATGAAGCATACTCACACATGTATTTCTTTATATACCACTTGCCAGTCCCAGAAGTGTGAGCCAGACTTTGTTATTAACATATATACTAAAAATCACATGGGAGGAGTTATGAGTGTAGGTAAAATCCCACATTTAGCACTGAAACTACCCTCTCCTAGATAAGCAACTTACTATATGAATATGTGGAATATTAATGTTGCATTTTGTGTGTACTCAGGGTTCTATCTTAATAAAAGATATTAAATTTAAATTTGTCAACTGATTTGTAACGTAGGGTTAAAGATCTTCATTATAATCAATGGTGATTAATTTTGGGTCACAAAAGAAGCTTACTTTAAAATTTAAAAACATATTGAAATATACTTCTTCTAAAAAATAATTGAACATCATTAGTAAGTAGTGCACGGTTAGCAAAGCGGGTTCCTCCAAAGCATGATTCACAATTAGCAAAAAAAAAAAAAAAAAAAAAAAAGAGGAAAAAAAGCCATACCCATTACCCATTCTCCAAAATAAATGTATAAATACAAATAATTGTGAAAAACTAATAATTATAATGATTTTTTTGTTTCAGGTGCATTAGCAAAATGTTAAATTTTATTATCTAATTGATATGTTTGCTAAATACAGAGTAAAATCTTTTGAGCAGAAATACTTTATGTTCATGCTAATAAAATATTTTTAGTATTTCTGTTGGCTGTAATTTTTGTAAAGAAAAAAGTTAACTTTGTTAGAATTTATACACCCACATATCTGTTAGGCCATAGGTTATCCCTGAGGGTTTTGTGCCACTATCTGGTTCTATGTTCCCTTTTCAAAATACTTAATAAGAGTATATAAAAAGAAAATCTATAGTATGAGAAAGGGGTTCTATTTATTTTTTTCTCCCTGGAATCCTCCAACCTCAGTCTGTAATTAGAACTCCTTGGCATCCTACTGCTGGAGGCAATTTCTGAAATCCTGAGTTAGGTTGTTCTTCAAATATTGAGTTTTGTTTTGTTTTAAATCAATATAACCTTAAACTTGTGTTGATAACTATGATATTCCCATTATGAACAAATTATTTTACTTCTCCATTTTTCCCCACTTTTCTTAAGATATTACCAAATGTTTATATTATATGACTTGAATTTATAGGAGTGTGCTGAAAAACAAGGCCAAATTGAACGAGTCATTAAGGAAAAAAAAGCAGTGGAAGAAGAACTAGAAAAGGTAAAAAGAAAAAGGAAATATAACTACCTAAAACCCAACTGCAAATATGCAACATTACTGTCTGCTTCCATCATGCCATCTACTAGCAATTCCTTTATTTGTTAGTATTGTCCTGGTAAGATTTTCTTTTCTTTCTTTCTTTCTTTTTTTTTTTTTTGTGATGGCGTCTCACTCTGTCACCCAGGCTGGAGTACAGTGGCGCGATCTCGGCTCACTGCAACCTCCACCTCCCGGGTTCAAGCAATTCTCCTGCCTCAGCCTCCTGAGTAGCTGGGACTACAGGCGCGTGCCACCATGCCTGGCTAATTTTTTTGTATTTTTAGTAGAGATGGGGTTTCACCATGTTAGCCAGGATGGTCTCTATCTCCTGACCTCGTGATCCACCCGCCTCAGCCTCCCACTTTTCTTAAATATATTCAGAGTCTGCAGTTAAATACTGATGTTGTCTGGATACAATTCTTTTCCAAGAGCGGCTGTATTCTTTGAACTTTGTACTTAAAGATATAAATTTTGTGAAGTAGCTATATTTTTTGCTTAAACCTCATCCTACAAAATTTCACTTTGTCTTTACTTGCTTTTTGAATTTTATGTTAGCTGTTATGGTACTTAGGCCATCTATAAATAAAACAGGTATATATAACCAGAAAATTATAGCATTGCTATGATTTTTACCTTTTAGAAGTACAGATTTTAATTTCACACTTAGGAAGAATATTTACCCCCGTGATATTTCAGAAAAACTATTGGGAGAAGTCTATAGTTTAAAATTTTCATCTCTTTCATATACTTTTTTATTAGCAGTAATATCCTACTCTTTTAAAGTACCTTGGGAAAAGAAAGGGAGGTCAAATTTGATTGAGCACTTACTGTGTTTTAGGTGCTGCATTAAGAACTTTCATAGACAGGTTAAGTAACTTACCCAATGGTAAAAAGTGGTAAATGGTAGAGTCAGAGTTCGATTTTCAAAGAAGAGCTATGTAACGTAAAGATTATGGTCTATATCTATTATGAACATGAAAAAATTATGACATCAGTAAAAGAGTAATACACAAAGCAAAACATAATGTACAATTCCATTTGTGAAAAAAAAAAACATACATGTGTTCAAAGTAGGACTTATGGTTACCACTCTCCTGCAAGATAGGTCCCTTCTGAGTTTCCATCTGCATATCAGTTCCCATTTATATTGCCACCTATGATACATCAGGGTTTGGGATGAATGTTTTAACATCACATGGCAAAGGTTAAGGAAAAGGCTTTTGGGGAAATGTAAAACTTACAAGGCAAAAGACAACAGGTAAAGGGAAAGCACAGCGCCTTATTCTCCCACTGTTCCATAGACCAGTGTTCTAAGGTCAAAGTACTGCTGGGTCTGCGGGTAGATCTGTATTCCAGTAGCAGAATGTTGACATGCTGATACTCCATGTTTTTATAGAGAGTGACAGAGCAGTCCTGTCAGTGGGGAAGACACAGGTTACTTGGCCAGGCAGTCTGGATTTTGAGGATAGCTGTGTGCAGGATTTGCTTCAGCCTGTGAACTGCTTAGCACCTGGAGACCTTGGATCTCTCAGGATGTTACAGACCCTGTGCTGTAAGAGGGAGCCCCATTGCATGGAAAGCTGAGCTTGGGTACAACCACCACTGCTGAGGAAGGGGGAAGCCCCATCCAAGCTAGATCATTGTCCAGGTAACCCAGAGTGAGATTCTGGAGTCACTTGCAGAGAGTTCTAGTTATTGCACCATGTCATGTATCTTTATTTTTGAATATTGGAAAAGAGGATTGTATTGAACGGTATTCATCAAAGAATCACCAGTGGTTATCTCTAAGTTGACATTTATTTTTACTTCAGCCGCTTTACATTTTTGTATTATTGCATAGTTTACCATGAGCATCAATAATTCCAAAAAAAAAAAAAAAAAAACTCTATTTTTTAAGAGACAAGGTCTTGCCCTATTGCCCAGACTAGAGTACAGTGGACATGATCATGGCTCACTGCAGCCTCGATCTGGGCTCAAGGATCCTCCTACCTGAGCCTCCCTAATAGCTGGGACTGCAGGTGTGAGCCACCATGCCCAGCTAATTTTTTAATACTTTTTTTAGATGACAGAGTCTTGCTATGTTGCCCAGCATGGTCTCAAAACAATTGTTTTATGTATCAGTTTTTAGAATTTTATTTTGTAAATATGACAGAACCAGATTTAGTTATTGATATGTTTCATATGTTACAGTCGGAACAAATGAACACATGATCATGGCTTTTTGTTTCTTCCATTGATTTCTGTTTCTAAACTGTTTATTAAGACAGTTTCTTCTGTAATATTATATACCTAATAAGCATTTTCTGCAGATTTACCGTGAAGGCAGAGGAAATGAGAGTGATTCCAGAAAACTGGAAGAAATGCACCAAAGATTCCTGGTTTCAGAGCGTTCAAAAGATGATCTTCAGCTAAGACTTACGAGAGCAGAAAATAGAATAAAACAACTTGAAATTGAGTAAGTTTTTCTTTTGGATTTTCTGTGATAACATCTTCAGAATTCACACAATTTTTGACAGATTCTCTACCTTTTTTTTTTTGGTAGGACTTACAGTGTATCTTATGTTGAAAAAAAAATTAGGACCAAATATAATTTTATTCAAGATTATTTCTGAAAACAAATTTCTGCAGGAAGAAAAGATTTAACAGTAGCATACCATTTTCTTTTAAATGTATCCTTTCTGGCAGTTAAATAGGATGTTTATAATATTGTTGTCCTTGTACCAATGTGCAGCTATTATAGTAGCTTGCTTATATTCTTTTATACTACCTATACTTAGTGTATTTCTTGTTATAGTGAATATTCTATAATGATCCATCTTGTATATTTTATTATCTATAAAAGTGATAAAGTTATAATTTGACATATCCATTTTATTTTTATACCTCCCTACCCCGACGGTATTACCTAATATAACAAAATTTTCTCATTTGAATTGCCTGAAATCTCAATCTCTATATGTTTTCAAAATATGTTTTTTAAATAAATACTAAGTTACTTAACAAAGATTTTTTTAATAAGAGATCTTGCAAATGTGTTTAATAAATATATGTGTAATTTTCAATAACCTATTCAGATAATCTGCTCATATGGTTACTTCCAGATCAAACCTGCAGGAGGAGCTGGTTTATTCCAGCATAAATCTTGTATGTACTAAGAGAAGTATCACACATGAAGGCTTTTCCCAATAGCATACATTCACGGGGTTTCTCTCCAATATGTATATCCATATGTCTCTTAAGGGAGGAGTATTGAATAAAATCATTCCTGCATTTGTTTTAATTCACATGGTGTCTCTGCATTATGAGTATTTTGCGTGTGTACAGTAAAAGGAGATATCGAAGTCTTCTTTATGTTCCTTATATTCATAAAGCTATTATACAGGGTGAACTCTCACATATTTCCTAAAGGGCGTAAACATAGAATAAGGTGTGAGGACTGGGTAAAAGACCTTCCCGTGTTCCTTACTTTCAAAAAGCTTCTCTCCAGGATAAATTTTGAAGGTTGAGTGAAGAATAAGGATTAGCCCATCTTCTTTAGATTTACGGGGCTTCTTTCCAATATGAGTTCTTTTCCTTCATTAAGGAAATGAGAAATGACTAAAGGCTCCCATGCATTCTTTTTATAAGCAGAGTTCTTCTCCTCAGTATCAATTCTTACAAGTTCATCAAGACAGGAGGAATTAATGAAGGCTTTCCCACATTCTCCACATACAAAGAGTTTTTCTCCTAAGTTTTTATATGTGCTTTAAGGTATATTTGATGAATTTTTTTCTTAGTCACTTCATTTAAAGGTTTTCTCTTGAGTGTGAGTTCTCTTGTCCATTTCTAAGTTCAGGAATGCTTTGAGTGCTGTAGTCTTGCATCTCCTTTAATCTCTGGGAGTCCCCTTTTCTGTATTTTTTTTGTTGCGAATAATTTGTTTTAAAAACTGAGTTCTTAGTAATGTAGAGTTTCCTCCACTACATGCCTGTATATTGACGCTATTTACTCTGTCTCATGTAGTTCCTAAAAACCAGTGATTAGACCCAGAGGCTTGATCTGGTCTAGCTTTCTTTTTTTGTTGTTGTTGTTGTTTTTGGAAGAATTCTTCATAGATGATGATATTGTAGACTTCTATTAGGAGGCTCACAATCTATGGTTGTTTCTGATCTCAGCATCTTCTGATGTTAGCATCCTTTTATTATCATTGCCTAGATATGTCATTTTCTTAGGAACTTTATCAGCCTAGGTTTAGACAGAAAAAAGACTATGAGTTTTGTGGGAATAAAGGATTTAATGTAGGAAACAATTTACAAGAATGTGGGAGTTGCTGGGGAAGCAAAGATCTAGAAAGGCAGAGGTAGAGATCAAAGAAAATCAGTCACTAACTGTGTTCACCCAAAGCACTGGCAGATATGGGCAGGTCAGAATGCCAATATAGGACCATCAAGGAGTGGTTCATGGTGATAAAACTGCCACCATGTGAAGGTTGCTTCTTTATTTTAAGAATTTTTCTGCTTGCAAAATACTTTTAACTAGTAGTTTTATTAAACTTTCACAATATTAGTAGCATTTCCATACAATTCCCTGTGAAACCTATTAACCAGGGAATGTTCACAGTGCTTATCTGTTATTGAAAAGATGGAAGTTTTAAAAGATAGGAATAAAAATTAGCAGTATATTGATTTGAAGCAACATTAATGTATAGAGATTGTCTCACCCGGTGATCAGTGGTCCATTGTTGAGACAGTTCAGGAAATATAATCTGTTTAACCTATTATAAAACAAGAAGTTTACAGAACTAGAAGTTTATAAAAAGTATTTCTAAAACATATAATGGGAAAATATAAAAGTAGATTTTATAATTTAGTAATATAGTCAGCTATTGTGTTAGTCCATGGAGTTTATTGATTAAGTAAAGGAATTTTGGTTATTATCTGCTTCATCCTTTTTTTGTTGCTTCAGTTCATTCCCTTGAAGTTCTCCATACATAGTGATTCTTTGTGTTAGTACAAATTTGAAAGAAGTCTCACATTGATTTTCTAGATAAGTGCTAACAGTTCAATTCATCTGTTCTTAGTTAAGATTTGAATATATTTAAGTTGAATGTATTTGCCTGGTATAACATAACATTTTGAAACCATATAGTTTCAGTCTAAAGTGGAAAGAAATGTCTCAGAATAAAGCAAATAAAAGTCCATGTGATAAAATGTGTAGACAGACTTTTATCTTCTACTATAGATCATTAAGTTTAAGGATTCTTTTCATTTCGTTTTTTAATCAGCTCCTCAGAAGAAATATCACGTTACCAAGAAATGATTCAGAAACTTCAAAATGTATTGGAGTCTGAGAGAGAGAACTGTGGGCTTGTCAGTGAACAAAGGCTAAAACTTCAGCAAGAAAATAAACAGTTACGGAAAGAGACTGAGAGTTTAAGGAAGATTGCCCTGGAGGCTCAAAAAAAAGCCAAAGTAAAGGTATTTTCAAGACTAGAGTTAAATGTGTACTTATGAAAATCAAAGTATACAGAATATTTAGAGAGACCTAGCAAAACATCTTTAAGGCCCCCCCTTTTTTTTTTTTGCCTTCTCATCAGATAGCACTAAATCATAATTCAGAGTGTTAACCAATCATTTCTGTGTTGTAGAACTTGGCAGGCATACTTGAAAATGATTGCCTTTGCTACACACAAAAAAATTCTTTTCCAACCACGAAATATATTGATATTCCTGCCAAAGCAATTTAAGCAGCACTAGCAAAACCATAGATTAGATAACTTTACAGACTGCCTTTCTCTCTTCTCTCTCTATAGTAGCCTTTGAAAAGTTGAACTTTTCTAAAACTAACTGTATGGAGGATGTTAAAGCAGTAGGCTCTGAGAACCATTCATAGCTAGTCTGAAAATTCCATGGCAGGAAGAAGGCAAGAGGCAAAAATGTCATCTAAAACAAATTCCCTTTCTTTTCTCTCTTATTTCCTTCTCCTTTGATGCTTATATGGTTTGGTAATAGGAAGATGATCCTCTTTTTAAGGGACTTTCAAGAAACATAAGAATCTTCATCAACATCTTGTTTACCTTTCCCCATGTCATGAGACTTTTGTAAAAAGTGGCACTAACTTTTTATGATAAATATCTACATCTTCCAATTTCATAGTAAGAATATGAAGGGGTCATGTCACTGTTTTATTTTGGTTTTTATTGGTGCAAGGACTCCTAAGAAGTCATATTCCAACCTAATTCATGTCAACATAAATTTATTGCAGGTATGAAATTCCCTAGTTATTTGTAAAGCCTTGAACTCTGAAATGAAAAAGAGAGTCTTATTTACAAAGAAGTTTGTACTTTTAGCTTTAGACTATGGGAGTTCTTTGAAGAACAAGGAGAGGACCCATACCACCAGATATCAAGACTTGATAAAAAGCTAAAATAATTTAGACAATATGTTATCAACATAAGAATAATCAACTTGATCAATGGCAAAAAATTGAGTCTAGAAGCAAAATCATTTATCATAATCGCTTGATTTATAACAAAGGCACCATTGCAGTTCAGTGGGGGGAAAACTGTCTTCACAAATGGTGCTAGATCAGTCAGATCCATATTTTAAAAATAAAACTTAACTCCTATATCACAGCATATATGCAAATTAGTTGGAGCTGCCTTGTAGACCTAAATGTGAAATGTGAAATGATAGTTTCTAGGAGAAAATCTTCATGCCTTTAGGTTGGAAATACTTCTTAAACAGAGTACAAAAAAACACTAATCATAGTGAAAAATCCAAGCTGAATTGGATTTCACTAAAATTAAGATATTTTTAGTCACCAAAAGACACCATTAAGAAAGCGAAAAGTGGGAGAAAATATTTGTAGTACCTATGACCAAAAAGAGAACTCATATCCAAAATATAAAAACTCTTACCAATTAATAAGAAAAATATTAATAAGGAAAAAACAGCTAATAGCTAATAAGGAAAAAAATAGATACTCCATTTCCAGAAAAGGGCAAAAGACTTAAGTAGGCACTTCATAAAATAGCGTATAGGCAAATATGTTCAACTTCATTATTTTTCAGGAGAATTTAAATTAAAACTACAAAATAACACTTCACACCACCAGAATGGCTAAAATTAAAAAGACTAAAAATATCAAGTATTTTTAAGAATATAAAGCAATTAGAACTTTGATAGATACTGCTGGGAATGTAGCAGTATCTTTTAAAGCCAGACATACATACATCCTGATATGGTTTGGCTGTCTTCCTACCCAAATCTCATCTTGAATTGTAGTTCCATAATCCCAGCGTGTCATGGGAGGGACCCAGTGGGAGGCAATTGAATCATGGGGGCGGGTTTTCCCATGCTTTTACCTAAGGAGCTTTTAAAAATATAAGAGAAAAATATTTGTAACCGAATAAAAAATCATGTGAGAGTTGAACAGAATCTGCAATCTAAGAAAAAAAAACAGTAGGCAGTAAGCAGTTTAAACTCACCATTAATTAATTGCTAAGTATCTCTGAGTGAACGTGCAGCTAAAAGTGTTAAATGGTACATACTTACTTTAGAGTCTAAAATTCAGTCATAAGAAAGTAAAATATTTCATAAATAAGTTCATTGCAGCATTATTTATAATAAATCAGAAACAACCTAAATATCTAGAAGTAAATAATTATGTTACATCTATATGTATAGTAAAATTATGGAAAATACAAAACATTAAAAAGACAAATATAAAGTCCCTCTACTCCCAAAACTCAGATAATATTTCTAATTTCTACATAATTGCTTTTATTTATGAATTTTAAAATTGTTACTATAGTGTATAAAGGATTACTACCTGTGTGTGTACACATATATATTTTTGACATATAGTGTATATGTTTTTAATAAAATACTGTATTGTCATTAAAAACTATATTTCCAAATAATTTATAATGCATTTATATTGATACACCCTATGATTAAAAAAGATATATGTATACACACACATACAGGTAGTAATCCTTTACATACTGTAATAACAATTTTAGAATTCATAAATAAAAACAATTATGTAGAAGTTAGAAGGGACTATCTGAGTTTTGGGAATAGAGGGACCTTATATTTGTCTTTTTAATGCTTTGTATCTTCCATAATTTTATAATATATATTTGTTTTGTTTTCTTTTTTTTAATCATGGGTGGGGATGGAATCAATGAATTTTCCTTATCTAGTACTCCACTTGATCCGTCTTTAACATTTCACTTTAATGCTTTGTTATTTTCCCTAATTTTACAATATATATTTGTTTTGTTTTCTTTTTTTTATAATGAGTGGGGATGGAATCAATGAATTTTTCCTATCTAGTACTCCACTCGATCCGTCTTTAACATTTCAGGATAGTAACTGATGGTATGGACAAAAAAAGAGTGATAGAAAGTTTATCTACCCCACATATCTCACCAAATCTGTATCTCGCTTAAGAGAATAGCCATTGATAAAGAGTCGAACCTCTTAACTAACTAGCTATAATTCTGTCTTATGGAGGAGGAAGGCTGTCAGATAAATTGCTTTGTAACTGATTCCTTCTTTGACAAAATAGGAACCTGGTGCACCTACACCTTGCTGTTTTTCTCCCCCTTGCAAAAGAGTATGATCTTCAGTAGATAAACTGAAAGAAGCCAAAAAGATAAAGACAGTGAGATATTGGGAGGTCAGTTGGCTACAAACCTTAACAATTTATCATATGAAGTTTTCATTTGATCTTAATGCCACTGCATTGATTTCAGCCCTCGCTTTCTCCTTTTCTAACCACTCCTTTTGCCAGGGCTCTCCATTTCTTTATGGTCTAAATTCCCCCTCATAACCATCTAAAATTAAGAAATGGAGTCGTCTCCAGCAACTCAGTTATCTACTTGTGTGGATATTTCTCTGTAAAGGAAGAAAGAAGAGAGACCATAAAACCATTTTTCCCATCCAACATTCTGAATTTTATCATTAATAGAATTTTTGTAATTGGAGATCAGTTGTTGTGGCCCTTAGCCTGTCAGCATTACCACAGACCTGTCCAATTTAGGTAGTAATTCGAATTGTATCTACTAAAGGCTATGGAGGTTGTTAAAGACTGAATTTTGACATCAAAAAGCCACCATTCAATCTGCTAATATGTTTTGACAACCGTACTATGTTCCAGAAGTTGAAATAGGTAAGCAGAAAGAGATTATTTCAGGCAAAAAAAACCAGCATGTGAAAAGAACCAAAGAATAAGAAGGCATTATAGTGGAAATAAAAGAAAGGGAAGGGAATAGTGTGGCACAACACAAGCTTCTAAAAGTAAGCAGGGACCAGGTTATCATAAAGGGTCTTAAAGCAAAGCTTGTGAAACTATAAGTAGATTTTCCAAGTGAAAATGGGGAGTTAACTAGGCAGCCAAATTCTAAAACTGTACAAATGCATAGATCAGTTTTGTGTGCGTATATGGTTTGTTGTTTTTGTTGTTGTTTCTTTGAGAAGCTCTGTTGCCTAGGCTAGAGTGCAATGGGGCGATCTTGGCTCACTGCCACTGCCACCTCCCAGGTTCAAGCGATTTTTCTGCCTCACCCTCCTGAGTAGCTGGGATTACAGGCACCCGCCACCTCGCCTGGCTAATTTTTGTGTTTTTAGTAAAGATGGAGTTTCACCATGTTGGCCAGGCTGGTTTCGAACTCCTGACCTCAAGTAATTTGCCTGCCTCAGCTTCCCAAAGTGCTGGGATTACAGGCATGAGCCACCGCACCTGGCCCATAGATCAGTTTTTAGCATGTGTTCATAAGAGAGAGACAGACACTCACAGGGGCTGTACTTTTTGTTTTCCACCTGAGATGTCAGACCAACATGACTTCTCCAGAGGAGATGAAGATTAAGGCAGGGAAGGAGAAAGGGCAGGCAATCTAAATTTGCAGAATCTAATAATTCATAAATTATTAAGATAGCAGCAGGGGTCAAGGGGCCTCAGGAGGCTTGCACAGCAGTAATACAACATAAAACTAACACATCCAAGATTGTTTTTCCAGTGTCTGTATTTATAAAGTCTTCAATTTCTGCATGTATACTATTTGAGAAAGCAAGTTGAAGAGTTTTAGGAAGCATTTTGCATTTAGCAGGGGTGGCAAGGACAGGATGTTTGCAGTTTGTTCCAATGAGCCAAGAATTTCGTTGTTGTTGGGCCTTGTTTTGTGTTTTTTAACACACTAAAGTTGATCTCATTGTTTTTTGAATTTGAAAGTAACCATATTTAATGAATTACTAGAAGTCTAGCCAGCTGTGGCCATTTGTAAAGCAATTAAAAGTGTCACAAGATAGGTGTTCTTTATATTTCTTTAGTATAGCAAAATATAGATGGCCTGAGAGTACAATAAGGAAGTCAGATCACCTTGCTGCCTTTTTCCACAAGTGTTTTTCATCTAACCACAAAACATAGAAAAATATTTCAGTAACTTTTTTCTCAATTTCCCCAAAAATGGTACTTAGGTAGTTACATTCTAGACACATATGAAAGAAGGCAAGTCATTATATACATTGGATGCCTTAAAGCATTAGGGCTTAATTTTCTCCCTGAACCCAAGCAGAGAAAGCTTCTAGGGTATCCAAAGAGTATTTACTTATAAGTTCATTCTGCAATTAAAGTGCTTTTACTATAATGACATAAATTCTTAGAAGTGTACTGAAGACATTTTCATAAGAGATTTTCAGAATCATTATTTATATTGTCTCTTTCTCCTGAAAAATAATTCATTCATTAATCATTCACTAATACTGCAGCTGAAGTGGTAAAGAAATTCCTGTATATAATTATCTTTGACTTTACAAAGTCCTTTGAAAGAGTTTCAAATTTGGTATGTAAATCAAAAGTGTTTTGAGTAAATACTTAACTCAGATACCAACAGCATCGACACTTTCCTTAGATTCTGGCAACAGAAATCAGAGTAAATAAAGAGAGAAGTGTTATGTTATAATAAATAGACTTTTACTTGCATTTTAAGGTGTTAGGGAAAGTGTTGCAAAAAAATATAGTTCATCATAATTCTAGTTTTACTGACATAACATTATAAGTTTTCATTTGTGATGAAAACCAGTTGTAAACTTAATTTCTTTTTTCTTTCTTTTTTTTTTTTTTTTTTTTTTTTTTGGAGACAGAGTCTTACTCTGTCACCCAGGCTGGAGTGCAGTGGTGCAATCTCAGCTCACTGCAACCCCCACCTCCTGGGTTCAAGCGATTCACCTGCCTCAGCCTCCTGAGTAGCTGGGATTACAGGCGTGTGCCACCACACCCAGCTCATTTTTGTATTTTTAGTAGAGATGGGGTTTCACCATGTTGATCAGGCTGGTCTCAAAACTCCTGACCTCGTGATCTGCCCACCTTGGCCTCCCAAAGTGCTGGGATTACAGGCTTGAGCCACCGCACCTGACCAAACTTGATTTCTTACATAGTTTTCTCATCCAAACATTTTTGTCCCTCAGACAACACAATGAATGATTCCTTTTGTATATATCATTGATCTGTATAGCACCTATAAGAAAAGAAAAAGAAAATACGTTTTCATTTTATTCTTTAGATCAGTACAATGGAACATGAATTTTCAATAAAGGAACATGGGTTTGAAGTGCAATTGAGAGAGATGGAAGACAGTAATAGAAATTCCATTGTTGAACTGAGGCATCTCCTAGCGACTCAACAGAAGGCAGCCAATAGGTGGAAAGAAGAAACGAAGAAACTTACTGAAAGTGCAGAAATTAGAATCAATAATCTAAAGTAAGTCTACTGTCAGTTGTTTGACATGTTTTACAGAAGAAATTCTTTAACCTATAGTTTAATGTCCTTGCCATAATCTTTTTTAAAAAATGTATAATTCTGGACGTTATCTTTTTATTCAGTAAATATTTATGAAACTACTATAAAAATATTATGTCATAAACCAAAGCAAATATTTTTTACAAATTTCATGCATGTTTCATAAAATATAATAATTTTTGTTGGATATATTAGTTTAGATAGTTGCAACAAAATCTGTTTCGCCTGCAAAGCCTGAAATATTTGTTCTCTGGCCCTTGAAAAAAAATTCTCTGACCCTTCCTCAGATGAACTTGAGATTTTGTGCTGAATGAAATGGGAAACTCAAGAGCTTCAACGTGGGAATGAGATCAGAGGGCTTTGAGCAAAGTGATGTGATCAGACTTAAATGTTCAACAGATGATTGTGATCACTGAATGATCTACTATATCACCATATGATAGTAAACCTAAAACTACTCTAAAAAATAAAGTATATTAAAAAAAAGAATAGACTGTAAAGAGGCAAGGGTAAGAGAAGGGAGAAAGAAACTAGTACTATGATAGTCCAAGTATAAAATGGTGGTGGCTTAAACTAGGTTATAAAGGGTTGGAGATAATCACGGGAAGTTTGCTTTGGGCCATTAAGTATGAGCTGCCCAAAAGATATTTAAGTCAGGATATCAACTAGTAAATTATGTATATAAGTTGATATTCAGGGGAGATATTACAATAAGAGCTATAAACTTGTGAATCACTAACATACACATGATTTTTAAAGTCATGGAATGAGAACATGTTGAAAAAGAGGATAGAGAGATGGAAACTGTGTGAGGACTGAGTTTCAAAATGTAAAGTTTAGGAAAATTATTCCACTGAGAGAGACTGAGAAAGCATATCCAGAGAAATAGAAATAAAGACAAATAGTAAAAATCAAAAATAAAAATTCAGAAAAGGAATAAGCAATAATGGGTGATATTTATTGAACACTTAATGTGTGCATTTTTCTAAGCAACTTACATGTACTTAATCTTTATAGCAACCCCATGAAGTGTATAACATTATTAATTATGTTTTACAGATAGCCAAACTGAGGCCAAAGGAGGTTAAGGAACTTGTATAAGATCACATAGATAATGAATAGACAGATCTAGGTTTTACATTCAGTTTGGGTAAAGACACTATGCTCTTAACCATTATGTTTTATAAAAATCTGTTATTCATTGGTTGAGTAAGATAAGGACTGAGAATGGACCTTCTAATTTGGTACCATGTGGTGACTTTGTTAACCATGATAAAAGGAGTTTTGGTGGAAGGTTGGAATGACATATATTTAAAATGAAAGAGTTAGTGGTGAACTAGGCAATTCTAACCAACCCTCCACCACAAGTAAAAATGTTGAATTTGCTACAAAGCATCTACAAAGAGCACTAAAGAACTAACAACAAAAAAAAAATCATTACCAGTTAGGCTCAATGTCAGGGATGCAAAGTTGGTATAACATTAGAAAATCAATATAATTTACAACATTAACTTATTAAAAGAGAAAAATCATAAGGTCTTTTCAATAGATATAGAAAAAGCATTTGATAACATTTAATATTCCTTCATGGTTATTTTTTCAAAAATATTCCTTAAAAAACTAGGAATAGAATTTCCTTAATTTTCTAAAGGCATCTATTCTATAGCAAACATTGTTCTTAATGGCAAAAAATAATGTCAATAACATTCTTTTGAAGACTGAGAAGATGTCAGAGAAGTTCACTGTTACCATTTCTATTGATCTTTGTACTGGAGTCCTAATCAGTGCACTAAGGCAAGAAAAAGAAATAAAAGGTTGACAAAACGGAAAGAAAGAAAACAGTCACTCTTAACAGACAACATGGTTGAATATGTAAAAAGCCCAAAATAATTGTTAGACAAATTATTAAGTGAATATAGAAAAACCATTTGTAATCTTCATACCAGTAACAAACATTTCAAAAATAAAACTTTAAAAATAATTTATAATTACATCAAAAAACATCAAATACCTAGCAACAAATCTAACAAATGATATATAAGACTTTTGTTGAAAACTATATATAATATTACAAGTAATTAAAGAAAGTCTAAGCAAATAAAGGCAGAGACCATGTTTATTAATTAGAATGCTAAATATTATAATTATGTTCATTCTCCCCCACCAATCTACCTATGGACTTACTGTAATCCCAGTTAGAATCCTAGCACATGGAGCAATATCTGAAGTATATTAAGTTAAAAAAAGTAATATAACAGTATGTATAGTATTCTACTTATCTAAGAGTGAGGAGTGCGTGTGCCTGTGTGTGTTTATATACATGTATGTATATAAACCAACATATGTACACTCATTTGTGTTTTTAAAAGTGAAGAGGTGAGCCAAAAAATAATTCAAAGGTAATCTCTGAGAGGAGAGAGGGGGACAGAATGAAGGCTAGACTTCTTTGAATGAACCTTGTTTTGTAGATTTATCAGCTTAATTTTGGAACTATATAAATGTTTATATAATTTTTTTTGAATTAAATCAAAATTTGAAAAGCAATACCTAAAAATCAAAAGTAAAATTAAATGAATTAACTTAATTATATAGGAAGTTGATGGCTTAACTACATAGATGAATTATTTCAAGTGATATTAAACATAGTAATTAGACTGTGTGGGATAAAGCCTAAGGATTAAAGGAAATGCAAGAAATCATAAACTGTTTCTAGTAGTCATATTGTTAGAAATAATATTCATGGTGTTGTTCTGAAACTTATAATTATAGGATAAGGCAGTTGAGTTATTATAAAAGTCTTTAAGAACCAAATTTTTCATCATAGAAGAGAAGAAACTCAAAGAAATTGAATAAACTTGTAGTTCTAAATTGGAATTGGAAATATGAGTTTATGAACTCAAGATGTATTTTACTCTTTAAAAACGTGTATTCCCTAGTTCAGTCTTTTCAGTAAACAGTAAAAACAAGACCAGTATTCAGTTGCAATGAGGTCTCCTAAAAGAAACTAGGAATCTTTGGAAAAATGATTGATTACAGATTTGGGACAGGAGATTACAAGATAAGCCTAGAAAATGCTTTGTCATCACAAAAAGCAAAGAGAAGGTATCAGGATTACTGGGGTCACATCAAAATGGCCCATGGACCAACTTAAGGTAGCTCCCCCTGGCCCATTTGGGGACTGTCTGGATATCAAAAAGAATATGTGCAATAAATGGAAACATATCAAACATATTTTTTAAATCCATGACTTCAAAATGGTTTTAAGTAAAGAAAAAAAAGCCTTTGGTCACCTTTGGAAGATGCTGTAGATTCAGCTCATTCTAAAAGAAAAAAAATGAATAAAAGGAAAAATCTAGTGTTTATTCTACCTTTCCTTTGTTCACTATATGTTATCAAATGCCATTTGGTCTTTTGTGCCATAATAGCCTAGTGTGAAGCCTCCAACTTTGTTTTCCTTTCTCAAGATTGTTCTAACTGGGGTCATTTGTGGTTCCATACAAATTTTTGGATAATCTTTTCCATTTCTGTAAAAAATGTCATTGGAATTTTGATAGGCATTACATTGAATCTGTAGATCACTTTGAATAGTATCAACATTTTGACAATATTAATTTCTTCAGTTCATGAATACAAGATATCTTTCCAATTATTTGTGCCTTCTTCAATTTCTTTTATCAATTTTTGGTAGTTTTCAATATAGAGATTTTTTACCTTCTTGGTTGAATTTATTCCTGGGTATTTTATTGTTTTAGTAGCTATTGTAAATGGAATTGTTTTCTTGATTTCTTTTTCAGATAGATGGCTGTTAATGTGTGAAAATGCTACTGATATTTTGTGTTTTGAACATGCAATTTTACTGCATTTGTTTATAGCAGTTTTTTGATGAGGTCTTTAGGGTTTTATACATATAAGATGATTTCATCTGCAAACAGGGACAATTTAACATCTTCCTTTCCAATTTGATGCCTTTTGTCTTGCCTAATTTCTCTGGGTAGGACTTTCAGTACCATATGGAATAGAAGTGTCAAAAATGGGCATCCTTGTCATGTTTTTGACCTTCAGAGGAAATAATTTCAATTTTTCACCATTAAGTATGATGTTAGCTGTGCATTTGTCATATATACCCTTTATTGTATTGAGGTAGTTCCCTGTTTTGGGTAGGAAATATGTTTTTTAGAAAAATCAAAGAATGACCTCAAAAACTATAGATATTTTAGATTTTAACTTAGGTTTTATACATGTATATTTTAATATATAAGGTTAAATATATTTAACCAATAAACACTTTAATTCATGCCATGAATCTCTTATAAATTTAATTTTTATTACTAAATCTTATTTTAAATGTTCTGTGGTTTATACTTTTTTAAAAACCTATAATGTAGGTACTCTAGAAAGGAAATTTTGTTTCAGTTTTGTTTTTAATTACAGACAAATCTATTATTGTCATGAATTATTCCTCCTCAAAAGCATAAACTGAGGCAGAGATCTGGTATGGGCACAAAATGTGGGTGTTCCCACATATGGCAAATGCTAAAGATTAAAACAAAGTAGAGATAAGGAAGAAAAGGACTTGAATCAATTTAGAGGAAGATGGACAACATATCAGTGATATTAAACCAGATGGGCTATAATTGTTTTAAAAAAAGGGATAGAAATATAATAGATTTTAGGAATAAATATAATTATCTGACTTGAGAGTTGAAGATAAGAAATAAGCTACAGAAGACAAGATTCAAAGCTCAGCAGTGAATAACAATTTTGTAGGAATATATTTACTGGAACATACATTTGTAACCAAAAATTAATCATAAATGGACTCTTTAATGATTTCTGATTAAAATTCTGTAGGCCGGGTGCTGTGGCTCATGCCTGTAATCCCAGCACTTTGGGAGGCCGAGGCGGGCTGATCACGAGGTCAAGAGATCAAGACCATCCTGGCTAACACAGTGAAACCCTGTCCCTACTAAAAATACAAAAAATTAGCCGGGCGTGGTGGTGGATGCCTATAGTCCCGGCTACTCGGGAGGCAGAGATAGGAGAATGGCATGAACCCAGGAGGTGGAGCTTGCAGTGACCCAAGATTGTGCCACTGCACGCCAGCCTGGGCGACAGAGCGAGACTCCCTCTCAAAATAAAATAAAATTCTGTAATAGCAAATGTTTATATAATGAAATATGTCTGCATTTGTTGGCTTTCAAGAGGCAACAAATCTCGACAATAAAAGATAGTTGAATGCTGAAATCTAAGAAAGAAATACCACAAAAGGCAGTTCCTTTTTAGTCATACTGTGGAATTACTATTCCCACAGAGATTATTCTGATTTGCTCTTTGCTGCTCAGTAATTTTATTATTAGCTTTATTGCTGAATTACTAATCTCTTTTTTCTGAAGCTCTCAATTTTACCCATTTGAGAAAAAAGAAATTACAATTTCCAACCCCCCAAAAACCTTCTGCCTAGTTTCTATTTCTCTCTCTCCCCCCGCCACCACTCAGTCCTTCCTTCCCTTATTGGCTTTTAGATGCCTACGACTGTATTTAAAGTGAAAATAGTTTCTCTTTCTCATTTCCTCTTCTTCTCTACATTTTATTACCAAGCTTATTTTATCCAGATGTTTGAATAATTTTTCTTTTACTTTCTATTTTTATGTACTCACATACAAGCTTCAAAGAAACAAGCCCTTCTGATCTTATCAAATTCTTTTTTTAAAGATATTCATTCCTATACTATTAATTATCTGTTGAATTCTTCACTGCACCCTCCTGCAGCTTTACATCTTACCTGGTATTTTCCCTCATTTTGTACCTGTCGATAGAACATTTACCATATGTCTTGTTATTATCTTAATTTCTACATTTCAAAACTCAATTTATATTACATTTTCCAAATTGATTTCTTCTTTAACAGTCTTTTTTCAATAATACCACTATTCCCCTAATTCCTGGTTATAAAAACCTTATAGCCATCTTTGACTCATTCTTTGTATGTATCTTCTTTCAGTAACCAAGTCCTATTAATTCTTCTTTTGAAACGCCTTCTATCTTTTCATTCCCACTTCCATGACTCTAGAACTGCATTAGTTACCTATTTCTATGTAACAAATTACCCCAACATTTAGTTCTTAAGGAAAACATTTATTATTTTATAATTTAATGAGTCAAGAATTTACTCATGAAATAATTGGAAGTGGCTTATCTGGGTGAATCTGTCACAAGGTCTTTCATGAAGTAGCAATCAGAATGTCATCTGAAGACTTAATGGGAGCTGGAGGATCTGCTTCCAAGATTACTTACACCTCTGTGGATAGAAGGCCTAAGTTCCTATTTATGGCCAGACACCTCACTTCCTAGCCCTGTGACCTTTCCACAGAGAAGTTTGGTATCCTCATGACTTGGCAGCTGTCTTCCCTCAGAGCAAATAATTCAAGAGAAAGCAAAAAGACGTAATGCTTTTTGTGACCTAGTCTCCTAAGTCACATTTTTCTATTCATTTGAAGTGAGTTGCTAAATCCAGACCACATTAACAGTAAGGGGTTTTAGGGCCTACCTTCTGAAGACATGAATCTCCAAGAATTTCTGGACATATTTTATAACCACCATAAGACCAAATCTGCATATTTTACTTGTGTGAATATTTGCTTATATTGTCCTTTTAACTCATCTTTGCATGTAAATTCCTTGATCTTGAACTTCTCAACCTCTAAAACAATGAGAAATAGATTTCTCTTTTTAACCATCCAGTTTATGGTATTTTGTTATAACACCATGAATAGACAAAGATAACAACACAGGATAGATGCAAGTCAACTTCTGTTTTTCCCATGTTGTAGCCATTCATCCCTGAAACACTTAATGACAAGTCTCTCTTTTCCTTGCTATTATACTTTGCACTGCCCCTTTTGTCATAATTCATGTTCATATATGTGTGGATCTGTTTCTGACATCTCTTTTATGTTCTATTGGTTTGTTTGCTTATCCTTGTGTCAATACCACACTGTCTTATTTATTATACCTTTGTAAAACACTTTCGAAACAACTACAAGATTTGAAAAGTGACCTGATACCTAATTACAGCCATTTCTGTTACCTTGTTCTTTTTTGTAAAAATATCTTACCTATTCTTGGTTCCGGTCATTTCTGTATTCATATTAGAATTTTATGTCAAGTTCCTTAAATAAATTTGATGGAATTTTAATTTGAATTCTGTTGACTTTGTAAATAAATTTAGAACAAGCAACATAATTAAAATTTTTATAATATTAAGTCTTTCAATCTATGGACATGAAATAACTCTCCCTTTGTTTAGGTCTTCTTTAATGTCTCAATAAAGTTAATTTCCTTGTAGAAATCTTACACCTTTGCCAAATTTATTTTAATTTCATTTTCTCATCATTGTTTATACACAGAAATGTGAAAACTTTTTGTTGCTGACGATACTTTCTTTAACCAGTGACCTTACTTAGGACAAAAGCTGTAGAATCTTTTAGATTTTGATCATATCATCTATCAATATAACAGTTTTATCTCTTTCAAATAACTATGTGTTTTATTTCTCTTTCTTGCTTATTGTACTAGCTAGGACTTCCAATGTAGGGATAGTCAGGATTCTTATTCTTGTTCCCAATCCTAAAAAGAAAGCTTTCAATTTTCATCATTTCATTGGTGATAACCTCTATCGCATTCAGGAAGTTTCCTTTTGTTATTACTTTACTAAGAGCTTTTATCACAAATATTAATTTTTTTTTTTCGAGATGGAGTTTCGCTCTTGTTGCCTGGGCTGGAGTGCAGTGGCACGATCTCAGCTCACTGCAACCTCTGCCACCCGAGTTCAAGGGATTCTCCTGCCTCATCCTCCCAAGTAGCTGGGATTACAGGCATGCACCACCACGCCTGGTTAGTTTTTGTATTTTTAGTAGAGACGGGGTTTCACCATGTTAGTCAGGCTGGTCTCAAACTCCTAACCACAGGTGATCCACCTGCCTCAGCCTCCCAAAGTGCTGGGAGCCAGCATGCAAGACCGACAAATATTAAATTTTATAAAAGCTTTTGCTTCATTGTTTGGGGTGATTATTTGAATTTGTTCTGTGTAATCTGTTAATGGGATAGATTTTATGGATTGATTTTGCTAATGTACCAAATTTTCATTCCTGTGACAAAACCAACATGATTGTAATGCGTTCTCCTTATATATATTTCTGGATTTGGTTTGTTAGAGTTTTATTTAATATATTTTTATCTATGTTCATGAGAGAGATTGACTGAAATCCTTTCTTGAACTCTCAAGTTATATCAGTTATGTTAGCCTCAAAAACAAATTGGAGAGTAGCCCTTTTCTGTGATCTCGTATATTTTATGGTGTATTGGAAGTGTTTATTCCTTGAATATTTGATAGAATTATCCAGTGAAATCTCTTGGCCTGGAATTTTGTTGTTGGGTTTTTTGTAGGAGTATTTTTTTATTGTTGATTCAATCAAAATTTCTTGAACAGTGATAGAATTCTTCAGATTTTACATTTCTTCATTGACATAGTTTTGGTAAATTATATTTTTATAGAAATATGTCAATTTCTTCTAAATTTTTAGTATTTTTGGATATGTTTTTCATATTATCTTATTGTCCATTTAATGTCTGCAGCATCTGTAATACCTCCTTTTGCATTCCTGATATTACTATACCTTGTCTCTTTTTTCTTTATCACTCTTATCAGAGTTTCTCAATTGTTTTACTCTTTATAAATAACCTTTGATTTTTAATCTTTCCTATTTTGTGTTTATTACATAATTTTATTACTTTCTGCTCTTTGTTACCCCTCTCTTTCATGTTGCTGTTCTTTTTTCTGACTTCTTGAAATAGAAGCATGGCTCAAATTTTCACCTAATACATGCATTCTTCAATGTTATAAATTTTTCCCTATGTCTTGACATAGCTTTAGTGTACGTTTTGATATATATAGTACTATTATTTAGTTCAAATTATTTTCCTTTTTTTTTTTTTCTGAGACAGGGTCTCACTCTTTCACACAGGCTGAAATGCAGTGGCACAATCTCGGCTCACTGCAACCTCCGCCTCCCAGGTTCAAGCAGTTTTCCTGCCTCAACCTCCCAAGTAGCTAGGACCACAGATGCCCACCACCACAGCTGGCTAAGTTTTGTGTTTTTTGTAGAGACAGGGTTTCATTATGTTGCCCAGTCTGGTCTTGAACTCCTGGACTCAAGAAACTGATCCTCCTGCCTTGGCCTCCCAAAATGCTGAGATTATAGGAGTAATGTCAGTTACTCCTATTGGATTCAATAGGAATAATTGGCCTCATATTCTTTTATAATATTTATTATCTTTTTTAATCTACATGTTATATATAAGTACATTTTCATATAAATTCTAAAGTTCTTAAACATATGCAGTCATTTTAGTTATTTTTTTCTTAATTGTTTCTATGTTTCATAGATTTAGAAACAGTAGATAGCTCAGTTTCAGGCCATTTCATTCACTGATATTTAGTGTAATTCAAAATATATTGGGATTTGTTTTTATTGTATTATTTAATACTTTCTATTTCTGACATCTTTGCTTTATTCCTTTTTTTCTTTCTCACCTTTTTAATTCATTTGTTTTTTTTAATCATTCTACTTTTTTCCCCAATATTTGGAAATTAATTACTCATATTCTTTTGGTGACTACCCTACATGTTATACCACACATACTTAGGAAGTCTGAAGTTAATCAAAGCTTTTATTCTCCTCCCAGAAAACTCAAGAACCTTGAAACATATTAGCACCATTAATTTCTCTTACCCAGCTTATATATTATTGTTGATAGTTTAATTACTATTCATTTAGTAAAAAATATATTACTGTTACGAACTATATATGAACAGTAATAAATGTAAAACAAAGTAATATATATGAACAGTAATATATTTATTGTATATTACTGAATGTATGAGATACTAGAAGCAATGTAGAACAAAGTAATAAATATATATGAACAATACTGTTCTCATACATTCCATCTGGGACTACTTTCCTTATGTCTGAATTATGTCTTTCAGAAGTTCCTTTGGTAAAGATCTACTGGTGATGAATTCTCAACTGCTGCTCGTAAAATATATTTACTTTTTGTTTATTCTTGAAAGATATTTTTGCTGGGTATGGAATTCCAAGTTGACAGGTATTTTCTTCTAGAACATTAAAGATAACATCTTTGGGACCTGTGAACTGACAAAACATCAAGAGTCTACGCAGTGATAAGAGACATGAGAGTTCTAGTCGGCCAGAGTGGAACATCCTTGTTGAACACCCAGAGTATACAATAAAGATTTCAGGATCACTTTATCCTATTGTTAAAACTAAACTAGCCTAGAGTAAAAAGAATTGAAAATCTGTCTTGAAAAAGCTAAAAACAAGCTTCAAAATGAACAAGCTGGTCCTCAAGTAACTTAACTACCTGCTAGAACAAATCCAGCACTTTTATTACTAGATAAACAAAAGCAGGAAAATGGTACCCATAACCAGAAAAAAAGAAAAACAAAAACTAGTGCATCAAAACACACCCAGAAATGAGAGAGGATACAATTATTAATTTTTAAATTTTTATTAATTAAAATTATTAAAACATGAGAACTTTAAACCAGCCATTGTAAATATTCTTAGTGATTTAAAGGAACACATGAAGAAGATAAGGAGAGAAGTGGAAGATGCAAAAAAGGAACCAGTGGAAACCTGTGGATGAAAAATATTAGAGAATTTTAAAACTCACAAAATGGGATTAACAGCAGATCATACACTGCACAAGAAAAGATCAGAGAACTTGAAGAGAGCGAAAGAAACCATCCAAAAATGAAACATAGAAAAAAAGACCAAAGAAAAATTATGCACAGAGAGCCTCAGGGACTTTAGGGACGATATCAAGCAGTATAAAAGACATACTACTGTAGTCCCAGGAGGGCAGGGATGGGAGTGTGGGAGTGTTTTAAGAAATAATGGACCAGACACGGTGGCTGATGCCTGTAATCCTAGCACTTTGGGAGGCTGAGGCAGGTGGATCACTTGAGGTCAGAAGTTCGAGACCAGCCTGGCCAACATGGTGAAACCCCATCTCTACTAAAAATACAAAAAATTAGCCAGGAGTGGTGGCACATGCCTGTAATATCAGCTACTTGGGAGGCTGAGGCAGGACAGGAGGCAGAGGTTGCAGTGAGCTAAGATCATGCCACTGCACTCCAGCCTGGATGACAGAGTGAGACTTCAGCTCCAAAAAAAAAAAGAACTAATGGCCAAATTTTTTCCAAACTTGATGAAAACCCTTTGTGTAGTTATCTACTACTGCATAACAAATTGCTCCAAAATTTAGTGACTTAAAACAGCAAACATTTATTTTCTCACGGTTTTTGAGGATTAGGAATCTAGACATGTCTGAATCAGAATGCCTCTGACTCAGAGTTTCTCATAAAGTTGCAATCAACTTGTTGACTAAAGCTGCATTATCTCAGAGCTTGACCAGGAAAGGATCTGCTCCCAAGCTCACTCTGTAGCTGTTGGCAGGCCTCAGGTCTTAACTGGCATTGGCAGGAGACATCAGTTCCTTGCCTTGTTGGTCTCTTCATGGGTCTAAAATGTGGTAGCTTGCTTCCCTCAGAGTGAGGAGAGAGGGGGAGGGAGTGAGGGAGAAAGGGAAGGAAGTTGAAAGAGAGAAAGTAAAACAAAAGTCAAGATCTTTGTTTAAGCTAATCTTGAAAGTGACATCACATCACGTTAACCATATTCTATCAATTAGAAGTGAGTCCCTGGATAGAGCCCACATAGGTGAGACTTCATAAGGACCTCATAAGGTAGGGATCTCTGAAGTTCGTTTCAGAGCTTACGTGCCACACCATTACATCACACCATACACAAAAATAATCTGAAATGAATCATAGACCTAAGCATAAAAAAGGAAAACAATAAAATATCTAAAAGAAAATCTTATGATAAGCAGAAATTTCTTCCAAGACACAAGAATAAAGTACAAAAAAATTTGATAAAGAGGACTATATTAAATTAAAAACTTCTGGCCAGGAGCAGTGGCTCATGCCTGTAATCCCAACACTTTTAGAGGTCAAGGTGGGCAGATCAACTTGAGGCTAGGAGTTCAAAACCAGTCTGGCTAACAAGATGAAACCCCCATCTCTACTAAAAATACAAAAAATTAGCCGGGTATAGTGGCGCACACTTGTAATCCCAGCTACTCAGGAAGCTGAAGAGCGAGAATTGCTTGAGCCTGGGAGATGGTGAGCCAAGACTGTGCTATTGCACTCCAGCCTGCGCCACAGAGCAAGACTCAGTCTCAAATATAAATAAATAATAAAAAATAAAAATTAAATTTTAAAAACGTCTGCTTTTCAAAAGCCACCATTAAGAAAATGAAAAAAGACTGTGAGAAAAAAAATTGCAATTAGTATATCTGACAAAGTACTTGATTTTTTTTAATCTTACAACTCAGTAATAATAGACAATTTTACTACAAAGTTAAATGTATACTCTTCATACAGACATGCAGTTTTACTCACAGATGTTACCCAAGAGAAGTGAAAACACATCCACACAGAGACCAACCTGGGCAACATAGTGAGACCTCGTCTCTACAAAATAAAAAATAATAAAATTAACCAGGCACGGCAGTGCATGCCTAAAGTCCCAGATACTTGGGAGGCTGAGGTAGGAGGATCACCTGAGCCCGGGAGTTTGCAGCTGTGAACCCTGATCATGCCACTGCACTCCAGCCTGGGCAAACAGACCAAGACTCTTTCCAAAAATAAAACCAAAATGTATCGACACAAAAAACCTGTACACAAATGTTTATAGATATTTTATTTATAATGGCTGAAAATGAGAACCCAAATGTACATCACCAGGTGCATGGATAAACACTCATAAATGAAAAGGAAGAAACCACTGATACACACGACAACATGGATGAATCTCAAAAAGGAGATTGAAAAAAAAAACAGGCATAGAAGACTACATACTGTATGATCCCATATGTGTGAAATTCTAGAGAAGGCAATTCTAATTTATAATAACAAAACAGTTTGGATGCCTAGGACTGGGATTTGAGGGGTGGGGCAGTGACTGCAAAAGGGAAGAGGGAACTCTTTAGGGTGATGGACTTATTCTGTATCTTTTTTTTTTTTTATATGAGATGGAGTCTCACTCTGTCACCCAGGCTGGAGTGCAGTGGCACGATCTTGGTTCACTGCAACCTCTGCCTCATGGGTTCAAGCGATTCTTCTGCCACAGCCTCCCAAGTAGCTGGGATACAGGCATGTGCCACCACGCCTAGCTAAATTTTGTATTTTTAGTAGAGACAGGGTTTCACCATGTTGGCCAGGCTGGTCTCAAACTCCTGACCTCAAGTGATCCACCCGCCTCGGCCTACCAAAGTGCTGGGATTACAGGCGTGAGCGACCACATGTGGCTTATTCTGTATCTTAATTACAGTGGTGGTTACATGAGTGTATGCTTTTGTCAGATCTCACCAAACTCTACGCTCAAAATGGCTGCACCTTATTTCCCACAATTATATCCCAATGAGGTTGATTTTAAAACCAAAATAAATATTGCTTTTGCATGATTCACTATGTCTCCTGTCCTCCTGAGATTCTGATCAAAGGTATTTTAAACTTCTATATTGCATTTATTTGTCTCTCACCCTCTTTATTTTTCATCTTCTTTCATTGTGCTGCAGTTACACAGTCTCTTCTGATTGTTATTTTACAAATTATCTTTTTTTAATGTTCAATTTGCTGTTGTATATTCTCAAGCGGTTGGTTGGTTGGTTTGTTAACTATTATTTTAGGTTCATGGGTACATGAGCAGGTTTGTTGTATAGGGAAGTTGCATGTCACAAGGATTTGGTATACCTATTATTTTGTTACACAGACAATAAGCATAGTACTTGATAATTTTCTGATCCTCTCCCTACTCCCACCCTCCATCCTCAAGTAGGTGTCTGCTGTTCCCTTCTTTGTGTCCATGTATACTCAATATTTAGCTCCCACTTGTGAGAACATGCAGTATTTGTTTTTCTGTTCCTGCGTTAGTTCATTTAGGACTGTGGCCTCCAACTCCATCCATGTTGCTACAAAGGACATAATATCACTCTTTTTTATGGCTGCGTTGTATTCCATGGTGTATATATACCGTATTTTTTTATCCAGTCTACCATTGATGGGCATTTAAGTTGATTTCATGATTTTGCTCTTGTGAATAATGCCACAATGAATCTACATATGCATGTGTCTTTGTGGTAAAAACAATTTATATTCCTTGGGGCATATACCTAGTAATGGGAATGCTGGGTTGAATGGTATACTTCTGTTTTAAGTTCTTTGAGAAATCTCCAAACTGCTTTCCACAGTGGTTGAACTAGTTTCCATTTTCACCAGCAGTGGATAGGCATTCCCTGTTTCTCCACAACCTCGCCAGCATCTGTTATTTTTCTGACTTTTTAATAATATCAATTCTGATGTGAGTGAGATAGTATCTCATTGTGGTTTTGATTTGCATTTCTCTAATGATCAGTGATGTTGGGCATTTTTTCATATGCTTGTTGGCCGCATGTATGTTTTCTTTTGAAAGTGTCTGTTCATGTCCTTTGCCCACTTTATAATGGGGTTGTTTGTTTTTTTCTTATAAATTTGTTTAACTATCTTGTAGATTCTGGATATTAGACTTTTATAGCATGCATAGTTTGCAAATATTCTCTCCCATTCTGTAGATTGTCTGTTTACTCTGTTGATATTTTATTTTGCTGTGCAGAAGCTCTTTAGTTTAATTAGGTCCCACATGTCAACTTTTATTTTTGTTGCAATTGCTCTTGGAGTCTTCATCATAAAATCTTTGCCAGGGCCTATGTCCAGATGGTATTCCCTAGGTTATCCTTCTGGGTTTTTGTAGTTTTAGGTTTTACATTTAATTTTCTAATCAACCTTAAGAAGATTTGTGTATATGATATTAGGGGTCCACCTTCAGTCTTCCACATATGGACAGTTACCTCAGCACCATTTATTGAATAGGGAGTTCTTTCCCCATTACTTGTTTTTGTCTACTTTGTCAAAGATCAAATGATTGTAGGTGTGTGACTTTATTTCTGGGCTATCTGTTCTGTTCCATTGGTCTATGTGTCTTATTTTTTACAAGTACTATGCTGTTTGGTTGCTGTGGCCTTGTAGTGTAGTTTTAAATTCGTTAACATGGTGCCTCTAGCTTTGTTCTTTCTGCTTAGAATTGCCTTGGCTATTCGATCTCTTTTTTGGTTCCATATGAATTTTTAAATATTTTTTTTCTAATTCTGTGAAGAATGTCATTAGTAGTTTGATAGGAATAGCATTGAATCTATAAATTGCTTTGGGCAATATGACCATTTTAACAATATTGATTCTTCCTATCCATAGCATGGAATGTTTTTTCATTCATTTGTATCATCCCCAGTTTCTTTGAGCAGTGTTTTGTTATTCTCGTTGTAGAGATCTTTCCCCTCCCTGGTTAGCTATATTCCTATTTTATTCTTTTTGTGGCTCTTATGAATGGGATTGTGTTCTTGATTGGGGTCTCAGATGTCACTGATGTATAGAAATGCAATGGATTTTGGTACATTAATTTTGTATCCTGAAACTTTGCTGAAGTTATCAGATCTGGGAGCTTGTGGGCAGAGACTAATGGGTTTTCTAGGTCTAGAATTATATCATCCATAAGCAGAGATAGTTTGACTTCCTCTCTTCCTATTTGGATGCCTTTTACTTCTTTCTTTTGCCTCATTGCTCTGCCTAGGATTCCAGTACTATGTTGAATAGGGGTAGTGAGAGTGGGCATCCTTGTCTTGTTCCAGTTATCAGGGGGAATGCTTCCAGCTTTTGCCCATTCATTACAATGTTATCTGTGGGTCTATCATATACGGCTTTTATCATTTTGAGATATGTTCATTCCATGCCTAGTTTGTTGAGGGTTTTTAACATGAAGGGATATTGAATTTTATCAAAAGCCTTTTCTAGGCTGGGCACAGTGGCTCACGCCCAGCACTTTAGGAGGCCAAGGCGGGCAGATCACTTGAGGCTAGGACTTCAAGACCAGCCTGGCCAACATGGCAAAACCCCATCTCTGCTAAAAATACAAAAATTAGCTGGGCGTGGTGGCATGTGCCTGTAATCCCAGCTACTGGGGAGGCTGATGTATGAGAATCATTTGAACCTGGGAGGCCAAGGTTTCACTAAGCCGATATTGTGCCACTACACTCCAGCCCAGATGACAAAGAGACTTTTCTGCATCTGTTGAGACGATAATGTGGTTTTTGTTTTTAGTTCTGTTTATGTAGTGAATCACATTTCTTGATTTGTGTATGTTGAACCAACCTTGCATCCCAGAAATAAAGCTTACTTGATTGTGGCGGATTGTCTTTTTGATGTGCTGCTGGATTCAATTTGCTAGTATTTATTGAGGATTTTTGCATCTATGATCATCAGGAATATTGACCTGAAGTTTTTCTTTTTTTCTTGTGTCTTTGCCAGATTTTGATATCAGGATGATTATGGCCTCAGAATGGGTTAAAGAGAAGTCCCTTCTCCTCAATTTTTTGGAGTAGTCTCAGTAGGAATGGTATCAACTCTTCTCTATACATCTGGTAAAATTTGGCTGTGGATCCTTCTGACCCTGGGATTTTTCTGGTTGATAGACTTTTTATTATTGATTCAGTTTCTGAACTCACTGTTGGTTTGTTCAGGGATTGAATTCCTTCCTAGTTCAATATTGGAAGGTTGTATGTTTCTAAGAATTTATCCATTTCTAGGTTTTCTGGTTTGTGTGCATAGAGATGTTCATAGTAGTCTCTGAGGTTATTTTTTTTTTTGTATTTCTGTGGGGTTAATAGTAATATCTCCTTGTCATTATGATTATTTATTTGGATCTTCTCTTTTTCTTTATTAGTCTAGCTGGTAGTCTATCAATCTTATTTATTATTTCAAAAACCAACTGCTGGATTTGTTGATCTTTAGTATGGTTTTTTGCATCTCTGTTTCCTTCAGTTCAGCTCTGATTTTTGTTATTTATTGTCTTCTGCTAGCTCTGGGATTGGTTTGCCCTTGTTCCTCTAGATGTGATGTTAAGTTGTTAATTTGAGGTCTTTCTAACTTTTTGAGGGCGTTTAGCACTATAAACTTCCGCTTAACACTGCTTTAGCTGTGTCCCCAAGATTCTGGTATGTTGTATCCTTGTTCTCATTAGTTTCAAATAATTTATTGGTTTCTGCCTTAGTTTTATTGTTTCCCCAAAAGTCATTCAGGAGCAGGTTGTTTAATTTCCATTAATCATATGATTATGAGCAATTTCCTTAGTATTGATTTTTATTTTTATTGCGCTGTGGTCCAAGAGTGTGTTTAGTATGATATTTTTTTTAATTTGCTGAGGATTGTTTTGCAGCTGATTGTGGTCAATTTTAGAGTATGTGCCATGTGCAGATGAGAAGAATGTATATATCCTGTTTGTTTTGGGTGGAGAGGTCTATAAATATCTGTTAGGCCAGTTTGGTCAAATGTCCTGTGCATATCCTGAATATCTTTGCTAGTTTTCTGATTGGATCATCTGCCTAATACTGTCAGTGGTGTGTTGAAGTCTCCCACTATTATTGTGTGCTTATCTAAATCTCTCTGTAGGTCTCTAAGAATTTGCCTTATGAATCTGAGTGCTCCTGTGCTAGATGCATATATATTTAGGATAGTTAGGTCTTCTTGTTGAATTGAACCTTTTACCATTATGTAATGTTATTCTTTGTCTTTTTTGATCATTGTGGGTTTAAAGACTGTTTTGTCTGAAATTAGAATAGCAATCCCTGCTTTGTTCTGTTTTCCATTTGGTTTTTCTCTATTCCTTTATTTTGAGCCTATGGGTATCTTTGCATGTGAGATGGGTTCCTTGTAGATCGCATACAGTTGGGTCTTGCTTCTTTATCCAACTTGCCACTCTGTGCCCTTTAATTTGGAGCATTTAGCCCATTTACATTCAAGGTTAATACTGATATGTGGAGGTTTGATCCTAGATCATACATTTGGTCTCTTTACATAATCCTATATTTCTCAGAAGCTTTATTCATTCTTCTCTGTTGTTTTTTCTTTGTTTTTATCTGAGTTATTTCAGAGAAACCAGTCTTCAAACTCTGAGATTCTTTCCTCAGGTTGGTTGATTGCACTGTTAATACTTGTGATTGATTGTATTATGAAATTCTTGAAGTGAGTTTTCCAGCTCTATCAGTTCAGTTTGGTTCTTTCTTAGAATGATCATATTGTGTTTTATGTCCTGTACCATTTTATTGTATTCCTTAGTTTCAAAGTTTGTTTCTGACCACTCCAATATCATCCAATGTCATCAGACAGATCTGTTTCTTTTGGTTCCTAAGCATCTCATCTGGTTTCTCCATCTATTTATTAGTAATTGCCCTTGAAAATTTTTGTTATAAAGCTTCCATAGAGAATCTTTGCCTTTGCCTCTTCTGGGTGCCTGAGAGCACTACTGGGTGTGAGAACTTCAACTAAGGGTGGGGTTTCTGGGCTTTGTTAATTTTGAGGTATATCTGTGGTCTGTGGCCACAGAAGAATACATTTTTCCTTCTGCTTTGTTCATAACCAAAGTAGTTTCCCTGTAGTCCTGTGACTCTGAGGGAAGTGGCATGCATTCAGATATGGTTCACCTTAACCTTGAAGGGAAGCTCTTTTGGGATACCAGATGAACGATGGAGAGGATCTCTCTACCACACCCCTTTCTCTCAGTGGTAACAGAGTCAGATCCCAAGTGTGGAGTATTGTAAATGCCATCCAGGAAAGAGGAAGTGTTGGTGCTCCAAGATTCTGTTACCTTTTCTCATTATAAGCTTTCATTCAGAAATTGTCTTGGAACATTTTCACTATATTTTCCTCTGTTTAATGCTTTTACAGAGTTGTGGAGTTTTTAATGAATTGATTAATCTGAATAATTTAGTATGCATTTACTAGATCCAAACATATATTATTTAAAAGTATCCCACCTCACTTAGCACAGTAATCGAGAACTTGGCTTCCAATAATTTTTGTCCCATACAGAGTTTACATATGTCTGTGGTCAATTATAGCATCCTGGAAATTGAAATGGACTGTGGCTATAAAATAAATTATCAGAACTGTTGCTGGGGATTAGTATCAGGATCATTAAAACCAATGTGGCACTTAAATAATACATAATAATTAAGGAACAGTAGTTGATCTTAATATTATTTCTTGACTAAAATCAATATGTTGTGTACCATTATATTTTAACTGTATTACTTTGTATGAGTTGGTGAGGCCAGATGCAGATCAAGAGAGAGAAAATGGAAAGAGTTTTACAGTTTGTGATGCTCACAGTTCCCTGGATAAACTCAGCACACCACACAGGACCACTCGGGAAGCACTGGGGTCAGTCATGAGGTAGAAGGTGAAGCGGGCAACTGTGAGCACACATTTTATTGTGGTTTTTACAGAAAGGAACAGATGATGCCATGGTGAGCAAGTTTTAGATTGGCTGATGTGAACAAGTTCAGTGGGCTCCACGGCATAGTGGCTGTTTCTGGTTTGGTTGGTTGGTTGGTTGGTTTTTTCTGGTTCCTGGCCCTAGAGTGATTATGGCAGATATAGTGGCCCAGAATGTGAGAGTCCAATAAGGGAAGTGGTTGGAGGTGTACACTCAGCTTCTCAAAACAGGAACTGACCAGCCTCTTTGCCAGGGTTTCAAAACTAAGTCAAGACATTTAAGTCTTGACAAGTCACAACTAAGTCAAGACATATAACTATATTATACCTTGAAGCAACTTATAGTATAGGATCCTAAGCCTATGATACAAGGACACATTGCTCTAATGGACCAAAAGTGCCTAACTTTGATTTATTTTTACACTGTGTTGAAACGGTAGATGAAAAAGTAAGGGTCTGTTGCATTGGCTGAAATCTTCAAAACATCTTGAAAAACTGTACCATAATTTTTAACTATGTTTCTTCCTTAATGATGGACTGCCTGTGCTGAGGATGTCCTGTAGAGACTTTAAGTCTTTTAGCTTTTTCGTCAGTCAGTATGCTTTGGTGATTAGAAACTAAATCTACTCAGAGAAAGCTTCTGCCACTTGGCAGATATTTTGGGTCAAGTATAACAGAAAGGCAGTGCTACTCCTTTGTTGGTTTCATTACATTTGATTTTCCCATTGTTTTCAGAACAAAAAAAGTAACAAGTCAATTTGGTTTAATGTCATTTTTGTATTAAAAATAACATGTAGACTATTAAAATGATATATATTAACTGCAATAATAGAAGCTTATTAATATTTTATATACTTGCTTTAACATATTCATACACTTACCTGAAAATATCCAAATCTGCTCTGATTCAGAATTTTAGTACCACTGTAAAAGTGTTCAGCAGTATTATTAGCATCTTAGCTAAGAATTATACCTTGCAATTTAAAATGTCTAATACTTCAGTCTGCAGATGTATACAAATGGATCCAGAAACAAAACAAATCACTTAAAACTCAGTTTAATTTATATAACAAACAACTGAGTGACCATTCTTTTCCAAGCATTCTGCTAAATGCTAGAAACACAAGATGAATAAGGCTTTGCCACTAAGAACTTATTCTATCCCATTGCCTATCTTTGTTTCTCCTAGCATTCATCACTGTCAGTAATTATGTTTTATACTCGTTTCTTTACATGTTTTAAAATAGTCTATCTTTCCTATGGGACTATCAGCTCCATAAAGTTTGTTTTATTCCTCACTGTATCCCTAGCTCTTAAAAGAGTGTCCAGCACTAGTAGATATCCAGAACATATTTGTTGAATGAATGAATGAGTGAATGAATGAATGAGTGAATGCAAGCTAGTGAATTTTATCAATTATTGTTTCTTTTCTAGGCCAAACTCTTCTTCCAGTTTTGATCCTTTCTGGTCAAAGTAGAATTTCAGCTTTTTGAAATGCATCTGAACTTTTAAAACATGATATAATGTGCCCCCAGTATTTAACAGACCTAAGAAACTTGAGTTCCCATAATTGTACCACTGCTGTATAATGAAACTTGTTTCTCATCTTACAAACTTGAAAATGCTATTGATTCTAAGAATTATTATGAAGACTGTTGATAATAAAGGAATACGTAGTCCTGAACATAAGCAGTAGGATTAATTGGGTGAAATAATTTTTAAAAATCAGTATTGCTAATAATTAAGGTCATACTTCCAGAGGAGAAATATTGCACAAAACATTGCAGCTAGGATTATTCAATTTTTTGAACTCCTATTCTGAAATCTAGAAAAGTGCACGTTGGCCGTATAACACAAACCTCTGTGAACTGTGCATGTATGTCCACAGGCACCAGTCCACTAGAAATTATTGGCAGAGTATTTGTTGAATGGGTATCTATATATGAACATAACTGTTTGGTTAAGCATAACAGTTCATAGTATAGTGTTGGGCACTTAATAATGATTCTTTAAGTGTTTATAGGTAATTTATTTAAGAATTATTGAAATGTGATTTTTAAAGGAGTTTGCTAGCCAGCAGTGCAACACCAAAGAAGAATCCTTTCAACTTGAATTCTAGTATGCCATGCCCCTTTATGAGCAAGCAGAGTAGCCCATATATGACTAACTTAAAGGAGTTTACTAAAATGAGTTGTGTCAAAACACCTCATCAATCTTGCTACTTGTTATCACACCATCATAGCTTAATTCATTTGAATACTGAAAATTATTTGTTTGTGTGGGCTTTTTGGCACTGATTTTAACTAAAATTCAAATACTGTAGAAGAAACTATAGTTTCCAATAACCATGATCTTGAAAACAACCTAAATGTCCATAGAATGACAGATTGCTCCTCTCTCTGTATCACCTTTTGTGCACCTCTATAGTCAGCTTTCAGATATGGTTGATTCTTTCTCTTCTTTCTCCTTAATGTTTTCAAATCCATTTGCCTTCAATCCCCGCTACTCCTATCTTAGATCAGATCACCATCATCTCTTACCTCTCTTACAAACTCATTTATCCCTGGACTGCTGCAACAGCTTTTAGATCTGGCTTTTACATGTATGTCCAATCTCATTTCTCATCACTTCCTATTTTTTATTACTCTATTTAAGATTTTAGAGAAACATCTATCACATTAAGGATTTTTTGTTACAATAAAAGATAGTAAGATAATATTACTAGTTTCTTTTTTTTTGTTTGTTTTTGAGATGGAGTCTCGCTCTGTCACCCAGGCTGGAGTGTAGTGGCTATCTCGGTTCACTGCAAGCTCCACCTCCTGGGTTCATGCCATTCTCTTGCCTCAGCCTCCGGAGTAGCTGAGACTACAGGTGCCGGCCACCATGCCCAGCTAATTTTTTGTATTTTTAGTAGAGATGGGATTTCACTGTGTTAGCCAGGATGGTCTCAATCTCCTAACCTCATGATCCACCCGCCTCGGCCTCCCAAAGTGCTGGGATTACAGGTGTGAGCCACCACACCCAGCAATATTACTAGTTTTAAAGATCAAAATGATATCCAAATCACCCAGTGCTTTAGAAATAGCTGCTAAGTAGTAAGCCAGCTAGTCACTTCTCTTTGTGGGCAGTGGTGAGGAACGGGAGAGTACCAGTACTCTGATACCTGCTTTGCTGTTATCCAGCAAGGACTCATACCTTTTAAAAGACAATACCAGTGAACAAAACAGGCAAAAATCCCTGCCCTCGTGGAGCTTTCATTCTAATAGGAGAGACAAACATTAAATAAGAGAAATTAAATACGTGATGGATGGTAAGTGCTAAAGAGAAAAATAAACAGAAAAAGGCAATAGGCACTGTATGTATTTTTAAGAGTGCCCTATTTTAGAAGAGGTCAGCAGAGATAATCATCCTCCACTCTCCTGCCCTTCTTTCTCTTCTTCCTTGGCCAACCACAGCCCTGTTTAAGTATAACTCGTTGTCTTCTCTGTACCTTTACTCATTCAGCTCAAGGTGGCTGGAAAAAACACACACAGCCATTCTGGGTTGTCTCTCTTTAAATTCATGACCACAAAAGGGGCCTTTAGTGCTGCAAGACAATCATTTTATATATTCTACTCTCTTTGGTGACTATTTCATACCCATTTTTTCTCTCCTCAATTTACAACTCCTCCCCCATCATCCCTTTTAGTCAGTAACTTCAATTCCTATTTCACTGAGAAAAGAGAAGCAATCAGAAGAGAACTTCCGCAGTTTCTGACACTGCAGTTGTATTTTCCCATGCCTCTGTTTCCTGTCAACTTGGCTGTAATGCTCCAGTGTAAGAACAAACTCATTTGTCCCTACATTTTATTTTTGTTTTGCTGTAGTGCCTCCTTGTTAGATGTTCAGTTAAATACAAAGAATTGTTTTAAAAAACAATTTTCCACAACAACAGAATGCCGAACGTAGCAACATGAAATGGTTAACTACCCTGAGAGAAATAAATAGAAATAATTCATAGAATAAGCAATTTGAAGCAAACCAACCAACCATCTAAAGAAAATTCCTACTTAAGTGAAATCTTGGCTTTTAAATTTATTTGAACTTTCTGCCGGCACTGGCCAGATATGCTCAGCAAACCACATTTGGTAACAAAGCCCTGCCTAGCCTAAATAGTCAAGATTGCAGTTTATATCTTGACCAGTGGTATATGTGAATCCAGTAAATCCAGTAAATATCACTAGGATTTTTTCCATCTTTTTTCTTTCTGTTTCAAAGCTTACCTCCTTTTCTACCCAGCCTTAAAAACCAAGTCTTGGTAAAGGACAACACATTGAGACCCTGTCTCTATTTATATATATACAAAGGAAAACAAGGAGGAGGGGGAAGAGGAGGAGGGGAAGGAGGAGGAGGAAGAGCAGGAGAGAAAAGCCCATGTACTTACTTTTACTTGCACAAAAAGATTACTAGTTCTAGAAGGCAGTAGATTTTAGGCAAGATTTATATATATGAATTGTATCTCTCCTTTTTGGAGAACATAAATAATACTGAAGATTATGCATGAAATCAATAAAGTGTATCTACTGAAGTATTTTCACTGACCTATCTTACCTATTGGTCATAATACAAAATTATATGACAGTCATAATAGATTTATAATTTTTCAAGTTAAAAAAATTTATTTTTAATTTTAATGAAAAAATGTTACAAAGGTGATAATCTACCCTTAACATACAATAGCATCCATATTGAGCATCAATAAAGTACCAGACGAACTGCTAGATGGTACTTCATATCTCTGGGGAAGAATTCATTTGTTCTCCTTAGAAGTGGTTTTGTTTTTAGTGATTCAATGGTATAGTTCAAGTCTTGAACCAATTAGGTCTTTTATTAATAATAAATTACAAAATAAACTACAGAGCATTTTAAAAGCAAATGGCTCATTTGATGCATTTGACTCTCCCTGTAATGATTTCTCTATATATACCACAGCTTTATATATTCTAGCGTTCATATCAAAAGTGTTATTACTCGCTTTCAAAAGTGAGCCTTTTCAGGTTAGGGCTCAGCATCCTGCTTCTTTGTGTGCATTATTGTGACATATTAAGCATCAAAGCTTTCCTCCTGAAAATACGCCTTTTAAAAAGTGCTAGCATTCCTTGGTCTCTAAATTAGTTGTATGCATTGAATCTTGAAAGTACTTGGCTGTTAGCCTCTGTCCTCTCTACTTCATAACAATTGAATTCTTTTAAGTTGCTATTTTCTTGCTTGCTTTTTGTCTACCTATTTGCTACAGTTAGGAGAATATTAGAGGCAAAACCAAATATAAGTATAGTCACGATATACGTAGTCCTCCCTTGACTTGCTTTATTCCCCGTGGAAACTTCTATACCTTTTGGCAACTGACAATTAAATATGATTACCAGTACCTGTGATTTTTAAAATTACCTACCCATAAGTAACTACAGTCAAAACTAAATGTAACACAAAATAATTAAATAAAATAATTTTTTCATAGGAGGTAATTTTTCATCTTAGTATCAGAGAACTTAGGATCAGAAGCTTTTTAAAAATTTGAGTTTCTGTATGGTATCTTTTGGTTTGAAGTTTAACTTGTAATATCTTATTAATTCATCTATAATTATCCCCTCTTAGCTACTACTACTGTATCTTGCAAGGTATGTGTCACAAAGAATTTTGAGCTTCAAAGAAGAAGCTGTTTTACTAGTTAACTTATTAGTGTATAGTATCTGTAACTGCAGTATATATGTACTAAGCTTACTTAGATGAGAGATTGTTGTTATTTTATTTATTTATTTATTTATATTTTTTTGAGATGGAGTTTCATTCTTATTGCCCAGGCTAGAGTGCAATGGCACAACCTTGGCTCACTGCAACCTCCGCCTCCCGGATTCAAGCGATCCTCCCGAGTAGCTGGGATTACAGGCTCCTGCCACCACACCCAGCTAGTTTTTTTGTATTTTTACTAGAGATGGAGTTTCACCATGTTTGCCAGGCTGGTCTTGAACTCCTGACCTCAGGTGATCTACCTGCTTTGGCCTCCCAAAGTGCTGGGATTACAGGCGTAAGCCACCGCACCTGGCCTGTTGTTACTATTTTTATAGATTAAATCAACAAACCTCTGTGGGAAAAAAATGAGATTTTCCCTAACAGATATCAAAATACATAAAACAGTATTGGCACAAGGATAGATAATTGGAACAGAATACAGAAAAAGAAAAAAAATGTAAAATCGGAAATTTTGGTCATGATAATGGTAGTATTTCAAATCATTGGTGAAAAGATGACGTTAAAAAGATAGAAAGTCATTTAGAATATTCTTTATTTCATATATAAAATAAATTCCAGATGTATTAAAGAGCTAAATGTAAAAAAGAGTGTATTAGAAGAAATAAGATCCTTTTTATTCTCTTGGAATAGAGAAGACTTTCTAAAGAAGACTTTGTAATCAAAACACAAAACCCAGAATCCAAAAAAGAAAAAGTGATTAATCGATTTACCATAAAAATTAAAATTTTTATGAAGAAAGATACTAAACAAAGATAAATGACAAATGGAATACTGGAAAAATTTTTAAAGAGTTAATATGCAAAATTCATCAAGTTCCACATTAAAAGGTTAACAACCTAATAGAAAGATGGACAAAGTATGTGAACTCAGTGGTTCAAACAAAGCTCACAAAAGCATCAATGCAAATCTCCTTTAAACATAGCAAAGCAAGTTCAGCCTCACTTTTCATTAAAGAGATGCAAATTTAAGCAATAATTTTACCCAGCAAATTGGCAAAATGTAGAAGATGGTTAACATCCAACATCTACAAATACATGGGGAAACAGGAGTTGTCATATAGTATGGGTGGGAATGTAAACTGGCAAATACTTTTTAATAAGGTAATGTAGCAAAATCTAACTAAATTTAAACTGTACAGATCCTTTTGCAGTTCCCGGTACAGGAGTCCGTCCTATATAAATACTTGCATGTGTATAAGCATGCGGTGACATAGGTGTCCCTGCAGTTGGTCAGGGCCCTCACATCTTTAACTGTGGCTCCTAAAGTGGCCGCCTTCACTCTGGTTTCTCTGCCATCAAATTTTTCCCCACTCTATTCCACTTTTCATACTGCTGTTACAGTTATTTTACTAAAAAGTAAGTATACTGGCCCTGCCTACTTAAAGACTTCTGTTTTATTGTTGCCTACAGATTTTTCACAATCTTTTCTCTGCCATATTTTATCTGCAGTCTGCCTCTCTACCTCCAGCCTTCAAGTTCTTTATGCGCCAGTCGCACTGAACAACCACCCCAATAAACCAAAAGTGCTTGGCCAGCCCTTGGGCATATTCCTAGTCTACATGTTATTCACTTATCACATATTTATTGAGCAGGCACTGTTCTTGAAGTAATGGGAATACAGCAAAGACAAGATTCTTATTTTTTTGAAGTTTAGATTATTGACAGTGAAGTAGAAATTATTGAATAAATAAACATATGCATGTTAATTATCAGATAATAAGTACCGTGCAAAAAGTTTAGAGGCTGGGTGCAGTGGCTCACACCTGTTATCCCAGCATTTGGGAGACCGAAGTGGGAGGATCACTTGAAGCCAGGAGTTTGAAACCAGCCTCTGCAACATAGCAAGACCCTGTCCCTACAGAAAATACAAAAGTTATCTGGGCATGGTGTGTGTGCCTGTAGTTCTAGCTACTTGGGAGGCTGGGGTGGGAGAATCACTTGAGCCAGGAGGTCAAGACTGCAGTGAGGTATGATCGTGCTACTGCACTCCAGCCTGAGCGACAGAGCGAGACCTTGTCTGTAAAAACAGAAAGAAAGAAAATTTAAAATAAGCCAGTGTGATAATGGATTGTTGGATATCTGAGGGTGGTAGACCAGGTAGATCCTATGAAGAAATGAATCTTAAGGTGAGATATAATAATAAAAAAGATATAAAGATCAGGAGAAAGAGCATTTTAAGCAAAGAGAACAGCTAGTTCAAAGACCCCCAAAGCAGTAATACAATTGGTATGTTTGAAGTAAAAGAAATAGTATGCAAAATGAGGCAATAGTGTTGTAAGAGTAGGTCAGATCTATGCAGTTTATTATGTTAAGCAATGTCAGCCACCACAGCAAACAAACTGAAATCTTAGGGACTAAACAAAACAAAGGTTTATTTATTGCTTACGTTGCATGTCTTAGGCAGTTTGGCAGGAAGGCTCTATTAGAGTGTCCGCCTTCTTGAACACGTGGTTTCCTGAGATCGCCTCTGAGAAAGAGAGGAATGGAAGAGGAACATGGGCACTTAGCTAACTCAGCTTTGAAATTATATATATCATTAACTTTTACCTCCATTGGTGAGAACTGCATAGAAGTCTGGGAAATGTATGGTACACATGGAATGTCTGGTGAACACTGTTGTCTGTGCTGCAGACAGGGATCTAAACATTTATGGTTTTATTAACCAGATTAAACAGTTTTAATTGGGAAAGCAATCTTAATTATTCAATTAGATTGTATTGAATAAATGAATGAACACATGAATATATGATATGTAATATTCGCTTGTCCAAAACAAACTGTACATATAGAGTGAACTACACAGCATTTGCGCCTAAGGCATTCTCTTCACTTTGTAAAACAATATAATTCCTTGGCTGTATATCTGTAATGTTTGGCTGCTGTAACTGTTTTTTTCTCCTTTTTTTTTTTTTAAGAGGATGAGAGGCAGCTGCAGGTACCAGCAAATTACAAAATACAAAATTACTAAAAGTAACTGAAGCATATTATAGCATAATTCAACAGGAAAAAGAAAAAAACATCTGGCACATGCTATGTTAATTTGTCATAAGAGAGTTCCAAGGAAAGTGCTTGCTGCAGCTGGCAGATCCATCATTTCACTGAAATGAATAGCGCACCTTTTGTTTTTAATTCTCTCATATAATATAGAATAGAACCTTATACAATTTAATCATCAGTCATCACTAAAGCATTTCATGCGTTGAGGGAGTTTTCCTTTGTGCTGTATCAGCCAAAATCTGCATGGCTCATCCTTACCTTAAACGGTGCCTCAATCATAACAGAATGGTCCAAGCAATTATAGTAATTAATTAAAATGTCTAAGATATTAGCCTAAATTTAAATTTCTTATCCCATAATTAAGTCACTTTGTTTTATTTCATATGCTTTTATTTGTTTTATTTAAAGTATGTGTGATGTTTTCAAAGAGATGGATACATTGCAGGGAAAACCTTGCTCATACTCTCATAACCATACCATTTCAGCTAATGGATGTGCCAGTGATAGTCACAATTAAAATACAATTACTGTGGAAACTCTCTCTTTCAATATGGGTTAGGATATTCATTTCTATGATAGAGACAAACAGAAATGGGCCAATTATTATTATAAAACATCTTCTAATGCAGACCTTTTTGAAATAGTCTGTATTTCCAACTCTTTACTGAATATTTTCATATGTACGTCAAACTGAGTTTAGTCTAAATTGAACCCATTATTTCACCCCAGCTGAAGTTTTTATTTTTATTTCATCCTATATTTCCCATTTCTGTGAATGGTAGTATCATCTACCCAGTTGCTCAAGAAAAACTCTAGGTATCATCCTGGACTCCTTCTCATAACCCAAACCCCAGTGTTACTAATTCAGTCTCCTAGATATCTCTTCAATCTGTCCATTTCTCTCCAGTTGCTATCATTCAGGCTATCAACATTGCTCACCTGGATTACTGCAATAACACTCTAATTTGGCTACGGATTAATATCCTTATTATTCTTCCTGCTACAATCAGCAAGATTTCCTGATGTTCAAATTGAATCATGTCACTTCTCTTCTTAAAATACTTCAGTGCCAATTTCCTGTTACGACTTATAAGGTTCTTTGTGATCTGTATTTCCTTGCATTTCCAGCTTGTTCCTCTCTCACTCCCACCCCCACCTCCTAGTAACACTCTGTATCCCATTCATGCTGAACTTCTTTTGTTTCCTAAATTTATTATCGTTTTTTTCCTGGTCTTCACACACGGGTTTGATTGTGACACTCTTCTTTTCCTTCTTCTGCCTTTTTCCATCTTACTGCTATTTATCTTTCATGTATCAGCTTAAAAGTCTACTTCCTTTGAAGAGACAGCTCTAACCCCCGATTCTTCCATATGTCTTGTCATAGCACCATGAAGTTTTTATAGCATTTGCTACCTATTTTAAGCCTAGTAGCTTTCCAATATTTCTAGTGGTTCATAAGTTTCACTATGGCAGTGACTAGATCTTGTTTCTTCCTTGTCTCCCTAGCACCTAGCACAGTAGTATGTAGCATGAAACAGGCACTCATTTCAGTATTTATTAAATGAGTGAACTTCGTAATTTCCCCAAACTCCTTCTAAGATGAGTACTTAACATTAGATGTTGTGAGGAAATTTCAACCGTTACTTTGTAGCTTTCAGTTCATTCTTCAAATAACTTTAAAATAAGCTTCCTGTGAAGGATCTTTATAAATAAAGCTTTAGAACACATTGATTTTCCTATTAGTAAGCTCCCAAATTTATTATACCACTTGATGGCTACTTTGAAAATATAATCGGCCAGGCGCGGCGGCTCACGCCTGTAATCCCAGCACTTTGAGAGGCCGAAGTAGGCAGATCACAAGGTCAGGAGATCGAGACCATCCTGGTTAACACCATGAAACCCCGTCTCTACTAAAATTAGAAAAAAATTAGCCGGGCATGGTGGCGGGCGCCTGTAAGCCCAGCTACTCGGGAGGCTGAGGCAGGAGAATGACGTGAACCCGGGAGGCAGAGCTTGCAGTGAGCCGAGATCGCGCCACTGCACTCCAGCCTGGGCGACAGAGTGAGACTCTGTTTCAAAAAAAAGAAAATATAATCACTGAATTATCTCATTAGTTCTGATATGAGAGCAAGTACTTAGCAAAAACTTTGAAAAAGCAAGATGTAAGATATTAGAAATGTTATTACTGGATGGACTAGGCAACTGATTCTGTGGAATTAATTAAAACATGCATAGGCTAAAAAAAAACACCTTTTGATTGCCAGTTACATTCTAAGCCTTGTGAATGTAGCTTCTCGTTAGGAGTTTTCATTCTAGTGGGGAGAGGCTGTAAGAGAAGAACCAACAATGTAACAATCAGAACCAACAAATAAACAATTTTAAACATCTATTTTTATTTCATCCTATATTTCCCATTTCTGTGAATGGTAGTATCATCTACCCAGTTGCTCAAGAAAAACTCTAGGTATCATCCTGGACTCCTTCTCATAACCCAAACCCCAGTGTTACTAATTCAGTCTCCTAGATATCTCTTCAATCTGTCCATTTCTCCCCAGTTGCTACCATTCAGGCTATCAACATTGCTCACCTGGATTACTGCAATAACACTCTAATTTGGCTATGGATTAATATCCTTACTATTCTTCCTGCTACAGTCAGCAAGATTTCCTGATGTTCAAATCGAATGTTTAAAGTGGTATGAAGAAAATAAATGGAGTCACGTGATACATTACTGGAATGGAGGTAGGAGTTAGAAGAGCTAGACTATTTTAGAAAAAAAAAATCTAAAAAGGTGACATTTAAACTGAGGTCTGAAAAATGAGAAGAAATTATACTAAAAAGTCAGGAAAATATTCCAGGCAGATGGAAGAATAGCAAGTGTAAAGGTCCAGTGTTAGGAAGGAGTAAGCTCATGTGAATGAGTATAGTGAGTGAGGGGAAAGAATGCTGTAATATTGAAGAGCTACCTCAGCAGGGATCAGATTGAGTGGGCTATTCTAAATGAGATACTTTTACTTATTTTAAGTAGAATGTTCAAGTAGTGCTATTTTAAGGTTAAAAAAAAAAAGTCTAAAGTGCAGCAGTGGGAAATCACTGGAGAATTTGAAACATCCTTAGAGTTTAAAGACCACTTAAAACTACTGTGTGGAATATAGACTAGAGAGGGAGCAAAAATGGAATCAGAGAAACCAGATATTAATGTATTACAGTAGTTTTGGCAATAGATGATAGTGGCTTAGAATAGGGTATCTCCAGTGGAGATGGAGAGAAATGGGCAGTTTTGAAATACATTTGGGAGGTAGAACAGAACTTACTGATAAATATAGGGCATGAGGGAAAAAGGAGGAATCAAAGATGATGCCTAAGCTTTCGACTTGAGCAGCTAGGTAGATGGCAATACTTATTTACTAGGAAGGAGGGAACTTGGGAAGAGATAGATAAGAAGTCGTTTCCATTTTGGACAGGTTACATTTGAGATGCTTATTAGTTTTTTTCTAATAAACGTGTCAAGTAGGTCATTGAATACACAAGTGAAGAGCACAGAGAGGTCAGGCTAAAGATAGAAATTTGTAATGTTATGTTTACAGTCATGGACTAGAGAAGATCACTTAGGGGGAAAGTGTAAATAGGGAAAGAAAGAACCTAAGACTGTGACCCAAAGTTCTCCAGTATATCTAAAGCTGACCTGCCTGCCTTAACCCATGGTATTTTTAGTTAACTGAATGAGAAAAGATTTGAAACTTTGGAATGAATTTTCTTTTTTAGCAGTCAGGTCTTTTGAAGCCATACAAAAAGTCGAGATTACAATCTTTGCATTTGCTAACCATTTTGCCACATACTAGGATTAAATATTTTGTTCAGAAAATCTTTATTTTGCCTTTTAGATCTTAATATTAAATGATATTACAGATTTGCTTTACTAACATCTCTTGTAATTGATTGGTCTTAAGTGGGAAACAATATGATTTAGTTGAGAAAACATTTTGATTAAAAGACTGGTACAACATGGACATAAAGATGGGAACAACAAACAGTGGGCACTCAAGAGAAGAGAGGCAAGGGCTGAAAGATCTTCCAACAATGGTCTAATCTGATGGCACATCAGTGTTGATTACAGTATTTTGTTTATTTAAGCATTTAATTTTTTAATAGATAAACATAAATTGCTTCATATGTAAATTATTTAGTAAACTTTTACTTACACAGAAATTACATTTTGCAAGTATATTTCTAAATTATATTTTGTAAGGATGAGTAGGATTTTCTGTCACATAAACATGAATTATATAAGTGAACTAAAAACGTATGAGACACTGATGAACTAAGCACTTCCCAGTGATACTATAAGGGATTCCTCATTCTTCTATATGTACTTTAAATTAGTGGAAGATAGTAATTACACCTTGAACCTTATACCCTATAATAAGCCAGAAATTATAGAGAAATTGGGTACAGTTTTATTTCAATTACTTGGTGCAAAATACTCTTTAAAATGTCATACCGAAATGAAATTTCCTCTATCTCTGTGTCTTCCGGCAGGCTACACTTAAATCATCTCTGATAGGTATGAATGTTTCTGTTCTTAAAGATTTCCAGGGAAGAGATTATATAGTCTTACTGGGCATGTGTTTCAACTGTAATACCACTGTGAAACTTTCTGGAAAGTCTTATTTAATGTTTATCCTAAATCACTCGTGATACAGGGAACTCTCAATTATTTTCTTTAATGAAGGGAAAATGTCTTGTAGATAACAAAGAGTCGAATCATCCTCCCGGGTCTTTCCTTTATCCCTGCAATGAAACATCCTGACAGAGAAATAAGAAGTTACAAAGTACTGACAGGAAGGCTCTAGGAAAGTCTCAGGGGATAGAGTTGGTGAAATCACTTTTCTCTTCACCCTTTAATACCTTCTAAAATTTCATTTGGAAGAAAACTGTAAGGTTGAAAGAAATGCTTGAATGAAAAATAAGCTTTTCTTAGCCACTTCAATTTCTTTGGAGAAAGAAGAATATAAATAAGTCTAAATAAATACCAATAGTCTTTATCTAAAATATGGTTTTTCTGATAAATTCCTCAGTAAATCTTGAGCAAATAAGGATTAAAATTTTCTAACTGCTATGTTTTCTATAATTTAGAAAATTAGAAATTTAGCCATAAATCAGCAAATATGGTAATGTGCCACGTAACATTTTGGTCAACGATGGACCACATATATAATAGTGGTCTGATAAGATTATAAAGGAGATGAAAAATTCCTGTTGCGTAGTGACGTCATAGCTGCCATAATGTCTTAGTGTGATGCATTACTCAGGTGTTTATGGTGATGCTAAACAAAACGACCCCACTGCCAGTCTTATAAAAGTATAGCATATGCAATTATGTATAGTATATAATACTTGATAATCAACAGCAATGTTACTGGTTTCTGTGTTTACTATACTGTACTTTTTATTGTTATCTTAGAGCATACTCCTACATGTTTTTTTTTAAGTTAATATAAAACAGCCTTAGGCAAGTCCTTCAAGAGATATATTCCAGAGGGAGGTGTTGCTATCAAAGGAGATGACAGTGCCATGTGTGTTATTACTCCTGAAGACTTTCCAGTGGGACAAGACGTACAGGTGAAAGACACTGATATTGATAATCCTGACCCTGTGTAGGCGTCGTCTGATGTGTATGTTGGTGTCTTTGTTTTTAACAAAAAACTCAAAGAATAAGGATATAGAGAAAAAATATTTTTTGTACAGCTGTACATTTGTGTTTTAGAGTCAAAAGTTAAAACATTAAAAATTTTATAAAGTAAAAAGTTACAGTAGGCTAGGGTTAGTGTTGAAGAAAAAATATGTTTTTATAAATTTAGTGTAGCCTCAGTATACAGTGTTTGTAAAGTCTACAGAAGTGTAAAGTAATGTCCTAGGCCTTCCCATTCACTCTCCACTCACTCACTGACTCACCCATAGCAACTTCCAGTCCTGCAAGCTCCATTTACGGCAAGTACCCTATACAGATGTACCATTTTTTTATCTTTTATACAGTATTTTTACTGTACCTTTTCTATGTGTAGATGCACGAAAACTTACACTGTTAAAATTGTTTACAGTCTTCAGTACAGTAACATGCTGTACAGGTTTGTAGCCTAGGAGCTGTAGGCTATACTATTAATATTTTGCCTAGGTGTGTACTAGACTTTACCATCTAGGTTTGTGTAGCAAACTCTGTGATGTTCATACAACAATAAAATTAATGATAAATTTCTCAGAATGTATTCCTATTATTAAGTGATGCATGACTCCATTTGGATGTGTAAAGCAGTGTGCTAGATATTGTGGAAACTAAAAATAATCCTTCTTTTTAAAGTTTCTGCTGGGTACGGTCGCTCACAACTATAATCCCAGCACTTTGGAAGCCGAGGTGGGAGGCTCGCTTGAGCCCAGGAGTTGGAGACCAACCTGGACAACATAATGAAACATCATCTCTACAAAACACAAGATTAGCCAGGCAAGATTAGCCAAGCCAGCTGCTTGGGAGGCTGAGGTGGGAGGATCACTTGAGCCCAGAAGGTCAAGGCTGCAGTGAGCCATAATTGTACCACTGCACTCCAGCCTGGGCAATAGAGCAAGACCCCCATCTCAAAACAAAAACAAAAAAAAGTTCCTATTCCATTTAGAAGAATGTGTGTATGTATGTGTGTGTACATATATGTGCATATCTATACATATATGTAAAATACTAGCATTATAATACAGGATTGATAAATCTCTTATACATAAAATAAGTATTTAATATCATAAAGATTTGATGTGTAAAGAAAACTGTCTGGATTAAAATGAATGGAAAGGAGACCTGAAAAGAAGGGGGACAAGGGTGCAGTCTTTTTTTTTTAATTTTTTTTTTATTATACTTTAAGTTTTAGGGTACATGTGCACAACGTGCAGGTTAGTTACATATGTATACATGTGCCATGTTGGTGTGCTGCACCCAGAAACTCGTCATTTAACATTAGGTATATCTCCAAATGCTATCCCTCCCCCCTCCCCCCACCCCACAACAGGCCCCGGTGTGTAATGATCCCCTTCCTGTGTCCATGTGTTCTCATTGTTCAATTCCTAACTATGAGTGAGAACGTGCGGTGTTTGGTTTTTTGTCCTTGCGATAGTTTGCTGAGAATGATGGTTTCCAGCTTCATCCATGTCCCTACAAAGGACATGAACTCATCATTTTTTATGGCTGCATAGTATTCCATGGCGTATATGTGCCACATTTTCTTAATCCAGTCTATCATTGTTGGACATTTGGGTTGGTTCCAAGTCTTTGCTATTGTGAATAGTGCCACAATAAACATACGTGTGCGTGTGTCTTTATAGCAGCATGATTTATAATCCTTTGGGTATATAGCCAGTAATGGGATGGCTGGGTCAAATGGTATTTCTAGTTCTAGATCCCTGAGGAATTGCCACACTGACTTCCACAATGGTTGAACTAGTGTACAGTCCCACCAACAGTGTAAAAGTGTTCCTATTTCTCCACATCCTCTCCAGCACCTGTTGTTTCCTGACTTTTTAATGATGGCCATTCTAACTGGTGTGAGATGGTATCTCATTGTGGTTTTGATTTGCATTTCTCTGATGGCCAGTGATGATGAACATTTTTTCATGTGTCTTTTGGCTGCATAAATGTCTTCTTTTGAGAAGTTTCTGTTCATATCCTTCACCCACTTTTTGATGGGGTTGTTTTTTCTTGTAAATTTGCTGGAGTTCATTGTAGATTCTGGATATTAGCCCTTTGTCAGATGAGTAGATTGCAACAATTTTCTCCCATTCTGTAGGTTGCCTTTCACTCTGAGGGTACTTTCTTTTGCTGTGCAGAAGCTCTTTAGTTTGATTAGATCCCATTTGTCAATTTTGGCTTTTGTTGCCATTGCTTTTGGTGTTTTAGACTTGAAGTCCTTGCCCATGCCTATGTCCTGAATGGTATTGCCTAGGTTTTCTTCTAGGGTTTTTATGGTTTTAGGTCTAACATGTAAATCTTTAATCCATCTTGAATTAATTTTTGTATAAGGTGTAAGAAAGGGATCCAGTTTCAGCTTTCTACATATGACTAGCCAGTTTTCCCAGCACCATTTATTAAATAGGGAAGCGTTTCCTCATTTCTTGTTTTTGTCAGGTTTGTCAAAGATCAGATGGTTGTAGATATGCGGCATTATTTCTGAGGGCTCTGTTCTGTTCCATTGGTCTATATCTCTATTTTGGTACCAGTACCATGCTGTTTTGGTTACTGTAGCCTTGTAGTATAGTTTGAAGTCAGGTAGCGTGATGCCTCCAGCATTGTTCTTTTGGCTTAGGATTGACTTGGCAATGTGGGCTCTTTTTTGGAGCCCATATGAACTTTAAAGTAGTTTTTTCCAATTCTGTGAAGAAAGTCATGGGTAGCTTGATGGGGATGGCATTGAATCTATCAATTACCTTGGGCAGTATGGCCATTTTCATGATATTGATTCTTCCTACCCATGAGCATGGAATGTTCTTCCATTTGTTTGTATCCTCTTTTATTTCATTGAGCAGTGGTTTGTAGTTCTCCTTGAAGAGGTCCTTCACGTCCCTTGTAAGTTGGATTCCTAGGTATTTTATTCTCTCTGAAGCAATTGTGAATGGGAGTTCACTCATGATTTGGCTGTTTGTCTGTTATTGGTGTATAAGAATGCTTGTGATTTTTGCACATTGATTTTGTGTCCTGAGACTTTGCTGAAGTTGCCTGTCAGCTTAAGGAGATTTTGGGCTGAGACGATGGGGTTTTCTAGATATACAATCATGTCATCTGCAAACAGGGACGATTTGACTTCCTCTTTTCCTAATTGGATACCCTTTATTTCCTTCTCCTGCCTGATTGCCCTGGCCAGAACTTCCAACACTGTGTTGAATAGGAGTGGTGAGAGAGGGCATCCCTGTCTTGTGCCAGTTTTTGAAGGGAATGGTTCCAGTTTTTGCCCATTCAGTATGATATTGGCTGTGGGTTTGTCATAGATAGCTCTTATTATTTTGAGATATGTCCCATCAATACCTAATTTATTGAGTTTTTAGCATGAAGTGTTGTTGAATTTTGTCAAAGGCCTTTTCTGCACCTATTGAGATAATCATATGGTTTTTGTCGTTGGTTCTGTTTATATGCTGGATAATGTTGATTGATTTGCATATGTTGAACCAGCCTTGCATCCCAGGGATGAAGCCCACTTGATCATGGTGTATAAGCTTTTTGATGTGCTGCTGGATTCAGTTTGCCAGTATTTATTGAGGATTTTTGTATCGATGTTCATCAGAGATATTGGTCTAAAATGCTCTTTTTTTGTTGTGTCTCTGCCAGGCTTTGGTATCAGGATGATGCTGGCCTCATAAAATGAGTTAGGGAGGATTCCCTTTTTTTCTGTTGATTGGAATAGTTTCAGAAGGAATGGTACCAGTTCCTCCTTGTACCTCTGGTAGAATTCAGCTGTGAATCCATCTGGTCCTGGACTTTTGTTGGTTGGTAAGCTATTAATTACTGCCTCAACTTCAGAGCCTGTTATTGTTCTATTCAGAGATTCAACTTCTTCCTGGTTTAGTCTTGGGAGAGTGTATGTGTCAAGGAATTTATCCATTTCTTCTAGATTTTCTAGTTTATTTGCGTAGAGGTGTTTATAGTATTCTTTGATGGTAGATTGTATTTCTGTGGGATTGGTGGTGATATCCCCTTTATCATTTTTTATTGCATCTATTTGATTCTTCTCTCTTTTCTTCTTTATTAGTCTTGCTAGCGGTCTATCAATTTTGTTGATCTTTGCAAAAAACCAGCTCCTGGATTCATTGATTTTTTTGAAGGGTTTTTTGTGTCTCTATTTCCTTCAGTTCTGCTCTGATCTTAGTTATTTCTTGCCGTCTGCTGGCTTTTGAATGTGTTTGCTCTTGCTTCTCTAGTACTTTTAATTGTGATGTTAGGGTGTCAATTTTAGATCTTTCCTGCTTTCTCTCGTGGGCATTTAGTGCTATAAATTTCCCTCTACACACTGCTTTGAATATGTCCCAGAGATTCTGGTATGTTGTGTCTTTGTTCTCGTTGGTTTCAAAGACATCTTTATTTCTGCCTTCATTTTGTTATGTACCCAGTAGTCATTCAGGAGCAGATTGTTCAGTTTCCATGTAGTTGAGCGGTTTTGAGTGAGTTTCTTAATCCTGAGTTCTAGTTTGATTGCACTGTGGTCTGAGAGACAGTTTGTTATAATTTCTGTTCTTTTACGTTTGCTGAGGAGTGCTTTACTTCCAACTATGTGGTCAATTTTGGAATAAGTGCAATGTGGTGCTGAGAAGAATGTATATTCTGTTGATTTGGGGTGGAGAGTTCTGTAGATGTCTATTAGGTCCGCTTGGTGCAGAGCTGAGTTCAATTCCTGGGTATCCTTGTTAACTTTCTGTCTCGTTGATCTGTCTAATGTTGACAGTGGGGTGTTAAAGTCTCCCATTATTATTGTGTGGGAGTCTAAGTCTCTTTGTAGGTCTCTAAGGACTTGCTTTATGAATCTGAGTGCTCCTGTTTTGGGGGCATATATATTTAAGATAGTTAGCTCTTGTTGAATTGATCCCTTTACCATTATGTAATGGCCTTCTTTGTTTCTTTTGATCTTTGTTGGCTTAAAGTCTGTTTTATCAGAGACTAGGATTGTAACCCCTGCCTTTTTTTGTTTTCCATTTGCTTGATAGATCTTCCTCCATCCCTTTATTTTGAGCCTATGTGTGTCTCTGCATGTGAGATGGGTTTCCTGAATATTGCACACTGATGGGTCTTGACTCTTCATCCAATTTGCCAGTCTGTGCCTTTTAATTGGAGCATTTAGCCCATTTACATTTAAGGTTAGTATTGTTATGTGTGAATTTGATCCTGTCATTATGATGTTAGCTGGTTATTTTGCTCGTTAGTTGATGCAGTTTCTTCCTAGCCTTGATGGTCTTTACAATTTGGCATGTTTTTGCAGTGGCAGGTACCGGTTGTTCCTTTCCATGTTTAGTGCTTCCTTCAGGAGCTCTTTTAGGGCAAGCCTGGTGGTGACAAAATCTCTCAGCATTTGCTTGTCTGTAAAGGATTTTATTTCTCCTTCACTTATGAAGCTTAGTTTGGCCGGATATGAAATTCTGGGTTGAAAATTCTTTTCTTTAAGAATGTTGAATATTGACCCCCACTCTCTTCTGGCTTGTAGAGTTTCTGCCAAGAGATCAGCTGTTAGTCTGATGGGCTTACCTTTGTGGATAACTTGACCTTTCTCTCTGGCCACTCTTAACATTTTTTCCTTCATTTCAACTTTGGTGAATCTGACAATTATGTGTCTTGGAGTTGCTCTTCTTGAGGAGTATCTTTGTGGCGTTCTCTGTATTTCCTGAATCTGAATGTTGGCCTGCCTTGCTAGATTGGGGAAGTTCTCCTGGATAATATCCTGCAGAGTGTTTTCCAACTTGGTTCCATTCTCCCCGTCACTTTCAGGTACACCAATCAGATGTAGGTTTGGTCTTTTCACATAGTCCCAAATTTCTTGGAGGCTTTGTTCATTTCTTTTTATTCTTTTTTCTCTAAACTTCTCTTCTGGCTTCATTTCATTCATTTGATCTTCTATCACTGATACCCTTTCTTCCAGTTGATCAAATCAGCTACTGAGGCTTGTGTATTTGTCACATAGTTCTTGTGCCTTGGCTTTCAGCTCCATCAGGTCCTTTAAGGACTTCTCTGCATTGGTTATTCTAGTTAGCCATTTGTCTAATTTTTTTTCAAGGTTTTTAACTTCTTTGCCATGGGTTTGAACTTCCCCTTTAGCTCAGGGAAGTTTGATCGTCTGAAGCCTTCTTCTCTCAACTCGTCAAAGTCATTCTCCGTCCAGCTTTGTTCCATTGCTGGTGAGGAGCTGCCTTCCTTTGGAGGAGGAGGGGCACTCTGATTTTTATAGTTTCCAGTTTTTCTGCTCTGTTTTTTCCCCATTTTTGTGGTTTTATCTACCTTTGGTCTTTGATGATGATGACATACAGATGGGGTTTTGGTGTGGATGTCCTTTCTGTTTGTTAGTTTTCCTTCTAACAGTCAGGACCCTCAGCTGCAGGTCTGTTGGAGTTTGCTGGAGGTCCACTCCAGACCCTATTTGCCTGCGTATCAGCAGCAGAGGCTGCAGAACAGCGGATGTTGGTGAACAGCAAATGTTGCTGCCTGATCGTTCCTCTGGAAGTTTTGTCTCAGAGGAGTACCCAGCTGTGTGAGGTGTCAGTCTGCCCCTACTTGGGGGTACCTCCCAGTTAGGCTACTCCGGGGTCAGGGACCCACTTGAGGAGGCAGTCTGTCCGTTCTCAGATCTCCAGCTGCGTGCCGGGAGAACCACTACTCTCTTCAAAGCTGACAGGGACATTTAAGTCTGCAGAGGATTCTGCTGCCTTTTGTTTGGCAATGCCTTGCCCCTAGAGGTGGAGCCTACAGAAGCAGGCAGGCCTCCTTGAGCTGCGGTGGGCTCCACCCAGTTCGAGCTTCCCGGCCACTTTATTTACCTACTCAAGCCTCAGCAATGGCAAGCACCCCTCCCCCAGCCTCGCTGCCACCTTGCAGTTTGATCTCAGACTGCTGTGCTAGCAGTGAGCAAGGCTCCATGGGCGTAGGACCCTCCGAGCCAGGCACAGGATATAATCTCCTGGTGTGCCATTTGCTAAGACCGTTGGAAAAGCACAGTATTAGGGTGGAAGTGACCCGATTTTCCAGGTGCCATCTGTCACCCCTTTCTTTAACTAGGAAAGGGAATTCCCTGACCCCTTGCACTTCCCAGGTGAGGCAATGCCTTGCCCTGCTTTGGCTCATGCTCGGTGCGCTGCACCCACTGTCCACCCACTTTCTGACACTCTCCAGTGAGATGAACCCGGTACCTCAGTTGGAAATGCAGAAATCACCCGTTTCTGCATCGCTCATGCTGGGAGCTGTAGACTGGAGCTGTTCCTATTCGGCCATCTTGGCTTCACCCCCCAAAGGGTGCAATCTTAAAGAATGGGCAGAATTGTAATGGGAAATCTGAAAAACGCAATCTAAAAAATAATATAAACCTGATCCTGAGGTAATACATATGCAGTTTGTTTTTGATACAGTGAGAGCCCAACTGAAGTGTGGAAGGTTCCTGTTGGGGATAAGGTTGGAAAGATAAATTACACAAAATTTTGGAGGATCTTATGACATTCTCAGGAATTTGGACTATTTTGTCCAAAAGCTGAGAGCCATTGAAGATTATCGCTCAAAGAAGCAAATTATTAAAGTGGTGTTTTAGAAAGAAATATGCTAGAGATACATGGTTTAGAGAGGGAAACCCACTATATTAGTTGAGTATATTCATATGCCCTGTGGTAGAGTACTTTACATATATTGTTTCACCTGATATTGAGAAACCCAAGCAGCTCGTTGTTACAATAAATCTAAGAATTAAGTTCTAAGAACTTGAATTCGGATGGTAACACTGAATAGGAATGAAAAATAGATGGAAGAGACATATCAAAGAGAGAGTCTCTTTCAGGGTATATGAGATGTTGCATTTAAGACAAAGTGAGAAGCTGGGCACGGTGGCTCATGCCTGTAATCCCAGCACTTTGGGAGGCTGAGGAGGGTGGATCACCTGAGGTCAGGAGTTTGATACCAGCCTGGCCAACATGGTGATACCCCATCTCTACTAAAAATACAAAAATGAGTTGGGCATGGTGGTGGGTGCCTGTAATCCCAGCTACTGGGGAGGCTGGGGCAGGAGAATCACTTGAACCGGGAAGCGGAGGTTGCAGTGAGCCAAGGTCACGCCACTGCACTCCAGCCTGGGAGACAGAGCAAGACTCCGTCTCACACAAAAAAAAGAAAGACAAAGTGAGAAATAGGAGTTGACTTTAAGCTTTTTAACGTAGACACCTTGGGCTGAGATGTCAGTATAAAAACTGAGCAGCAGGATGAGAAGTAGATTTGTGGGACAATGCAAAAAGCTTGATATTAGGCTTGTTAAGTTTGAATTTAAGACTGGACTTTTAGGGAAGAAGTCTGAAGTAAAAATTTAATTGTTAGGTTTCTAAGTAAGTATATAAATTTTCATATTCCTAGAAGGCCTAATACACATACACACACACATATACTGTCTCTCTGTGTCTGTGTGTGTGTGTGTGTGTGTGTGTGTGTGTCTGTGTGTGTGTGTGTTACTTACTCAACGAACTTTCATTATTTGCCTGCCATGTTACAGTGTAGGGCAGTGGTTAAGAGCACAGACTTTGGAATCAAAGGACCAAGTTTTTTTAATCTTGACTCTACAACTGACAAGCAGCCAGATGCAGTGGCTCATGCCTGTAATCCCAACACTAAGGGAGGCCAAGGCGGGAGGACTGCTTGAGCCCAGTTCTAGATCAACCTGGGCAATATGGCAAAACCCTATCTCTACAAAAAATACAAAAAAACTAGCCAGGCATGATGGCATGCACCTGTAGGCTCAGCTACTCGGGAGGCTGAGGCAAGAGGACCACCTGAGCCTGGGAGGTGGAGGCTGCAGTGAGCCGTGATTGTGCCACTGCACTCTGGCCTGGGTGACAGAGTGAGACCCTGTCTCAAAAAACAAACAAACCTGACAAGCTATGTGACCCTAGGCAAGTTACTTATTTTTTTAATTTCTGTTTTTTAATTTTCTCATATGTAAAAATAGGGATTTCGGGGCTGGGCACAGTGGCTCACGCCTGTAATCCCGACACTTTGGGAGGCCGAGGAGGGCGGCTCACAAGGTCAGGAGATTGAGACCATCCTGGCTAATATGGTGAAACCTCATCTCTACTAAAAATACAAAAATTAGCTGGGCGTGGTGGCAGGCGCCTGTAGTCCCAGCTACTTGGGAGGCTGAGGCAGGAGAATGGCATAAGCCTGGGAGGCAGAGCTTGCAGTGAGCCGAGAGGGCATCACTGCACTCCAGCCTGGGGGACAGAGCAAGACTCCATCCCCCCCAAAAAAAATGGAGATTTTATATATTAGTCATGCAAACTAAATACTAAATTAATTTATGAAAGCACCTTGAACAGTGCCTGGCACATTGTAAGCAAATACTATGGAAATGTTTGCTCTTATTATCATCATCACATCATTTTCACTATTATTTGCCAAGCTTTGTTGAGTATAAAAATGAATAACAAAGTTGCTCACCATCCAATGGGGGAGACAGAGCTTTATATATAAAGAGATAAATATTTACATAGATTAAGGGTAACTTAAAGTATATTTTCATTTAATGATTTGTGTCTTTGTGATCTTAAATATTGTGGAAAATCATTACTATCCATCATTCAGATTGTTTTGAGTAAGTAAGTGAAGAATAGTTTAGGCATGAAATTGTACAAGTAGGTGTTTTCCTGAAAAGGTTTTGTGTAAACTGAATTTTGGCTAACTTTATAAATGTGATCACTGTTTCATCTTAATCTCAATTATACTCACAATTTATTTTTCATCAGCGCTAATGTGCATAACTTTTACCTGTAATTACATTTGACCTAGAAGACTGGCCACTAGTCATTTTGTTTATCATTCTTTAGTTGTTTTTTTTCTTATGTTGTTGGGGGGATGGTTGGGCAGTAATTTTAAGCTGCTCAAGATACTTTAAGCATAATAATTTATTCTATTTTGTCATTATCACTCAAAGCTAAAACAATAGATTTTGGTTTGTCTGTCATGGAATTAATGATAGATACTCAAACTCCTCATAGTCAGTGAACCTGTATTTATGAAATCACTAAGTTAGAATAACTGATCTCCCTCGTAGTCTGTCAGTTCTAGGATGACAACAATTATGTTTGCCACCACATACCTTGCACCTGGCCTGTAACGAATGTTCAGTAACTATTTGTATAATTGAATAGTGGTGACATTGCTTTTTGTTTTATATATTTATAACAAATTACTTGCTATTTTTAACAACTATTCACTCAACTATCGGATACTTGAGAGGCTTACCAAATTTTTAGGCTGTTTGCTGGCTCATTTGAAAAAAATCAAAGCTGAAGTTATTTTGGAAGTGCTAATCTGTTGATTGATTGAAGAAGCACAATTAAGGTCAAAGGATAAAAGCCAATACTGAATCAAGAATTTCACCTGTGCCAAATCCAAATTAATTCTCTACTTGGAAATAATGATACAGAAATCATCCATAACCGTCATAACCCTAAAAGTTCACACACAGTGTGATGTGAAGAAAAGCTTTGAATGTCATTGATTCCTTATATGTAATACTCACAAATTTATCTGATCTTTGTTCAGATTATTTTTAAGGCTACATTGTATGTACCCTTAACCTGAAACTCTTGAAGTGACATTTGGCTAAAAGCAATAGAATACTTATATGTTGGACAGTTCTGTGAATAAGATAATTTCAGCTAATGAAGCATAAATGATATGAATGAGTAAAATACAGTACATTTACAACCAAAACATAAATAAGAATTCTAACTATACTGCACTGAAGTGATACTGGAGTAATTAATGTTTCCTTAAATTTCTAAGAGTTGAGCTCCCCTAAAAAGCACTGTATATGAATCTTACAAATGCATACTAAGGCCAGGCACGGTGGCTCATGCCTATAATCCCAGCACTTTGGGAGGCCGAGGAGGGTGGATTGCTTGAGCTCAAGAGTTCAAGACCAACCTTGGCAACATGGTGAAACCCCGTCTCTACTAAAATACAAAAAATTATTCAGGTGTGGTGGTGCATGCCTGTAGTCCCAGCTACTCGGGAGGATGAGGCACGAGAATCACGAATCACTTGACCCTGGGAGGCAGAGGTTGCAGTGAGCCAAGATCATGCCACTACACTTCAGTTTGGGCTACAGAGTGGGACTCCGTCTCAAAAAAAAAAGGCTTACTATAGCTAAGAAGCACAGTAGCTTACAAGATTTTGTAATAATAAATACTGTATCTTTTTAATATGAGTATGCTTTTATTTTAGTGTCTAATAGTATCTCAAAATAATGTTGAAGATAACTTTTGTACTTTTAAAATATGTATTTTTATTTTGCTTTTTTTAGTTTGGCAAAATAGACATAAAATTTACCATTTTAATTGTGATAAAATTTTTTAAATTATGATAAAATACACATAAAACTTACCACCTTAACTATTTTTAAGTGTACAATTCAATAGTGTTACGTATATACACATTGTTGTGCAACTAATCTCTAGAATATATGTGTATTTTACTAAAAAGAAATGAGTCCTTGAGATATGGTCTATTAGTAAGTGACTTTATTTTCCACATCAAGATGGTATTTTTGTTCAAATCTTGAACATGTATCTTGCTAATAAAGATTCTGTTTTCTATTTGGAACAATTATATTAATGGATTTTTTGGTGCTCTCTTTTGATTAATAGGAGTGAGCTGAGTCGACAGAAACTTCATACCCAAGAGCTGCTTTCTCAGCTGGAAATGGCAAATGAAAAGGTAGTTGAGGTGAGATAATGACTCCCCTGGGAAGTGCTTTCTGCTGCAGCTTGATACGCATGTTATAGAATTTTACCTGAGCCAAATCCAAATTATTTCTCTACTTGGAAATAACAATACAGAAATCATCCATAACCCTAAAAGCCCACACGCAATATAATGTGAATAAAAGCTTTGAACGCCAGTGATTCATCATATGTAAATAATAAAAGGTAGAGCTCTTATTTCTGTTTTACCAATAGAACTTGTGTAGTATTTCAGAGAATGTATTAGGATCCCCTTTATTCTTATGCATCTCTAAAATTATTTTTTAACCCATTGATCTTTTTTCGTTTTAATCCATCCCAAAAGACACATTACATAAAAAATACTTTTGCCTACTGGAATATATTAAAATATATTTATTTATGCCTTAGAACTAAATATAGCAAGAGTTCAAGTTTTTTTCCTTGAGGCGTTCAAAAAGTAAACAATTTTTGGATTATGATTAGGGCTTTTTAGATCTCATTTGATATTCTGACTTCAAATGTTTGTTGGAATTTCCCTGAATATATGGTCTACTCCATCTTTGTGGTCTACTGTAGGAAATCATTACTCCTAAGCATCATGGCATTATGAATTGATATGAGCCATTTAGAAATTAATTGAGGAATAGCCATTAAAATAATCTTTCAGGTAGCTCCCACTTCCAGATATCTATTCTAATGAGTAATTTAAAATACGAAAAAATTTAAAAGAAGATACTCAGTACAGTAATGTTAATAATATAGGAAGATCAACAGCAACCAAAGTGATGAATAGAAAAGGAACAGTTGCATATATTAGGATTTACCCAATCTGAACTGTTCCTCAACCATTATAGTAGCAGTATAGAAGTTGCATTATATGAAGTCTGATTATAAATATGAAAATGATTATTACAGATGATGGAATTTTTCCCCCATTTTCTCTAGCATATGATGTGCTTCTTAAAATTTAAAGGCTACATATTTAAATTTTTCCCCCGTTTTCTCTAGCATATGATGTGCTTCTTAAAATTTAAAGGCTACATATATTGGACCAGCCAATATAGTTCTCCTCATAACATTTAATTTTGCTTTTGGGCATAATAAGAAATATAATAAGCTCATTTTAGCAGGATACTGTTATTTCAATATTTTATATTACTGTAATAGCCATAACATTCATTCTTATCACTTGTATGTTAGGACATGGGAACTATAAGTTTCTGGTTCTTCATAGAAAATGTGTTTTTCTAACTCTTCCTGATTAGGCTTGTATTATTATCTCATTCAGGTAAGTGCCAGAAAAACTGTTTAACAATTCTAGTTGTACAAAAATATTTTTTTCAGATGTACTATAACCAGGCTAGTAAGTATGGAGAGAGCTAATCCATTTTTTAATTGATAGATTATTTGCACTTGTCTTCCTGACAGTATGTTGTGACAGCTTTGTATTCATGATGCCTGTATCGTTCTTGCCATAACAAAGTATTAGAAACCGGGTGGCTTAAACAACGGAAAATAATTGTCTCTTAGTTCCAGAGGCTAGAAGTCCAAAATTGAGATGTTGACATTGTTAGTTCCTTCTGAGATCTGTGAGGGAGAATCTGTTCCATGCCTTTCTCCCAGCTCCTGGTAGCCTCAGACATTCCTTGGCTTGTAGATTGTGTTCTCTCTGTGTCTTCAACTGGTCTTTCCTTTGTACTTGTATGTCTCTGTGTCCAAATTTCCCCTTTTATGAAGACACCAGTCATATGGACTATGGTCCACCCTAATGATCTCATCTCAACTTGATCATCTGCAAGGACTCTCTTTCCAAATAAGGTCACATTCCCAGGTACTGGGGGTTAGGACACAATTCAACCCCTAACAGTGCCTAATAGCTCTTTTGACCCTAATAGACTCTGGAGTATGCAGATGTCTTGGGGAACATACAGAAACAGTTCATCCCACCCCTACTAAAGCTCTGGTTGTAAGGCCCAGCAGTCTGTGTTTTCACAGTCCAGGCGATTCTGAAGCAATGAGCTTCACAAAGTGAAAGTCTTATTCTTCCGAGTCATTTTGCTTTGAGATTTGTTAATTCACTTTCTTTGTTGGCATGTGGGAGAAAGAAAACAATTTATTAAGAATGTAAAACCAAGTTTGTATTTTAAAGCTCATAACTTGAAAAATGTAAATTTGGAGATAATATTGTTTGTATTTTGTAAGTGGTAAAGTGATGTCCAGATTTTTCATTGATTATTACACAAAACATCTCCACATCACATATGGATTTCTAACTTGTTTTCTATTTCCCCTTAATAGAATGAAAAGCTAATTCTAGAGCATCAAGAAAAAGCCAACAGACTTCAAAGGCGTCTAAGTCAAGCAGAAGAGAGAGCTGCTTCAGCTTCCCAGCAGGTAGGGAGCATCCCCTTATCCCTAGATAATAAACAGTTCAAAGATAAGTTTTTTAGAAGTTCCCAGAGAACTTAATAGTTTATTTTTACTAAATTAACAGATTTTAAAATTAATCCCTTTAATATGTGAGGTTGAAAAAGTAAACATTGGAAACAAAAATAAGCTATGCGTGGTGGCGCGCAACTGTAATGCCAGCAATTTGGGAGGCCTGGGCAGGAGGATCACTTGAGGCCAGGAGTTCAAGACCATCCTGCGAAACATGGCAATACCTTTTCTCTACAAAAAATTTTAAAAATTAGCCAAGTATAGTGGCGCATACCTCTGTTTCCAACTACTCGGAAGGCTGAGGCAGGAGGATGGATGGCTTGGGCCCAAGAAGTCGAAGCTGCAGTGAGCCATGTTTGTGCCACTGCACTCCAGCCTGGCGGACAGAGTGAGACCCTGTCTCAATTAAAAAAAAATGAAAAAAGAAAAATACTGTCTAACTATCATAGCCTCTAGCCACAGGCCACTATTTATATTTAAATTAATTTAAATTAAATTTAATTTAAATTAATTTAAATTAAATTTAATTTAAATTAATTTAAATTAAATTTAATTTAAAATTGAGATCCTCAGTCATACTAGTCAGATTTCAAGTGCTCAATAGCCATACGTAGCTAGGGCTATCACATTGGACAGCGTAGATATGGAACATTTCTGTCATAACAAAAAGTTCTGTTACACAACACTGCTCTAGAATTATGTCCTGTCTAAAACTAGGCAGAGATTCACTAACAGATTTGAAAGTAGATAATATTGCTTTGAATGTAATATTTCAAATTTCACTGCCTTTGTTTTTATTTTACTTTTCAGTGGAAAAAAATTCCTTGACTTACAGGTTAATTTACTTAATGCATATTTTCATATGACCAAAAAAATCTAAAATACAATATAAAAGTTGTCCAGTGGGAAATAGAGTAGAAAATGCAGAATATCAATGAAATACTAAGGGATAATTTCTCTTAATACACACGCATCATATAAATGAAGTGGGCCCTTGATTGTAAAGTAGAAGCAATAGTCCCTCATATGAGGAACAAAATGAGACCAGTTCAGTGATTATAAAGATAGACTAGACACAGACAGTTGAAATGGATAGATAGATAGGGCAGGCGAGAAAACAAAAACAATCAAATTACTATATTATTAATTATATTTGCTTATAAATGTATTATTTCAATCAAATTAATATTATTCTTAACTATTACAGCATTTTATACATAGTAAAGCCACTCTGCTTGCTGAATTCAGTTTATGTTCATGATATTTACAGATTTTTTTAAATCTACTTCTGTTATGAACATGGCATGCCACTTAAAGAAAATTTAATAATAACTTATCCTTCTGTTCCTCTCCCTCTTGAAAGTAATTATAGCCTTTTCAAATAATTTTTATGTCTTATGAAGTTATGAATTAACTAATGGGTTAGCTAATTATTCAAGAATGTATTTAGGTTATAAGGTAACAGAAGTTAGGTGCACTGGACAGTATCTGGAGAGTATGTGTTTTGGTGTCAGGCAAAATCGCTTAGTGCCATTTAGTGCCATTAAGTAAAAGCATATGACTTTGGGCAATTCCAACTTCTCTAAGCCTCAGTTTCCTCATGTTTAATATAGGATAATAATACCTCCCTCATATGGTTATTAAAGGATCAAAAGAACACATGTAAAGCATTTCCTATAGTGGTAAGTAAATATTTAGACAGATACATAAGAAATTAAATTTCTGTATCATAATCCTTAAAGCTTCACGTTTACCTTTTTTAAGGCAAATGGCAAAGAAAATGTCTACGTAAAATCAACTATGTTGAGTTCTATAGTAAAAAGGGTACAATTACAGGACATTAATTATATAACCAGTTAGCATCTAGTTTAGTTTCTCCCCTGAAAAAATTAAACCTAAACAGTCTAGTACTGATGTTTCTTCTGTTGTTTAAACTCTCCAATGGCAAAGGTTCCACCATTCTTTTGACTAACCTTTTTAAAATGTTTTGTCAGTAACCACTTCATGAATTGTTCTGTAACAAATCTTTCCCTAAGCTTTTCTCCTTCCATTCCGTTCTTATTTGAAGATGGAAGGTAATTATTCAGCACTTTCCCCTTACCCAAAAAGGAATTTCTTCCCTGGAGTTAATATTTTTTCTGTTTTAAATGAGTCTAAGTGATCAACTTTGTAAGACATGCATTTTATTTTTTTAATTTTTATCTTTGCCCTCTCTGAATCTTCTAATTTTCCTATAAAAACTGAAAAAGTGCTATTAGAAATAATATCCTACTAAATGCATATTAACAAAATGAAGAAAATTTAAAAATTATTATCATCTCTGACACATCACACTTACCATAGTGCAGTGCAGCATCGTGTTACTGGTTCAATACAAGCCCTGAATCGTGCTGATGCACTGTGCTCTAAATGTGCTTTTCTGATTAACTTTCTCTACACGTTATTCATCCATTCTAAGTGTATCACTCTAAATGGTTGAATGTCATACTGTGTTCTGTTAACATATGAGTTTTTTAAATCAGTGTGGTGAAGCCTTTCAATGCAAGAACACAAAACCTAGAAACTAAGAAAAAAAATTAATATGATCACAGTTTCAAATTTCTGTATCAGAAGAAGTCATAAAGTCAGTGACAAACCGAGAAAAATATTTGTACCATATATGACAAAAGGCTAATGCCCTAAACACATATAAAGGATGCCTAAGTTTTCAAAAAATGCTACAGTCCAGTAGACAAATATATAAAGGAAGTTTATGGAGAAAGAAGGACAGATGGCTTTTAAACATTTAAAAAGATGTTCATCCTCACCTGTAAGACAAATACAAATTTAAACTGTAATCACGTCATTTTTCACCTATCAGATCATGAAGTTTGGAAATGCATTGTGCTGGCACTTTCACGTATTACTGATATAAGCACATGTTGGTACAGTCTCCGAAGCACAGTTTGGCAGTATCTTTGAAAAACTGTAAATGTATGTAACCTTTGACCCATACTTGCACCTGGAAACATTTTTGCCAGGAAGCAAACATGTAAAAATCCTGACTGAAGCATTGTCTCTCCTTTTAAAAGATTAAAAACCAAACAAATTCCAAACAATAGCAGACTAGTTATATGGAGTATTCATACAGAGGAATAGTTTGCAGCTATTAAGAGGAATAAAGTATAACAGGCCTAACATAGAGCTATTTCTAAGATAGATTATTTAGAAGAAAAAAAACAAGATGAAAAGTGTTTATAATACTTTCACCATTTTTTAAATTAAAGGAATGAAGAAATACATATATTCTCATTTAAAATATTTCTGGAAACATACTTTAAAACTGGAAATAGTGGTTGTATCTGGAGAGGGGTCTATGGAATGAAAGACAGCAATGGAAACGAGACATCCTTTATGCTGTCTACCGTTTTGTACTGTTAGATCTTTTTTTACCATGTGTATATATTATTAATTCCTACTAACATTTAAAGATTATCTTTCTATTAGACTTTTTTTGTTATAATCTATCATCACTTTATTATCAGCCTTGCATTGTGTTGGCTCCCATTAGTTTGTGTTTTAGAAACTTTCCTGATTAACTTTTATCTAGATGTTTTTCATCCATCTGGAATATGTTTTACAATTCTAAGCATATCACCCTGGGCTATAGAATGTCTTATTTGACCTGCATTTCTCTAATTTAATAGACATTTTAAAGTTTCAAGAGTAAAATAGAAATTAATTTTAAAATGATCACTGACTGGGCACAGTGGCTTATACCTATAATCCCAGTACTTTGAGACCAAGGTGGGTGGATTGCTTGAGCCCAAGAGTTCAAGGCTGGTCTGGACAACATAGTGAGACCCTGTCTCTGAAAAAAATTAAAAATTAAAATTAACCAGGCATAGTGGCTACTGAAGAGGCTGAAGTAGAAGGATCACTTGATCCTGGGAGGTCAAGGCTACATTGAGCTGTGACTGGTACTCCAGCCTGGGCAACAGAGCAAGATTGCCTCAAAAAGAAAAAGATCATTTACAAAACCCTTTCCAATAAGACCATTTCAGTACTTATAGGTTGTGATGCATTCTACTTTGTATTAATCTAAGATTTTCCACAGAAAAAGTAACTATTTACCGATTGTTTATTTTAATTGCAGCTCAGTGTGATTACAGTGCAGAGAAGAAAAGCAGCCTCCCTGATGAATCTGGAAAATATTTAAAAATATTCATAGTTCACTCACAGAACTTTAGAGTTGGGAAAGCAGTTGGACTAGAAGTGTATTGAAATGGTAAAGCCTGCAAAGTATAATTGTTAAGGCTTGTGTTATTTTGCGTAAGCATTGTTGTTCTGTTTTAAGGGTTATTGGAAAACAGAGCAGTGACCACTTCCTGTAAGTAAAGAAAATATAATCCTATATTGAGCTTCAGTGGAGAATAAACCAGCTGAGAAGAACTCATTGCCTTCATCAACGTGTCTGTTTTTTAATTCCTCTTTTTTCCCTTGAAAGGACATAATAATTTTCAAACTATGCAAATTTCTATTTCATAAGAGTTTTTAAGAAGATTCTAGAATTTAATATTTCGGTTTCCAAGATGTGAGAATTTTACATCTAATTGTTACTTCTAACTCATTTTTAAAGTTCCTAAGTATCCATTTTATTATGAACTCATAAATGTAATAAATTGTGCATTTTCTAAAATGATGCCGTCATGTATTTTAATGTATGATTGTAGTGCTTCATTTTTAACTTACAGTTTTCAATATTTATGGAACTTGATATTTAAGAATTTGGAAGGAGTCTTTTACATGTTACTTAAAGCAATACTAATCAAATGGAGATCTTAGGTGCTAAGACTGCATGGCATTGAACTATTGAAGTCCTATTGATCTTTATAGATACATGTACCTATTCTCTGGTTTGAACCTAGTGCACCCTGGTTTCTGTTGATTAAAGCAGAGAGGTTTGCATCTGGATAACCAATTAGGAGACTGCTGCAGTTGTCCAGATAAAAGAAATGAGTTTGAGTTGAAGGTGACATGAAAACATTCATGTGTAGATATTCAGCCATCAGTCAGAAATTTAGTACTGGTGCTAACAGTTAAGATAGTCATAGGAATCTTTTTTTATTATTATTATTATCATATTTTAAGTTTTAGGGTAAATGTGCAGAACATGCAGGTTTGTTAGGTAGGTATACCTGTGCCATAGTGGTTTGCTGCACCCATCAACCTGTTATCTACATTAGGTATTTCTCCTAATGCTGTCCCTCCCCTACGCTTTCACCCCTCGACAGGCCCTGGTGTGTGATAGGAGTCTTTTGCGTGAAGGTGAGAATTGAAGCTGTGGAAGTGGAAGAGCTTCCCTTGGGGCCTTCCATGACGTGAATAGCAATCTCTTCAGCATCCTCCCACACTATTCTTCCCCTCCATTTCTTATGCTCTGACTTTGATGGCCTTCTTTTACTTCTGTCAATATATAATCCTCCCTCCCAATACAGGGTCTCTGCATGTACTTTTTTTTTTTTTTTTTTGAGACAGAGTCTCACTCCATCACCAGGCTGGAGTACAGAGGCATGATCTCGGCTCACTGCAACCTCTGCCTCCCAGGTTCAAGCAATTCTCCTGCCTCAGCCTCCCAAGTAGCTGGGATTATAGGCACCCGCCACCACACCCACTAATTTTTCTATTTTTAATAGAGATGGGGTTTCACCATCTTGGCAAGGCTGGTCTCGAACTTCTGACCTCGAGTGATCTGCCCGCCTCGGCCTCTCAAAGTGCTGGGATTACAGGCCTGAGGCACCGTGTCTGGCATCTGCATGGACTTTTTTATTTATACACTTTTCAGATCTCTACTCAAATATCAGTTCCTCAGAGGCCTTCCCTAGCCTCAGTAAGATCCCCTTCTTATATTGCTCTTAATAGTGCACCATAGTTTTCCTTCATAGCACTTGTCAAAAATTTGTAATTAACTCTTTTTGGAATATTTTCTTTAATGTCATCTTCTCCCCAACAGAGTACAAGCTCTCTAAGAGTAAGACCACATATACTGTCATTCATTTTATCCCTAGCACCCAATACAGTCCCTGGCACATGGAGGGTATTCAATAACTCCTTTTTCAAAAACTGAGTTTTTAAGAACAGGACCTTAAGGAATGTCTTTATTTGTTGAATGAGCTCATGAAGATGAGTCATTAAAGGAGACTAAATAGGAGAAATGAGAGGGTCATAACAAAGAGACTCCAACATGATAAAACACTCAAGGAAGGCACATGGTTGCTAGTATCAAATGCAATGATGAGACCAAATCATACCTATATGGCAGTTAAATGGTAATCAGATTGGAGGCACATAGCTTATTTTCATTTCTTGAAGAATTTTTCATTTGATTCTTTAAATTCCTTCCCAGGTCATTCACAGACTAATTTCCATGTCGTAAGAGTTATGTTCATATTCATATTTATAGAACATATAATTTATTTTTTAAAAATTTTAGGGATGTTAGAATTTTATGTCTGACAAAAGTATGAGACTGTCGAAGAAAGCACCTCAGAAACTAACATCTAGCAAATGGAATATAAGTATTATATTATTATACTTTTTCAAAAAAATCTAACTTTCCAGACACATTTTTTCAAGGTAAAATCTCTGAACATAGATACTTTCTCCAAACTTTGGCCACAGGCAACTACTCTTCACATCCTGATAACCCATCTTCTCTTGTATCTCCTTGCATACTTAGATATTCTCCAAGAGAAGCATAGGCTGCTAATATGCAGATAATATGCCTTTCTGACTTCTGTTGAATTTGAACAGGCTTAAGCTATGTTTAGCAACAGAACTAAACTTGATGGTTTTTTTTCTTTTCGGAAAAGTTTGTTAATAATTTCCAATGTAAAAATGTAGTGGAGTTTTTAACACTTCTCATATAGGTCAGTCTTCACTTATAAATGATACAAACAGTATCATTCTGTGAACTGTATTTTACTATACAGGAGAAATGAGTAGGAAAGAGAGGTAAGAAATGATATAGATCTGCAATTGAGGACAAGACAGCTAGTTCATTTTATTTATTCATATTTCTTTATTGTTTCTCCCTGAAGAAGAAAGGAGATATGATTACCTCTTCTTCCCTTTGTATACAAATATGCAAACTAGGGCAGGCAACAATCTTCTAATTTCTTCTCTGGTGTGAGAATTATAACTACCCCAAACATTGGAAAACATTAGCAACAATTCAGTCACTCATTAAGTCTGCAAATATTAAATATTTCATAGTTACACAGTCTTGCCAAACCAACTCTCAAATCAAGAAAGAATGAAAAAACACTTTAAACATTTTACTATAAATTCTGTTCTTTAACCATAATGTCTTTTATCATTTTTTTCAAAATAAATTTGTAATGAGCTTTTTTGCAAAAATGTTTATCAAAAATAATTAAATTTGTCTAGTTTACCTAAAACATACATATATACACACAAACATGTAGACAGAGAGATTGCAGTACCCTGAGGTTACAGATAAAAACCTGTGCCTTACCATCCCTTAAACCTTAGAAAAATATATGGCTTTGGGGAGAATGTTAATAATATTTATATAAGGAAGAAAAATACGCTTAGATAATAAAAGTCATAGGACAGAAAGGCATCTTAAAAGAAATTTTTTACAACACTGGTACCCTCTAGCTCAAGAATTCACTGCAAAACACTCACATATAATGCCCCATGTTCTCATAGGTGCCCCCCATGTGTGATACTTGCCTATGTGTAAGCAGACAACTTATTAGATCTCCAGAGAATAGATATGGTTTCAAACTATGTACCCTTTCTCTTTTCCCCACCCCAAGAAGATTCTGAAACATACTTTCTTAGGAAATCATGCTTCTAGGGTCACTGTAGTTAGTGATTCATTGAAATGTACATATATTTTTCAGGGTTTAGGATGAGGAAAAAATGTGAATTACTGTTCTATAGTTTACACTTCCATTAATGCAGCTTAAAATTATGTTAGCTTTTTTGGACGGAAAGTTGAATCACACTGTTGGACAGATAGCGTGTTGTCAACTAAAATCCTAAGTCTTTTTCAAAGATTCTGTTGCTAAGCCAAATCTTTGCCCAAATGCAGGACTAGTCATTTATCCCTATTAAATTTAATTACATTATTATAACCTGCTGAGGTCATTTTAGCTCCTAATTCTGTTACCTCATTTGATAGCTCTAAAGATATGATAAGGGCCATGTCTATCTTTATTTACTGCTATATTTCTTGCACCACAGACAATTTTTGATTTACAATGAATGCTAGCCACACATTGGACAAACATGCTACCCATATTTTCATTCGAACCATTGAAAAAAAGAAGAGGACCAGAGAGATTGAAATATAGACAGTCTCAGAGCATACCAAGCACCAACTTCCTTAATGAATAACTGATCAGCACATGTCAGATGTGGTAATTCAACCTGTTTTTAATCTGGCCCATATTGCTACTTGTACACTATCATAAGAACATCAAGAAAAATCCAGCCTTCTGCCCAGCAGAAGTTCATTTATGCCATACTAGTCATATTTTCCAAATGTAATCTAGTAATCCTGTCCAAAATGAAAAGTAAGTTAGCCTTCTTAGTAAATCTATGTAGCATCCTAGTAATCACAGCATGTTCCTTTTATGTTTGTTAAAACTAATTCGTTTGATAAGGCGTTACAGAAGTTTTCATTCAATGTTTTCATTCTATGGCAGCACAGTCCTTTTTTTCAATGAATGAAAAAGCTATCAGAGCATAATATAAAATATAAGGAAATATTTAATATTTACATCTAGGAAGATTAAAAGTGAGACTAGATCTCCTTTCATTTAAACTACTCTATGGGTTAAAAGAGAATAAGAGAAGTTATAAGCGTATTTCTTCAAATAACTAACACAATCCAATGGAGAGTTTCTCTGGATTATGGTAACGTGCTTATGTGTATTAATAATGTCTATTTGTGGAGCATCGTCATGTGCTGTGCATCATGCTAACATTTTGCATTTATTACCTCATATAGTTCGACAGCCCTTCTAGGTAGGTGTTATTTCCTTTCCAAAGATATGAGTTATAGTAAAAGTTAAATCATTTGCTCGGGGTCACATAGCTGGCAGGTGGCACAGCTGGATTTCAGACCAGATCTGGTCAACACCAGAATTGTACTATTGTGCAACATTGTATCTTTAGAGTTTGAGGAATTTATAATTTTGACACCTCTCCCATTTGCTGACAGTGATTCAAAAGTAACCTTTATAGGTTCTCCAAGTGTCATGGGATGTAATTCATCTGGGTCAGGAGGCTTGAACTCACTGTAAACATCTAGATGCTCTCATATAAGTGCTTCACACATTCTAGACTTCAAGTGACCCTCATCATCTTACCAGTGTCCACTCTGTCCTTGCAGTTCAAGGATCAGCGTTCTTGATTGAATATATAGATGCCAAATAGGTTTCGAAAAATTCTACTTCCACTTTTTCATTCATCAACCTTAAAACAAGTCTGAGCTGTGAGCCTCTTTTTTTATACTTTAAGTTCTAGGGTACATGTGCACAACGTGCAGGTTTGTCACATATGTATACACGTGCCATGTTGGTGTGCTGCACCCATTAACTCGTCATTTACATTAGGTGTATCTCCTGATGCTATCCCTCCCCCCTCCCTAGTGAGCCTCTTTTTTTAATTCCCTTTCTGACTGGCACTACCCAAAAAGCTCTTTTGGTTTTCAGATTATGTATATATCCCTAAAAACTTGCTAGAAAAAGGTATCTTCGTATCTAGTGGGATTTGGTAAATTTTCCAGACCTAGAAAAAAAATTGGCCACAACCTAAATGTAAGTAAAGTAGTAGAAAAAAATAGATCTAAGCAAAGGAAGTTATAATAATTAGCTTAATACCTCCTTTGAAAGTTTCCAGATTTCTTCAGTGAGCGATGACAATTTTACCAATTTTAATCGACCAAAAAAATGTTAAATTGTGTTTATTGTAAAGTGATATAATGCATAATTTCCTTTCAGAGTGTGTGATATTTTAAAGTATGCAGTTTGAAAGGTATTTAGAGTACTTGAGACTAGTTGATGCAAAGATATCATCACAAGCATTTGATATAAAAAAGAGAAGCTCCAAGGATGGAACTGAATTAGAGCCAAAGTTGGTGGGAAAAAGGAGAAAAGCTCTCTTTGAAACTGTTGCATGGGAAGGGAAACACCAGAGAAAAAGATTTGCTTCATAAAGAAATTGTTTTACACTGGTCATAATCCTGAAGTTAGAACTATCACCCCAGATTAGTGAGTAAAATAATCACATTAACCCATAATTATAAATGTAATTTTTAAAACTCAGCCATATATAAGCCAAGTAGTAGTGAGAATATCAGGACACATTGGCGATACATTAGGAATGACAATACACGTTATTTTCATCTTTGCTACTTAATTCTGCATTGCTTATTCATTTGTAAAAATAACTGGATTTATTATACTTTATATCACAAAAATGCCGACTTGGAGGTTTTATATAGCTTTAATTTAGTGTTAAGATATTAGTTCTCAACATCAAGAAACTATGTGATTTTAAATAATTCTGAAACTTTCCAAGCAGTGTTAGGATGTTCAATTGTTCTTTTTATTCTTTGATAGCAGTGTTTTCTTTGATCACATATATATATATTTGATCTGTAAATATGTTTGTATGTATGTGTGTTACATAAATATGCATGTGACAATTAATTCCATTCTCCCTAGAATAAGGCTGGAACTAATTGACCATAAGCAGACTATCCTGCTCATTATCTATTAGGTTATATTCAAAGTCTTTTAACCGGTGCATTAACATGTTTTAACCAAGTTTATTGGCTTTACCAATAAATTTAACTTTACCAATTCATTTAACTGAAGTTTACACGTGTAGTACTAAGTATACTCAAAAATATGCGAACTACTTCGTGTGAACTTTTTTTTTTTTTTTTTTGAGACCGAGTCTCACTCTGTCACCCAGGCTGGAGGGCAGTGACGCGATCTCAGCTCAATCCCAGGCAGGCTGGGATTGAATCCCAGATATACCCCTACTGACCTTGAGCAAATTACTTAATTTCTCTGTGCCTCAGTTTCCTCATCTGCAAATTGGAGATAATAGTGCCTACTTCACGTTATAAGGACTAAACTAATTAACATAATACATACCAGTGCCTGCCACTTGATAAACCTTTGTAATTATCTGCAGAAGTCAGGAGGTTCCTCCAAAGGCTATGTGGAATGACAAAATCAGCTTTTATTTCAGAAGTTATCACTATGGAGATACCATTGGCAAGGCTTCAGCCAAATGCTGGAGAGATTAATTTCAGCAAGACTTGTGTCAAGGAAACCAGTAATCCAGGCAAAAAATGAAGAGACCTGAATTATATAGCAAATGGTGGTGGGATCCGAAGCAAAAAATATTAAGGCAATATTAAATGTAATACACAGGCCTTGATCACTATTTGGCTGTGAGAGTTGAAGAATTCATAAAGGTCTCCCAGGTTTCAGTCTAGGAGGACGTTCTCTAAAACAGGATATAGAAAGAGTTCCAAAATCTCAAGTACCTGTGTACATCCAAGAGGGGATGCCCAATAAGCAATCTCTTCACACTCCAGAAAAGCTGGATTGCAGAGATACCAAACTGAGTAGTACAGGGAACAGCTGAAGTGAAGGAAGTCGATAACATTGGATTTGCCTTTATCCTATTTTTCAATGACCAGGCAATCAACGCCTACCTCAGACTAGAACACGTCATCTAATGCAGTTCTGAGCATTAAAGGGAAATCATATCGAAGATTTCAACCTTGAAGTTAATTGTGAAGTTTGTTGCAGATGGCTAATGCTTCAAAGGTAGAAACTGTTTTTTCAGTGATTTGGGTGAAAACGTGAACATGAGTCCCTGGTGCGACATTTCCCATCACAGATTGCACAACTGCCAATGATGGGTCCTTCCTTTGGCTCCTGGGGACTTAATTTCCCTAGGGAACTATTGTGGGTATTCAACTTTAAGACCTTGTAGGAAGAATCAGTTATTTCTCTCAGGGGTCTTAGAGCAAGCAATATGGAAGTAAATAGTCACTAAGGAGAAACGAGAAATAAGCTTTTAGCAAAATGTACGAATAATTGTTTTTTCTTTTAAACTGGCCAAATCCTTAAAAAAATTATAAATTAGACTAAGATAGCTACCCTGTTTTGGATCCTAATCATTATAATCTACATGAGAATGCATAATTCACACCAGTTTTGCTGTTCCCAACATAAAAAGGTGCATTTCACTATATGCTAATTTCTGCATGTAGTGGATGTACAAAAGATTGCTTCAGGCTGGAAACAATCTTTTCAGAAATGAGAATGAGAGTGTAGGCCCAGTTTTGCCAGTACCTACTGCTGTGATTTTGGCCAAGTCTTAAGGTGTATAATGCAGATAACATTTTTTTGCCCTATTGTCCCAGAGTTCTGTGATCAAAAGAAAGCATTTAATGAAACTGCTCTTTGAAAAATTATTTTTAAAAATTATTTAAAGGTTGTATTATAAATACAACTTTCCCATCATTCAGGAATATTTTTTCACCTCAGAAAGCTCATTAGTTAAAATATTGTAACTATCAGTGTCTTGTTCCTAATAAAAATAATAGCCTACCACTTACTAAATGCCTAATATATGCTCTCTGTAAGGTGCTCAATGGACTTGCTTTAAATAATCACAACTACTTCAATATCTAAGCTACTAAGATGTTATCCTCCTTCTGGGAAAACTGAGGCTTAAAACAGTTAAGTGACTTGGCCAATGTCATGTGCCTGGTAAACTATAGTTTAGCCGTTAAATACAGTTCTCTCTGACCCTGAAGTCTATGTTGTTTCAACGATTCTATGTTTTCAGATCCAAAACTGTATTCTGGAAAGAAAAGAACTCCAGGTGGGGAAGACTAAAATCAAACCGTTATTTTTCAGTCTCACCATCAGAGTTGAGCCAGAAAGCAGCCCAGTGAATCTGTGCTCTGCACAAACTTGATATGTTCTCTACAGTTCTCATTCCTGATTTAAATTGGAAGACAGTAAACAACTGATTCAGGACTGCTAAGTCATATATACCTTTAAATATTTAGCAAAAGCAGATTTCAAGACACTTAAGATGTATTGCAAAATGTACAGCATTTATTCACATACAGACAAAAAGGCACAATTCTACTAAATAGTTCAACAAAAAAATACAGCTGTCCTCAACTAGTTTTATAAATACTTTCAAAAAGGGGGTAGAAATAAATACAGGATTGGGTCATGTAATATAAAATAGTCATCTCTACATATACTTTAATTTGATTTTTAACTCTTCATGCACCTTTTTTTTTTCAATTTTAGCTGAATGGACACCAAGCTAGGCACATAGTGAAAAATCCTCTGTACAAGGTTACAAATGTAATGACAAGTTTGTCCATTTCAAAATAATTAAGATTTGTACACAACACATAAAACCCTTCATTTAGATCTCGTGTTTATAACCTAACAAATGACATTCCAGGCAACTTTACAAAAGTTTAACTAGCCTACATTTTGACATAATACATTAATCATAATCAAAGATATTTCTTGGTCAGGATGCACAAGGAAAGATAAAGCTTAAAAAAAACAAATGCAAATGGTTCCATACTAACAGAACGCAAGTGGGTGTTTGGGCTGGTTGCTGCTTATGGCCACCTCATACAGAGTTCCCAGCATGACATGAAACTAACTCACAAAGCTATCATCATTATACTGTCAGAGAAACCGTGCTCTATCCATTTGCATTTCGAAGCAGGAATAAAAAGTGTGGGCTTTTTATTTTTGTGTGTTTTGTTTTTGTGTGGGTTTTTTTAAAATATTTTTTGTTTTGTTTTTGTTTTGTTTTTTGGTTCAGCATAACTTGGAACATTTGAAAGCTTTTCAACCTAAATGTGGGGAAAAAACAGGTAAGGCATTATTTTTGCACAAAACTAGCATTCCTAATAGTGCAAATGAATCTGATACCTCTTAAAATGGTGGGAGGTCATACGCTTACTAGATTAATTTAGATTTTCTTTCTATGGCTTGACAAATTATCCCTCTATAAATTCTACTCTCACCCAGAGCTGTTGCTGTAGTCAAAAGATAACTGTAGATAAAGTCCAACCTTCTCCTGTATCCAGCAAAAGGTTTTTGCTCATATGCAAAAAAAAATCTAATTTTTAAATTATGCTACAAGTGAATATACAACTTGGATTCATAAGAACCTTCTATTATCTAGCAACAAGCTGATCTGGACAGCAGTCTTTCAAAATGAGCCCCATAGCTCAAAAATAGTCAGTCAGTCTAAAAACCTGCATCATTCTTCCCCTTCCCCTGAATTAGCTACTAAAATGTCCTTGAAAAGTTAAGACTTGGTTTGAAAATGTCATACATACAATGGGGATGCATCAGATCTACTATTTGATCATCTGATAAAACTTGCATAGCAAGATGGGATTCAATAAGCCTTTTTTTGTTGTTGACAATCATCTGGAAGACTTGAAAGTTAACTGCAGAACTCAAAGCATTATTCATTAAGTATCATAATGTCCCTGCCATATGGAAACAGATGTATAAATGAATCAGGAATCTGAATACTGGTATTAACAAACTAAGGAGAATTTAGGGGAAGTCGGGCTTGTTCCAAAGGCCCATAATTCTGTATCTCATTGCTATTTAAACGTTCCTTCCTTAAGTTTGATTCACAACCACATTGAATTCTAAAGAAAATTAACAGGACCTAAACACTATCCACTGTCTTAATACATATGCACTACGGTGAGTGCAAAAACAAAACATTGTACTCAAATTTAATGCTAAATTTATTATTGCTGATAACTTAATAGTTATTGCCATTTGCAATTAGAAAGTCCAAGTTACAAATTAGAGTTTAGAACTCTGACTACAGAAAACCTATTCAAGGGTACACTTCAGTCTCTTTCCTGTATAACCTTGGTCAATAGTAAGAGCTTGTCACAACTTATTGCCTCTCTATTGTTTTTAAAATATAACCTATTTCACTTTTTTCTCTTTTTTTTTCTTTTTTTTTTTTTTTTCCTTTTTCTTAAGGAATCCGTTCATGTTGGAAGCCCGGATTCCCTGACATATGCACTAGTGGTTGGCTCTGGGAAGTAACAGTCACCAGAGTCTGGAAGTTCTTCGCTTGAACTTGAGTAGCCATTGTACTATTGGAAGCCAGATGGCCAGGTATTGGCAATGGCCAGGGAAATCCCAAGCTGGCTCAACAGCCAGTGGTTAGGGAAGAAGAAGGTCAAGTGGACTGGTAAAAATTGTACTTCAACTGCCCTTATTCATAGACACAACTTTCCTAACAATCTCACTCTCCACCAGTCCCATATCCACAACCCACTCACAGGCTTCAAGCAGCAGGACCTTGCTATATTACCCTAAATCTCCACATTGCAGCAGTTCTACCCTGTCCCCTCAGCTCCTTCAATAATGACCTTTTTTAAAATTCTCTTCCCTGACTGCTATATTTACACATAAATTTCTTAGTGTTACTGAAGCTTCAGAGCTGCTGCCTGTATACTATAATGCAACAAAAATAGCCTTGAGGGCCAAATATAAATATGATTTCAAGATCTACCACAGTCCTAGAAAATAAACTTTATGGGCTGTGAATGGTACCATGAGGGTTTCTCAAGAACCTTATCTGGTTCCCTATATTCAGGTAACCACGAGTTTGTGCTTTGGGAAGAACGCAGAGGGCTATAAAAATTCATGAGGCTTATTTAAGCCTTGCCTTCTTTAAAACTTATTTCATTCTTATTTTAGTGTTTAGTTCGGGTTCTAGTCTTAGCAGTGTCTTATGGTTACAGTCTACTCTTCTGTTTCCTCAACAAGTTGCAAATAACACAAACTTCTCACAAAAATGATTTAAAAATGACTCTGGAAAAAAATTAATCTGAATTGCAAGTAAATGTGTTTGTGTAGCTCAGGATTAATGGGTTTCTGCTTCTCCCCCACATCAGAGCTCTCCTCTAGTACACCCAATGACGAGCCCAAAGGGCTTCCGCGTCATCTCTGTTGCATCAAGAAGCCAAGATGCTTCTCCTGATAATGTCTGTCCTCCTGCTGATAGTGCTGCTGGTGTGTATACATTTCTTTTCTGATGCCTCACTCTCTGAGTCACTCATTTCCACATCGGGGACATACCCGTCATTCTCATTGTCGGATTTTAATTTGTTTTTTGCCCTTTCCTTGGCTGGAACTCGGCCTAAGCCCAAATATGGGTAGTCTGAGTGCTGGTGGCAGGCCCCGTCATGGGCCTCTCCCTGCTGCTGCCGTTCCCCCTTCTTTGGAATCCGGAATCCTCCCCAGTTTTTCACTGGGCTGGCAGGTGTTGTAGGCACTTTGACTGCAGTCTGGTTATAGTTTACTTTGATTAGGGAGCCATTGCACTTGGGCACTATCTCCTTCCTTGTGCCAGGTGCTGACTGCCCCACTCCAGGGGACGTGGTAGCTCTTGTGTTGTCCAGATGCCTCTGGGACACATCTGTGGACCTGAGAGGCTTGTGACTCTGTTTAAAAGATTTGTCCTTTAAGTCTCCTTTAATGAGATCACAATGAAAACGATTGTCTCTTCTTTTCCCGTGGTCTGGCATCACCACACCATTTTTCTGTTGTGCTGATATGAGACGTGCTTCTGCAAAGGTCTTTTCCAAACCCAAAAAGCTTTCTGGGACCACCATCCCCTCCCTTCTACCACACAGGTCTGGCTGCTTCAGCAGGGTTTTGCCTTCACTTCCAGTGCTATTCTGCAAAGGATCTCGCTTATGGGGCTTTTTCAGCGAATGAACCAAGGAAGTACCCATTTGTTTTCTGAAGAACGCAGAATGCCACTTCAAGTCCTCTATCTTGGGAGCATCAGGGCCAACAGAAGGACTGTTAAACAAAAGCATGTTTTCCAGTGAGGAGGAGGAGCAGGAAGAAGGCACACCTATAAACATAAAACCACAAATAAAGAAAAATTACAGCAGAAGCAAATCCAAAAGAATAAAATTCTACACCCTTAGTGTGGCCCAATTTATGTGAACTCCCCCCCCCCAACAATACAACACTTACACCACCAAGTTTGTACAAATTTGGTTTTTATAGTGAAGAGATGACCTGCCTTGAGAATCTTCATTCAATCTGCAGACTCGATATGCCACATTTTCTAAAACAGCTGAAGCTCACATAATTTTTCATAAAACTGGACCTCCTCAAATACATGTTCCTCCAAACAAAATAACTGATCTGATTTTCAGAGGGGACTCCATGCAGAACCCATCAGGTGGCTGACGGCTGCCTCTGCTCCCTCTACCTGGTTACAGAGCAGAACCTGCGCCGCGCTCTTCCACGGTCCAGTCTTCTGCCGCCCGTACGAGACTGAGAGAACCCAAAAAGCAGGGCCCGGGGCGTCTAAGTTTCTCTAAGTGTCTATACCCTCACAGGGTTATTATGAGGACAAATACATGTAAACATGTGAATGAATAAAGGAAATGTTTAAAATAATTCTTGACATAGTAAGTGTTCCAAAAATGTTCATTATTATGATGTGCAAAATACATTTGTGGGATTCAACTGAATTGTCAATTCAACTTGAAGTAAGTTAAATTGATGTTTTTCATATTTTTTTGATGCAAATCACAGTGACTAAATTCCACAGCATGACCTAGTAAGAGTTCACATTTCACGAAATAATATTAACCCTCATCACTTGATAATGTACTCTGACATTTCCTATTATACTTTACTTGTTTTTAATGCTGGTCATGACCCACTGAATTCATCTCACAACCCACTAATGAGTTGTTACCCCTAGTGGGTGAATTCATAACACATTAGAGTTTGTCATAAGGACCATGATTCTATAACAGCCTCAAGATCATCTAGAAAGGGCAGTTCTCATGTTTTCTGTCTCCCATAAGACATGAACCACCAAGAAAACAAGGTCCAGCCCCCAGGGTATGAGACAAGAGGCCATATGAGAACCTAGTGCTCACCAGACACAGACACTGCAAGCAAATGACACATAGCTAGCGACTCAGAACACAGAGCTGTCATGACCACAGGAGGAGGTATTTTACAACCTGCTGGTTTGGAAATGCTGCTTTCTCAAGAATCAATCATTAGAATCAACCTTCACATCACACTGAATATATTTATTTTACTCAATCACCTGCCACAGGAAAAGAGAATGGTAAGAAGAGGCTAACATTTTCTGAACTCTGATTTCTATCTCCTTGACTGTAATCCATGTCTCTAAAGAGCCTCCAACTCATGACCCCCGCCCCCATAAGCACTGTTGCCACTGAGGACACTCTCAGCCAATGACCCTACCCACTCTCAGAATCACAGAGTTTAAACCATGGACCCTAAATGACACATAAATCATGGCCATCTGCTCAACTTCAGGCAGGAGACAGCCTTTAGGCATGAATAAGAACACGACTGAAGCCTAGGACTGGAAAAAGAAAAAAAGCACCCTAAAGGGTTTCAACTGCATTACTCAACAGCATCCTATAGGAAGATAAATGTTTTCAACTGATCATACCTATGGTTCTTACATCAGAATCAAAGGAAGATTTGTTTTCCTTTTCTGAAATAGTAGGACTTCTGAATGCAGATCTACATTACAGCTCTGTTACCACAAAACAACTCCCAGACTTATTAAGAATATCATTCGCTCACCCAGTAAAAACCTCAGCCATGAAATGCAAAAACCTGCCTGCAATATCCATGAGAAACAACTCAAATGAAACCAGATGAAAACGCTCTTTACGGCTTATTTTTACAGGGAATCACTCATTACATAATGACTTAAGAATTGCAGAAAGCCCTCCAATGGCACAACTCCACAGGCACAACTTGCATTAGTGATCCCAGCTCAGCATTTGCTGCTTTAGGCTCGGTGATCTGCACCAGACAGTCTTCCAAGGGAGTTAAACAGATCTCATTTATTTGCATTCAGGTAGGAATCATGAAGAGAGAGCTCACCTTAGGGAATCTGAATCGAACTACTTTTACATATGACACCCTACTTGGAAAATTTATTTTTAAAATCTTTAACAATTAAACTCCAAGTTCCAGCTAATGATATGCACTTGATTCACCTGGAAAATACTTAATCTTGGGAAGAAAATATCTAGGATATCAACAAGTTATTGCATTCAAACTATGTAACACTTCAAGAACATTATTTAAACCTCCCTAAACCTTTTTTTATTTCTTCAGATGACCAAGCTCCCTCTAGTCGCACATAATTGCACAAAACCAGAATTTGGATTTCAACACAACAGGTTATAACAACTTCTTTGTTGTCTCTGTGCACCATAATAATCTAGATGGAGCGACAAAAAGCCACAAATGCACAAAAACAAGAGTGAATCAACTGTGATTGCACAACGCAAGCACCAAGAATGGTGCAGCTAGAACTTTAAAGGGCAGTCCAAGGCAGGAGAGAGACGCTGACTATCTTCCAATGAAGTCCAGTCTGAGACCTACCTGTTCCGTGGGTCCCTAATTCTGCCTGATCCACACTCAGCAGCTCCCCTTCTCTGAAATCCTTATACTACCTACTTTTGGGGGCTTATGATCACAGAATGTAGTGCTCAAACGCACTTAAGGGGTCTTGATTCTAAAACAAACTTTAAAATCAACGGAATCTCAGAGAGGTTAAACAAGCTGCCCAACTTGATCTTTGCCCTTGATCTCCCAAGTAACTGATGTGTTCTCCAGAGTAGAGGAAGTATATACCCTAGTTTTCTTTTTCTGTTTGCCTAGCCCAGGGCAATATAAAATAGAAGACACTAAATAAATATTTGGTGCTCAATCTCAGAAATATTCAACAATCCGTCTACACAAAAAAAGTCTACTGTGAACATTATCTAAAAATGGACTGTGTCTTAAGTACAGTCTTAACATATATTGACCATATTTACCATGTTACAGATAGAGCCCAAGGCCGAATATAAACCTGTTAGGTATCCCCATGATGTGTTTACCAACTACTGTGTAATATATAAGTCACTGTTTCATTTTAGTCTCTCAATTCCAAGAGGTAGCTTGAGATATCCCCATTTTGCACATGAAGAAACTGGGGAGACTCCAAAGACTTTCATGTGTTTGCTCAGTAAGCGGAGAACACAGGATTCCACCCATATTTATAGAGGGCAAATTCATAGCTTTTTCCCTTAAACATGATGCCTCAAATTAAAGACTTCCTTTAAATATGAACATCTGTGCTTCTTAAATTCTTCTATAAGAAAATTAAGAAATGATTATTTCTTCCTCAACAGTGTTAAAGCTTACAAACCCCTGCCCTATACTTTGACCTACCAGGGCTTCATGCATACCTGAAACTCTTTCTTGCTCCAAAAGCTTAGTGTAAAGATTGAATATCTGTTCCTGGACTTTGCACACAGACCGTTTAATCTTTTCCCTGCGGGTCACCATGTAAGTGAGGTTCCGAACCTAGAATGTAGAGAATAAAGATTCTAAGTAAGCAATACAGTATAACAGTACTTTGGTGCTTTTTAAATTTCTTTACCTAAGAGAAATTACTCCTACTAGGGCCTTGACAGATACTTGAAATCAATAGGTACTTTAAACATTTTATCCAATCTCTAATCTCCTTTTGGGCAGATAAGAAGGATTCCACATATACCCCTCAACATAGGCAGAAACAACACCAAAGAGGGTTAGGGACCCACAGGAGTGGGAGGGACACCTAGAGAACTCCTACAAAAGTCCTGCCTCCTCCACTACACCTAACCCATCCCGGCACAGAGGCCATTGGTGTCCAAGTCAAAACTTGCAACCTCTTGCCAGTCGACTTTGCTAATTATTGCATCAATATCTTCTATTACTTGGATGGCCAATGGCTTTAAAGCAGTTCAGAAGCCACTTCTGCACTTTATCAACTATCTTCTGAAGGCTGAACTAGGTAAACATGGGGCCAAGGGTCATCAAAGTGGAGCCCCCTGCACCAGGCCCACTGGAAGACCAAATGGTTACCAAGAATCCTAGTAAATGTCTTTGTCAACTGCACACTGAACTCACTGAAAGGCCTGGAGTTAGCAGGTAGCTTATGTGTTGCTGTGAGGTGTGCGAATGCCTAGGAAATTTCCAGCTTTGCCAATGATTTGCTGGTTAGACATCGCCAGTCCAGTTCTCTGTATCATCACTTGAAAAACTGGTATTGCCCTCTCCTGATTCGCTTGTAACTGAAAAGACCCAGTGCTAAGAGTTGGCTCTACTTCCTATCTGATGTGCGACTGCTTTGGATCACATAACCCTAACCTATGCTCAGTAATCAACATTTAGATTTGTTCTCCACCTGTCATCACTCAATACACAAAATTTAAAGAATTAGTCTCTAAACTCCCTTAATCCTTCAGTCCTAAAATCTTCTATTGGTCAACCTGATTAGATTACATGGACCTGCAAACACAGATGTCAGACACAGCACACCGAATACACAATTAAACCCTTCTTCAGGAACATGTGGACAAGACCTCCTAAGTAATTTCAGTGGCAGGAATGGTAGCATCTTTATCTGACCACATCTTTCCCATTAGCTCCTACAGGCATGCCTTCACTTTCCTAAAAAAATCCCATTATAAGTAAACTCTTCCCCTGACACCTTTATAATTTTTCCTCATAAACTCAATAAAGTAGTATCACCCTACTTTAAGTGGAAAAAGTCCAAAGGTCACCAACCTTTTCTTTTGGCAGTGAGGACAGCAACAAGTATCAACAAGCCTTGTGAAGACACAAAAGATTTTGCACTCTGGTGTAGAGTGTAAGTGTAAACTAAACCCTAACAATTCCAGCTGTGCTGAAGGCAGTCTCATTTGCAAGAGGACATGAAACATTAAGAGAGACAGAACACAGGCTTTCACATTTGCGTCATAGTAAAATCTCCTGGCCTAAACAGGAAAATGCCAAGTCAGGCTTCTCCTGCCCCTAACCAATTCACTTTCAGGATCTTCCCATCTTTTTTTCTCTATCAATCCCTTATGTCACTAACATTTCCTATCTTATTTTAAAATTATAAAGAATTGAGAATAAAAACACTCTCCCTGTCTCATAGTAAATATTACATGGATGTCAATCAGCCTAGTTAAGGTAGTTTCTTCCCTTCTCTGACAGCTGCACACCCTCAATCCAAGAAGCAGGTGTCCGTTATAGAAATTCTCACCAACTTGGGAATGGAAGTGGCTAACAGACTACTCTCTTTGATAATATTGTTCTACCCACGGGAAATTAAGAGTGAAGCTCAAGAACGAGGGGCCCTACCTAGATCCATAGCAGATTCAAAACTTCTAGGAAACAGAACCGTTTTTACATTAACAAGGAATCTGACTCCTGGAAATAAAAAATGGAAACAAATTCTGACATCTTAGGAGCAGACAGGTTGCTCTCATATTCAAATCAGATGTGTAATAGAGATACTTACATCTCTCTTACTTGAAATTATCCTTGAAAATGGAAAACGGGGAAGCCAGGGAATTTGAACTTTGTATATTATTCAAATTTAATTTTGGTAGCTTTGACCACACCATGGCTGCTAAACAGAAAAATCCCACTGCTATTCCTCATGATCTCTGATGGGAAATATCTAAATGTAAACCCAAAAAGCAAAGGGCATGGTTTTCAATTGGAACAAATCAGCCCTGACTAACTCCACTTTATAATACTGAGGACTCTAAACCTGACTTCCCTTATGCATAAAGCTCCCTATAGGACAACACTCAGCAACCTCCACCTGCAGAGCTGGACTGATGCTCTCCCATCCTCAAAACACATCCAGCTTGTCCCTTCCTGCACCCGTTCCACCAAGCTCCCTCCCCTGCTTTGTCTTCTCCCAACTGCCTGCAAGGAGGTATCTGAAAAAAACATTTAAACCATCTCCAGGGGCACTCTCACACCACCTTAAACCTGATCATCACTTTCCCCTAAAGCAGTGTTCCCAAACAGAAACATGGGATACCCACAAAACAGAACCACCCTTTGGAGGTGGGGCCCATGAATCTGCATTCCTAAGTTTCTGGGTCAGGGACAACACCCTGAGGTACACTGCTCTAAGACATCTAAAAGTGGTTTCAGTGTTTTCTTGAATCCAAAACTGTTTGCAACACTAAAGTTGAACGTGCCTTTTGTTCAGGGGACACTGTAGCCACTACCAGATTTTCAAAGGTGACCATTCCACTGAATGACTAGAGGACTGCTCCAAGGACTTGGCCACTTTCCATAACACTAGCCAGAGTGCAGTGGTAGCACGTCTTTATCTGAATAAATACTCATTTGCTGAACTCACGTTTACTGCATCTTTTAGGGGAAAGGAATGAGAGTGAAGTGGCAGCCTTGGGAATGACATGGCTGCCCACCACATCAGCAACTGTGTCTTCTTAAAGTTGTGTGCTCCCAAGCCCTCCTGAAATCTACTCCTGTCACCTAACTTCCAGATCCAGAACTGGTACCCAGGTGTGCAATGCCCCGAGGTGTGTGTTTGAAGGAAGAGCAGTCACCATAATCACTCAGTTGTCTGCATTTCCAATGATGGCTACTCATTTGTCAGTCTGAGAATGATCGTATGCCTTGATTGTAGTCACAGGTATTAAATGATTTTTGAGGATCTGCTATAAACTGATATTGTGTGAATTAAACAGAAAACTAACTTACTTGAGAAAACAAGTTGGTAGTAATGATTGCATTTTTATTGTTGCCCCTGCCCTGATACACTTACTGTTTATAATTACAAATAACTGTGCAACTCTCTGGGCAAGGCAAAGATTTCAATTTTTTAATGCCTTCACCATCACAGGCATCATGGCAGATTTTGGGTAGCGTATTTTTTTTTCATTACAATAAGCCCATTTTAAACTGAGTCTAAGGCTGGGTACAGTGGCGTAATCCCAACACTCTGGGAGGCCAAGGCGGGTAGATCACTTGAGGTCAGGAGTTCAAGACTAACCTGACCAACATGGTGAAACCCTGTCTCTACTAAAACTACAAAAATTAGCCAGACATGGTGGCGCACGCCTGTAATCCCAGCTACTCATGAGACTGAGGCAGGAGATCACTTGAACCTGGGAGGCGGAGGCTGCAGTGAGCCGAGATCACGCCACTGCACTCCAGCCTGGGCAACAAAGTGAGACTCTGTCTCAAAAACAAATAAAAATAAACTGAATACAAATTCCTTTAAGTTCCTTAGGCTTTTTAATAAAGTAAATGTAAGTAATGCCACACACATACACACACAAATCCTGATTTATTCCCTGTTTCTCATACATCGTTGGCATTGTTCTACTTAAACAGCGACAATGATGACTCCAAAAAAAATGTTTAGAATTAGAAGTGCATGTTAATCTGAGTAACTTAAGTACAGAAAAGAGTTAGTACACCACAAGCATTTTCTACACTTTTATTTTGTGGTGATTGTGAGACAAACACAGTCCAAACAATAGACTTCTCCTCCCCCTCCCAACAACTATCTGACTCCACAGCTCATGCACCCCAATTACAGCAGGTGTCGGGCTGGCATAAAGGCTTCTCACCAGGATTCCGGTTTATCCTTCTCAATCCTTTTCTCATCTCTAACAAAAATGCCACACATACATGTAGTTGTGAGAGGCAGTCTTCTTTACACTCACCACCAGGGGGCGTATGGGAGCGCAAAAGCCTCACAAATCTGCTCCAGGATCCTGCCTCTTCCAGGGCCGGAATCCATGGCCTTCCCAGGAATCCTAACCCGGTCTGGGAAGGGTCATCACAAATAAGCTGGCACTCAGTCGTGTACTAAAAGGATCTCTAATGCTCCCTTTAAAAGACTCACTTCTACGCCATCTCTAACAGGGCCATGCAGGTCTCCATGAGATCAGGCTTTTTTGGTCCAGTGTTTCCCAGGTCTTTCTCTACATTGTTTCAGGCCACTTGGGTACCTTTCAGTGCAGACTGCTTCAGGCCAGAAAACCTCGCTCCCACCTCTTTCACACTAATGAATTTAATTGGTAGCCAGCAGCCAGGGGAGTTAATGTGGAAGATGCTCTAAGAAGCATCCCCAATTAGCAAGCCTCAGCCAGAAACTACCTACAGGGAGCAGGAAGCCCTAGGGGTAGGCAACCCACTCCTCATTATTTCTGTAGCAGGAAGGGACGTCCAGACGGGACTCCAGAGGTGATGGAAAGTGGGAGAGGCACAAAAGCAGCAAACAGCAGAAGGAAAAGCCAGCAGCTGAGGCTCGGCAGCCAACAGCCACGACATTCAGCAATCTCAGTGTGACAAACAACACATCTGTAGCGTGCTGAACATGACTGGGGCTCCTCAGACAGATCTGACACCCCTGTGCACCAGGAATCCCACCCATACCTGCACACAGACACACAACAGACATGGATGGACACGGGGACACACACACACACACACACACACACACACACACACACACAGCCTCAGTGATGACTTAGCACCTCACTGCCAGGAGTATCTTCTGTAACAGATATATGCATGTGTACATACAGCTCATGCACACACATCAGCACCCACTGCCTGCTCTGCTCCATGACAGTACTGAGAATTCCCCTGTGAATTACCCAAGAAACAAAGGGGGGGCCAGTGAGCAGCCGTGCTTAGCTTCCTTCATAAGCCCATCACCAGCACCTAGTGTTTCCCCGGACTCAATAAGAAATTTTCCCATCTCTGGCCCCCTCCATTAGAAATGAAATCCGTTCTGGTTTTCTAAATCAGTCTGTAAACAATCCTGAGTCAACTCCTTGGGTCATTTTCTTGGGGCTCATTCACTCTAGCTCTAGAATTAAGGAATGGGGGTGGGGAAGACACACCCCATTTGATCTTACAAAACAGTAAAGATTAATGGGAAAGTGTTTAAAAAAAAAAATCACAAAGAAGCTCCCCACTCAGTGGCAGTTTTGCACATATGTACAATGAGTTTACCAGCCCATAAATATTTTTAACCAACACAACCTCATGCTGTGGTGTGTACAAGGGTCTGAGAGTATATGACTGGCTATCATTTCTTGCTCTGGGCGAGCGTTCGCCTCTTTGCATCTTCTTCTCTAAGTCACTATAAAGTGTCAGTGTCAATCATTACCCTCTCCAGGTCCTGCCGCAGGTGCGTGAACAGCTGCAGCCTCCTAAACAAGACATCCTGCTCCCGCTTGGCTAGATTGTCCTCTTCATCTTTCTTTGGGGTGATCAGGGGCTTGTTGAAGTTGACCTTCCTCTTCAACTTCCAGTACTGGTACAGGAAATCCACTACTTCCTCAGGCAGCCGCAGAGCCCTGGCAACATCCAGCAGGTTGACGAAGGTGTAGAACTCATCCTCCAGCTGCTGCAGCTTCTGCTTACGGACACTCACCCGGTGGGCCTCCTCCCGGTTCTGCTCAAGGCTGGCAAAGGGCTCCAGTGGATTCCGGGGGGAACACTCAGGGGCCCCATTCTCCTGTGCAGCCCCCTTGCCAAGACTCTCCTCAGGTTTCCTGTGTGAGCTGTGCTTTGGGCAATAGGACTTGAACTTGACTTCATCATTCTCTGCTAAGATGGTCTTCATCTCCAGGCCCCGGTCAAAAGCACAGGTCACATGGAAGGCTGTGCGGCAGTTCTTCACAGAGCACTGGTAAGAACACACAAAGAACATGAGAATAGGCCATTATAAAGCAACCATGGCAGAAGGCCCGCAGTGCTAGGCACCTCATGTACACATGCACAGAGAAGAGCCATGCTTCAAGCATGTGCTGTGACAGGAAAGTTGTACATGGATTAACCCTGGAAGATCACGTCATGTTTTAAAAGAGGTAAGGCTTGGGACTTTTTTTGTAGAGATGAGGTCTCCCTATGTTGCCCAGGTTGGTCTCCAACTCTTGGGCAAACGAGATCCGCCCATCTTGGCCTCCCAAAGTGCTGGGATTACAGGCGTGAGCCACTGCGCCCAGCCAAGTCTTGGAATTTAAGGGCCCTCTTCAAATGAAAGGTTTAATCAACCAAACCCTAACTTCCTCGGAAAAGTAACTGCATCCAAATCCCATCGTGGAGCAGACGTGATTATACAAATGACATGTGTAGAGGAAAGAGGTGTGGCACGAGGATCATGTTCAAAAGAATCTGTACTCAACATGCAAAGTCCACTTTCAGGCATTAACGTGGGTTTTCTTACAGATTTGAGCTCTTTTGGTGTAAACATGAATAAGAACCTCCTTGGGAAGAATGACTACTACTCACAGTTTGAACATAAATCCTGACTCCCCAGCCAGGAAGAGTCCCAACACGAGTGAGAAAATGAACAGTGCACTTCCTTGAAGCAGCATGAAGGAGAAACTGAATAAAAACCCCAAAAAATAGGAGACAAGAGGTATCCAGCATAGGAAAGGTAGGGAAAGGTCTTCACACTTGTGAAGAAGCTTCACCAGATGCATGGAGGGCTCTGAGCCCTGAGATCTGTGCACGCCGATCCTGGCCACTGAAGAGAGGCAGGAGAACCGTGAAAGATCCTTCCCATGGGTCACAAGGAGGTCAACCTAGAGGCCAGGTATCAGCAACCTATGCAGGAGAACACTTCTCCTCTCACTGCCTAAACGGGGCCACAATTTAGTGCCTTTGATCCAGACAACAAGCCTCTGGTCTAGCAGGAGCAAAGTGATTAAATCCTCCTCCACTGATCTTGCTGAGCAAATCCCTAGAAGGTGGTTCCTCATGGTGACTGAAGCCAGTCCCTGAAAAGCAGCACTGCATTGTGTGAGGCCAAGTGATCCCCAGGGCATGCCAGGGGCTGCACAGAGCTGTAGAATCCAGTGGCTTCAAGCCAACTGAGAAGTTGAATTCAACTCATTCAACAGATCCTGAATCACATCACCAAGGATGGCAGAGGCTAGAGCTGAGGATTTCCCCCTAATCATTTCAGTATTTAAGAGGAAACTCGCTGCCAACCAGGCTTTCTTCCATTACTATGAGGTCTCTTTTACTGAGAAGAGGAGAAAATCCAGCTCCCTTCACCATTCCACCCTTACAAACACTTCAACCACAGAGACTGACATAAATCTGTATTTTCTCTATAAATAACCTCAATTCTAAGAAATGTGTGAAGTCAGCTTTGGTGGCAGAACACACAAACACACACGCACGCACACACACACACACACACACACCTGGCCACTGTCATGAGAAGACAAAGTGTCTTCCCTTGTAGCACACAGCCAAGTGGGAAGTAAAAGCGGGAACAGATGACTGAGACACTATCTGTGTTTGGCTTAAACTACACTTAACCCAAGCGCTCTAACCCTAAAGAGAAATGAACTGCAGCAGAATATTTATACAGGACTTTGTAAAAACGCCAAATGGCCTTCCTCTGGGTTTTCCCATTCAGGTTGACTCAGCAAACAGATGTTACAGAAACGTAAACCAGAGCCTTCACAGCTGCAGACATTTCAGAGAGGAATTCTTTTAATAAAATCAATCCATTCTGTGAAGATATGAAAAATCATCAGCCTTCTTTGGCCTCTTCTTTAGATTAATGTTCTGGGAAAAAGAGGCCAATGGCAACAAAAAAGTCATTATATCATCTCTCTTCAAAAGAGAAACAAAGATCCCATTCGCCCCCCTCTTTTAAACATTAATTATGGACCAGGATTGGCAAACTCAGGCAAGGGCATAAATTCTACGCTCAGAACACCGGGGAATGTGGTCTGCTGCAGCCTGTTTCCTGCCAGTGCACATGTGCATACACATACTTACACACTCATACTCACACATGCACACTCACACACACACATACATACACACATGCATACACATGCATACTCACACACACATACACGCATACTCACACATGCATACTCACATGCATACTCACGTGTATACTCACACACGCATACACACGCGCATATACATTCACACATACTCAAATACGCATACATGCATACTCACAGCATACACATGCATAACCAAATACACACGCATACACACATACATGCACACTCACACCCCCACACATGCACTCACATATGCATGCTCACCCACATACGCATAATCACACATACGCATACTCATACCCATACTCACACATGCATACACACACACACTCAAGTACATCAGCTCCCTGCCCTTTTCCCTTCCTGCTCCACTCTTCCCTCCTCCTTCCCCAATCCAGCTCGGGCCAGAGGCGTTTGTCATGTATTCACATGCCAAAAATATCTCCACTATTTCAAGGTCCCCAGCCAAATCCCACCAGCTGTCTCATGACCCACCCTCCAAATATTTCTGTTATATTTTGGATTCTTGAACACTAGTCGAAGTGATAAAGAAGAAAAGTAGAACCACTTGGCTTGTTAAAAAAAAATTCAAAAACAGCCAGGCGCGGTGGCTCAAGCCTGTAATCCCAGCACTTTGGGAGGCCAAGGTGGGTGGATCACGAGGTCAGGAGTTCGAGACCAGCCTGGCCAACATGGTGAAACCCCATCTCTACTAAAAATACAAAAATGAGAACTAGCCGGGTGTGCTAGTGCGTGCCTGTAATCCTAGCTACTCAGGAGGCTGAGGCAGGAGAATCGCTTGAACCCGGGAGGCAGAGGTTGCAGTGGGCCGAGATCATGCCACTGCACTCCAGCTTGGGCGACAGAGTGAGAGACTCTGTCTCAAAAAAAGAAAAAAAAATTTTTAAACCACCTTCCCGAAAGAAGTATTTATCAGCCAAAATACAAACTGACTTTGCCAAATGAGGTCATTTCTTTAAAACCCACGGCTGACAAGATGACCATGCTCTTGGAGCTTATGTCTGTGCTGAGCTGCTTTGAGAAAGAAGCCATCCCAAAACAGTGCCTCTGCTCCCAGAATTCAATGAGGAAACCAAGGAAGAAGAGCCTGTGGCCTGTGCTGGTACGTCCCAGAAGATCCAAACTTAACCTGAAGGGCCCCCATCAGCCACACAGCACTGCAGGCCTCTCTAATCCTGACTGTCTAGATGTCAATAATGTGAGGCCTAAAAACGAACTTCTCGGTAGGGTCTTAGACCACGTGAAAAACAGTATGCCATCTATATTCCCTCCTTAATTCCCCTATCTCATGACATCCTACACTTGTCTGTACCTGGATACGCAAAAGCAGGCAGGCAACATGTTTACACACAGGTGTGCACGCACTCTTTCACTCACGCTCTCACACACACACACACGTGCATGCGCGCGAAGTGCCATAAAGAATCAGACATCCAAATCATGTTCCAATCAGATGACAGCATACACAGGAGTTCCTCACAGATGCCCCTCTACCCAGGCCATGTTCAAAGAGGCTCTGTTTTTCCAAATGCAAATACATCAGCATATCCCCTTGATTACTAACAGGTGTGCACACACCATGGAAACCTGCAATCTCAGGAGACCGCCACAGAGGTGGGCCAGGGTCTGCAGCTACACTTGGTGACTACAGGTGGGAGGGTGGGCCAACTCTCAAATGCCGTGTCAAGGAACATCTCACTAAGACTGCTAGGAGGTGTCAGCCTATGGAAAGAAGCTGCGATGCTAGACTTTGGGCAGAAAGAGGGTAGTGAGAGACAAACTGGAACTGCCTCACAGCTCAGGGGAACTTCTGAACTACCCTGTGACTGTGAAAGCTTGGGTTCTGGTTACACCGGATACAGTTAGCCTATTAAAGGTGTGCGTACTGGGGCTGGAGTCATCCCTTGGGAACCTCGTCCTGCTTCCTGGATTCTAGTCCCCTCTCCAAACCCTTGGACAGTTCACAGAGCCTTCCCTCATCCTGCTCCCCACCATGCAGGAAAGGAAAATGAAGCCATTCTTAAGAAGTGAATTACCTGTATAGAGGCCCCAAACTTCTCATTGCAGAGGCTGCACACTAGCGCCCACCGGCTGCTGGGAATGTGTGACACCTTGGTGATGGGCTCCATCTTCTCCGGGCTGCCAATGCTCACCTAAAGGTAGGAAAATAACAAGACAGGGTGGCTCAGGTCGTCAAAGGCTGAACATGAATGTCACAAACTAAAAGATCCATTACTTTCCTACATCTCTCCTACCAGACAGTGGCAAGGGGCACCCAACTCACCTGGAACAAAGCAAACCCTTACTTTAAAAGCCTCAGAACAGCCCCAGTGACAACTGAGCCCAGTCCCCATCTGACAGACATCCTTGTTTGTCAAAAACACTTAGATAACTGAGTTTTCACTTCTTACCGGAGCGTCTGATGACAGAGTCATGTACCAGGACAATGTCGTCTATAATCTCTAGCCCATAACAAACTGGTGAAGACTAAAAATCCATCTTAAATCGATTCAAATAGGTTGTCAACAACCGGGTAAGTAAATATAACCTGTTTTTAATCTCTCGCCAAAGAAAACCATTTTCTTCAGTCCAAAACATGACTACATTTAAGACGGGAAATTCCTCTGCATTCGGCCTGGATCACCTAATTGTATCCCATCAATACCAAACCACGAGACCCAGTGCTACCAAGACCCGAATCATGAAACCTCAATCCAAATCATCCTCAAATAATATTCCCCAGGAGGAAAATGTACCAAAATCACACCCAAAAAATGCTGGAATTTGAATAGCAAATTATATTCTCACCCTGGGCTATGCAAATTATATTAGTCAAGGTCTGAGACTAGAAATAAATTAGACCAGACCTGAAATTAAAAAGGTTGAGGCACAATAAGAGTTTAAATAAAAATCACCAAAGTAAGCCTAAGAGTGGTTGTTTTTTAACCATGGTGGTGCCTCAACTCAAGTACAGCTTGCCACACACAGGATGTACAGCTGATCCTTGGGGAATGACACGCCCAGGCCACAGCTGGTTAAGTGCTACAGGTCTACTCCTGGGAGTGAGAGTCGCAATGGGAAGGCTCACTGCGATGGCTGAGTGACCACCACTAACTTACAGTCCCAAGTGACTGCTGCTTCCAGCTAACATTTCCACAAATTTACATTCCATGACAAGATGAGAGTGTGCTTAAGATTCAGTGTTTCCTCAAGGAAAAAGGTAGCAACTAAAAGGTGTCTTTTTACTCATCAGCTACAATGCTGCCTATTTATGCATGGTTCTCCACCCACCCACTGAATCCCAGTTAAAAGCCAGGACCTTCTGAGCTAAGGTGCTATTAAAAACAATGCTTGACCAGGCACAGTGGCTCACGCTTGTAATTCCAACACTTTGGAAAGCCAAGGAAAGAGGACTGCTTGATCCCAGGAGTTTGAGACCAGCCAGGGCAACAAAGTGAGATCCCCTCACTATAAAAAAAATAAAAAATAAGCTGGGCCTGGTAGCACATGCCTATAATCTCAGCTACTCAAAAGGCTGAGGTGGGAGGATCACTTGAGCCCAGCAGGTCAAGGCTGCAGAGAGCCATGATCCAGCTCACTGCACTCCAGCCTGGGCGACAGAGTAAAACTCTGTCTCAAAAAGAAGTAAAAACAACAAAAAAAGAACCACACGTACCTCAGGGATCCACAGAGCACAGCTAACGTGGACCCACTTGGTTCCGCTACGGGTGGGCTTCATAGCTCCACCCTTCTTCGGACACAGCAGACATTTTGGCTGAACCCCCAGGGCACATGTCCGGCACAGCCAGCTGCCCTCTGGTACCTTGAGGATTCCATAACAGGCCTGTGATGCCACAGCACATCCCAGAGGAATAGAGAGAAAGAGAAAATGTTATTTTTCCCATTATATCTATTCATTTTAAACACTTAGAAAGATTTTAACAGAACTACCACCAAAGTAGAGACACTCCCACAGCTTCCTGGCTACGACCCTCTCCCCTCGGGAAAATGCCCGGCAGCCTCACAAGAGCATTTAGGAGGTATGTGAGCTCTGCTGACACAATACATATTTATTTAGCAGAGGGTGGTCCTGGAAACTACTTGAGAACAGAAAGGTTTATATTAAATCTGCTTTGCTGTGTTGCCACAGAAACCCATCCATACCAAGTTTCTAAATATTGAGCAGTAAGTCCTCTGTAGTCCTCGAAACACTCCACAGGGTTCCGTGAGAGAAGCTATTCCTCTACTTTACTGACAGAGGTGGGGTGGAATACAGAGTGTGGAGAAAAAGCACACAGCAGTTGAGAGAATCTCCCAAAGCTGCTGAATGAGATGGCAGTGGAACAGGAGAGAAGCACGCACACTCCCTAAGCTAGGCAAACTCCATACCAACTAGATCCCAGCACTCTCCCAGTGAACACAACAGGGCAGAAAAAGGAGACCTTCTACATGGAAAGAATGTCGTCTCCTTAGCTGATATTTAAAACAAATTCAGCCTTTCAGAAATGGAGACAAAAAAACAATTTAAATTAAAAAATAAGACAAAGCCTGTTTTGTACAAGACAGCAAAATTACACAAGATGGCATAAACTGCAGAAATCAAGGCTATTACAATTAAAGTAATTAACACAGTTCAAAGAGAGAAAAGGTTAATGTTAAATAACTGAATAAATAAAAACCACGATAGTACCAGGAGCATATTCAGAGAGCCCTTTAAAAACCCAACTGTTCAGAACTTTATCCTTAAATGACCTGGAAGTCAGGAAGTCGAAAGTCACAGTAGCATAACTCTAATTCTTCAGACAGAAAAAACACAGCCACTATGCAATCTGAATACCCACGACGATGCAAAGAGGAAACCACAAGGATGAGAGTTGAGCACGAAAAGTCACACTTCAGATGGAAGCCTCGGAGCGCTGTGTCGGGGCCATGAATAAGCCACTGTCAACGCAGACTTACTAGAAAAAAATTTTTAACGGAGGTAAGTGACACTATAAAGGTTTCGAAATACTAAAGGTCTGTATCAGACATTCTACAGCCATATTTGAAGGAAGAAATTTTTTTCCTGGAAAAGCAGGTCTAAACTACTTTAGGAGATTACATAAAGTATGCCTTAAAGATAAGCCATGAAGGATTTCTCAAAGGAAAAATGAAGTAAATGTTGAGGAAAAGAGAAAAGGTGATATGGCAGAAAGAACAGAAGGGGGGAAGGGGGCATCCAAAAGCCTTAAGTTACAACTCTGCCACACGCCTACCGTGAGAGCTTGCACAACCCTGCCCTGACATCAGTTAACTTGTTGATAAAACAGGGGTTGACCAGTTTTCAAGCAGAACGCTTTTACTCAAAAAAAATTTTCATGGAGAAAAAAAATTGCAAGTAAAGACAAGAAAAAGAATGAGAAGTCAGCCAAGTAAATACAAGAAGCACCAGCAACCAAAAAAGCAACACTGGTCATCAGGGTGCTCATGTCACAGAACAAAGCCACCACAGGAATTCTCACTGCCGTAAGGAGACTTCCCAGACAGTGTGAGATCCAGAGCAACAGACAGCGATGACTGAAGCAGGAGTCGCAGGTCTCCCTGTCAAGGAGCCAGGACTGGGCCACAGCTGGGGAGGTCTTCAGACAGAGGGAAAGTCTAGGAGGTCACAAATTATGAAGCAAAGGGTAATCAAGAACTTCATGGAGCAAACGTGCTTCTTCTTCCCAAGAAGTCACCAAGCACCTATTCCACACAAGTCTTTCTTTTAAGTTTGCTTTAAATCTCAGCATCAACAGGTGAATTTAAAGAAAGTACTTCAGGATAGCCTTTTAAACCCTAAGAATATGCGTGGGCACATGTCCCCACCCAAATCCAAATTTCTTCATTACTGCATTAAAAACTAAATAAAAAAGAAAAGAGGCACTGAGATTGTCATAAACTTTTTAACTTACCTAGCGCCCATTCTCCTGAAATCTAAGGGTTTCCCTTTCTGTGGATGGTAGCAAGCAATCACTGAAACCTACTGTCCTGTTTTTTAAGACAGGAAATCGTCTTCAAGAAAAGGGGCTGCTTTCCTCTCCTTTAACAGCTCAGCTTATACCCTAACACATGCTCACAAACATGACAGGCAAATTGTGTCCTCTAAAAGACATGTTGAAGTCCTAACTCCAAATATCTCAAAATGTGACCTTCTTTAGAAATAGTCATTGCAGATGTAATTATTTAAGATGAGCTCACTCTGAAGTAGGGTGCGTCCCTAGTCCAATACAACTGGTGCCCTTCTAAGACTGCCATGTGGACCAGGTGTGGTGGCTCACACCTGTAATCCCAGCACTTTGGGAGGCCAAGGTGGGTGGATCACGAGGTCAGGAGTTCGAGACCAGCCTGGCCAACATAGTGAAACACCCCATCTCTAGCTGGGTGTGGTGGCACACTCCTGCAGTCCCAGCTACTTGGGAGGCTGAGGCGGGAGAATCACTTCAACCCAGGAGGCGGAGGTTGCAGTGAGCCAAGACCACGCCATTGCACTCCAGCCATCTCAAAAAAAAAAAAAAAAAAAAAAAAAGAAGACCTCCATGTGAAGACAGAGACACAGGGAGAACACACACGATGATGAAGGCAGCCGCAAGCAAAGGAATGCCCAAGATTGCCCAAATCACCATAAGCTACGAAGAGGCAAGGAAGGGCTCTCCTGCATGTTTCAGAAGAAGCACAGCACTGCCACCACCTCAATTCTGGACTTTTAGTCTCCAGAACCACAAGACAATATATTTTTGTTGTTTTAAGCACACACAGTCTGTAGTAATTTGTCTGTTACACAGGGCGGCTGTAAGAAACTAATACAGCACACTAACCACCTTTTCAAAGGTTTGTTTTCTCAGTGTTCTTAATACCTAAACTTACATGTTACAGTAGGACAGAGGGGGCTCATACATTCTTTTTAAGTAAACTTGACTTTTATGGATAAGAATAAAACACTGTGAAGAAAGACGATTTCCACAGAGGGTGCTATCCTTCTGGCTGCAAAAGCAGAGGATATATTTCAAGCACTATAAGAACCTACTAGGGAAAAAGAATGTCTATAGGGCACATTTCTTTAAATCGTAGAAAAACAGACCCCATTTGGAGGAAGAATCCTGGACTCCAGGCATACACTCCCATAGCAGACAGGCTCGTGCCCGAGGTTTCTTCTTTCTGGCCTCCCTGCCCCACATACCTGGTGCACACAGATGTTGCATTTGTCACAGAACACCATCTCATTGCCGTCCTCACCATCAGGAGACTGGCAGACATCACAGACAACATCTTCATCATATTCGATCCCCAGGCCTTCCTCAGTCTCTATGGCGTGATTCATATTGTCGTAGCATCGCTGCTCAAATTCCTCTAGGACCCTCTCCATGGTGTATTCATCTAGTTCAGGCATTCCTGAAGTTAAAAATGCCAAAAAACCCATTTTAATAAATCCATATTAATAAATATTACAAAATAGTACTGGTTTATTTATACTTAAAAATAACGTATAATGAATAAATAATAGTACAATAAATAAATCCAATCACTGGCCAGGTGTGGTGGCTCACATCTGAGCCCAAGAGCTCAAGGTCAGCCTGGGCAACATAGTGGAACCCCATCTCTACAAAAAACATGAAAATTTGCCAGATGTGGTGGCACGCACCTGTAGTCCCAACTACTCAAGAGCCTGTGGTGGGAGAACTGCTTGAGCCCAGGAGGTTGGGGCTATAGTGAGCCATGACTGTGCCACTGTGATCCAGCCTGAGTGACATAAGACCCTGCCTCAATCAATCAATCAACCCATCGATGCATCCATCCCTGAGGGCCCCAAAACTTTTTATTAAATGCTTATCAGATCCTTCTAAGAAACAGTCTTCAAAGGGGAGAGTCTTCCAGGAAACTGTTATGTTCCTATGGTCAGGTAGTGAAGATGCAGTGTAGTAAATGGAAAAGCAAAAGGTAAATTTTAAAAGGATTCAAGGATATTAAATACATAGGTTGTTGAATAAGTCATTTCATTATACTCATTACACATAACAACTAACACGTGACTTCAAAACCATGACTTCATATGACGGTTTGGATGTTTTTTAAAATTTGCCTTTCCTGGTAGGTAAAACAGTTCTCTCAAAACAGATTTCATTTTGGGCACTCGAATATTTTTAAATGGTTTATCCCTCCTCATCCTCTTACTTCTACCAGGTTGAAAAACATAGTTAACCAAATGCAAAAAAAGACTAAACACCAGGCGCGGTGGCTCACGCCTATAATCCCAGTACTTTGGGAGACTGAGGCAGGTAGATTATTTGAGGTCAGGAGTTCACGACTAACCTGGCCAATATGGTGAAATCCTGTCTCTAATAAAAATACAAAAATTAGCCAGGCATGGTGGCAGGTGCCAATAATCCCAGCTACTTGGGAGGCTGGGGCAGGAGAATCGCTTGAACTCAGGAGGTAGAGGTTGCAGTGAGCCGAGATTGCACCCCTGCACTCCAGCCTGGGCCACAGAGCGAGACTTCATCTCAAAAAAGAAAGAAAAAAAAGACCAATAACAGCTAAGACAAACATCTTTAAGCATGCATTCCGTTTATGTTATAAAATTACAAAATTAATCCTGCCAATGTATTCAGCAGTATCTTCAAATATGGATTAGCCCAGTTCTTATTATTTAAACCATTCATAAATGCGAAGAGTCTTTGGGCTGAGTCCTCTGACTTAACACAGGACACCTAGATTCCAGTCAAGTGCATTACGCTGGTCTTTATAATGTGTTTACAACAAAGCAGAAACTCTATCATCTCTGAAGCTAAAATTTAGTATTCAGTTCCAAAAGATCTCTGAGAACTCCTGAACTCATGCCATAAAACCACCTTGAGCAGGACCAAGAAGAAGGAAGTCTATTTTGTTTATAAAAACACCTGAGTAACTGAGCGAGTAGAAAACAACACCATGCTCAGCTCAGTCTACATTATCACTCCCATTCAACAGGCTGGTGAGCCTAATGGCAGGACGAGCATCTACTGCAAGCCAAACCCTATGCTAGGTTCCCTGGAAAGACGCAAAAGAAAAGGTCTTTTTGTATTTTTAGTAGAGACGGGGTTTCACCATGTTTGCCAGGCTGGTCTTGAAGTCCTGACCTCAGGTGATCTGCCCACCTCGGCTTCCCAAAGTGCTGGGATTACAGACGTGAGCCAACAAGCCCGGCCGATCTTGTGATTATTTACTATGTCCTAGATTACAATACGCAGCCCTTGCCACCACTTCCCCACCCTGTACCTACAGCACAAAAGCTAATTAATCCTCATAGTTTTTCACACTGAGCCCAGACTTGACTCCATTGTCTTGTTCATCAAGACCCTCAAGGCAACCCTTAGCAATCAGGACTGGCATGTGAGATGAGACCTACATGCCATCCCAGTCTCAACACCATGAGATGCTCCAACGTCTACATACACTAAAATGAGCTTGCAGAAAAGAGGTGGAGAAGGGCTGGGCACTCAGCTAATGTCAGGCTTCACTGAAGGAAAGCCAGGACAGAGATAAACAGGAGGGAAAAAGAACTCCAGGTTTGCAGCATGACATAAGGAAAATTGCTCAAGTTAAAACACACATGATGTGCTTGGAAACGGGGAGCATGCCTGGAAGAGTGTTCATTTAGAAAAGCAGCAAACCATGGCTAAAGGAGGAATCTGAATGGCATCACAGGAAAAAAACACTAGAGCAGGTAACTGTGGACCATGCCCTTTTGTCACTTAGTTTCTCTGGACTTCAGTTTCCTTAAGGTAAGTGAACAAGGGAGTTAGATCAGAGCGGGGATGGGAATCCCTGGTGCCTGAGCCGAGGAGCCCTGCTTCCACTCTGAATCCATCTCAGCACATCTGACACAGCCAAACAGGCTGAGCTCTAAGGCAGGGCTGCGATTCTCACTGACTGAAGCTATGATGGAGCTGCCTTCAACTGGCAATAAGGAGCTTTCTGCTACTCACCTACCTGCCTAAAATATGTCTCTATTCATCATTGGTTAATAAAATAATATAATACATGGTCTCTCACCCATCTCCTTAAATTCTTCATTGGTCAGTTCCAGCCATGCAGCATCCATGTCATTGAGGTCATAGCGACACACACTGTCAGCCAGCGTCCGGATGTCCACATAGCCCAACTCAGGAGGCTCAGAGCCTGATGACACGATGTACTTCTTGGGCCTGATGAACATGAGGGATTTCTCTTCAGACACAACCCTGGATAACAAAAAAACAAGGCAGCCAGGTTACCCTTTCAGCCACAGACAATGAAGTGTACCACAAGGCCCCAAGTGTGTTCCTCTTCCAACCCTCAGAGCCCCAGGTCATCACCAGAGGCTGAAAACCTGAATGTCACTGCTAATAAAACCTTAACTAGAAGTTGTTAAAGCCTGCTAACAGGCAATAGATATGAATGAAAACACTGCAGAAGCCTTCGAAATCTGCTTCCCGGGACCCTGCTGTGCCCTGCCCACCACCTCTGACCACTCTGGCCTGCAGCCAACACCAAAACACACTGACCCATACATTTCAAGAGCTAGTCATTAAATCACTTTCCCTTAACCAGACCTGCCCATCCCTGCTGGAGGCCATTAGAACCAGGGCACCACACAGGCAGGGCAGGCACAGCAGACTCTGAGAACCAGAGGGAGAAACCCGCCAACCCTCACACCTCACAAAAAAAGATGGAGAGAGGGAAAAGAAAATTAGGCCTTGGGCTGGGCAAGGTGGCCCAAGCCTGTAATCCCAGCACTTTGGGAAGCCGAGGCAGGCGGATCATTTGAGGTGACCAGCCTGGCCAACACAGTGAAACCCTATCTCTACTAAAAATACAGAAATTAGCCGGGTATGGTGGCACACGCCTGTAACCCCAGCTACTCGGGAGGCTGGGGCAGGAGAATTGCTTGAACCCAGGAAGCGGAGGTTGTAGTGAGCCAAGATTGCACCACTGCACTCCAGCCTGGGCAACAGAGTGAGACTGTCTCAAAAACAAACAAAAAAAGGGAAATAAGACCCCGGCAATTACCAACAAATCTAAGAAACAGAGTCCCAGCCAAGAAGGAGACTGACTCTCCCAACATATACCTATGATCCCAGGAACAAAAGCACAAGTTTCTCCTCCTGGTACTGCCACACAACCTCCCCGACCTTTAACACCTGGAGTGGTGCTTTCCAACTCACCCCACTCAAAAGAAGACAGCATGTGCAAGAAGAGCAAATCACTCCTGACTTGGAACCAAAAAAGGGCCATCTTCCTAATCACAGGCCCCAGGCCTCAACAAAGTCCTTCCACATATGCATTTCCGCAGTTTAAATTACTGTCAACAGGCTGCCCAGAGTCTGTCAGAGTACCTTCATCACCCTTATATTACGGGAGTGATTTTATCTACATGACGCTGACATGGACAAACTGAAGGGATTTATTTCTCCTACTCAACCAAGAGCAGGGATCCAACTTGCTCAGGGCTCCAACTTTAATACAGCTTGTAAAACTTCCACAAGCTATATTAATGCTCACTTCTGTCCCGGCTCCCCACTGAAAGTGAAGCATTCAGCAAGTGACTCCTGGACTGGGGCTGCCAGTGCTGAATCAGGTGGTGCTGCATCTCAGACACAGGCTCTGAGGCAGATACCTGGTCTGCCCCGCAGGGCCCCATGACCACTCCATTCCACAGGTCCAGACTCTAGCCTGTGGGGGCCATCCTGGCACTCCTGATTGGTCACCTAAACCTGAGTAAGACAGGGGCATTTGTCACCACTGGATAGACTCCCCAGAGATCCCAAAATGACAACTCAAATTTGATAATCTTAAGTGCCCAAAAAAAGAGACACAAAGTGGGTGAGGGCCAGGAAGCAAGTTCAGTCATGACTCAGCGTGGAGAAAGACACTATTTCACAAAGCAGCAGCGAACTGATGATGACGGAGAAGCCAGGTGCCGACTGAGCACAGAGGGCACTCAAGCCTCCCTCCTAAGAGGACTCTCCAGGTGGCACAGAGAGGCACAGTGAGGAAATGAGTAAACCAGCTGCAACCTGATTGTGAGGAGAGTCGGCGGGGACTCGACCCTGAGGGATCTTTAAAGATAAGTCAGTAAATCCAGAGAACGCACCCCGAGAACAATGTGACCAGTCAAAATAAATCCCTCCAAAACTCCCCTCTCCACAAACCCTAACTGGCAGGTCTCCTTACACCTGTCCTCCTCCAAAGGCAGAGGCAACCGCAGTAGGCGGAGCAGCTGCCCGTGCTAGTTCCCAACAAAGCCAGATGCTTCTCTCCAGGAGAGCCACTCTCCAGAGTGAATACGGAGAGCAGGAAAAGAGGATGCAGACGTGAACACCCAAATTTTCCTCCCCCAGCCCATCACTTCCCAGGATGTCTTGGAATTTGCCTTCCTCTCATAAGACAGCAGCAACTCCCCACAGTGGTGGCTGTAATGTTAAGTTTGGAGGCTCATGGCCCTCAAAACCACTACCCTGTATGCCTGAAGTATGTTGCTCCTGCATTTCTATTTCCACTTGAGGCCTCATGATATTTTATTGCTAACTCAGACATTGTCTCTTCCCACAGAAATTGTCTCTTCTCAGATGCCTGCTGTCAGAGAAGAAGAGCAAGGGTGGGTGGAGAGGCTTCTGTCCTCAGGGCATCTCTACCTGGCCACAGGCTGAGGGATGGTCCCCGGGCTCACAGGCACCTGGACCCCTTTCTCCCATTCCTGTCTCCATGGATCTGCCAATACATAGTACTCATCCGGGTTCAGCTGGTAGGAGTCATGCAACTTCATGGCAGTGATCAGGTCTGTCCTAAACACCTGGAAAGGAAGAGAAAGGGACACTGACATTTGATATTTGCATTCTTATTCAGAGTGCTGGCAGCTGCAATGTAACCATGGAGCTGCCATGTAACAAGGTCACTGTATCAACATAGAACAAGCCTGACCTATTAGAGAAAAACTTTGCCTGACGTGCCTTTTACCTCACTCAGGCATGGGGGGTGGCAGTGCTGAGGGAACCCTGCCCTCTCACTCCCTCAGTCCATAGTGTCCACAACGTCAACAAAAACAATAAAAAATCTTGTTGTCTGCCTCTGAAAAATGTCTCTCAGTTCACCAAAAGGGCTGCTGAAAACATGTACCTGAAATCTCTGAAGGGAGATACTGCACTCAAGGGTGCTCTAGAAATATAACTCCACTAACCACATAACAACTTCAAGCCAAAACCCAGAACCACCAGGGACTCATCTCCTTTTTTTTCTTTTTTGAGATGGAATCTTGCTCTGTCGCCCAGTCTGGAGTGCAGTGACACAATCTTGGCTCCCTGCAACCTCTGCCTCCCAGGTTCAAGCTATCCTCCTGCCTCAGCACCCCCGAGTAGCTGAGATTACAGGTGCATGCCACCATGCCCAGCTAATTTTTGTGTTTTTAGTAGAAACAGGGTTTCATCATGTTGGCCAGGCTGGTCTCAAACTCCTGACCTCAAATGATCTACCTTCCTCAGCCTTCCAAAGTGCTGGGATTACAAGCATGACCCACTGCTCCTGGCCAGGGACTCATCTTCTATAATGAGACTGCCCCCACCCAGGCCCCACCTCCCAGGGTACCAGGTTTATGGTATGGTAGCTGGTGAAGTCAAGGTCTGGGCTGGCCTAGAAAAATCTGGAAGAGAAGCAACCACAGGCCACTGGGTTGATGGGCCTGCAAAGAACATGTTTGCACAACTTCACCTGGAAAAACCTCTACCTTGGAAGGGTTATTTGTGGGGAAAGGAAATAGAGAAAGTCACTACCCTCTCCCCACTCTGCCAAAAACAGACAGATCCAACAGTGCCCCTCTACCAAGAGAGCTCCCCAATTCCTTATCACAGGCCAAATGAAGGAAACCACAGGAAAGGCAGCCATCCCAGTGCCTATGCCACTGCAGACTCCTGGGCCTGTGGCATTCATCCTTGGTCAATGAGGCCTGCCCCTGGGGTGGAGCACAACACCGCCTCCCAGCCAGGGCTGCACAGCTGGCTCCCTCTCAAGCCTCGTCCTTGGTCCACTGGTGTCTAAGGCTGCATAAGAAAGCTCTGACCTTGGCATCAGGACCAGCCCAAAGTTGTGTTTGGCATCGAGCAAGCTTGCATCTGTAAGCTGCCCTGTCTGTTTACACAAGTCACAATGCTGAACTCTCTTTTCTCAGGACAGGGAGTTCTTTCTTGTGCTACTAAGCACAGTTCACACCATACGCCTGCTAATAGGTCCATATTTGTTTTTCCTGGTGGCTTTTCAGGCTGGTGATCACTTTAATAAACTTCACCATAATAAAGTCTGAGGCAGTGTCTGAATAAAGAAGCCATTTCTCCTGCCTGTCATTTTCAATACGGACTATTCCCCAGTATGCCACTCTTCATTTCTAAAGACCTATTAAGCAAGAACTAGGCCATGCACCTCCCACAAAAATCACATGTAATACCAGGATCCTTCCCTTCAAGCACAGAGCCGCTGAAGCAGGTGCCCAGCCCAGTGGACACCAACTCCCTGGCCCCCAAGAGAAAAGTACTTTAAAACCTAAGAGATGGGCCTATACCTTCAAGAGCCAATCAGGTAAAAACATATTCCAACTAAGTGGTAAAAATAAAAAACAAAGGAGTTTGCAAAAAAGAAAGAAAATCAAACTGAAGCAATGAAATGAAAAAAAGGCAGCCTGCTATTCCTTTGCTCAAAGACTCGGTCAAGAACTGAAACAAAGGCCCTCAAATGGACATCAACTCCGGAGTCTCTGGTAGAGTATGTCAGTACCATACATATAGTTTGGACTCAGGGTTGAGAAAAACATCTGGACCAAAATGTGGGGCTGGGACAAAGCCAGCACAGCAACCCGTGCTGCTGGGCCCCCTCCTCCATGCTTGGTGTCAGTGCTGGAAGTAGGTTTCGAACTACACCACTGGGGACCAGCCCTCGTCACACCAGGTCACAGCTCCTCAGTCACCCTTGTATTCCTGTGCTGAAGTAACAGGAGTTTAGTGTGAACATCAGAAAGCTATTTTGGGGGTTATAGACACAGCACAAGGAATTAAGAAATAAAGAGCAGCAGAGACACTCCTTGGCAAAGAAAAGGAAGAGAGCACTAAAGGTTCAAAGGAAAAAAGGCCTGAAATAAAGTAAGGGGAAGAAGTGGCTACCTTCCCAAGCACATTTGATCTCAGGCTAAAGTGCCTCCTGGGATGGTTTTCCACAATTCTAAAGGATGTAAACTACTTCCTCATGGAGGAAGCTATTCCACAACCAAATAACTCCTCCACTCCACAACAGGGCAGCCTTCTGACGTTCCCTATTAGAGCCCAGGAAGTTCCTCCGAGGAATATCTGCCTCTGCATTGCCATTACAGGATGAGGCTGTCTGTGAACTCACCCCATAAGAAGCAGCACAAAGCAAAGCATTCAACCAAAGAAACTTCCTATAACCTTCTCACTTGAAAACTGTGATAAAATAAAACGCTTTTTCTTCGATCCTTTAAAGCCTAGCAAAAGTCTTACAGACCTCAGGCCTCATAAGGGCCCCTAAACAAAGACCAGCAGAAAGAAATGCACCTAAAAGCAACTTTAGATAGATAGATAACAAAAGTTAGGGAGCAGAGGAAACATAAGATGAGAAACAAATTGAGAAAGAAGGGGGAAAGCCTTCAGCATAACCCCCAAAACAAAACTCCCAGAGTTTTGGTTGTTGCCAAATAAGCCACAAATTCATGGCTAAAACTAACTTGAGGCTGGCAGTGACTTGGCAGCAGCTGAACCTGCTGATATCCTGGCCAGAGGAAGAAAAGTTGTTGGGAGCCAGCAAAGATGCAACAGGAAAGGAAAAAAAGAATGTAATTAATAATAATAACTAACATTTACTGAGCACTTTTTATGTGCCAGCAACTATTCACATGCTTTGCATGTATTAGTCTATGTGTATTAACCCACTTAATCCTCACAACAATCCTATGAGGTAGACACTTGTGTTCTCCCCATCTTACAGATTTTGAAACTGGGGCACAAGGACTTGAATAATTTGCCCAGGACTGCACAAATAGACACCACTCGACTAGTTATATGGGGCAGCATATATTCATGCGCGGTCAGGCAAGCATTCAAGAAGTACCTCCGAAGGCTTTCGATCTTCATGTCTGGAACAGGAACTTCTCCTGTGCTGGGATCGGGAATTCTGGGACCAAGTAGTTGACAGGCCTAAAGAAACAAATATCCAAATAAGAACCATTAGAAACTGCAGGGGTCACTGAGTGTTCTCAGGGGTTTTCTTACCCAATCTCATCCCAGGCTCACCTCAGCACTGCACGATGAGACCACCTGTGATGCCGTCTTGGCTCTCACAGAGCTCTTCCACTTCCATCACTTATTTAACTCTCATCTCTCATGAGCAGGCCTAATGTGCTCATTCTGTGCAGGGATGCTGTATCAAGGACCACACCCAACAGAAGAGAGGACTTTAAGAACACCATGCAGGTGTAGTCTTCACCCATAAGCCTGCACTGAAGAGGTTCAAAGTCTCATGCTGCTAAATAGAAACTGAAAAAATATCAGGCCAGGGGTGGCGGCTCATGCCTGTAATCCCAGCACTTTGGGAAGCCAAGGCAGGTGGACCACCTGAGGTCAGGAATTCAAGACCAGCCTGGCCAACTTGGTGAAACCCCACCTCTACTAAAAATACAAAAATTAGCTTTGCGTGGTGGCAGGCGCCTGTAATCCCACCTACTTGGGAAGCCAAGGCAGGAGAATTGCTTGAACCTAGGAGGCAGAGGCTGCAGTGAGCCAAGACTGCATCACTGCACTCCAGCCTGGGGGACAGAGTGAGACTCTGTCAAAAAAAAAAAGAAAAGAAAAAACATCTTATTGAGTTTTCAGGAAGCTTTCTAAAACACTTTTTTAAAAAAAGGTTTCACTCTACAAGGCATAAACACTTAGCAATCCCTAGACAGGGAACCTCAGGCCTATGGTGTAGTAAATAGCTAGTATAGTGCCGTAAGAAGGGAGGACGGTAGGTAAACAAACTTAGTGAAGACTAAGGGGCCAATTGCCAAATAACCTTTAAAATATGCTCCACTTTCCCATGAAAATGCCAATTGGCTCTGTTCTCTGCCTTTCTTCCAAAGGGGGTCTACTCCTATTATCTGGCCTCCCCCAGAACATGGTACCTAACTGCTGCCTAACAGGGTCTCCCAACTGCCGCCAAGTCTGAGCTCTTCTCTGCCCTGACACTTCTCAGCACCAACAACTCCATCCTGCCTGAAATACTCCCTCAGCCTCAGTGGCAATTCTCTTTCCACTCTGTGGGTTCCTCTTCTCCATGTACCCCATCAGCATGGGTTTCTCCTGAACTCTTTGCTCTTTTCTTGCTCCAAATGTTCTCCCCAGGGGGCACTCACCCATGTCCACAGTCTTACCCAGCACACCCAGAGGAACCTGCCAGACCTACAGTCCCAGACTAACCTCCCCCTCAAGCTCCAGATCCAGTTTCACCTTCACATAAGACATCAACCCTAAGGTATTCCTTAGATCTGTCAACTCAGCATTATAAAAACTGAGCTCAACGTTTTACCCAAACCTGTTCTGCCTCTTACATTCCTACTTTGATGATTATTACCACCATATCTACTTGACGTCAGAAATCTAAGAGTCATCCTAGACTCCTCTCATTCAGGACACAATCAATGGCTAGGTCAATTCAACTTCCCAATAATTCCAGCCTCTCTTCTCCATCTCTGCCTCTACCTCCTGTTAATTTGTCACAAAGACAACTTAAGTGCAAAACCTTCCATTTGTGGGTGCCATACTGCTGCTAGAGATCTGAAACAACCCTAACACCCACATGTAGTATTTGTCCAACTTTCTGATAATTCACCTCCACCTCCTATTTTTAATAATCATCACCCCAACCCTGAACACCTACTGTACCATTTTCCAGAAATTAACAAAATCCAGAAAAATAAAAGCCAAAAGCTTAAGGTTAACTGCCATTCTGCCAGTGAAATCATTTGTCACTCAGACAGGAAGCTCTTATCTCTACAGATTCCAGAGACAGGAACATAGAATCAAAGCACCCTTAAGACCTTAAGAAATAGATTCTGCACGTAAGCCTATCATCAGATTTGCGATGACCAAGACCAAATGGGATTGCCATGCTTCCCTGACAGGGACAACGTCGGCACTACCCTTGAGCACCAGTTCTGAGGCTCATTACTAGGTCAACTGACTGACTGCTGTTCCGCCAGCACAATCAGCAGAACTGGAGCTCCTGCTGGTGGCCCCATGGCATTTCAGTAAATGTTTTAGAAAATTCTTCTTTAAAAAAATTCTAAGTGTGCCTCTTTACACTCTAAATGAACAAGAATATTTCACTCCCACACTGAAAGAAATATTCTGGGCACACTGGGGTGAGCCCAACCTGCAAAAGTTCTAAATCTGGTCATTACTGGAAAAAAGGAAGACAGATGCCGAGTTAGGAACCTGGAGATGAAGGTGGCTGGGTGGCTCCTAGGGTCTATAAAGAGGCCTCTTTTTCTCTCTGTTGTCCTGGAGGCCATCCTCCAGCCGGTCCACAGCCTGAAAGAAGAGACGAGGAAAAGCACACGCAGTGTCTGGATGGAATTATCAGAAGGTTTGGGGAAGGGAAGAGAAGCAGAACAAAAAGGGATGGTCCTCCTCTGCTTTGAATTACTATGGAAAAGGTTATAAATGATAACCTCTAACAAAGCCAGAAATTTAGAGAATCACTCCATTGCTATACTTTAAAAATTAACATGAAGTGGGGAGAAGAGGGTCTTCAGAGTCAAATACTTTCAGAGTTAACGCAGAAACAACAAATTCGTTCATTCTCAGGTTTTCTGACCCTCTTGTCTCTTCTTGAGGATCTGCCAGGATCCCTCCCAAGTAGTTTCCAAGGTTCCCAGGAAGCTTGCAGCTTTGCTGGCATACAACACAACCCAAATAATGACACTCATTTGAAAGCTTTTCCTAGGACTGCTTTCACAAATCCTGAAAATTGCTGTGTACACCACATTTGCTTTTATAAACAGATATACAAAGATGCTACATATTTGGTATCCAATAATAATAACCAAGAGAAACTCTAGTCCACCCAAAAATAGTCTGTTCCTTTTCCTCTTAATTTACCTAGTGTTGATACAATACAGAAGACGGAAAAGCAAAATTAATCCTATTAAACTCACTTTGCAGATAGGGAAAGACTGGTAAAGAAACTAAATTTAAATTATCACTGGCATAAGGAATGCTCTTAGCAGCTTATTTAGAAAAGCCAAAAATCAGAAACAACCTAATCATCCACCAACAGACTGTGAATGAAAAAATTCTGGTATATCCATACAGTGGAACACCATCCAGCAATAAAAAGGTACTGATACATGCAAACATGAATGAATGCTGAAGTAATTCTCCTGAGTGAAAGAAGCCAGACCAAAAAAAAAGAGTCCATATTGTATTATTCCATTTACATACAACTCTAGAAATGCAAACTAATCTATAGTGACAGAAAGTAGATCAGTGGAAGACTAGAGAGAAGTGGGAGGGAAGGATTATCTTGATTTCAATGATTTCATGGGTGTAAACATGTCAAAACGTATCAAAGTACACAATTTAAATATATGAGGCTCAGAGGCTCACTGTATGTCAATTATTTCTCAATAAAGCTATTAAACATTTGTCACTGAGATACCATCCATTAACAGTAAGGGGAAAAAAATTCTATTTTACTTTACACAACTGGTCTGTATAAAACCTAGACTTTGCTGATGAACCAAGTGAGAATCTCGGAGGGGGTTGTAAACCCGAGGGAACTGCTCTGCCTTCCATGTCCAGGAGCAGGTATTTGTTGATGATCTATTCCTTCTCATTTTCTTATTGTATCAAAAAGTTAATCTATCAAGAGCCATTGGTATAAGACTCAGAATTTACAACATAGAGCATAGCTAAGTTAGTCAGTGGTGTGAACACAGCAGATTCTCAAAATTTCTTTGAAAAGTAGATAATTTTTTTTTTAAGTGTCATTGTTGAGGACAGTCAATCATGCTCTAACCATCACTGTAACCCATGAACTGAAGGTGGCAGGCACTAAGAATTTACTCCTGTTTCACCTAATAGAAGATATGCTTTTGAGCTCAAGGAAAATAAAGCAATAATACATTTAAAGATAGATTTGTGGAGCCACTGTTTCCTGCTTGGAATGCACCTACATCTACAGAAACATTCATGGAAGGCCACAGGCTACAGACTCAAAGGGAGTGTCTTGACATTGCTACACCAACACCTTTCCCTACAGCCAGGCTCTCCCCAGACACTCCCAGGAGGTCAGGAAGCTACCAGAATATTATTAAAATCAAAATAATTAACACTCCTTTTTAATTAAAACAAAATTTATAAACACTTTCTGGAAAATATTGGGGGTGGGACAGTGGGGTCAAACCAGAAATTAGAATATTTTAAATACTAAAAAGACCAGGAGTCAGTGATTTATACTACAGCAAAACATCATGCACTTATTAAAAAGGGTGTGCTTGCTATTGTTAAAAACTGCGTGGTAAGATTACGCAGGGCTGGTTTGCATTTTGTTTCCAGAGTGCTGATATTTAACGACAAACTAATTTAAGCATATGATGAGTAAAATTTTGTTTTACTTTCTTTTCGCTTTCAGGAAAGGAGTTAGGAACTCTAAAAATCTGCTAATAATGTCTAAAAGTATTTTACTGCCATTCACAAGGTAAAATTATTACCCAAAATTAAGTTCACTTTGCTGACAAATTTAAATGACTTAAAATTCTTGACATACACTGTTAAAAACAATTTTATATTACATTACCTCATGTTAAACATGGGAAAGACTGAGTGGGGAAAAACACTGTCTTGTTTTTAATATCCCCAACTTCCATTAAAACAGAATCCTTTGGGTTAATATAAAGTTATAAAAGGCTCAGAGTTCGTAGCACCATGACCATGGACACTGCCTGGGCATAACGTTCTTTCAGGTCCTATTATACAGACATCTCCAACACTCACTCCCCTTTGAAATATTAAAAATAGCCATGCTGTCTTGCCCTAGATCTAAAATAAGGAAAACCTCAAGAGTAAATCTAACACATACTGCACACACCTTCCACATTTGGTAGCTGGTGTGTGATAAGCTTCTCGTGTTGTGCCATGCACGAAAGGTTCAGAAATTAGAATGAATGGCCGGGCGCGGTGGCTCACGCTTGTAATCCCAGCACTTTGGGAGGCCGAGGCGGGCGGATCATGAGGTCAGGAGATCGAGACCACGGTGAAACCCCGTCTCTACTAAAAATACAAAAAAATTAGCCGGGCGTGGTGGCGGGCACTTGTAGTCCCAGCTACTCGGAGAGGCTGAGGCAGGAGAATGGCGTGAACCCAGGAGGCGGAACTTGCAGTGAGCCGAGATCGCGCCACTGCACTCCAGCCTGGGCGACGGAGCGAGACTCCGTCTCAAAAAAAAAAAGAAATTAGAATGAATGGCAGTCTTCGTGTTCACTGCACCACAAAATGCAAACTATGAAAGAACCTTGCCACTCATCAAACGGCGGTCATCCTGTCTCAGTCACTGATCTGGACACTAAATAATATGCTGGTATCTGTCTTTAGGGGTGTTAAACCAGCTTAACAAAGTAAGATGCTTAAAACTGGCAAGTATCGAGTCCAGCAGTCTGGTGTCACAGCAAGGGCACACAGACCTGACAAATCCATCTATGAGTTACTTAAAAGCCAAGCTAGCCTTGTACTAGAGTAAAGCAATGCTGTGTTAATTCTCATCTCAAATTAGGGAAATGTAATCTAGTTACTGTTTATTTGTTTTAGCTGCATGATAGAAGACAAGCATCTGATATAATTGTCATTTAGACCAGTGGCTGACCCTATACCTGCCATAGTTTTTTACCCCAGCGTAGCCCAGCTCTATAGCCCAACTCACTTCCACTTCCAACAAACAAAGGCATCATACATACATTCAAAGAACTGGCCCAGAAATGTTTCAACATACTTAAATACACTTAGGCCTTCAACCAACTGACACACAAACATTTGACACTCACCCACCATTTCTGCTGAGGTCCAAGTACAAGTCAGTGGGAAAATTACTAATTTTAAATTTCAGTTGGCTTCCTTTCTGCCCATTCCTTATCACAGGTGATGGGGCAGAGCCTGGCTCTGATAGGTGGGGAGACAGACTGCTTCCACCCTAGCTCAGGTGTAGAAACAGGGCGACCAGAGAGGGCCCACATGGAGCCTGGCTCCAGACCTTCTTCCCACAGCAAGTCAACAAATCTCTGAAATTTAAGGAAGTCAGACAAGAATAAGAAGTCCTGCTCTATAACTTTAGGAAAATCTTAACAGTATCAGCACACTTCTATCATTCTTTGTGAAGTAAGGAATGAGACCAATCTCCCTTTGGACCTTTGAGACACCAAATTTTAAAAACAACCAAAACCAACAAAAACACCATTTGCTACATATATATAAAGATGCTGATCATACTCAGGGGGGCTGATGCAGGAAAATCACTTGAACCTGGGAGGCAGAGGTTGCAGTGAGCTAAGATCATGCCACTGTACTCCAGCCTGGGCAACAGAGCGAGACTCCATCTCAAAAACAAAAAACAGTGCTGATCAGAGCTACTATTGGCCTGAGATAAACAATAATATATAATTCCTGATAAAAACAAGGATACTTGATGTTTAAATTAGCCTCTACAGGTTTACTGAAGATAACACGAAATGTCCTTTAGGTTTTAGAAATATAGTTGACTCTTGAACAACACGGGTTTTAACTGCCCGGTTCACTTACGTGAGATTTTTCTCTCTGCCACCCCTAAGACAGCAAGACCAATGCCTTCTCTTCCTCCTTCTCCTCTTCTACCTACTCAACATGAAGACGAAGTTGAAGACCTTTATGATTATCTACTTTCACTCACTGAATAGTATATTTTATATACATACATACATATTTCCTCTTCTTTATGATGTTCTTAATATTTTCTCTAGCTTACTTTATTGTAAAAATACAGTATATAATACATATGACATATAAAATATGTTGATTTATGTTATTAGTAAGGCTTCGGGTCAACAGTAGGCTATCATTAGTTAAACTTTTGGGAGTCAAAAGTTATACAAAGAATTTTGATTTGCAGGGTAGGGGGAGTTGTTCAAGGATCAACTGTACTGAAAGTAGTTAGTGGACCCCATTCCCACATGTGCCAAATCCTAAGGACAGGATCCTGGGCTGGAAAGCAGAAAATTAAGGACTTGTTTCCCTTTGCCACGCTCTGGCGCAATGTGTAACTTCAGAGACTGGCTGAGCCACCTAGTCCCAGAAGCCCAGCAATTGCAGATGCTGCCTGCAAACACCCCAACATTACTCCATCCAACTGCAGGGCTGGGCCTCCAGAGCACCTGGAGAAAGGCTTCAACTATGACTGCAGCTATATAAGGGCTTGCACCTGGCACAGAAAATGCCTGTCCGTCCCCAACTGTAAATACGACACTGGTATTCCTCTGGACCAGGCCAGAAAACAAGGCAAAGGGCTCCAGACCAGAGGCCAGCAAGTCCCAGCCATGGCTGTGGCTCATGCTGCAGCCCCATGCTGACGTCTGCAGCTGCCTCTCCTTCACTTGGACATGGTGTGCACTGGGCTGGGAAGTGCTGCCAAAATTCTGTCAGGCCTGCAAGCTGGAGAGGCTGAGGTGTGGCCACCGCATAGACCCTGTCTTTCTTGTAAGCAGAACTTTCCAAATGCACAGGGCCGGCTGAAGGAAGGCAGGGTATGGGGAGTTAACCCAGGTAGGGCTCATTTTGTGGACCTGAATGCAGGGACAGGAGGCACGCCCCACGACGCAGGCCACCCAGTTATATACAAAAGGCAGGCTCCAATGCAAATGAGTGAGTTGGTGGCAGAGGCTGTGAACCGGCTGCCTTCAGAGAGGATGGAAAGGGGTGTGTATTCCATGACAATGAGTATGTGCATCTTTTTCTAAGCCTGGCATTCCAGGGGTTCTTAATGAGAACTCTGCGTTTACCACTACCATCATCCACCTTATCAAATCATTGAGCGTGGACTGAATGGCATGGCTGTAAAGCATCAACATATACTTTATATTGAACCAGCTGTATGACAAAAGGACAGCCAACCTTCAACTAGCAACTATCATTCCTCTCCTCCACCACCAGATTTCCATGTTTAGCCTAGGCTAACCCTTTGGTAACCTATAAATATTTACCTTAATTCTCCATCCCCAGCTTCTTGACAGAGGCCAGTACAGACTTGTGACTTGACAGACACACTTTTGGTGGGGACTGTGGACACTCTCTTCCTCCTTCCTTTCTAACCAGAGTTCTAGGTGGAATTTTTTTTTTTTTTTTAATAGAGATGGGTTCTCACTTTGTTGCCCAGGCTGGTCTCCAATTCCTGGGCTCAAGCAATCCTCCCAGCTCAGCCTCCCTAAGTGTCGGGATTATAGTCATAAGCCACCGTGCCCGTCCTGAACATATATATATTTTAGATGAAATATTTGGCCAGGCGCGGTGGCTCACACCTGTAATCCCAGCACTTTAGGAGGCAGAAGGCGGGCAGATCACGAAGTCAGGAGATCAAGACCATCCTGGCTAACACGATGAAACCCTGTCTCTACTAAAAAATACAAGAAAGTAGCCGGGCGCGGTGGCAGGCACCTGTAGTCCTAGCTACTCGGAGGCTGAGGCAGCAGAATGGTGTGAACCCAGGAGGCGGAGCTTGCAGTGAGCCGACATCATGCCACACTGCACTCCAGCCTGGGCGACAGAGCAAAGACTCCGTCTCAAAAAAAAAAGAAATATTTGGTCTTCTAGGGCTTTTATGGGCTGAATTGTACCCCCCATCCCCAAATGCGTACTTTGAAGCCCTAACCTCCAATCTCAGAATGGGACTATATTTGGAGACAGGGCCTTGAAAGGGGTGACTGAGTTAAAACGAGGCTAATAGGGTGGGCCATAATCCAATTTAGTCACACCGAGGCACACCAGGGATGCCTGTGCAAAGGAAAGGCCAAGTAAGAACACAGTGAGAAGAAGTCCATCTGCAAACCATGAGAGGCCTCAGAAGAAACCACACCTGCCAGTACCTTGGACTTCCAGTCTCCAGAACTGTGAGAAAACAAATTTCTGTTGCTTTAAACTAGCGGGGACTGTGGTACTTTTTTGTAGCACCCTGAGCTGACTAATATGAGGCCTTCTGGGCTACTAGGAGCCTCTGGACAACTGAAAGGGACTAAACTAAGCCAAGGTCCAGAACTACACCGTCCAACACAGTGGACACTAGCCACATGTGTCTTCAAATTTTTTAATTCATTAAAATGAAGTAAAAGTTTAAAATTCAGCTCCTCAGTTGCACTAGATTAGGACGTTCTCATCCTATGGGACAATGCTAGTCCAGAAAAGAGAAGGCTCTAAATCGGAGAGAACATCCAGGAGAAACTTTTCTAACATAGCTCTCCCAAGGAGGAAGAGAGGCAGTGACAAGAGCAGACAGAGTGAGCATACACCTGATGCTCAATGCCAAGAAAAATATTTAAATGGGGCTCTTAAGCTTTTATTGGGCATTATCTTTATATGGAGGTAATTCACCAAGCAGTCTTCTGACTAATTCTCACCCTAAAAGCAAGACTTTTTTTTCAAGATGGAGTCTCGCTCTGTCGCCAGGCTGGAGTACAGGGGCCGTGATCTCGGCTCACTGCAACCTCTGCCTCCTGGATTCAAGTGATTCTCCTGCCTCAGCCTCCCGAGTAGCTGGACTACAGGCATGCACCATCATGCCCAGCTAATTTTTAGTAGAGACGGGGTTTCACCATGTTAGCCAAGATGGTCTCAATCTCTTGACCTTGTGATCCGCCTGCCTCGGCCTCCCAAAGTGCTGGGAATACAGGCGTGAGCCACCGGGCCAGGCAAGACTTTTTTTTTTTAATTAATGTAGGACAAAATTATGTACTCAAGCAAGCAGCATTTATGGAGTACTTATAACTCACGAAGACACTTTGATAGGCGCCACACAGGGGCAGAGAAGAAATCCCAAATGATGTTTTTGCCTCAAGGAGTAAAATGCCTAAAACTATAAACATTAGAAAACAGGTAGGCAGGGTTATGAAACAACAAGCGCCTCAGAAGTTCGGAAAGTGGCATCCCAAAGGCTCGGACAGGTGGCTTTACCTGCCTGCACTTGGAAACAGACCTTTAATACCTTTCTCTGAAATAAGAGGAAAGGTCTTTCCCTCTGGAGCCCCTACACTCTCTCTCAACTAGTTCACTTCTCTCCTGCTGCAAACATCAGCAGTCAACCCTAAAACTCTCAATTCCTTAGAGGTCCTCATTGCAAGCCCTTCACACCTGACACTCTCCCTTAACGGCCAATTCTCCTCCCCAAAAGCCCCATGCCTGTGCCAAGCACACCAACCGAAATACCACATTGAGTTCTGTTTTTCATGTTCCTGGTCCCCTCTTCTGAACAGGGTGGCTCCTACAGCAGCAAAGCCTTGCTTTCTAATGTGCAGCTTTTAATTTGCTGAAAACTTAGAGCACAGAAAACTGAAAATAACCCTATTTGCCTAAAGAGTATTTCATCCTTAAGGATCTACACAACCTTCATCTCCTCTGCAGGTTTCCCTGCCCTCCCCTCCTCTGAATCTGTATCTGTATCTATTTCCACAGTGCATCAAAAAGACATCTCTATTACTGCCCTGATGACTTTCACATCAGAGCTCTTCTTACATATGTCTAAAGCAGAGTTCCTTGAAAGCAGGCCCAGCTCCTTTCCCATCACACATTCTTTCAAGGTGTCCTGGGTTTAATTTGTAATGTAAAACATAAGCTAATGGGCTAGAGCTCAGGCACTGCGCTAGGTTCAAAATTTCCCTCTGTTATCTGAGGGGAGCTCTTCTCTGAGTAGTCTGTTAGCTTCTCAATACACAGACACTGTGTGATATTTATTTTGACTGCCTGGAAGCCAACTAACTTCTGGTTCTCAGCTGCACTGTGAAAATATGAAGTTGCCAGAGAGCTGAGATACAGACAGCAGTAGTATTCAATATAGTCACATTAAAACCAAGTGAAGAGCAGGGACTTTCGACCTATTAAGAACCTGTACTTAATAATTTTCACATCACACTAGGCAGTCTTCAACCTCCCCTTGTATTGAGTTGAACCAGTTAATGATTACCTAGCTTTAATTAAGTTCCGCTTTCATAAAGCGCAACTGCGAAGTACCATAAATGATGTTTAGGAAAACCAGACACACCAGTGACTCTTGGAACTGGATTATTCCTCCCAGGATAACAAATAGGAAGCCTCAGGAATGCTTGCCTGCAGTCAACCTTACCCAGTAAGATCTGGTTACAGACCTGCAGTATCACACTCAGGTATGTTTCTCCAGGCTTTGGCTTTCTCTGACCTGCCTGATATGCAACGGGCCTCAGCTATTTAAAGCATTACATTAAAAAATCATGTTTTTACCCTGACCCAAACCCTGGTAGGCTCCAAGAACAACAAAGCAGGACTTACTGCCATTGTCGTCAGAATCCTCACTGCTGCTGGGAAGGCGACCTCGTTTCATGATCTCCCCGGGAAACAGCAGGCAGCCTGCAAAGCAATGAGACAGCACTTAACCCAAGATGATAATACACAATCATCAAGTTGTGCTTCAGATGGCAGCCCAGGATTTACAGCAAACAAAAGCAAACAAAAGGCTTTAAGTAGCATTTGAATTGTAAACAGTAAAAAGACCAAAGATACATAATTAGGTGCAATCATTAACAGACCAGGTTAAAAAAGGAGGGGGAGGGGTGGAGAAGTCACGTATCAGTAGGTCTCCCAAAGATGCCAGGTTTCTTTCTATATTCCTGTGACATTATTACTATAACTACTCCAGGAATCTTTAGCTGACTGGCAGCAAGCACTGCAGAAAAAAATCCACAGCAATGAACACTGTACTGTGCTTCCTCACTACAGACAGATTCATATTTTATGCGTACGTGGGGGGTGGGGTGGGGTTGTGCCTGGATGTGTGATTTACACTGCACTGGGCATGATTATGCTTCTCAGGCAAATTTTACTAAAATAACCCTAAAAGCCGAAAGAAACAAAACAAATGGGGTAATGGGAATGCAAATGTCTCCTCCAGCCATCTCCAACCCCACAGGTGGAATAAGAAGGAACCACAGACGTTATACAATTTTGATCCAGACCCCTCCCTTTCACATTAAGAAACTAAAACCAAGAAAGGTTAAGCAGCAACTTCCCCAAGGTCACATTGTGGGAATGGAGCTTCTAATTCCAAATCCAACACTGTTTCCACTCCACTCCACCTCAGCTCCCTTCAGGACAAATACAACCAAATCCAGCCAAAATAAGAAGTCAGTTTGTACAAAGACCCAGCGCATCTGGCCAACTCCTCCCAGGTAGCTGATGATAACAGAATTCTAGCACTACCCTCAAGTATGAGAAAGGCTGCATTTAGGTAAGAAGGCAGTGAACTGAGACGGAATGGCCAGTAATGAACTTATACAGACGATCTCACGGTTATATTCACACAGGGCGGCTCTCTAAACAAATACAAAAAGCTTTTCCAAATTAAAATTACTGATCAACCTGACATCTTCAGGGCACTGATCTGTCAGTTCAATGAATCCTAAAGAGGAAAGGGAGCTTTTTCAAGTCAGAGAAAGTATGGTAGTCCATCACCTACCTACCCTTCCACCCCCTCAGAAAAGTACATCCCAATCTCCTCTGCATTGGGAATCACAATATGTATGATGCGGTGTTAACATTGCAAGTGTGGCTGGGCATGGTGGTTCACCCCTGTAATCCCAGCACTTTGGGAGGCAAAGACGGGAGGATCACTTGAGGTCAGGAGTTCAAGACCAGCCTGGCCAACATGGTGAAACTCTGTCTCTACTAAAAATATAAAAATTAGCCGGGCGTGGTGGCGGGTGTCTGTAATCCCAGCTACTTAGGAGGCTGAGGCAGGAGAATTGCTTGAACTCGGGAGGCGGAGGTTGCAGTGAGCTGAGATCACACCACTGCACTCCAGCCTGGGCGACAGAGACCCTGTCTCAACATACATACACGCACACGCACACACACAAACAATAGAAGTGTGGCACATAGGAATGGTGTGGAGAAAAAAATGTGGAAAACCGGGCTGGGTGCAGTGGCTCACACCTGTAATCCCTGCACTTTGGGAGGCCGAGGCGGGCAGATCACGAGGTCAGGAGTTTGAGACCAGCCTGACCAACACACGGTGAAACCCTGTCTCTACTAAAAATACAAAAATTAGCCATGCGTGGTGGCACATGTCTGTAATCCCAGCTACTCAGGAGGCTCAAGCAGGAGAATCACTTAAACCCGGGAGGCGGAGGTTGTAATGAGTGGAGATCACACCATTGCACTCCAGCCTATGCGACACGGTGAGATTCCGTCTCGAAAAAAAAAAGAAAAATGTGGAGAACCACTGTGATAGAACAAGAAAGCAATTTTAAAAAACCAAAGCTCCACTCTAAAAAGGCCTATCAATGAGCAGTCAAAAAAGCCTAAACTCCCTTTTTCTTTGACTAGTCACTTCACAATTTATCACCCTCTGTTAAAACTGTATATAAGCCTTCAGGTCTAACTTTTTTTGGGTTTTTTCTCTTCAGTGAAGTCTCCTTCCCTTTACCCCCACCTGGCACATAAAAATATCAGCATCAGTGAAGTTTGTTTGCCTTTTCTCCTGTAATGTCTTCTGTCATTTAATTCAGACTCGCATGAACTGAACCTAAAAAAGTAGATGAAAAGTTTTTCCTACACTACACTTAAAAAATGGATCTACACAATTCATCCAAATATTTAGGTCCCTAATCTATAATTGCAATATTTTATATTTTCTTCCTGAGAAACTCACCCAGTTAAAGTTTTTATCAATTGATTCTTCAAATGCCATTAAAATGATGTACCAAGAGAAAGCCTGAACATGAGTCCTGATCAGTATGGGTCATGAGCTATATTATGGACACGATTTACAAGCTGGGGTTTCATGCTGTAGGCATAGTCAAGTCCTAAAACCCACTCCATCCCTTTTCCAAAAGCCCCACTCACCCATAACCAGGCAATCTGCAACTTGGCCTGGGACAAGCCCACTCCAGCCCTCAGGTTCCATAACCAAGAAACACCAGTGGCCCACTCCCTATTCGACTGTTTTCTCTGCCCTGTGTGTGCCAAAAACACCAACTGCAGACAGCTAAGCTCTCCAACCTTCTAGAGAATGCACCTCTGGGTCCCCTCAGGATCCAGCAAGAGGTAAAAGGGAAAAGGGAAAGGCAGAAGACCACTCACTCCTAACAGCTTCAGCTCCCCAAAGCCAACATTACAAAAGAGTGCTAAAAAAAATTGGTACTAGGCTGGTCGCGGTGGCTCACACGTGTAATCCTAGCACTTTGGGACGCCTGGGCAGGAGGACTGCTTGAACCTAGGAGTTGAGACCAGAGTGGGCAACATAGGGAGACCCCTATCTCTATAAAAAAATTTAAAAATTAGATTTACCTAATAGAGTAGCTTTTAAGAATCTTTTTGAATCAAAATGCTTACTTTCCAGCTTTCAAACACAACTCCCTGAGGAAGCACTTCAACAGTCACTAAATAAAGAACACGAGCATTGGCCAAAATACAATGATGCACCTAAACACACATAAATACTCTCTTAAGCAAAATTATTCAAGTAAAAGAAGAGTAAAAATAGTATTTTCTTTCTAATGAAATCCATTTTCATCCACCCTGAAGATCTTGCGTAATGAGGGTTTGAGAGTGCTGTATTCGCTTCTCCAGGGAACTTGGCACAGTAATGGGGGTTAGTGCTCAGCAGAATTTCCTCCTCTGTGGCTCTAAAGTACTTAAACCTTGACATCAAGCTGATTTATCTCACCCAGGATTACTTACTGTATCAGAAAATCAAAACACATGTTACTCTCTTTAAGCTGCACAATACAGTGGTTGTATGCTGCAAACATCTGCCCCACTAAAAAAGCCAGCATCTGCATCATCACCTTTCCTGACTCTCAGGGCAATGGCTAATTACTATCTAGACGGTAGTAGGGTAAGTAATAATCAATTAAAATGGCTACTCACAACACCCCAAAGTAGCAAGAAGATATGATGGCACATAATGCAGCCGACAAACATTTGAATATCTCATATATTAGGAGGTGCTGGATGAAAAAAATTTACTATCCCTGACCTCATAGAGCTTCTGGCCTAGTTGAGCAGACAGGAAAACAACAGAAATTCACTACTGTTTGTGCCTGACAGTGGTAAATGCAGAGTTCTACAGGAATACAAAAGGTGGATAAGAGTCAGAGGAGGCTGATAAGACTGAGCTGAGTCCTGAAGAACAAAGAGGTGGTAGCCAGAAAAAGGAGCATGTTTGGGGCAGAGCACCATACGTACCAACATATGTGTAACACAGCATATTACTCTGGGTAGCATCTTCATACACATCCATTCTCACCTTATAGCCAATTGCCAAGGTTTACTGATTCATAATGTTATGACTCTTCTGAAGTCCCCGTATGCCCTGTGGGTTTGTCCTTCAACTAATTGTACCTAGAAAGCTTTAAACACCTATTCTCCAAACTATGATTTCTTCCCACTTCCAATTATTACAACAACAAATTAATTACACCCCATGAGGCAACCTCATCAAAATACTATATCCAGATCTCTCCCTCCATTCCACATTACAAATAGGTCTAAGTCCAAACTGTCCAGCCAAAAATGAAGTTTTCTGATTTCTCACAGCTTTACTCAGGCATCTGTTCTAGCAAGCCCCAAAACCCAGAGCTTGCACTGGTTGGGCCAGGCTTCTTCCCTGAACACTCTGCTTTCTTTCAGTTCTCATTCTCTGCTAATGCTGCTCCTGTTGCTTCTTGCTCCCTATCCTAATCCCACCTCTTTTCTGGGGCTCAGCTCAAAGCCACTGACCACTCCAACTCCAAACACTTATATTCTGTACTGCTCAGTTCAACTTTCTTCCTCTTTTAGAACTTTTTCACCTTGCTTTTCAATGCAGTTACCTTAATAGCATCACTGAAAAAAATTACTCATGACACTTGTTAGAAATGGTAAAGCAGATTTTACTCAAGGGGGACCACGGTGGTAGGTACAGGGAACACTGCAATGGGATCTTGCAGTGGGGGATGGAGATTGAACCCAACTCAGATTCCAACAGAGGTGATTTATAACCAAGGAGGAGGGTGGGGCCAGTGGATAGGAGACTACTAAACAGAAATATCAAGGATAAGGGGTTTATGGCTAAACTAATTTGATAGGATTATTCTTGAAGACAGGCCAGGATAAGAGAGGACAGAGTGGTCAGATACTCAGGTGAAGAATTTTCCCTAAACTGATTTTAACAGGATTTTTGCTTCAACTGGATTCAACAATAATACAAAGAGAAGCCCGAGGTAGTGCCCATTCACGCGGAGGACCAGAGGAGTGTGACTAAAGTTTTGGTCAAAGGAGTCTTTGTCAGTATTCAATCAACTACTGCCTTGCATCATGACTTAAATGTTTCATGTGTGTGTCTCTAAAGATTACAGTAATTTCTGGAGAACAGATTCTCTCAAGTCAAATATGAAATAAACATAACAGAGGGCCAGGTGCAGTGGCTCATGCCTGTAATCTCAACACTTTGGGAGGCTGAGGCAGGCGTATTATCTGAAGTCAGGAGTTCGAGACAAGCCTGGCCAACATGGGAAAACCCCATCTCTACCGAAAAAAAAAAAAAAAAACACAAAAATTAGCCAGGCATGGTGGTGGCATGCCTGTAGTCCCAGCTACTCAGGAGGCTGAAGCAGGAAAATCACTTGAACCCAGGAGGTGGAGGTTGCAGTGAGCTGAGCGTGTGCCACTGCACTCCAGCCTGGGCGACAAGAGTGAAACTCTGTTTCAAAAAAAAAAAAAAAAAAGACGTAACTGAGAGGGGGAACCATGATGGTAGGTATAGAGAACACTGCAATGAGACCTTGCAGTAGGGTACAGAGATTGAATCCAACTCAGACTGGTCAGAAACAAGGCCTCTCAGCGTGGCTACAATAGATGCCCTCAGAACTCTGGATCCAGTTGACATGGCTCACCCTGATATTCTGTCTACATTTCCTCAAAACTGATGCAAAGTCATCCAGCTTATCGGAGCCTGGAGTGTCCACTTGCCACCAGAAACATAATAGCTACAGAGACAAAAGAGCTAGTTAGTGGGCATTTGGGAGTTTGCCCAAAAAGAGGAAGAATACCTAGGAAGTAAAATTAAAAACAGAACACTGCCAGGAAAGGCCACTGGCCAAAAACCCTGGCTGGACCAGTTACTTAACAATTCTCTGATGTCTCTACTCCACTCACTGCATGAAGAGATGCACCAAGACAACTGAGCATCTGTGACAGCTGCTGGGGAACCACCTCCTCAGGAAATGCAAACACATGCTTTACCCACTGGCCCAAACCCCTATTTAGATTATATGCAGATCACTCTCTCCTTGGATCCCTTCTGTCATGTGGGTTAAAATGCAGTACATTAGCTAACATAATAATTTGAGGAAAATTTTATCAAGGTAGATGTCAGAGATATGGTGAACAAGATATGGAATGTCTGCATGGCAGGAGCACACAGTCTACTTGGAGGAAACATCAAATAACCAGACAAGTGGCTTCAGTGTGGTTAAGTGCTATAAAAGTCACCAGATTACTGCTCACATGCACGTGAGACAGCAAGGCACCTGAAAACCTTGAAATGTACATTCCTCTTACTGAAACTGGGAAAAATCTGCATGCAATAGATTGAGAGGAGCCACTATGTGAAGGAACCCATCCCTAGGGTGGCTCAGGAATTTGAGTGAACTAAGTTCAGTGACCTGGGCGTGGTCATGACTGATGTAATGATTCTAAGAATGAGAACCTCATGAACAAGCAGAGAAGGACTTTTACAGAAGAATAAGAGGGCTGGGCACAGTGGCTCACGCCTGTAATCCGGGCACTTGGGGAGGCCAAGGCAGGCATATCACTTGAGGCCAGGAGTTTAAGACCAGCCTAGCAACATGGTGAAACCCCATCTCTACTAAAAACACAAAAAGTTAGCCAGGTTTGGTGGTGTATTCCTCCTGTTGTTCCAGCTACTTGAGAGGCTGAGGCAGGACAATCGCTTGAACCCGGGAGGCAGAGGTTGCAGTGAGTCAAGATCATACCACTGCACTCCAGCCCGGGCAATATAGCAAGACTCCGTCTCGAAAAAAGAAACAAAAAAAGAGTGAGGTAATTAAGAATTTGAGGATGTTTATTCAATGCTATTCCTGGGAAACAAGGACTGATTTGAGGAAAACAAACTGTCCAGTTACTAGAATTACTTACCTCTGTGGTGGAACAGGGCCCATTTATCAGGCCATAAACTCTATAGCTACAATAAGGATTACACCCTAGTGATTTTAACTGTCTTATGGCTCATATGCAGAAAGGCTGGTTTCTCTCTCAAAGTATCAGTTTTATCTACTGTTTCCATTTTTATTTATTTCACTCAAGAAGTTCTGGAAGGTACTCAATTAAAGACCTCTACATACTTTTATATATCACCCAATGCAATACTATGTATTAAAATAACCTACTGAATGAATGCCTTAGTTCCCGTACTGTTACCTTATGTTCAATCCACTTTATTGAATTTGAGATGCTTTTACTTTAATACCTAATTGACCTTTAACTGGAATAACTTCTACTCTATTCACTTTTAAATTTATTGATGTCCTTCCATTCTGTCAAATAGCTAAAATCTAATACCTAAAGGTACTAAAGAATGTATTTTCAGAAACCAGGTGGTCTTACATAAAACTAAGTATTTTATGAGCTACTCCTTTCTATTTATTTTATTTATTTATTTTATTGAGTTGGAGTCTCGCTCTGTCACCTAGGCTGGAGTGCAATGGCTCACTTGGCTCACTGCAAGCTCCACCTTCCAGGTTCATGCCATTCTCCTGCCTCAGCCTGGGACTACAGGTGCCTGCCACCATACCCAGCTAATTTTTTTTTTTTTTTTTTTTTTTTGTAATTTTGGTAGAGACAGGGTTTCACCGTGTTAGCCAGGATGGTCTCGATCTCCTGACCTCATGATCCGCCCGCCTTGGCCTCCCAAGGTGCTGGGATTACAGGTGCTGGGATTACAGGCGTGAGCCACCGCGCCCTGCCACTCCTTTCTAAGTTCACATAGTTCAAATTATTTTCTAAACACTAGGTACCTGATAATTTGATTCCTAAATTACTGATCATAGAATACTCCCCCAAAAATACACATTATATTCTTAATAGGTCACTTTTGTCTTCTATGGAATATACAGTTCTAAATACCCAAATATAATGACCTATAACTTCACAATAAAATCTGTCCACCTGCCCTAAATGAATGTGAAGGAAACCCAGCTGCTTTCTTACCTCAGTTTTTAAAGTAAACGTTAATGGCTTAAATATAAAGTTTTCAAATAGGCAACATTATCTAATTCATATGCTCACAGAATCTAAAAATACTACTATTACTATAACTCAAACCCAGATTCTCAATTTAACTAAAGGGTTATATCTACTCAAAAAGTCATACATTTAACTGACAAATAGCTTAAATCTTAAGCGTTAATGTTTTAATCTTGTCTAAATATCTCAAGCAAAAAAATGTGCTCTTTATAATGTCATACATCAAAACTTATTTAAGGAAAATGCTGGCCCAAGCTAATACAGAATCTCTGGAAAGAGGTAAAACTTACAAATATTCAGCTGACAAGTTTACATTAGCATTAAATAGCCACCTCCTCCAAAAGAAAAAAATTATGATAACTGACCACATAATAAATAACTATAATATTTACTCTTAGGAGCATTACTCATAAAGCCCATGTACTATATTAGTTCACTTTAAATTCTTTATAAGTTATTTTTGAACTCAGATTTAAAAACCAAGAAAGCATTTTTCAAGACTTTAAGGAATTTATAAATTTTAGTGGTTCTGAATGAATCACAAGCAGCTCTCATAATCCAATCACTGCTTATGAGCTCTAAGGCAATCTATTAAACCCCTTCCAGGACTCTGTAATTGCTGACTCAATTAAGAGTCAGCAGCTGAATAAGAGCAGCTATGACAAAACATTCCAATCATTTGTACTTGGAATGTATTTTTTTAACTTCCCTTGACATGGGAGTAAATGAATTCACAACCAAAACAGAAAAGGCAGTCAGTCACCATGGTCTCCAATCTTGAGCTTTTATCCCTATTTCCATCTACTCAGGATTCTTTTCTGTTAGATCTAAATACTCAGGTGTGGAAAGATGCCCAAGACATATTAGGGGAGAAAAACAGGCAAACTGCAGGGAAAAAACCCAAAATATAAGGCCATTTATATATAATAGGAGGAGAGAAAATACCTACAGCAATTGCTTGTATATTCATAGAACATTTCTGAAAGAATATAAATGTTCATAGTGGTTATCTCTGAGAAATGTGACCAAAGGGTTCCAAGACAGACTGAGTTGGGAACTTTTCCTTCTCTTTATAACCTTTAATATGATTTTAACTTTTTTTTTTTCTTGAGACGGGAGTTTCACTCTTGTTGCCCAGGCTGGAGTGCAATGGTGTGATCTCGGCTCACCGCAACCTCTGCCTCCCAGGTTCAAGCGATTCTCCTGCTTCAGCCTCCCTAGTAGCTGGGATTACAGGCATGTGCCACCACGCCCGGCTGATTTCGTATTTTTTTTTTAGTAGAGACGGGGTTTCTCCATGTTGGTCAGGCTGGTCTCGAACTCCGACCTCAGGTGATCCACCCGCCTCAGCCTCCCAAAGTGCTGGGATTACAGGCATGAGCCGCTGCACCCGGCCATGATTTTAACTTTTTACCATGATTGTGTACTACACTTATAATAGTAAAGATATTTTTTTTTGAGAGACAGAGTCTCGCTCTGTCGCCCAGACTGGAGTGCAGGGGTGTGATCTCTGCTCAGTGCAACCTCCGCCTCCCGGATTCAAGCGATTCTCCTGCCTCAGCTTCCCAAGTAGCTGGGACTACAGGCGCACACCACCACACCCGGCCAATAGTAAAGATTTATTTCTTCCCTGCTCCTCACTATATAAAAGACCCTGGAAGCACAACTTCTTGCCCCAGTGCAAAGCACCAGCCCATAATGAGCAATCATCAATAAACTATGTAGATGCCACCTCTTTCCTGAGATGCGCTATCAAAGACTTGTCTTGCTTTAAAAGAGTATCTGATGCAAAGGTGCAGAAGAAAAAAAAAGAGAAAAGGTAATAATGCCATAAAATGCTATTATCCCCTATTTGCTTGATTAGGTCATCGCATACTTCAAAAGCTTAAGTTTTTGAAACAGGTAAAAACAGCCAACATTAGTAGGAGGTCACTTAAAATATATGCAATAATAATAGAAAAAAACTAACCCAGACAGGAAAATTAGGGTTTAAACTATACACAGGCTGGGCATGGTGGCTCATGCCTGTAATCCCAGCACTTTGGGAAGCCGAGGCGGGCCAGATCACCTGAGGTCAGGAGTTCGAGACCAGCCTGGCCAACATGGCGAAACCCAGCCTCTACTAAAAATACAAAAATTAGCCAGGCATGGTGGCAGGCACCTGTAATCAGGTTGGTGGTCTCAAACCTGGCAGCTACTCTACTCGAGAGGCTGAGGCAGAAGAATCGCTTGAACCCAGGAGACGGAGGTTGCAGTAAGCCGAGATCATGCCATTGCACTCCAGCCTGGGTAAAAAGAGTGAGACTCCATCCCAAAAAAAAAAAAAAAAAAAAAGAAGAAGCCATTTCAACTCCTTATCCATTTCCACAGTAGTACTACTTTGGAAAAAATTTAAAAAGGCTATGTTCAAGAGGTAGCTGGCAAATATGCCACTCCTTCCACCTATGGCAGGCATGGTTGACAAATTAGGTCATTCTTTTCCACACCCCCAGGCATATATCTTCAGAATCCTCCTTAACACAGTGCTACCACCAAGAGAGATAAAGCCCATTTGCCCTATATGTCTTATTCCTCATCTCACAGTTTTCTGACAATTTATCAGGGAAAGCTAGGGTCAGATTAATCTCTTCAGAATATATAAAAATGAAATGTTTATTTTTTAAAGCATTTCACTGAAATCAGGAGTTTGTGTTCCATTCTGCCTTGGGGGGTCTCTGAACCAGGTACTAATTTCTATAATACAAACCTACAGACTTCATGTCAAACTCTAAAAGCTCATTAGACACTTTAGGAAAACCAAGTGCTTCTGAATGAACGAAGGTAAGAATAAGCATGAGAAAGGATTCTACAACCCATTATTCCATCCTTGGTGGAATAAGCCAATAAATGCTAAATGTCTACAGAGTAATTTTAAAAGATTTTTAAGCCGGGCGCGGTGGCTCACACTTGTAATCCCAGCACTTTGGGAGGCCAAGGCGGGCAGATCACGAGGTCAGGAGATCAAGACCACAGTGAAACCCCATCTCTACTAAAAATACGAAAAAATTAGCCGGGCATGGTGGCAGGCGCCTGTAGTCCCAGCTACTCGGAGAGGCTGAGGCAGGAGAATGACATGAACCCGGGAGGCGGAGCTTGCAGTGAGCCGAGATTGCGCCACTGCACTCCAGCCTGGGCGACAGAGCGAGACTCCGCCTCAAAAAAAAAAAAAATTTTTTAAATGCTCAAACCAGATGTTCTTATACAGGATATACAAAGCAGCTTCTGCAGAAACCAGACTCAACCAGCTAATGACAATTACACTGTGCACAGATTGAAATGCAGCTGTTTTTCAGCAACTTTGTTCCTTGATTATACCCGGTTGTCAGAAACTATCCGTTACCACTAACAATGTTAAGTCACCAAAAATTTTTAAAGTACTGTTTTAAAAAAAAAAGAGAGAGACTCCCAATGTTGTATATTTGAAAACCTAGATGACACACTTGACAAAAACAGCATTTACACAATCATCCAAGTTATATATGAAAACAAACATTTCATCACAATTGTACAAGCCTTGTTATTATGATCATGGAAACCTAAGATGGTCTCAAACCTAGCAGCAAGGTCTAGAAAGCACTCTCTGAGGCTGAAGTCTCAGTCTCACAACGTAGACTGTGTCTACAAGTCTCACAACACAGATTGTGTCTACAAGAAATCTTCCCAAAAGAAACCCATAAAATCATAATTAACTGCAGAGCTAGAGAGGATTTCAGAAACAATTTAAAATAATTTAATCCACCTTTCCTACTTTTAAAGAGGAGTACATGGATTTCTGCATGTTTATCAACTTGCACAAACACACATAAGTAGATCTAGTGCAAAGGCAGTAGCAGAACCAAAGACCAGTTCCCCAGGTGGGTGGGCAGGCACTCTCCTCCTGTGCCAGCCACCTCCTCCCAGATTCCTGTACCATGCGCTTCTTCCTCCTGGATGTACACTGGGATTTAAAAAGACGTCATGTGAATGATTAAGGCCATGAAACGTTATCAGAGAGCAAAAACTGAAAATGTAGTCAATGAACAACAATCTGTAAACTTGGAAACTGAAACACAGATTCATGGCAAGATGGTCACAAATGCCACTCATTTTGCATAGTGAAGCACACAAAAGGTAAAGCGGGAAGAATGTGTCAGCAGTTCCTTAAACACTACCACAGGAGTATGAGTTCTCCCGGAGTGGCAGGCATTAACTTCTGATTGCTGTGACACATACACCCTACTTGACATTATCTCCCTCTGTAGCGGAACCCAATCTTATAATACATATCCTCTTACACAGGGCTTCTTAGCTTGACCCCCCTGGAGGGTGTGAGAGATGACCAAGGTATTTGTTCTTACACATTTTGTCCTCAAAAGGGATCTAGGATCAGAATCCCAGCTACTCCAGAAGCTAAGGCAGGAGAACTGCCTGAGACCAGGAGGTTGCTGAGCCATGATCATGCCACTGCACTACTGCCTGAGCAACAGAGAGACCCTGCCCCTGCCAAAAAAAAAAAACCGCCATTGCACTCCAGCCTGGGCAACAAGAGCGAAACAAAAACAACCCACAGCCCTCAGCGTAGCCAACTACCTCCAAACAAACTTCTAATTTCAACTTGTATTTTCAAGTTCCTAGAAGGGAGCTCAGCCACCAGCAGAAACAATCAAGTAGCTGCTGTGTCTTACTATAAATCTGGGGAGGCCAGGGAGTGATGGCCAAAGTGGGCAGAACCTTTGAGCTCAGGAGTTCGAGAACAAAGAAACACAGCAAACCCCATCTCTACAAAAAAACACAAAAAACTAGCCAGGCCTGGTGGGGGATGCCTGCAGTCCCAGCTACTGGGGAGGCTGAGATTGGAGGATCAAGTGAGCCCTGGAATTCACACCACTGCACTCCAGCCTGGACAACAGGCTGGACAACAGACCCTGTCTCAAATCAATCAATCAACCAACCAATCAGGGGTCAACAGCCTGTTTCTGTATGGTTTTTGAGCTAAGAGTGATTTTCACATATTTAAATGGTTGAGGGTAGAGGGCCAAAGAACATTTCATGACATATGAAGTTTATAAAAATTTTACATTTCTATATCCATAAATATCACGTTCACATTCATTTTACCCATGGTTGCTCTGGCACAACTGCAGACTTGAGCAGTTGTGACAGACCATATGACCCACAAAACCTAAAATATTGACTACCTGGCTCTTTACAGAGAAAGGCAACTGATCTGTCCTATAAATCAACCGATGAGTAGTATGATGTTTATAAACCACCATTATGTGTGTTTAGTTCAATGTGAATCAGTTACCAGGTGCTGGACAAGTACCCCAAAGCTTACAAAATTAAGGATCAGACACAATCACTCCTTAAGAAGTCCCTAACTATGTATGGCCGGCCATGGTGGCTCACATTTCTAATTCCAGCACTTGGGGAGGCTGAGGCAGGTACATCACCTGAGGTCAAGAGTTCGAGATCAGCCTGGCCAACATGGTGAAACCTCGTCTCTACTAAAAATACAAAAATTAGCTGGGCATGGTGGCACACGCCTGTAATCCCAGCTACTCGGGAGGCTGAGGCAGGAAAATTGCTTGAACCCAGGAGACAGAGGTTGCAGTGAGCCCAGATCGTGCCACTGCACTCCACCCTGAGTAACAAAGTGAGACTCTATCTCAAAAAAAAAAAAAAAGAAGTCCCTAACTAGAATAGGCAATAATCAAAAGGAGGGCATTGAGGGAACCTCTAAGCAACTTAAATAAAGGCCACAGTAAAACCAGTGGGTTTTTCTCTAAAGAAAACCCCTGAGGCTCCTACTTGGAGCCAGTGTACACAAGTTTTAAAAACTTCTAACAAGCTTCTTACTTGATTTTCAAGTTAATGACCAATAAGCAGAAAAATCACTGTTCTCAATAGGCATTTTAACTACAACACATGGTAACAGTGGCAGTAAAAGGATCACAGAGAAATCATAAAAAGAAGTCACCAGAACTTAAACTAGAATCCAAGGATGTACTTAAGGAAACACCCATGTTTTCTGGGTGTTTCAGTTTCCAGTCTCCAACTTAAAAAGTTACAAACCACCAACACTCAGTCTCTATATGTTAAGTGCATCATTGCATTTCCACATGGAAATAACTGATGCTCATAAAGATGACAAAGAGTAATCAATAAAAATTTTAAATTGCATTTAGTGCACTTTGTACTAAATTAAAGCAAGCCATGAAGTTCAACCTCAAGCAACTTGCTAATAACATTGCTATTTCTTGTTCCTTACCCTGGTGTAAGTGGGAAACAAAAAAAAAAGAAGAAAGATTATTTTATGCCTCAGTGTGGACCCACACCACTGAAATCTTCACTTAAAGTAAGTGCTTATAAACTCTCATGGAAGATGCCATGAATTCTCAAATTAATAAAATCTCCTGCACAGGAGACACTAAATGATCAATAGTTCAAAATATTACTGCCACCAGCCACATGGATGCACACTTGTAATCCCAGCTACTCAGGAGGCCAGGGCGGGAGGACTCAGCTCTGGAGTTCAAGACTAGCCTGGGCAACCTGAGCAACATAGTGAAACCTCATCTCTCTAACAAAAAATACACAGACAGATGCCAATTGTGAGCGCCTTCCAAGTAATAGAAAACTGGCCAGTCACGGTGGCTCACACCTGCAATCTAGCACTTTGGGAGGCCAAGGTAGGTGGATCACTTGAGGTCAGGAGTTTGAGACCAGCCTGGCCAACATGGTGAAACCCCGTCTCTACTAAAAAATACAAAAATTAGCCAGGCATGGTGGCATGCACCTGTGATCCCAGCAACTCCGGAGGCTGACTCACTTGAACCCACTGCAGTGAGCCGAGATCCCACCACTGCACTCCACCCTGGGTGACAGGGCAAGAACCTGTCTCAAAAAAAAAAAAAAAAAAAGAGAGAGAAAACTGTAGTTTACTTCCCTCAACAAGTAAGCCCCAAAAAATCTAAGGTTTTAAAAATTAACTTTCTTGGCCGGGCGCAGTGGCTCACGCTTGTAATCCCAGCACTTTGGAAGGCCGAGGCGGGCGGATCACGAGGTCAGGAGATCAAGACCACGGTGAAACCCCGTCTCTGCTAAAAATACAAAAAAATTAGCCGGGCGTGGTGGCGGGCACCTGTAGTCCCAGATACTCGGAGAGGCTGAGGCAGGAGAATGGCGTGAACCCGGGAGGCGGAGCTTGCAGTGAGCCGAGATTGCCCCACTGCACTCCAGCCTGGGCGACAGAGTGAGACTGCGTCTCAAAAAAAAATTAACTTTCTTCAACTGCTATCACATTTTGTCTTACCTCTACCTGAAGAACCAAAGGCAAAAAGTAAATACTGAATTCATTTTAGAGTAACCAAAATTTGGTCACTGAACATTTACTGTGTGCACATCGTATACTATGGGTCTAGGGGATTAAATGTAAAAATACATGGCCCCTTTCCCAGTGATAAAGGCTTTCCATCCCAAGTCTGGTAATCTTTATGTTTGTGCTTTGAGGTGAGGAAAGGATCCTTAATAATCATTCAAGTCCTGGGCTGGGAAAGGCCCCATCATAGCCAAAGTTTAGCATCAATTTCTTCCATTCTATTCCATGACACCCAACCTTAAACTTACAAATTGTCACTTCTATGTGTAATTAAAAAGGCCCTCCAAGGTCATTTTCTTGCATTTATTAGGAGAGCAGAGTAACTTGCTTCATCAGGGCTACGAACTGCAAAAAAAGAAAAGATCAAAATAATGCATACACCCTCATGATCACAAACCAAAGTTTTCATATGAGAAATACACTAGGCAAAGGACAATAGACTCAATTAAATCTCAACTTTCTGAGATATTACATTCCACAAAGATAAAAAGAACATAGTAATGTCCAGATTGTAAATACATGGTCATATAAAGTGCTGCAAGGACTTGAAAATGGAGAAAACAGATTTAACTTTAAGACTTTTAAGGAAACAACTTACCTGTCTCAGGAATTAAATTACTTTCCTAATTTAAGATTGCTGATACCTTCTAAGAAACTGGAAACTCCAAGCAAACCCACCCTTCATGTTTAAAAAAAAAAAAAGTATTGTTGAATATGGTGCCAATTCTCTAAGTTAAAGGCTTGTACAAGGGAGGAAATAAGTTTAAACGTGACATAACTTTCACTGTTTTATCAAGCTAAACCTCTTAATGCCAACCCAAATAAAAAGCAAGGTGTGTTCGCTAATATGTCATACTGCCCTCTACAAGATATGTTTTATAAACCTCATGGGAAAACCAGTTTTATAATGCAAATTCTGACAGACCATTAACTGTAATGCTGTAACAGGTGCCCCATAATACTAAATGACAGGGAAGAGCTTCACAAACAAGAAAGTAAAGAAGGAAGCAGAACTGTGACAGATTCCTATGCCTCCTCTTCACTCTGACCAAACCCTAAAGAGACAGGATGTAATCCGTGTTTGATATCTTGATGTTTACTGTTCCAACCACCTCCGTACTGAAACACAAACATCTGATAAATCTTTTTCCAACAAGTCTGTGGAAAGTAACATCAAGCAAGCAGATGATCTCCAAATCTAAGATTTCCAAATTACAATAAATACCATTTTGATTTCCTGCTTTTTTAAAATCCAGGTAACTTTATTTCCAAAGGCTTGCCTCCTCAGTGTCAAAAAGTTACTTAAGATTGCTGGGCGCGGTGGCTCACGCCTGTAATCCCAGAACTTTGGGAGGCCGAGGCAGGTGGATCACGAGGTCAGGAGATCGAGACCATCCTGGCTAACACGGTGAAACCCCGTCTTACTAAAAACACAAAAAAATTAGCGGGTCGTGGTGGGGGGGCGCCTGTAGTCCCAGCTACTTAGGAGGCTGAGGCAGGAGAACAGTGTGAACCTGGGAGGCGGAGCTTACAGGGAGGCGGAACTTGCAGTGAGCCGAGATCGCGCCACTGCACTCCAGCCTGGGCTACAGAGCAAGACTCCTCTCAAAAAAAAAAAGTTACTTAAGATTAAAATCGACTTAAGTCGATGCAATAAATGGTCCTTTATTAGGCAGTGGTTTAGACAAAGCTTCTCTATTACATTCTGGGGCTAAATGGGGAAATCTGGACATGTCACAGTAATAGATTATATTAAAACTAACCAAGCTAGCTGACAGAAAAAAAAAAAAAAGGTCCTTAGAGCTGGCTGCGGTGGCTCACGCCTGTAATCCCAGCACTTTGGGAGGCCAAGGCGGGTGGATCACCTGAGATCAGGAGTTCAAGACCAGCCTGGCAAACATGGTAAAAACCCATCTCTACTAAAAATACAAAAAATTAGCTGGACGTGGTGGCGGGAGCCTGTAATCCCAGCTACTCAGGAGGCTGAGGCAGGAGAATCGCTTGAACCTGGGAGGCATAGGTTGCAGTGAGATCCCACCATTGCACTCCAGCCTGGGCAACAAGAGCAAAACTTCGTCTCAAAAAAAAAAAAAAAAAAGTCCTTACAGATGGTATATAGATGTATTTCATTTTTATTAAAACACACATGTACATGCATAGAAAATTATCTGAAGGCAATACAGTAGTCATCTATGGATGGTAACAATTTGTTTTTATATTTGTTTCCTTGTATTTTCTAATTTTCAAAAACGTACATGTAACACTACTTGTGTAGTAACTTTTTAACAGCTCCTTGAAGTCAAAAATCAATATCGATCACGTGCCTACCATACGCAAGACGCAATGGAAATCTGCTTTTACTCTCACCTAGTCCTCCAAGTTTGTTTTTTAGGTCATCTTTCTTCCCCAACCCCCTAGGCTAAGCAACAAAACACATTTCCTCAAACTCCCTCTAGGTTTTCTCCCTCTAGTTTCACCTAGACACACATACTTTTCATTGCTATCCCTGTATTGATAACTAATATAAGCAAAGCACTGGTTTACAGGCAGAAAACCAGTCAAGTGAAGCTGGGAGAACTAAGAAGGTGGGTTTTTTTTTTCTTTTAAATGAACACATACCTACCTTTGTTAAAGCTAAAATATATGTGCAACCAACCCAACTTTTACTAGCAAGCAGTCTGTAATCTTAAAGGTGGAATCAAGTTGAAATTCTACCTTACTTTCAGACACTCCCATTATCTCTGCTAAATAGGGACTAAAGGAAATAGGAAACATAACACTTAAACAGCTTAAAATTATATTTATTCTACACATTAAAACGACAATGCCAAGTAAAAGACACTTAAAGAAGTATGCAAACTTTGAAGAAGACAGCAAAATACCAAGTAGAAAGTCATCTGACTTACAAGTGACTGAAAGTAGGCTGGGCGTGGTGGCTCACGCCAGTAATCCCAGCACTTCTGGGAGGCCGAGACGGGCAGATCACGTGGTCAGGAGTGGAGACAGGCCTGACTAATACGGTGAAACCCCGTCTCTACTAAAAACACCAAAAAAAATTAGCCAGCCGTGGTGGCACGCGCCTGTAGTCCCCGCTACTCAGGGGGCTGAGGCAGGAGAATCGCTTGAACCCAGGAGGCGGAGGTTGCAGTGAGCTAAGATCATGCCACTGCACTCCAGCCTGTGTGACAGAGCAAGAGACTCCGTCTCCAGGAAAAAAAAAAAAAAAAGTGACCGTAAGTAAATGAGACTAAGATCTTTGGGAGAAAAGGACAATAAAAATTCTGGGTTGCATGTACTTCCTAAGAGTGTTACTCACAAAACATCCCATTTAACTCCCCCCACATGTTACCCACCTAAAAAAACAAATTATTACATCAAAAGTGTTGAGTCAATGTAAGTATGGACATACTGAATGCTTCCTTTCTCCACCTGTAAGTGATTAAATCTTGATCAGTTGATTTGATCAAAATGCAACTTACTATAAAATCTGTAACCACTGGGGAGTCACTACCTAAATCAGCTTTCAGGGAAATAATTTCCCTCTATCTTAAAACTAGTTCATTAGCTTTGAAAGGTATTAGCCTTGAGCTACAAGTAGCAAGAGAGCCAGCCTTCATGGCGGGTAGTATAAAAAGGAAAAATAGTTCACCTAATAAAAAACCTTTGGGAAAGAACCCCCTAAGCATTCCCATTAATGGAAACCTCAGATCCTCTCCTACTTTCCTAAAAACGTAGCTGTCTCAGGTCATTCACTGCAGCTGTCATTTTACAAAAGAAAATTTAAATTCCCTCTTGGCCGGGGCAAATAGAGGGCGACAGCCCCTCGCCCCCGCCGAAGCGAGGCAGGGCGCCAGCCCCCTCGTTACTAGAAGGCAAGCTAAAGCTCCTTTTAAACGGTCTCCGGATGACGACGCATTCCTAACGGGTTTCGAAGGCATGTTTAAATCGCCCGCTTTTTTGTTTGCTCTCAGCATTCACCGGCGCCGGGACTGCGGCCGCCCCCGCCGGCTTGGGGTGGGAAACCTGGAGCCAGCGGAGCCTGGCGCGGGGGAAAACGTGGGGCGGGGGGAGACCCGGGACGCGCCGAGCCGGGGTTGAGGACTCGAGAATGAGGAGCTCTCGTGGGAGGGTGGCGGAGTGAGGGGGGGACGCGAGAAGGCTGAGGATCCCAGCAAGGGGGGGCACCCCGGGGTTGTGGGGGAGCTGGGCCGCCGCCCCGCAGCGGCGAACGCTCCGCGCGGCTCCCGCCGCCCGCCGGGGAATGCGCAGGGCCGCGGCTCCGCGCGGCGCCGCCCCCTCCCTCTTTCCCAAACCTCCTCCTCCTCCTCCTCCTCCCGAGGCGACAGAAACAACAGCGCGGGAGGAGGGGAAAGTAACTCCCGGCACCTCCGCCGGAATTAGCCCCGGTGCAGTGATGACACCTTCTCGTGGCGCAACCAAGCCCCGCTCCCTCCGCAGCGGCGTCCCCGCCGCCGCCGCCCTCTCCATTTGAAAGTGGCCACCCCCCGCCACCGCAGCTCCTCCCGCCCCGCCGCCGCCAGCTGCACCAATCCGCTCGGCCCCAGTTGCAAATCAAACGCTCCCTCGCGTCCAGAAGCCACTTGCGCCGCTGGAAACGGCCGCGCCGTCCCCCTCCCCGAGTCCCTCCGGGGCGGCACCTTCGGGCTGGGGCGGGCGCGCCGGCGAGAAACGGTTTTAAGATGGGGGCGGCGGCGGCAGCGGCGAGGAGCTCCGAGCGGGCTCGGCTCCCGCTCCCGCCCCCAGACAGTTCTGGAAACTGTGTATCACCTCTGTCACAGGAAGCCATCCGGCGAGGAAGGCGGCACGGAACCAACAAACAAACGCCTGCGGCCGCCCGCCGGAACCGGCGCGGGGACCGCGTCGGGCTTCGGGCCGTTCCCGGGGCGGGGGCGCGGCGGCCACCCCCGCGCCGCGGGCTTTGTGCGGGGCGGGCGCGGCGGGCCGGGCGTCCCCGCCCCCGCAACCCCCCACCCCGGCCCGGGCGGCGCAGCTGGGACCGTTAGGTGACGCTCCGGCCGCGGCGGAGAAGCAGCGCCTCGGCCGCAGCCCGCCCCCATTTCCACACTGGGCCGCCTCTCCTCAAACGCCAGAGGCGGGCTACAAAAGTTGGCCCCGGGGCCACCCAGCACCTGCCCACGTGCCGCGGAGGCTCGCTCCCGAGTCTCCCCCGGTTCCCTCCCCCGCCGCCCTCGGCCGCCAGGTCACCTATTACCGGTGGGAGGGGAGAGAGGCTGCTATTTAAACGCCCGCGGAAGTTGAGGCACCCCCACTGGCGGGTGCCGTGCACCTGCCTCCCGCCGCCGCGCTCCGCCACTTTGAGCAGCAGCCGCGTCCTCAGCCCCGCCTCCTGCCCGAAGGCGGGCGGGGGGGAGCGGGAAGGAGGTGGAAGGGATCGAATTTCTCCAGCAAATGGGACCGTTCCGACAGGATTCGGTTCCCCGGTCAACATTCCACATTCCATCCCTCTCCCGCATTTGCAAGCCAATGCCGAGCAACCCGGAAAGCCTGCTGGCTACCGAACAACAGCCCCCAACTCGCAAACACAGACTCACAGGCACAAGACACGTGCACTGAAGGGCTCTGCAACTTGCAGTCCTGGGGTACACACTACACGTTCATTTAAGGAAGGAAGGAGACTAAGATACCCCACCCCCACAATTTGCAGATGGTGCCAAAGGTTGCAATTTGCAATCCCCTTTAAGTTCATGATTAATCGGTACTTTGCTCTACCAACGCCAACTCCTACCCCATTTCATCGATTAAGGGGTTTTACACTTTACAAGCAGTCGCGCTGTAAGCAAAAGATCTGATCACTGGAAGCCCAATTCGGAAGAATCTAATTGCCAAATTGTCCCCCCACCCCCACCCCCCTCTCACTGCCCTTGAATTGATGCAATGAATATTTTGGACATGTGGTGACGCGGTGACAAGAGCCAGGGCTGCGACCACCACACACAGATGTACCTACACACACCTATGTTTGGACAAATACAGTCCCACCACACACACGGTCTCACACACTCTGGATTCATATATGTACGCGAACCTGCGTTCTGCCATTGCCATCTGTCTACCAAGTTGCTACTATGCTTTCCACTTTCATGCAGCCTAATGCACTTTGGCTTTCTAAAAAAAAAAAAAAAAAAAAAAAAAACCTATAAACTAAAGCCAACTTAAACTAGGCTTCTGCTACTAAACGCGTTTAATGGATGATTTCACCTGAAAACCGCGTGTTCTTCGCAAATCCAAAAGAAGAAATAGCTCTAAGTCTTAAGCCCCCCAAATTTGAAAAAAAAAAAAATCATAATAAAACTTACTGATCCAACATAGATCAATTCTCAGGATCCAAAAATCATCCTCTCCTCCTCCTCCTCTGGCCCCCGCCCCGGCAATGCCCAAGTTACTGGTGGGATAGTAACGCTGCGCTCAGCGGCTGCCTCCCTCCCTCCTCGCTACATATCGAGAACCCAATCTTTTGGCGCCATATTAATGACGTACTATATTATTTCCACTAGGCAGCGACCTTCGGCATTACTCCCGAGAACTCCCGAGCAAAGCAACAAAACCATCAAATATGGCTGAGCCTCTCGGCTCGTCCTGCAGCCGCCGCCGCCGCCGCCGCCGCCGCCGCCGCCGCCGCCACCGCGGGACCGGGACGCGCACACGGACCCACACGCGGACACGCGCGGACACACGCGCGGCGCGCCCACCCCGCGCGCTCCCCGAGGCCCGCGCGCGTACCTGCTGCGGAGGGTTTCGGCCAAGGCGCTGGGCTGGGCGCCGCTCGCTCGCTCGGAGCTGCATGAGTTCGGGCCGCGGCGGGCGGGCGGGGAGCCGGGCGGGCCCCTGCTCTCGCCGGCGCGCACACACCGGGCACTCGCGCACGGAGGCACTCTCGGTCTGGCGTTTGGCTTGTTATGGAGGAAGGACTATGTGAATCAAACTCATTTCTGGGTCACTGCTGCCACAGGGGGGAGCACTTTAATCCCTTGCCAAAACGAGAGGGTGGGGACGGGAGGGCGGAGGGAGCATGCGGGAATCCCGCGGCGCTGGGGGCTCGGTCCCTCGTTAACTCTTCGCAGCCCTCTCCGCAGCCGGCTCAGCCTGTGCCAGTAGGGGCTTGCAAAGAACGGCACTGTTCAGCTCTTAGTCTCTTTCCTTACTTCACCCACCTTGTGAGCCTAGAAATTCTTGAGGTGTCTCCAAGCAGGGAAGTGGGTTTTTAAATTAGTCCCTTCAAACTCCTGTCCCAGTTTCAACTCTTGTCTGACAGCTAGAAATGGATTCTTTTAGAATAGTTTAAAATTACGTAGATTAAAATATGGCTATTAAGATGTGTCATTTGGGTGAAAGGTTTTATTTTTAGGCTGAGTGGCAAAATAGTTGTTTGTAGTAACAGTTTTAGGGAGTTGCACATTAGTTTGACATTTTTAAATATAGGTAATCCAATTCCGAATAACATCTTTACCTAAATTTGTATGGAAGTGATCATTGCAAATGAGCATTAATCCATTAGAAGATATTATTTATAAATCGACACCACTTTATGTTACACATTACTACAGAATTGGACATCTTGTCCAAAATATGAGGAGTGAGCCTAATGCTAAAACTAGAATTGCAGACTAGTATCAGATCAGTCATCAGAGATTCATTTGGGGGGTATTTATCTGTAAAAATGAGTGGTTACTGATTTTCTGCAGAAGACAAGCTTGCTTTTTCATATAGAGGGCAACATACTTCTTTCATGGATTCGCCTAGGGAAATAGAGGGGTATATGACACTCAGCTTCAATAAGAAAAAAGTACGGATTAAAAACTCCCATTCAGGCCGGGCGCGGTGGCTCACGCCTGTAACCCCAGCACTTTGGGAGGCCTAGGTGGGCGGATCACCTGAGGTCAGGAGTTCGAGACCAGCCTGACCAACATGGAGAAACCCTGTCTCTACTAAAAAATACAAAATTAGCCGGGCATGGTGGTACGTGCCTGTAACCCCAGCTACTAGGGAGGCTGAGGCAGTAGAATCGCTTGAACCTGGGAGCTGGAGGTTGTGATGAGCCGATAATGCGCCATTGCACTCCAGCTTGGGCAACAAGAGTGAAACTCCGTCTCAAAAAAAAAAAAAAAAAAAAAAAAAATAGGAACAGTGATCACTAATTACAAAATTGAATATCGAACCCAAAAGGCATATGTATCCACAGGAAGAATCTTTCTGAATATATCAGGTTTGATTTCATGTAATCCCACACCAGCCCAACCACCCACATCCAGAACATTATAATCTGATAAATGCGACAAAACAAAACTAATTGAGCCTTTCAGTTATTTTTCAGAAAACAAAGTAAGCCAATGGAAATCCTAAGTACTGTATATGTCCTCTCCTGTTTCACTAATGAAGAGTAGAAAGACTCCCTGCCAGTCCTATTCACGTGTTCACTTAATCCTGTTCAAAGCGATCACACATGTAAAGCACTGTGTTAACTATCATTATTACTATTCTTAATATTGCATTTCAGTTATTGTTATTTTTATTGGTTCACCTTGTACATACTCTCTGTAGAAGTTAAAGTACACAGGCTTTATAGCCAGACATGGCTGAATCTGGCTCTATCAGTTACCAGTTTGTGTGCCTGTGGGATAAAAGAATTTTATCTGAGCCTCAGTTTACTTCCCTGGTAATAAAATGAAGTTAACAGCTGGCCCCTAACTTGAAGGGTTGTTAAGAGGAATCAGGCAACCTCATAACAGTTCAGAAGTAGAGGCCCTGGCAGTAGGAGGTTGTCCACTCCCTTGGCCATCACTCAACTCTTTCTTGGTTTTCTCTCCATCAAAAATTGCAACTTTTCTAAATTCCAAACAGCCTTACTTCACGCATTCGTGTTAAGAAAATTTTTGCCGACCGGGCGCGGTGGCTCATGCCTGTAATCCCAGCACTTTGGGAGGCAGAGGCGGGCGAATTACGAGGTCAGGAGATCCAGACCATCCTGGCTAACACGGTGAAACCCCGTCTCTACTAAAAATACAAAAAATTAGCCGGGCGTGGTGGCGGGCGCCTGTAGTCCCAGCTGCTAGGGAGACTGAGGCAGGAGAATGGCGTGAACCTGGCAGGCGGAGCTTGCACTGAGCCGAGATCACGCCACTGCATTCTAGCCTAGGCAACAGAGCGAGACTGTCTCAAAAAAAAAAAAAAAATTTAACTCACATTTGCTGCTTACTCTTTTACTTGCTTTTTCTATCAAAAACATCAGGCACCAATGAAAGTATTGAATAAAATGGATGACAAAAATAAAGGGATAAAATTGCACACAAACTCCCTACACTGACACATTGAACAGGACTGAAGGTGCCATGTACAGAGTCTCAATTATGCCATGGCTTCAGAATACCCATCGACTGAGACAGTGCTATGTGCTATAAATAGCCCTGGACAAGAAGTCAGGAGATTCCCACCAACTCCCAATATGACTCTTTGAGCTTTAGTTTCCCCACTGAGATGATAGGAAAAATAATGTCTAAGGCCCCTTTCTCTTTAACATTCAGTCATTTCTGATTTTCTTACCAAACTTAGAAACGTGATGATTATTTGAAGAAATGGCGGACAACTTGAATCCATAAGGAACATGTAATATTTTGTCATCAATGATCAGCAGTTGGTATTTCTTAAATAATAGGTGTCTCTTGCCATCAGACCACAAAGGAAATTCCTATACAACCTATTTCTAAAATGGGAAAGGCAATGATACGGTTTGCCTTGCGGCAGCACAGATAATACAGCCTAGAATAAGAAGTACTAAGCTGGCAATTAGGAAAGCGAGTTTCTGATTCCACTCTGTCACTTACTGTCTTACCTTGCCAAATCATTCCGGATCATCATTTCCTAGTCTCTGGAATAGTTCTTTTTAATTCACACCTTATTATCAGAGATGAAAAGACATTCAACAAAATAGCTACAGGGTACTCAGTGTAATCGAAATATCAAGATTCTAGTCTTCCCTGTTCATGGTGATAATTACAATTCTATATATCCTGTACATTCTGCTGTAGTCATAAACAGTTTAATTATTTTCTTCCATAATAATGGGTTTTTATGAAATAAAAATTTGGATATTTATATTGATGTTCCTGATTTTGAAACAAGACTTGATTAAACCTCTGAATGTTTACTTAGTCATTTCATTTCATCTACTTCTCTGTAGGTAAAGAATTATAAGGCCTTGATAAGAGATTCAGAATTGTTCATATTTGAAATGAAGGGATGCATACACTAAAGTCCTATATTATCTCATTCCTTTATGGAAATGAGCAAGAAATTCTTACTGGCAAATACCACTGTCAGTTGGTATACATTCCGACAAGATAATTTTTTTTTTTTCCAAGATCGGGGTCTCTGCCACCCAGGCTGGAGTTCAGTGGTCCCAACATGGCTCAGTGCAGCCTCCACCTCCAGGGCTCAAGCAATCCCCCCACTTCAGCCTCCAAATTAGCTGAGAACACAGGCATGAACCACCACACCTGACTAATTTTTCATATTTTTTGTAGAGACAGGATTTCACCATGTTTCCCAGACTGGTCTCAAACTCCTGAGCTTAAGCGATCTGCCCTCCTCACTCTCTCAAAGTGCTGGGATAATAGGCATGAGCCACTGCGCCTGGACCCAGAGAGAAGAATTTTTTTTTTATTATTGTAAAAGGGCAATCTTGGATAAAATGGGTTGTATCCTAAAAGTTTATTTGCATGTACTTTAATTTTTTGGAATTTCATGCCAAAAATGTCTTGTTACTAAAGAGGGCTTAGATTGTTGTTTTAAAAATAATTTTAATAACTAAATGATAAAAAATAACTTTTTATTTTTCAACCGGGCGTGGTGGCTCACGCCTGTAATCCCAGCACTTTGGGAGACTGAGGCAGGTGGATCACTTGAGGTCAGGAGTTTGAGACTAGCCTGATCAACATGGTGAAAACCCATCTCTACTAAATATAAAAATTGGCTGGGCGCGGTGGCTCACGCCTGTAATCCCAGCACTTTGGGAGGCCAAGGCAGGCGGATCACAAGGTCAGGCGTTCAAGACCAGCCTGGCCAACATGGTGAAACCCCGTCTCTACTAAAAATACAAAAATTAGCTGGGCGTGGTGGCACATACCTGTCATCCCAGCTACTTGGTAAGCTGAGGCAGAAGAATTACTTGAACCCGGGAGGCGGAGTTTGCAGTGAGCTGAGATCTCGCCACTATACTCCAGCCTGGGTAACAGACTGAAACTCCATCTCAAAAAAAAAGAAAAAAAAAAGAAATTACCCAGGCGTGGTGGCGCATGCCTGTAATCCCAGCTACTTGGGAAGCTGAGGCAGGAGAATCGCTTGAACCCAGGAAGTGGAGGTTGCAGTGAGCCGAGATTGCACCATTGCACTGCAGCCTGGGCAACGAGAGGGAAACTCCATCTCAAAAAAATAATAATAATAACTTTTTATTAACTTTTTTGAGTAATACCGTATGAGGGAGGGATGTAGTTCAAAGAGAAATAAGGACATATAATTTTTTTTAACACCCCTTGTCCTAATGTATGGTACATATAATTCTGAACAAGAAAAGTTGAGAGCCACAGTCAACACCTATCTGAACTCCGTGACACAGGAGATGAAGGGTAAGAGATTAGGACTAGAATTCCCTGTCTGACCTGTTGATGAAGTCACCAGTCCTGAACAACGTTTTAGCTCCTCCAGGCAGGTCATTACAACCTCCAAATATACGGAATATTTGCTTCTTGTTGGTGTCAGTACCAACTAAATTATTTTTTTCTTGAGATTCTTTCTTCCCCTTCTTTTTGTTTTCCTTTGCTTGCTTTTCATTTTGATTGTTTTAATTTTGTTGATTTCCATAATTTTAGTGAAAGTAAAAATGTCAAAGAGAAATAAATATGAAATGGGATAAGAGGAGATAATTCCACCAGATGGAAATGACCAAAGCTGAGGAGGTTCAAAATAAGTAAAGCTCTTCCCTAATCTTGAAAGGAATACATGATAATGAAATTTTGAAAATTTAGAATAATGAAGTAATAAAACTCAACCATATGGATAGCTATTATAAACATTGTCCATTTTTTGGTCTTTTTCTATGCATTTTCCATAAAATTGGAATGATGCCACACATTCCATTTTACATCCTTCCTTTTCACTTACATCTTTCAATTTTCCATTTGGGTATTAAATACTTTTATGCAATGTTTGTGCATTTCGGGTCTTTGACCCCCTCTTTGTTATTATACCTTCCTCCACAGGTTACTTTGGCTATGCATTCTCATAGCTACTCTCCCTGGACCTTGTCAACTACTGGAAATTTCTGCCGTCTTTATTATCAAACTCAAGTATCTCCCATTTTGACCACTACCTTTCAGATTTCCAAAGTCTATACATCCCACCTTACCCTTCTTTTTATCTGAAAGTCCTCTGATCTACCCCTCCAGCCTTTTCTTACCAACAACAGAACGGATGTAACTCATAAGGGCTCTGATCATCAGCAGCAGCACCTGAGAACTTGTCAGAAATGCATTATTTCCAGCCCCATCCCAGACCTACTGAAACAAAGTGGGATCCAGCAATCTGTGTTTTAACAACCCTTCCTGGTAGTTCTGATCCACACTCAATCAGAAAAACACTTATGTAGGTCTCACTCCCACCTACCACCTCTAACCAACTGTTTTCTGAACTTTCTTGTCTAATGTTTCTTCATTCCTCAGACAAATGTGTTAAGCAATTAGTATGTCCCAGGCACAGGGCTGGCTAGGCACTGGAGACAAGGTAAAACAGGCAAATAGGCCTATTCTCTGTCCACAGGCCAGTAGAAAATATTAAAAAGTGATTACAATAAACTCCAGGGTTTGGGGGAGGCATATAGCATACACCTGATCTGCCTGGTGGGAAGAAGGTGGTCAGAGAAGACATCAGTCTAAAAATAAGTGACACTAAAGCTGAAACCCGAAGCCATCAGCCAGGTGAGGAGGAGGATGGGGGCCAAATGTTGACTTTTTACAAGCCCTTTGGCTTCAGGGTAGAGAACTGGATGGGTTGGAGGGCGGCGGGTTTGTAGACTGGAGAGAGTAAGGCTAGTTAGGAGGCTAGGTGACAGTTGAAGGCAGGCTGGACTGTCGTCGTTGATTGTGGAGTGCAGACAGGCAAACAAACCACCCTGTGATGAGGGCATCATTAACACTGTCTCAGCTTTTCAGAGGCCTCCAGCTCCCCCAGTTCTGGAGCTGCTGCACTAAGGCGTACCTGGGGGATGTCTCTGGGGTTTACAGAGTCCGTGGGGCATGTCAGGAGGGTGTCCACAAGGCAGAGGCAGTGTTTTGGGCAGAAAGCAACATGTAGGGGAAGCAAGCAAAGCTCCTGATGGGCAGTGAGTAGGTGGAAGTCCTGGTAAAGGGGGATCCAAGTCCTCTCCCAGCACCGAGAGCCGAGGCTCATGCAGCACGGCTGAGCAGAGGAGGCCTCCCTGACGGTGCCTGGGGAGGACTCGGGTCCCTCATAGGGGTCCTGCTCCAACCCCTCTTCTTCCAAAAGGCCTGGATCAGATCCCAGGCCTCCCTAGCATCCTGAGGTCACCACCCCATAGTTTCTTTATCCCTCCACCTGAAAGCTTCATTTTTTCCCCACTTTCTTCCACAATTCACCTTAATGGCCCATTATAACCTGAGCCCAAATCATTAGCAAATGAAAAACCGGGTTCACTTTTCTCCAAGGCAGACCTAGCTTGGTGGGGAGTGGGGAGAGGAAGCAGGGAGGGAGGTACTCTCCCACTGGTTTAGTTCTGATGTTAATGAAGCAAAAAAAGGAGGTAAAGCAGCTAAGTTTCTGTGTTAAAACTGCTTGAAAATTCACTTTTGTGTGTGTGTGCATGTCGGAGGGAGTGTGTGTGTTTTTGCCATGAAACATATTTAAATGTAGACAAGACTTGATGGGTTAGATGTCAGAGATGAAGAAGAAATTGGAGTAAAAGATGACTCCAAAGTCTGTGGCTTAGAGAACTGAGTGGATTTCTTTTTTTAATCAACCAACAGTTACTCATTGAGCACTGAGTTCAGGATCTATAATGGTAGAGACAAACCCCTGTCTTTCTAGTGTTTACTTTTATTCTCGGAGACAGTGGGAATATGATTAGTTCAATTTGAGGTGCCCAGGAGACACCCAATTGAAGATGCCCCAGAAGGCAGATGGGAACCAGGAGAAATCTGGTACTGGAGAGAAAGGCTGGGTTGCAAATATTGGATTAGGAGCCGCCAACATAGAGAGATTAACTGAGGCCACCAGAGTGGATGAGATCAATAGGACGTTTCTATAAAGTGAGAAGAAAACAGAGCCTAGGCTAGAAACTAAAAAGAAGCATTTAAAGAATGGGCAAAGGAAGCTGCAAAGCTGCAATGGTTTCCTTGAAGACAGTCCTAGAATAATTCCAACATATTAGCCTTCTTCATTCCTGAATTTGGACTTCAAAGCTACTGGAGAAAGTTACAGATCTGTGCTGATTGGTTCCAGAATATACTCATTATCCCCCACCTCCACAATGCCCTGAAATCACTCTGTTTTCCTAGTCAGTTCAGTCTGCATTGTCCTGCCACCTGCCTCAGCACTTTCACTAGAGCTCCTAACCTACATCACTATCACGGAGGTAACAAGCCAATGGACAAGAATGCGTTCAGCCTTCCCGCACTAAACTTGCAGACAGTCTTCCTTACAGGCCCGTCCTTGCTCTTCTTTCCTGTGGGAAGCTGACCTTCCCTCCACTTGTGCCTGGATTCCCCTCCCAAGTCCCTGAGACACCCTTACTCAAGATGCTGGTCTCAAACTCAAGATTAGCCCTTCTCTCTCAGGTCCCTTCTTCTTTTCCTACTCACTCCTTCTCAAACACATTTAAATATACTTATGTTCCCCACTAAAAAAGCCCCCTTCCCCTTTACAGCCACACTTTTTAAAAAAATGGTCTACGCTCACACTTGAATGTACTGAAATCTGACTTATGCTCTCCGTCACCCCACTCAGCTCTTGCCAAGATCACCATTGATGTTCTTATTGCTAAACCTCATGGCCATTTCTCATCCTTGTTTTATTTGAACTCTCACCAGCATTTCACACTGTTGTCCATTCATGCCGTTTTCTTATTTTCACCTGGCTTCCATAACACCAACATTCTGATGATTTCTCTCCTACCTCTCTGGCTTCTGCGCATTCCCTTGCAGATTTATTTTTCTCTTTTGTTAAGGTAGTGTTTCTGACAAATTGGTTTTGAGCACATGAGAAAGAGGCTTTTTGAAAAATCCAACCGAAGGAGTAATTTTGGTTGAGATATTTTATAAGAAAAAAAAAAAAAAAGAATGGTTCCCTAACCATGTTTAGAATGGATATTAAAAAAAGAACATCTGGTTAAAGATTATTAGGCTACTCAATCAGCTGGGTGGGTAACCCTAGCTTCCCAGAAGGAGTTCTCAGTCTTATTAAAGTCTGTCAGAAAACTGTTCACGCACTTTATCAGGAATGCTAATTGCTTCCCAGAAGGAGTTGTAAATTACATCACACAAAAAATTTCTGTCCCAGACCAGGTTTGAGTCCATTTTCTTTCTCACTTTCAGTCTCTTAAATGTTGGTTTTCTTTGGAGTTCTGTCCTAAGCCATCCTCTAATTGTACATATATCCCTTGTGTGACCTCATCTACTCCCATGACCCCCCAAACACACGTCTACACAGCCAGTTTCATACCTGACTTTCAGACTTGCATCTCTAAAAGCCTCCCGAACATTTTCTTAGACTTCCCACATGCATTTCAAACTCAGTGTTTCCCAATCTGAACTCATTTTCCCTCCCACTTTGTGCCTCTTCATCTGTCTCCAGTCTCAGTTAGTGGTACCACCATCCGCAATTGCCAACCCGAGAGCCAAAACATCATTCTTGACTCTTGCTTTTCCCTGACACCTCCTCCACTACTGTCAGCAATTCAAACTATCATCAAGTCACTTCTACATCAGGTTTCATCTCCCCATCCCTACAGACAGGGTCATCCTCTCAGTGACCTAAACCACTGTCTAACTGGCTTTCCTGCCTCCAGCCTTATCTTCCTCCGATTCATTTCCTACTCAGTAGTTAGTGTGATCTTTTTAGAGCAAAGTCCACGTCATTTGTCAGAATCATAAATGATCATGCTATTCCCATTTAAAGCCTTTAATTCCTTTTTTTTCCTTTTTCTTTTTTCTTTTTTTTTTTTCTGTTTACTCTTAAGGATAGAAAGTCCAAACTCAGCAACATAAACTATACGGAACTGATTTTCTGATTCCTACTCACTTTTGCTAGCCTTCCTACCAAACTCTCCTCCAGTCCCATCCCTGTTTACTTTTCTTCATGGAATCCCTTGAGAAATTTTGAAAATGCTTATTCCTATCTAAGCTTGGGTATTTCTTCCCTATTTACAATGTTTCTTTGGGCTCATTCAAGTTTCAACAAAAAACCTTATCATACCTCCCTAACTCCTACCCTTCTCTGTGCTTCCATGACACTCAGCACTATATCTGTATTGTCACTTCTCTCACTGTTTTGTAAATTTTTTGTATCCCTCATTAGACTATCTGATTCAAAGATTTTGTCAATTGTGCCCTTCGTTGTGTCCCTAGTATTGGGCCTAACAGTTGGTAGGTACTTAATAAATGTTTTGAATTAGATGAATGATCATTATATCCATGTAATTAAATAGTCTCTAAAACACTATTTTAAAAACAGATTGTAACTTTCATTCTTGTTTTCTTATGCTAAAAGTAATAAATATTATTATTATTATTTTGAGACAGTCTTGCTCTGTTGCCCAGGCTGGAGTACAGTGGTGCTATGTCGGCTCACTGCAACCTCCGCCTCGCCGGTTCAAGCAATTCTCATTCCACAGCCTCCCAAATAGCTGGGATTATATGCATGCACCATCACACCCAGCTAATTTTTGTATTTTTAATAGAGACAGGCTTTCTCCATGTTGCCCAGGCTGGTCTCGAACTCCTGTTCTCAAGCGATCCACCTGCCTCAGCCTTCCAAAGTGCTGGGATTACAGGCGTGAGCCACCATGCCCGGCCAAATATTATGTTTTAAAGAAGCCATAGTTAAAATGAAAAGCACCAAAAATATTTTAGTCACAGACTATCACCACTAAAATTTTGTTGTATATTTTTCCTGGTTTTTGTATGTTTGTGTAAGTGCATCTATATGTACCTAAGTTTTTTAAGACAAATGTGATTGGGTGGGCGCGGTGGCTCACGCTTGTAATCCCAGCACTTTGGGAGGCCGAGGCAGGAGGATCACGAGGTCAGGAGATCGAGACCACGGTGAAACCCCGTCTCTACTAAAAATACAAAAAAATTAGCCGGGCGTGGTGGCGGGCGCCTGTAGTCCCAGCTACTCGGAGAGGCTGAGGCAGGAGAATGGTGTGAACCCGGGAGGTGGAGCTTGCAGTGAGCCGAGATTTCGCCACTGCACTCCAGCCTGGGTGACAGAGCAAGACTCCGTTTCAAAAAAAAAAAACAAATGTGATTATACTGTAATTCTATTTTGTGACAGTTTAATTTATCCATAGGATTGGGCTTTGAGATTATTTCTACATTGTCTGCTAGTATAAAGAGTGCTTTACTGTATATCCTTATTGAAGAGAGCAAAATCACCTGGTGGCCATTGAACAGGCCTGGGCGACAAAAACTCCTTACCTGAGGAATTTAGAAGGGAGCAAAGACCACCTGGTGACTATCAAACAGGCCATCCAGAGGCAAAACTCCTTCTCTGGGGAAAATTAGAAGTAATTCGACTTCCCTATTATCTAAAGCAGGCATCTGGTTTCAGATTTCTTTCCCTCAAAAAAATTTACAAGTAACTAGAATTTCTATACATCTCCAGAATGCCATGCCAAAACTCGTTGTGCAAGCTTTGCTGACATTAAGGCACCAAAATGTCTACAAATGGAATCATCTATTATGACCTACATGGCTAATGTGGTCCAAATTACCCATAAATGCTCCTAAGGAAAAATCCACCACTGCACTCAGTCCTCTTGCTGAGGCACCCAGCTACACTCTTCTGCAGCGTTTTCTTTCTAATAAACTTTCCTTTATCAAACCTATACTGTTGTCGGTACATTCTTTTTACCAACCTACTAGTCTGCTCCTTCCCAATGTCGGGGCTCTGACACCTCACCCAGCACTTATAGCTACAGAATTGTATTGATGGTATAATATTCCATCTATAAATGGAATTTGCCCTGATTCCTGATTTTTTTTTTTTTTTTTTTTTTTTTTTTGAGACAGAGCCTTGCTCTGTCGCCCAGGCTAGGGTGCAATGATGTGATCTCGGCTCACTGCAACCTCCACCTCTCGGGTTCAAGCATTCCTCCTGCCTCAGCCTCCCAAGTAGCTGGGACTACAGGCATGCACAACCACATCTGGCTAATTTTCATATTTTTAGTAGAGGTGGGGTTTCACATGTTGGTCAGGCTGGTTTCAAACTCCTAACCTCAGGTGATCCGCCCACCTTGGCCTCCCAAAGTGCTGGGATTACAGGCATGAGCCACCGTGCTGGGACTGTGATTCCTGATTTTTAAAATTAGTATGCATTTACATTTTTCTAAATATTTATTTATTTATTTATTTATTTATTTTTGCGACAGAGTCTCACTGTTTTGCCCAGGCTGGAGTGCAGTGGCGCGATCTTGGCTCACTGCAAGCCCCGCCTCCCGGGTTCACGCCATTCTCCTGCCTCAGCCTCCTGAGTAGCTGGGACTGTAGGCGCCTGCCACCACACCCGGCTAATTTTTTGTATTTTTAGTAGAGACGGAGTTTCACCTTGTTGGCCAGGCTGGTCTCAAACTACTGACCTCAGGTGATCTGACAGCCTCGGCCTCCCAAAGTGCTGGGATTACAGGCGTGAGCCACCACACCCAGCCATATATAAATTTTTTTATTCAAGTATCTGACCATTCTTAGGATGGATTCTGAAAAAGGTAAATTACTAGGTCAAAGTATTCAATGTTTCAGATTCATTTTGCCGAATTGCTTTCTACAAAAGTTGAAAAATTGCTTTCTACAAAAACATTTCTACAAAATGTTTTAATTTAGATTCTCCACTATCAGTGTATTAGGGGCCACTTGCCCAACATAGAGCTGGACTCTATGGAAGACTAGGGCCATGGCATGCCCTTGAGGAGATATGTCGTTGGTGAGATACACAACACATACAGGGAACAATAAAGATAGTTTGACACATATAAGAATACCACAAACAAATTGGAGATAGGAAATCCTATCAAATGCCAAAGTCTGTTGAGAATGTTTAATAAAATAAGTAGAATAGTTAAGACCAGAAGTAGAGAGAAAGAATTGGAGACTCTGGGGAAGCAGATGATGAGTTGGGGAAGGTATCCAGAAAATCTTCGCATGGGGGGATGGGAAGGAGGAGGACTAAAAATTATTGAATGTTTTCTATGTATGTGCTAAGCAATGTGCTAAGCATTTTACACATAATGTTTCATTTATTTCTCACAACAATCCTGTGATGTAGGTATTATTATTTTCATCGAGATGTGAATGATGCGAAACATTGAGTTTCAGAGGTATTAAGTAACTTGCTAAAGATCACAAAGCTGCTGAGAGGTGGCACCAGGTTTGACCAAGCTAGTTGGGTTCCAAAGTCCACGCCCTGAAGTACATTACTCAATTGACTCTTTGCAAAATCTGAAACATTTATCTAATGAGGAATTGTACACACGATTTGGTATCAGTGACTTGAGCCATAGTTGGCACTCAATAGATGCTTGAGGGAAAAAATGAGGACAGAAAGAACTCCACATGCTAAGGCTTATTTCAGACATCAGACATGTCAAGCAGGATCTAAACACCTACTTAAAAATATGTGACCATGGACTTAAGTGTAAAATGTAAAGCTATAAAACTTTTAGAAAAAAATAAGGGAAAAATGTTAAGATCTAGAGCTAGGCAAAGAGTTCTTTTACTTGATTGCAATAGCACAACCCATAAAAGGAAATACTGATATATTGGATCTCTCAAAATCAAAACTCTGCTCTCCAAAATATCTTGTTAAGAAGATGAAAAGACAAGCTACAGAAAATATTCACAAACCACAAATCCAACAAAAAACTACTATCTGGAATATATAAAGAACAGTCAAAACTCAAAAATTAAAAAATCAAATAGGCCAGGCATGGTGGCTCACGCCCGTAATCCCAGCACTTTGGGAGGCCAAGGTGGGCAGATCACGAGGTCAGGAGATTGAGACCATTGGCTAACACAGTGAAACCCCATCTGTACTAAAAATACAAAAGATTAGCTGGCTGTGGTGTCACGTGCCTGTAGTCCCAGCTACTCGGGAGACTGAGCCAGCAGAATCACTTGAACCCGGGAGGCAGAGGTTGTACTGAGCAGAGATCACACCACAGCACTCCAGCCTATGCAACAGAGCGAGATTCTGTCTTAAAAAAAAAAAAAAAATTGAATAATTCAGTTAAAAAATTGATTTAAAAAACGTGAACAGATATTTTCATAGAAGACATGCAGATGGCAAATAAGCACATGAAAAGATCTCTGACATCATTAGCCATTAGGAAAATAATGTAGATTTCAACTTTGATGAGAAATCACTACAGTTACTATCAGAATGGCTAAAATAAAAATAGTGACAACATTAAATGCAGACAAGGATATAGAGAAACTGGATAACTCATAATTGCTGGTGGAAACTTAAAATGGCCCAACCATTCTTGAAAACAGTTTGGCAGTTTCATATAAAACTAAACATGCAACTCCCACATGACCCATCAATTGTACTCTTTGACATTTATTCCAGAGACACAAAATCTATGTTCATATAAAAGCCTGTGCTCAAATATTCATAGCAGGCCAGGTGCAGTGGCTCAGGCCTGTAATTTCAGCAATTTGGGAGGCCGAGGCAGGTGGATCACCTGAGGTCGGGAGTTCGAGAATAACCTGGCCAACATGGCAAAACCCCGTCTCTACTAAAAATACCAAAATTACCCAGGCACGGTGGTGGGCACCTGTAATTCCAGCTACTCGGGGGGCTGAGGCACAAGAATCACTTGAACCCGGGAGGCGAAGATTGCAGTGGACCACGATTGTGCTACAGCACTCCAGCCTGTGCAACAGAGTGAGACTCCGTCTTACACACACACACAAAACAAATATTCATAGGAGCTTTAATGATAATAGCCAAAAAACTGGAAACGACCCACTTATCCTTCAATGAGTCAATAAACAAACTGTAGTACATACCACAAAATATTACTCAGGACTAAAAAACAATTAATATTGATATATACATGAATCTCCAGGAATTATGCTGAGTTAAAAAAAAAAAAGCCAATACTAGGCCGGGCGTGGTGGCTCACGCTTGTAATCCCAGCACTTTGGGAGGCCGAGGCGGGCAGATCATGAGGTCAGGAGATCGAGACCACGGTGAAACCCCGTCTCTACTAAAAATACAAAAAATTAGCCGGGCGTGGCGGGCGCCTGTAGTCCCAGCTACTCGGAGAGGCTGAGGCAGGAGAATGGCGTGAACCCAGGAGGCGGAGCTTGCAGTGAGCCGAGATTGCGCCACTGCACTCCAGCCTGGGCGACAGAGCGAGACTCTGTCTCAAAAAAAAAAAAAAAAAAAAAAGCCAATACCAAAAGGTTTCATACTGTATGGTTCCATTTAATTAACATTCTTGAAATGGCAAAATTATAGAAATAGAGAATAGACTAGTGGTTGCCAGGGATATCAAGGGGCTCGGGAAGGAGAGAAGTGTACACGTCTGTAAAAGAGCAACAGGAGCGATTCTTGTGATGATGAAATTTTTATAAATATTGATTCTGTCAATGTCAATATCCTTGTTGTCACATTGTACTATAGTTTTGGAAGATGTTACTATTGGGGGAAACAGGGTAAATGGTACATGAGATTTCTCTGCATTATTTTATTATTATTATTTTTAAAAATACCTCTTAAGTGCTGAGAGCACTCCTTACCCAATAGGTAGCTCTGGCTTCAGCTGCATTCTTTCTTTCTTTTCTTTTCTTTTTTTTTTGGAGACAGAATTTCACTCAGTTGCCCAAGCTGGAGTGCAATGGCGCAATCTCGGCTCACTGCAACCTCTACCTCACGGGCTGAAGTGATTCTCCCACCTCAGCCTCCTGAGTAACTGGGACTACAAGTGTGCACCACCATGCCTGACTAATTTTTGTATTTTTAGTAGAGACAGGGTTTCACCATGTTGGTCAGGCTGGTTTCGAACTCCTGGCCTCAAGTGATCCGCCCACCTCGGCCTCCCAAAGTGCTGCGGTTACAGGCATGAGCCACCACCCCTGGCCTGCATTATTTCTTATAACTGCATGTGAATCTACAATTATCTCACAATTAAAAGTTTAATTAAGGCTGGGTGCAGTGACTCACGCCTGTAATCCCAGCACTTTGGGAGGCCGAGGTGGGCGGATCACAAGGTCAGGAGATCGAGACCATCCTGGCGAACATGGTGAAACCCCGTCTCTACTAAAAATACAAAAAAAATTAGCCAGGCATGGTGGCGGGCGCCTGTAGTCCCAGGTACTCAGGAGGCTGAGGCAGGAGAACGGCGTGAACCCAGGTGGCGGAGCTTGCAGTGAGCCAAGATCGCGCCACTGCACTCCAGCCTGGGCGACAGAGCAAGACTCCGTCTCAAAAAAAAAAAAAAGTTTAAATATATATATATATATATAGTAAATTAGAAGAGAAAAAAATTTAAACACTAACATATTCCTAGAAAGTAACCTAAAAATACTTAGAAAGTAACCTAAAAGATAAAGGAATTTCGTTATTTCATTCAGAGCCACATGAATGAAAAATTCATGTTGGCCATAGGTTATGCTGATGTATACATTCCTGAGACTTCTGTTGCAGGAAGGCATGCCCTTTCAGTACTAGTAGAAACAGAGGGATAAGCAGAGCTGCAGAGGTAGCGAGAGAAAATGGAAGCAACAGAGAGAATGGTTCTTCTTAAAGCCCTTTATAAATATTCTCTGTCACCTGGCTATCTGTTTTCGACCCAAATGACCAAAAGGAATAAATGACTGTGCCCTTTGTGTGGTAGAGACCCACTAAGGACCTGAGGGCAAGGGAAGAATCTAAGTCTTGCCTCACATATGCCAAATCTTACCTAATCTCTCACACATTTCTCCACTCTACTCCCCAAGGCTTCACCCTGAATGCCCTCCTCACCCTCCCAGAATCCCATCCCCCTAGCCACCTCACTACCCAGAATGGAGCATCCACGCACACATCTAACATATCACTGCCTGACTTCTAGTCGTGGATCCAGTCCACTAGGTCACTCTATAACATTCATCTTAGTTTTAAAAAACATGAGAGGGACATTGTTGGCAAAAATCCACGGGTAATGAATTCTATGTTCTAGAAACAGTGAAACTGAACTATTTCAATTTGAAAGTAAGAGCTGGCAAGAAACCAACAGAGCAAAGTCCTCTTGGGGGAAAAACAGGCTGGTTAGTTAACTTGTAGGTCTGTAAGGTGGGCAGATTTCTTTAAAAAGCAAACAAAGCAATTTTAGACTTGAGAGACTTAATTGCTATCCAAGGCCAAAAATATGAATAATGTTATACAAAAACCTTGCTCAAGTGAGAATTCTGCAATCAAAGCATTCTGACTCTAATAGCTGAAGTTTAAAGGAGAAGACTGTAGAAAAGGATGTTTATTTATCCACTCATATATTATTATATAAACCATTCATGGTATTGAGATATAAATCTCATCTTTTTTTCCACTGTGGTAAAAAAAGGTTGCTGCTTTTCAGAATTTCTATGTCTAAGAAAAAGAGTCAGGCTAGGCGTGGTGGCTCACGCCTGTAATCCCAACCCTTCAGAGGCCAAGGCGGGCGGACTACCTGAGGTTGGGAGTTCGAGACCAGCCTTACCAACATGGAGAAACCCCATCTCTACTAAAAATACAAAATTAGCAGGGCATAGTGGCACGTGCCTGTAATCCCAGCTACTCGGGAGGCTGAGGCAGGAGGATCACTAGAACCCGGGAGGCGGAGGTTGCAGTGGGCTGAGATCATGCCACTTCACTCCAGCCTAGGCAACAAGAGCAAAACTTCGTCTCAAAAAAAAAAAAAAAAAAAAAAAAGGAAAAGAAAGAGTCAAGCTGCTTTTTGCTTTTGTAGGTTACAGATAATGTTAGGATTCTTTTGCATTTGTTCTTCCCTCAATAAAATGAGACTTTTTTACGCATAAGATAAAATTAGAGAACTAATAATGGCTTAATAGTAGTTCTAGATCACTTTGTAATGAATAGGAAAGGCATATATAAATATAATTCAAAGATAATAAAACATTTATTTATTTAACCCTTTCCCTTTCTCATATCTCTCCCTATCCACCTAAAATATTAGCAAAGAAGTGGGAGAAAGTCACACAGGAAGACAAACAACAAAGTAAAGAATCTGAGAAAACTTCACCTATGTCATCTTTCTAATTATAAACATCATTGTAAGCATCATTGGATGGACAAAGATTTATATATAAAAATTCTCATTTTGGCCGGGCGCAGTGGCTCACGCCTGTAATCCCAGCACTTCAGGAGGCTCAGGCGAGTGGATCACCTGAGGTCAGGAGTTTGAGACCAGCCTGGCCAACTTGGTGAAACCCCCTCTCTACTAAAAATACAAAAAATTAGCTGGGTGTGGTGGCAGGCACCTGTAATCCCAGCTACTCGGGAGGCTGAGGCAGGAGGATTGCTTGAACCTGGGAGGTAGAGGTTGCAGTGAGCCAAGATTGCGCCACTGCACTCCAGCCTGGACAACAGAGCAAGACTTTGTCTCCAAGTCACATTTTCAAATAGTAAAAATTAAAGAGTGCAAATACCTACTAACGGTAGGGAAAAGGAAGAAAGGAAACTCATGTGATACCAGTGGAAAAGTAAATTGTTATAGCCTTTTAGAAAAGTAATCTGGCAGTATCTATTCAAATAAAAAAATACACTATTCAAACAAGAAGGCTGATGTAAGCAAAGAGTATCAAAAATTTTTTTCCTAAAGAAAATAAAAGCAGGTAAGGACTATGCTCTAGACTCCTCATACGAAAGCACAGAATAATTTTCATGTAAATAATCAAAACGGAGAGAACACATTTCAAACTCTCTGACCCCTCTTACAATGTCTATGGGGGCCCAACCCTGTGATCCTCAAGCCTTGCCCTTCTCTTTATATACCAGCCCTTCAGGTCATACCATCTCTCATCTGGTAACCATTCAATGATGTTTATGGACCCCTATATTGTACAATGCATCTAAATTCTTCCCTTTCTTCACTCTCTTCCTCCCTCCCCACCATACAATTATGTTAAAAATGGCCGAGTCTGGTTAGCTCTGGATCTGCAGTGTGTCTCCCGCCTGTCCCTTTCTCCGCATTCCTACACCTGCTATCCTGATTGGGCACTGTATTACCTTTCACCTGACATCGAATAGTGTAACTGGTTTTCCTGCCTTTTTTTTTTTTTTTTTTGAGATGGAGTTTTACTCTTGTTGCCCAGGCTGGAGTGCAATGGTGCGATCTCAGCTCACTGCAACCTCTGCCTCCCAGGTTCAAGCGATTCTCCTATCTCAGCCTGCCAAGTAGCTGGGACTATAGACGCTCACCGCCATACCCGTCTAATTTTTGTATTTTTACTAGAGACGGGGTTTAGCCACGTTGGCCAGGCTGGTCTCAAACTCCTGACCTCAGGTGATCCATGTGCCTCGGACTCCCAAAGTGCTGGGATTACAGGTGTGAGCCACTGTGCCCGGCCGGTTTTCCTGCTTCTTTATCCCTCCCTGTTCCAAATTAGGTTACACACTGTGACCAGCAGTCCTCCATGAAACTAGGACCATGATATTGTCCTGTCCAGAGCACTTGATGCCTCCTCACTAGGTAGAGAGCAAACCCCAACTCTCTGGCACAACACTCCAGGTTTCTGAGTACCTGGCTCTAAACAGGATCTGAACTTGCAGCCTCGGTGCCTTTGTGCATTGAAGCAGTGTCCTGAGTTGAATAGTATTCCTCCAAAATTTATGTCTGCCCTGAACCTCAGAATGGGACCTTATTGGGAAATAATGTCTTTGCAGATGTCATGAGTTAAGATGAGGTCTAGTTGGATTAGTGTGGGCCCCAAATTCAATGACTGGTGTCCTTAGAAGAAAGGCCTTGGCCAGGTGCGGTGGCTCACACCTGTAATCCCAGCACTTTGGGAGGCTGAGACCTCTGAGACCTGGGGTCAGGAGTTCGAGACCAGCTTGGCCAACATGGTGAAACCCTGTCTCTACTAAAAAAAAAAAAAAAAAAAAAAAAACTGGGTGTGGTGGCATGCACCTGTAATCCCAGCTACTTGGGAGGCTGAGGCAGGAGAATAGCTTGAACCCGGGAGGCAGAGGTTGCAGTGAGCTGAGATCATGCCACTGCACTCCAGCCTGGGCAACAGAGACTCCATCTCAAATTAAAAAAAAAAAAAAAAAACAGAAGAAGAAGAAAGGCCATTTGAAGACAGAGAGGCACACAGAGTGAAGACAGCCATGTAAAGATGGAGGTAGAAATGGAGTGATGCAGCTACAGGCGAAGGAATGCCAAGGATTACAGGCAGCTGCCAGAAGCTAGAAATTGTCGAGAAAGGATTCCTCCTTAGAACCTTAAGAGGGAGCACGGCCCTGTGGACACCTTGATTTTGGACTTCCACCTTCTAGAACTGTAAGAGAATAAACGTCTATTGTTTGAAGCCTATAACAATAGGTAATTTGTTATAGTAGTTGTAGAAAACTAATATAGGCTGGGTGTGGTGGCTCACACCTGTAATCCCAGCACCTTGGGAGGCTGAGGTGGGAGGATGGCTTGAGCCCAGGAGTTTGAGACTAGCCTGGACAGCATAGTGAAACCCTGTCTCAACACAAATTCAAAAATTAACCATCCTCTAGTCCCAGCTACTTAGGAAGGTGAGACGGGAGGATTGCTTGAGCCCAGGAGGTCAAGGCTGCAGTGAGCCATGATCTAGCTCAGTGCACTCGAGCCTGGGTGACAGAGTGAGACCCTTTACCAAAATAAATAAATAAATAATAATACGATTGGTTAGGAATTTTTCTTTTGTTTGTTTTGTTTTGTTTTGTTTTGTTTTGTTTTTTTGAGACAGAGTCTCACTCTGTCGCCCAGGCTGGAGTGCAGTGGCGCTATCTCGGCTCACTGCAACCTCCACCTCCCGGGTTCACGCCATTCTCCTGCCTCAGCCTCCCGAGTAGCTGGGACTACAGACGCCCGCCACCACGCCCGGCTAATTTTTTTGTATTTTTAGTAGAGACGGGGTTTCACCATGTTAGCCAGGATGGTCTCGATCTCCTGACCTCGTGATCCGCCCGCCTCGGCCTCCCAAAGTGCTGGGATTACAGGCGTGAGCCACCGTGCCCAGCTGGTTAGGAATTTTTTAGTGGCAAAGAAGAAAAAGCAAAAACCTCAATTTAGCTTAAGGAAAAAGAAAAATGTATCATAAAGATATTACTGTATTCCAGGGAATCCAAGGTCAGAAATGCAGCTAAGACTCATGAACGTCCAGAATCAGAGACACACAGTCCACCAGGGTTCTCTCTCTATGACATTTCTCTCCTTTGTATCTGCCTCAATTTTTTCTCTCTTTTCCTCTCTCTCACTCCTCTCTCTCTCTCATTTCTCTCTCAGTGTCTCTCCCTGCATTTCTCAAAGTCATAGTTATCAGTAGATTCCAGGTTTATCTTTCATACCCAAAGGGAAATTGACTACTTTTTCTCAGTTTCAGTTCCAAAAGTCTCAGGCAAGAACTGATTGGTCTGCTGGGTAAGAATTCTGCCAATATTCACTAGCCAATACTATGTGGTCAGGAGGTGGGATCTCATGGTATGGAGATGATTCGTCCCTGTGGATGAAGTGGTGCTGGGGTGGGAAAAGAAAGAAACCACAGGTCTGTGATATTCATGCTTTCCTTTTTCTGGAAATCCCTCTTTCTCTTATTCTTCATCTCTGCTTGTTGAAATTGTACATGTCTTCTAAGGTCTGGCTTAAACATCACCTTTCCCACAAAACATGTCAGTCTTCGCCACTAGAACATGAATTCTCAAAAGCAGATACAGTATATCTTATTCCTTCCTATATTCTTTTTCCCTAAGCAAGCCTCAGATGTTTGTGGATGCTCCCTGAAACCTTCCTGGGTCTACCAATTCAGAATTCATCCCACCCATCTCCAGGCTTCTATGATACTTTGAATTTCTTTTACAGCACTTGCCATCTTCTGTCTTTCTTTTTTTTTTTTTGAGATGGAGTCTTGCTCTGTCGCCCAGGCTGGAGTGCAGTAGCTCAATCTTGGCTCACTGCAACCTCCGCCTCCTGGATTCAAGCGATTCTTCTACCTCAGCCTCCTGAGTAGCTGGGACTACAGGCGCATGCCACCCTGCCCAGCTAATTTTTGTATTTTTAGTAGAGACAGGGTTTCACCATGTTGGCCAGGCTGGTCTTGAACTTCTGGCCTCAGGTGATCCACCTGCCTCGGCCTCCCAAAGTGCTAGGATTACAGGCGTGAGCCACTGCTCCCGGCCCTGTCTTTTCTTTGAAGATACTTCTAAACACGTGTCTCCTCCTCTCCAAGGTGTGTCAGGTCATTGTAGACAGGGTCCAGTATTTTGCACATGACAGTCAGGCAGTAACTCTTTGTTAAATATAATTCCCCCTCCCCACCCCCTCAAAAGTCCAATTAATATGTATTAGTTTCAATGGAAATATAATTGCATATATAATGCTAATGTATTTTGAGTCCCAGTATAGGTCCCAGTTTCTACTATTCTCAACTCACATGATGGGCTCAAACCACACCTTCTTTTTTGGGACAGAGTCTCGCCCTGTCGCCCAGGCTGGAGTGCAATGGTGCGACCTTAGCTCACCTCAACTTCTGCCTCCTGTGTTCAAATGATTCTCCTACCTCAGCCTCTCGAGTAGCTGGGATTACAGGTGCACGTCACCATGCCCGGCTAATTTTTTGTATCTTTAGTAGAGACGGGGTTTCACCATACTGGCCAGGCTGGAAACCGCACCTCTTATTTTATTTTATTTCATTTTTTTTTTGAGACAGGGTCTTGTTCTGTCATCCAGGCTGGAGTGCAGTGGCGATCACGGCTCATTGAAACCTCTGTCTCCTTGGCTCACTCAATCCTCCTACCTCAGCCTCCTGAGTAGCTGAGACCACAAGCACCCGCCATCACACCTGGCTAATTTTTTCTATTACACCTTCTCGCATAATGTAGTGAAGACCCCTCTTCTACCATCGTGGCTAGGCCTTGGACGTTAGTGACCAGAGTAAAGACATCCTGCCAGAAGCTCATCCATTTAGGCCCTGAGTACTGCAGGAAGGAGTGGGAGACAGAAATAGGGAAAAAAGGAGGCTTGGCACAATGCCAACGATCAGGAGGGGAGATCACCCACTGGGATGACAAGAGCTGCGGGACTTTGGCCGTGTTACAGAGAAAAATGCTGAGAGACCAGTGATTCAGGGCTGAGTGCACAAGTTTTACTGCCAAATGGGGAACCCAATCCAGTATAGTTAGACTGGGAAGATGAAGTTGGGGGAGGAGAAAGGCGGTAGGTCTGGTCAAGCCAAGATTCCACCCGTGGTCTGGGTCACTTACCAGACAAGCAGTACCTCTAGCCTTGATCGGCTAGCGATTCCTGGACTTGTGACCTGAGCCTGCTGGCTACCCTGGGTGGGATTTGAGAATAAGCCTTACCTACTGGGCCAGCTAGGAACGGCTGTGGCTGGAGACTGCAGTACTGTATCCGGGCCCTGAATGTCGGAGCTGTGCTTTGAAGCTGTGTCCTGGACTGCTGGACTGGCAGGGCCTGGGTGGGGAAGAGGAGGCCTGCAGAGAAAAGTTGCAACTCAGAGGTCAGGGCAGCTCATCTTTGGATGCTAAAACTGCGTGACGGGCAGCAAAGTCGGGAACCTCGCACGTGCCAGTGTGGACAGCAGGCCACCTCACTCCAGCACTCCAGGCTTTTGAGACTTCCTTCCTGCATCTGGACACCATCCCAAGCCAAGAGCACCAACTGAGAGTCAGACTTTGATAGGAGACAGAAAAATACAGTTAACAGGAAATTTAAGAACACTCTTGCCCCACATCCAAGCTGGGCAGGGGGTTTAGGAACAAGACCAGTTATAGCAAGTTTTTTTTTTTTTTGAGACAGAGTCTCGCTCTGTCGCCCAGGCTGGAGTGCAGTGGCGCAATCTCGGCTCACTGCAAGCTCCGCCTCCCGGGTTCACACCATTCTCCTGCCTCAGCCTCTCTGAGTAGCTGGGACTATAGGCACCTACCACCACGCCCGGCTAATTTTTTTCTTGTATTTTTCGTAGAGACGGGGTTTCACCGTGGTCTTGATCTCCTGACCTCGTGATCCGCCTGCCTCGGCCTCCCAAAGTGCTGGGATTACAAGTGTGAGCCACCGCACCGGGCTGCAAGTTTTTTTTTTAATTTTTTTTTTTTTTTGAGTTGGAATTTCACTCTTGTTGCCCAGGCTGGAGTGTAATGGCACAATGTCGGTTCACTGCAACCTCCACCTCCTGGGTTCAAGCGATTCTCCTGCCTCAGCCTCCTGAGTAGCTGGGTTACAGGCGCGTGCCACCACACCTGGCTAATTTTTTTGTACTTTTAGTAGAAACAGGTTACACCATGTTGGCCAGGCAGGTCTTGAACTCCTGGCCTCAAGTGATCCACTCGCCTCAGCCTCCCAAAATGCTGGGATTACAAGTGTGAGCCACCGCACCCGGCCCAGTTATAGCAAATTTTAAAACTGTAATATATTACAACCAAAAATGCAATGTGAGGCTCTGCCACTCACTATTAATCGGTGTTTGGCTATGTCTTCATTCTACATTGATCAGTCATGTCACTACAATGTGGTGAATTTGCAGCTCTTATGCTCAGCATCCTCTGTGGGTTTTTACTGTACTCTTTGCTTGATACAGCCACAATTAGTTCTGCAGGTCAGTTAGGAGTCCCTTGGACAATCAAAGAGCAAGTTAATGAAGAAAGTCCATTATACCATGTTCTCAGCTCCTTTGGAGAGATAAGAATCATGCTGTGAATTGGTATTAAGGCCAGTGCATCATTTATTACATGCACAGAGCACAGTGAGGACAAGGGGTTGCTGGGGACAGACAAACCCAGACAGGGGCATGGTTTCTGCTTCCCTTCCCCCATCCTGCGGCTTCAGCACTGAGGGGCTCATAGCACTGGAGCAACTAGCCTCACAAGGCAGTTAGAGACAGGCCCAAGCTTATTCAGTCAGGGCCTGACCCATCAGCCAAAATCTCTCCCCAACCTCCCCTTCCTTATCTGCCATCCAATTCAATATATTTCCTCAAAGGCGGCTTTTGCAAACAGAAAAAATTATTAATATTCGGGTCGGCATGGTGGCGTGCACCTGTAGTCCCAGTTACTCTGGAGGCTGAAGTGGGAGGATTGTTTGAGCCTAAGAGATGGAGGCTGCAGTGGAGCTGAGAGCATGCCACTACAATCCAGCCTGGGAAACAGAGTGAGACTCTGTCTCAGAAAAGAAAAAAAGAAAGAAATTATTCAGAAGTTGCCTGGCTTTGAAAATTAATATTTGACTTTACAAAATCAAAACCTGAGAGGATTTTTCTGTAAGCTTATAAATTCAACTTATAAATTGTATAGATATAGCTAAATTTAATCACTTTCGAGGAGGGTTTTGATTAATGTTTGGTCAAATTTATACATTTACTTAATTGGTGGGGCGTTGTGGCTCATGCCAGTAATCCCAGCACTTTGGGAGGCTGAGGCAGTTGGATCAATTGAAGCCAGGAGTTTGAGACCAGCCTGGCCAACATGGCAAAACTCTGTCTCGACTAAAAATACAAAAATTAGCCAGACGTGGTGGCATATGCCTGTAATCCCAGCTACTTGGGAGACTGAGGCAGGAGAATTGCTTGAACCGGGGAGGCAGAGGTTGCAGTGAGCTGAGATCATGCCACTGCACTCCAGCCTGGGCAACACAGCAAGACTCTGTCTAAAAAAAAATAAAAACAGCTGGGCGCGGTGGCTCACGCCCGTAATCCCAGCACTTTGGGAGGCTGAGGTGGGCAGATCACCTGAGGTTGGGAGTTCGAGAGCAGCCTGACCAACAAGGAGAAACTGCATCTCCACTAAAAATAGAAATTAGCTGGGCATCCTGGCACATGCCTGTAATCCCAGCTACTGGAGAGGCTGAGGCAGGAGAATTGCTTGAACCCGGGAGGCAGAGGTTGTGGTGAGCTGAGATCACGCCATTGCACTCCAGCCTGGGCAACAGGAGTGAAATTTCGTCTCAAAAAAAATAAATAAATGAAATAAAAACATACAAAATAGGCTGGGTGCAGTGGCTCAAGCCTGTAGTCCCAACACTTTGGGAGGCTGAGGCAGGCGGATCATCTGAGGTTGATAGTTCGAGACCAGCCTAACCAACATGGAGAAACCTTCTCTCTACCAAAAAAATACAAAATTAGCTTGGCGTGGTGGTACATGCCTGTTATCCCAGCTACTCGGGAGGCTGAGGCAGAAGAATCACTTGAACCTGGGAGGTGGAGGTTGTGGTGAGCTGAGATCGCGCCACTGCACTCCAGCCTGTGCAACGACAGTGAAATTCTGTCTCAAAAAAAATTAGAAAAATAAAAATAAAAATAAATAAATTTATTTAACCTACTTTAAGTATTTTATCTGCATTTGTAAACTTAAAGTAATTAATTTATTTTGTCAAGTACTTCAGTTGTATGACTGACAAAAATTCCTTTTCAAGTACTGATATGATTCATATATATGCAATTGATTAATCTTAAAAATGTGTTAATTTTAGGTCCTTTTAAATGTCTAATATTACATTTACATTTTGAAATATTTCCACTTAAAATCACAAATGTAAGTCAATTACTTAGATCATATGTTTTAAATAAGTACTACATGACTAATATATTTTTCTTTTTTCTTGTCTTTTTTTTTTTTTTTTTTTTTTTTTTGAGATGGAGTCTCGCTCTGTGGCCCAGGCTGGAGTGCAGTGGCGCAATCTCAGCTCACTGCAAGCTCCACCTCCCGGGTTCACGCCATTCTCCTGCCTCAGCCTCCCAAGTAGCTGGGACTATAGGCGCCCGCCACCGCGCCCGGCTAATGTTTTTTTGTTTTTTGTTTTGTTTTGTTTGTATTTTTAGTAGACACTGGGTTTCACCGTGTTAGCCAGAATGGTCTCAATCTCCTGACCTCGTGATTCGCCCGCCTCGGCCACCCAAAGTGCTGGGATTACAGGCCCAAGCCACTGCGCCCGGCCCTAATATGTTTTTCTAATAGATCACATTCTCTTAAACACTATAAAGACCTAAGATACTAAATATACAGATTCCTTTACACAAAAATACTAATACAATGTGTATGATTTTCTTTTCTTTTCTTTTCTTTTCTTTTTTTTTTCTTTTTTTGAGACAGAGTCTCGCTCTGTCACCCGGGCTGGAGAGCAGTGGCACGATCTCGGCTCACTGCAAGCTCCGCTTCCCGGGTTCCCGCCATTCTCCTGCCTCAGCCTCCCGAGTAGCTGGGACTACAGGCGCCCGCCACCACGCCCGGCTAATGTTTTTTTGTTTTTTGTTTTGTTTGTATTTTTAGTAGAGACGGGGTTTCACCGTGTTAGCCAGGATGTTCTTGATCCCCTGACCTGGTGATCAGCCCGCCTCTGCCTCCCAAAGTGCTGGGATTACAGGCGTGAGCCACGGTGCCCAGCATGTTTGATTTTCTTAATCACTTCTATATTTAATTGTCAACCTACCCAGGTTTAAAATACTTATTGCTTTAAGCCGGGTGTGGTGGCTCACACCTGTCATCCCAGCACTTTGAGAGGCCGAGGTGGGCGAATCACCTGAGGTCAGGAGTTAGAGACCAGCTTGGCCAACATGGTGAAACCCCATCTCTACTAAAAATACAAAAATTAGCCGGGCATGGTGGTGCATGCCTGTAATCCCAGCTACTCAGGAGGCTGAGGCAAGAGAATCACTTGAACCCGGGAGGCGGAGGTTGCAGTGAGCTCAGATCACACCAGGGCACTCCAGCCTGGGTGACAGAGCGAGATCTGTCTCAAAAAACAAACTAAAATAATAAAATAAAAAATAAAATAAAATAAAATATAAAATAAATAAAATAAAATACTTATTGCTTTAAAAAACAAAAGTTTTTTCTCAAATTCTTTTGAATATACCTTCCAAAGCTGGTATTGCATGAAGTCTAGAGCCACATATTTCTAGGGGGGCCGGATGTGGTAGCTGGCACGTGTGGTGGGAGGATCACTTGAGTCCAGGAGTTTGAGACCATCCTGGACAACATAGGGAGACCCCATCTCTACAAAAATTAAAAATTAGCTGGATGTGGTAGTGCTCCCAGCTATCTGGGAGGCTAAGGTTGGAGGATCACTTAAGCCCAGGAGGTTAAAGCTGCAGTGAGCACAGCACTTTAGCTTGGACCACAGAGGAAGACCTCGTCTCAAAACAAACAAACAAAAACAAATACCTAGGGAATTCTGTTCATAACACCTCTACCAGAAGATGAGTTCCTTTTACTCTTAATATGTCATGAACTTTAGAACTTAAAAAGGAGTTGTAGCCAGCCTCCAAAATAACCCCCAGAGATTCTCACACCTCATAGTCACTCCCTTGGGTGGATATTTGCACTCTGAACAGGGCTGACCAGGAAAATCAATAAGACAGTGTGGAAATGATGTAGAGTGACTTCTGAAGCTAGGTCATCAAAAACATTTCTACTTCTACCTTGCATGCTCTTGGATCATTTGCTCTGGACGAAGCCAGCTACTCATGCAGTCCTGTGGAGCAGTCATGTAGTGAGGAACTGAGTCCTCCTACCAATGGCCAGCATTAGCTTGCCATGAGTATGAATCACCCATCTGGCAAGCAGATCCTCTAGCCCCAGCCAAGCTTTCAGATAACTGCAGCTTACACCAACATTTTGACTGCAACCTCATGAGGGATCCTGAATTAAAAATGAGCCACTCCATTCTGCCCTCTTCCTCCCCCAAAGCAACAACAAGGAAAAACCAGAAACATCAAGCAGCTCCTAAATTCCTTTTTTTTTTTTTTTTTTTTTTGTTTTGAGACATTGTCTCGCTTTTTCACCCAGGCTGGAGTGCAGTGGTGCAATCTTGGCTCACTGCAACCTCTGCCTCCCAGGTTCAAGCAATTCTCTGCCTCAGCCTCCTGAGTAGCTGGGATTACAGGATCCTGCTGCTACACCTGTCTAATTTTTTTTGGTATTTTTAGTAGAGACGGGGTTTCACCAAGTTGGCCAGGCTGGTCTTGAACTCCTGACCTCGTGATCCACCCACCTCGGCCTCCCAAAGTGCTGGGACTACAGGCGTGAGCCAACGCGCCCGGCCAGCTCCTAAACTCCTGATCCGCAGAATCCCTGTAAAATTATAAACATTTATTATTGTTTTAAGCCTCTAAATTGTGGAGTAATTTGTTTCATAGCAATACATAACTAATAAAAAATGGTCACGTTAGCCCACATCCTTGAACCTAAATCATATCATTATCTAATTTCTAAGGCTGATTAGCTCCTATAAACCTCCATTCAGTGATTACACAATTTGTTTGGATTAAGCTATTTATTGTTTCATCCCATCCTGAATTCTTTTTCTATTCCTTCTATCTGTTAGGTCCACAATTCTACAGAGATTCTAGATCATACCTAGTTCTGTGGCTTGTCAGCCTATTCCTGACACACTATCCCAACTCCAAAGCGTGGCATTCTGCTGCCACCTATCATCACAGCCTCCTCCTAGTAACCAGATTGACAGTTTATGTTCTAACAATAAAAGATGGAGTCATCTTTTTCCCAAATCTACTGCTCCACTGTTTGTGAAATCTAATAAACCATCTTAACATGGCTAAAAGAGAACCCTGGATTTTTGTCTATCCTCACTTACTTTCCCCATTCTTTCACAGCCCCATAAATGGCATCATCATCCATCCAGTTGCTCATACCAAAGACCTTAGAATCATTCTGGATTCCTTTCTTCTTCTCACACCATTGGCAATGCCCTTAGACTCTCTCTCCAGATACATCCTGGATTTGTTAACTTCTTTTCATCTTCATTCCTAGCAGCCTAGACCTAGTTACCGTCTTTCACCAGGACTACTGCAATAGTCTCCCAACTGTAATCCCTGATGCTTTTCTCTGGTTTTCAAAAATCAACTGTTGTGAATAAAACAGCCGTAAACCATCACATAAGGGTCTTTCTGTGACATATTTTATTCTCTTGGGTAAATACCAATAAGTGGGATTGCTGTGTCATATGGTAAGTACCTGTTTACTTTTGTAAGAAAGTGCCAGAAGTTGGGCACGGTGGCTCACGCATGTTATCCCAGCACTTTGGGAGGCAGAGGCGGGCGGATCACGAGGTCAAAAGATTGAGACCATCTTGGCCAACATGGTGAAACCCCGTCTCTACTAAAAATACAAAAATTAGCTGGACCTGGTGGTGTTTGCCTGTACTCCCAGCTACTCAGGAGGCTGAGGCAGGAGAATTGCTAGAACCCGGGAGGCGGAGGTTGCAGTGAGCCAAGATCTCGCCACTGCACTCCAGCCTGGGTGACAGAACAAGACTCCATCTCAAAAAAAAAGAGAGAGAGTGCCAGATTTTTTTTTTTTTTTTCAAGGAGACAGGGTCTCACTCCCATTGCCCAGGCTGGAGTGCAGTGGCATAATCACAGCTCAACTGCAGCCTCGACTTCCCCGGCTCGCGTGATTCTCCCACCTCAGCCTCCCAAGTAGCTGGGACTCAGATGCGCACCACAATGCCTGGCTAATTTTCTGTATTTTTCGTAAAGATGGAGTTTTGCCATATTTCCCAGGCTGCTCTCGAACTCCTGGGCTCAAGCCATCGGCCCTCCTCAGCCTCTCAAAGTGCTGGGATTACAGGCATGAGCCACAATGCCAAACTATTTTTTAAAGCGCATATACCATTTTGTATTCCCATCAGTAACACATGGGATTTCCACACCCTCTCCAGCACTTGGTATTGTTTTTTTTCTTTTTTAAGCCATTTTATTATGTGTGTAGTTGTAGCAGTTCTTTTTTTTTAAATTTGCATACAGTGAAATGTGCCAATCCTAAGTGTACAATTCAAAGAGTTTTTATAAACGTGTATACCCATATAATCAAGATGTAGAACATTTTTACTACCCTCATAAATTCCCTAGTAACCCTCTTTCAGTCAATCCTTGTGCCCCTAGAAGCAGCCACTTCTATTGCTATCACCATAAATTAGTTTTACCTCTTCTTAAACCTCATAAAAGAAGTAGTACAGCATATACTGTTTTGTGTCTGGCTGGTCTTACTCAAAAACTGGTTTTGAGATGCATCTATGTTATTTTGTGTATCAGTAGTTCTTTATTTTTATTGCTGAGTAATATTTTATTGTATGAACATATCACAATTTGTTTATCTAGTCACCTTTTGATGGACATTGGGGTATTTCCAGCAATTTCATTCATAAGTATTTACCCAAGAGGAATTAAAGCATATGTCTCCAAAAAGACTTGAACAATAGTGGCCTGCTTTCTTTCTTGATTCATTACAATCCATTCTCCTTACAGCAGCTAGAGGGATCTTTTAAATAAATCACTCAAATCCCATCACTTCTCTGCTTCTATACCCTTTAGTGACTTCCCATCCCACTTAGGAGAAAATGCAGGCTGCCTACCATGGCACGTGAACCCCAGACATCAGTGAGTCTTAACTAGGTAGCACACAGGAATCCCCTGGGATCTTTTGATGCCTGGGCCCCACCTCAGATCAAGTGAATCAGAATCTCTGGAGGAAGGCCCCACGTTTCTTAAAGCTCCCCAGGAAATTCTAAACAGCTCTCAGGATTGTGACGTCTTGACAGTGTGACCTGACCCTGGCCCTTAACTTTATCACACACCACTCTCCTCTTCCTCTCAACCCTCTGAACACAGCAGTTTTATCCCCATCTCAGGGATTTTGTGCTGGTGTTTCTTCTGCCTGGAATGTTCTTTACATTTTACTGTGACTTGTTCTTTCTTGTAATTCAGGTCTCAGCTGAAATGTCACCTGTTCAGAGGGTTTTCCTGCTCACCCACTCTAAAGGAGCCGTACGATCCCCACAGCATGTCATCTGTTCAAATGCCCCATATCACATTTGTTTTTGCTTTGCTTTTCTCTTTTCTTTTCTTTTCTCTTCTCTTCTCTCTTTCAGAGTCAGGGTCTCACTCTGTCACCAAGGCTAGTGTGCAGTGGCGTGATTACAATCATAGCTCACTACAGCCTAGAACTCCTGGGCTTAAGTAATCCACCCACCCCAGCCTCCTGAGTAGCTGGGACTACAGGTGCGTGTCACCCCATCCAGCTAACTTTTTTTTCTTTTTTCTTTTTTTTTTTACCTCTTTGTAATGATGAGATTTTGTCATGTTGCCCAGGCTGGTCTCCACCTCCATGTTGCCCAGGCTGGCCTCAATCTTCCCACCTCAGCCTCCCAAGTCATTGAGATTACAGGCATGAGCCACTGCACCCGGCTTACTTATTTCTACTATTGCCTTGATGGTATATTTTTCTGCGTGATTGTCTTCCCCTCTAGAATGTAAAACCCATGAGAACCTTGTCTGTATTGCTCATCACAGCATCCCTAGTATTTATAAATGTGCCTGAAACATAATAAGGGCTTAATAAATGTTTGTTGACAGCGTGACAGAATACATCAATGGCATGACCATGTTACCCAGGAGATGGGGCAGGAATCCAGAAGGTTCCTCAAATATTCTTTCTTTTCCCAGGGTGTTAGGATGAGGTAGTAGATTTTCAGGAAAATGGAGACTCTAGTCTAAAAGAATTAAACCCAGGTACTAGAGTTCATTAGGTTCTACATGGCAGAGAGGTTGTTTTCTGCCTCTAGAATCATATATTTGGTCCTAATTTGATGCTGTGCCTATTGTTGATAATAAATTCATATTTTTCTATTAGTAGTGAAATAACTATGGTGTGCTTTGAGGGGCTCTAAGGGATGTGAGACCCAGAGGAGATGTTAGGTATAGGGCTAGACCTGGAGAAGACAACAGTATATGAGTGGGAATTAAAAATTTTCCCATAAAAGAGACACAAGTATCTTTGTTATTTGTGTCTCTATCTGCACTTTCGGGAGCCGCCACCAACTCAAGCATGAAATTCAGTTTAATCTATTCTGTCCAATTGGATCTCAATGCACCCTTCTATATGCAGTTTCTTTTGTTAGGCAAGACAGTATATTAAAGCAATATTTAAAGAAATTTAAAGAGAAAGGAAGGGAAGGAGTGACACAGGGAGGAGAAAGGTGACAAGGAAGAATTCATGAGCATCTTCTATGTGCCAGATACAGGCTTCAATTGAAGATTGAATGTTTAGGCATTTACTTATTTATGATACTTTATCAGAAATCAATATAATTATACTCATCTTTCTTTTTTTTTTTTTTTTGAGGCAGAGTCTCACTCTGTCGCCCAGGCTGGACTGCAGTGGCGCGATCTCGTTCACTGCGAGCTCGACCTCCCAGGTTCCCGCCATTCTCCTGCCTCAGCCTCGCGAGTAGCTGGGATTACAGGCGCCTGCCACCACGTCTGGCTAATTTTTTGTATTTTTAGTAGAGACGGGATTTCACCGTGTTAGCCAAGATGGTCTTGATCTCCTGACCTCGTGATCCGCCCGCCTCGGCCTCCCAACGTGCTAGATTACAGACGTGAGCCACCGTGCCTGGCTTTTTTTTTTTTTTTTTGAGACGGAGACTTGCTCTGTTGCCCAGGCTGGAGTGCAGTGGCACGATCTCAGCTCACTGCAAGCTCTGCCCCCAGGTTCACGCCATTCCCCTGCCTCAGCCCCCCTACTGGCTGGGACCACAGGTGCCCGCCACCGCACCCAGCTAATTTTTTGTATTTTTTAGTAGAGACGGGGTTTCACCGTGTTAGCCAGGATAGTCTCGATCTCCTGACCTTGTGATCCGCCTGCCTTGGACTCCCAAACTGCTGGGATTACAGGCGTGAGCCACTGCGCCTGGCCTGTTAATTATACTCAACTTACAGATGAGAAAACTGAATGCAGCTTAGAGAAAAGTTACTTTCCTTTTAAGTATTCTTACCACTTACTTGTTATAAAAAGATTACATAAAAATATACCAGACACAGGCCGGGTGTGGTGGCTCACGCCTGTAGTCCCAGCACTTTGGGAGGCCAAGACGGGTGGATCACAAGGTCAGGAGATCGAGACTATCCTGGCTAACAAGGTGAAACTCAGTCTCTACTAAAAATACAAAAAAAAAGAAATTAGCCGGGCGTGGTGGCAGACGCCTGTAGTCCCAGCTACTCGGGTGGCTGAGGCAGGAGAATGGCGTGAACTCAGAAGGCGGAGGTTGCAGTGAGCCGAGATCATGCCACTGCACTCCAGCCTGGGCGACAGAGTGAGACTCTGTCTCAAAAAAAAAGAAAAAAAAAAAAAAATATATATATATACAAGACTCATACATCAAATATACAGATGACATTATCAATGGAAAAGCCATTTAGTGTAATAAAGATAGATCAAAGATTCAAACTGATCTTGTCAGGCTAGAACATTAGACTAAAACCAAGAGTTAGATACAGCATGGTGTATAAAATGGAAATCCTGCAGTTAGCTACAAAGGTACAGAAAGAAAGGCAACTAGTTTGGCTGGATTTTGTGTAAAAGCAATTTTGTGGATTTGGCTAGCTGTTAGTTTAATATAGGCCAATAGTAGGTGCTAAAAACGTGAATAGGACCACTTATAATCATTTCATGATGGTCCTTATCTTATTTGACTTCTTTCCGGTATTTATCACTAGAGACACTTTAAAAAATTCTCTTCTCTTGTCTTCTGTTCCATCTGATTATCTTTCCATCTCTGAAGCAGATCCTCATGAATATTAAAACTAATAATAGAGTAGCCTTCATTTATTAAGGGTTCTGTGTTAAGTACACATATTACTATTATTTAATCCAACCTCTTAGCACTAATGAAATAGGTATAATTCCTCCCCATTTTATAGATGAGAAAACAAGTGATTTTCCCATGATCCGACAGCTAACACTAGTAGCACCTAACTCAGTCTCACTTCGGAGTGCATGCTCTTAATCACTGCACTCTTCTGTCCCAGGTCAGTTTCTTTCAGAGCTTCATTTTACTTTGCTCATTTTCCTAAGTGCCGGCATTCCTTAGAGTCCTGCCCTCTGTCTCAGCTCTTCTGACTTCAGTACTCTTCGGTTAATCATCAGTAGACATCGGACTTCCACTGACAACTTCTGCATTGATGAATCCTGTAGCAGCTGCTGACAGCTGCTTACCCAAGAGCACTTACCCTCTTCACATTCTTCCTTGCTGGTAGGAGCCTCTATAAGCTTCAGAAGAGGCTGGCCCCATGCCCAACCCTGGCTCCAGGGAGTGAATCATGGTTGGTTTAAACCAAACACAGCTCCTTTTCCTTTTTCTGTGATTTAAGCACTGGGAGAGAGTCAGCTGAGGAATTTTTGAAACAGGTTATCCTGGCTCTTAAACAGAAATATTCATTAATGGAAAAATCTCTCCTCTATCACATTGTTGTGTCTGTATGTGATGTCTGGAACTAAGGCAGCTATCTTGGCGCCTTTGTTTGTTTGTTTTTTGAGATGGAGTCTCGCTGTGTTGCCCAGGCTGGAGTGCAGTGGCACGATCTCGGCTCACTGCAACCTCTGCCTCCTGGGTTCAAGCGATTCTCCTGCCTCAGTCTCCCAAGTAACTGGGATTACAGACATGAGCCACCATGCCCAGCTAATGTTTGTATTTTTAGTAGAGACGGGGTTTCACCATGTTGTCCAGGCTGGTCTCAAACTCCCGGCCTCAAGTGATCCATCTGCCCAGCCTCCCAAAGTACTGGGATTGCAGGCGTGAGCCACTGAGCCCAGCCTTGGAGCCTTTAATAATTTTCAAGAGTATGAAGAGCACCTAAGGCCAAAATGTTTGAGAATTGCTGACTAGTCCACCCTCCCTCACTGAAACAGTTTCCTACATGTTTGTTTTCTTATTGCTAATCTGTTCATGGCCAACTGCAATAAGCCCATTCTTTACATTGCTATCAGAATGATCTTTCTAAATGCTAATCAGATCCCCTACTTAATCCTTCAATGGCTCCCTGCAGCTTTTAGCTTAATACCTAACACTCTACTTCTCTAATTTTATTTGTTCCTCTCCTCTTAAACACATCCTTCACCCCAGCCATTCACAGTTCATCGAAGTTTCCCATCAGAAATGGTGTTGGTTATTCCATGCCTCCCACAGCCTGCTCTTTCTTTTTTTTTTTTTTTTTTTTTGGTCTTCAGAGCAGAGATGAAAGAGCTGAGAAACCAGTAAGGATGCTTAGATAATCCAGAAATTAACAACAACAGCAAGTCCTAAGGCTGAAGGAATAGAAGGAGATGAAGTCACCAGACCCCAAGGGTCAAGGTTACCCAGGAAAATCTAGAACCAGAATGGGCCTATTCTGCAGGTGCTGGGACCAGGAATGGGGCAAGCCACTGCCAATGGTGCCTTGCAGAGCTGAAGTTCCCCTCCTGCTCTTAACTCCCACTTGACACACCCTATCCCCTCATTCTCTAGCTAGCTACTACTCATGCTTGTTCTTTAGAATTCAACTTGAAAGCCACTCTCTACAGGAAGCTGCCTCTGAGCCCTCATTGTAATTTACCTGCCCCTCTTCTGTGCTTCCAAAGTGTCTTTTATCATAGTGGTTCCTGTACAAGTACTAAGGAGAGAAGACAGCACGGTATGAAGTATGAGAATGAACAAAGTATGCACATGGACAATTCCTTTTTTTTTTTTTTGAGACAAGATCTCGCTCTTTTGCTCAGGCTGGAGTGCAGTGACACCATCACTGCAACCTTGAATTCCTGGGCCCAAGGGATTCTCCCATCTCAGCCTGACTAGCTAGTACTACAGGTGTGCGCCACCACATCCAGCTAATTTTTACAGTTTTTTGTAGAGACGAGGTCTCACTATATTGTCCAGGCTGGTCATGAACTCCTGGGCTCAATCCTTTTTCAAAAGACAGCTTTGTTGAGATATAAATCACATACCATACAGTTACCCAGTTAAAATACACAATTCAATGGTTTTTAGTATATTCACAGATATGTGCAACCATTGCCACAATTAGAACATGTTCATCACTTCAGAAAGAATACTCTTGCCCTTTAGTGAACCACCCCGTGCCTCCAGCAACTACTAATCAATCTACTTTCTGTCTCTATGCATTTTCCTGCTCTGGATTTCAGATAAACGGAATCATGTAACATGTGGTCTTGGGGACTAGCTTCTTTCACTTAGCACAACGTTTGCAAGGTTCATCTGTGTTGTAGCATGTGTCAGTATTTTATTCCTTTGGATAATCCTTCCCAAGCACCAAACCTGGACTGTCCCAGCACTGTCACTGGACAATCAGAGTGAACTAATCGGTTTCACTTTGGTGAGATTTTCACTTGAATTCATTCCTTGCTTGTGCCTGCTATATGTGCTTCTTTACTTAAGCAAACACTGGCAGCTGGCCATTGACCTTATATGAAGAAAAAAATTAAAAATTAATTAGAATTAGAGATAGAATCCCCCACACCACTGTATGACTTTTCAGCAATAGAATTCATAAGAAAACCACCTTAGACTGTTTCTTCATATAGTTCTAGTTGTCTCCCTAGGTATATGCAGCACGAAAGACCAGACTGGTGACAGGGCTGATGTCAGTATAATAGTTTTTAGTTCATTCGTTCTCTCCATGGAGACCATGGAGAGAACGAATGAACTAAAACATCACAGCATCAGTATTACCTGAGGAACTTGTTAGAAATGCAGATTCTCAGCTGGGGGGTGGTGGCTCATGACTATAATCCCAGAACTTTGGGAGGCCCAAGGGGAAGGATTTCTTGAGCCCAGCAATCCTTGAGACCAGCCTGAGCAACATAGTGAGACCCCTGTCTCTAGCAAAATGTTTAAAAGTTAAAACAATTAGCCAGGCACTTGTGGTCATAAGCTACTTGGGAGGCTGAGGTGGGAGGATCACTTGAGGCCAGGAGGTCAAGGTCGCAGTGAGCTGTAATTGCACCACTGCACTCCAGCCTGGCTGATAGAGCAAGACCCAGTCCCAAAAAGAAAAAGAAAAAAGAAATGCAAATTCTTAGGCCCCACTCCAGACCTAATGAATCAGAAACTCAGAGTGGGGCCTAGTAATCTGTGTTTCAACAAGCCTCTAGATGATTCTGATCTACACTTAAGCTTGAGAGCCACTGATTAGTTAATGGTATAGTACTATCAATATTGGCACATAGACATAAATTAATTACTGACTCATATCTTGTGTTGCGTCAAGCGTAAATGCCCAGTGGATGAATAAAAACACTGTTTAGGGGCTAAATAGCAGATTATTTTACATATACTGAATTTCTGTGCATTGCTAGAGCAGGCAACCCATTTTCTTACTCTTCCCTCCCATCTTTACTTCCTTTCAAAATAATACTTTGCTATAAACTTACTTTAAAAAATAATAAATCCTGATAAATGTATTGCCCTTACAAACTTACTTTAAAAAAATAAAAAATCCTAGTAAATTTACTGCCTTTACCATGAAGTTTATTTCCACTTCAGGTTGAGCAAATTCTGCAGAAAGATCTCTAGAAGATGGTATCTCTACAAATCTTGGTTCAGAAAAAATTAATTCCTATGCGAACTCACATCAGACATAGATCTCTAGAGATCGCTCTTCCTAGTGAATGTTTTGTCAGCACAGAGACTGTATCAGGCAGTGCATTTTTCAAGCAACTGGTAGCATGATGTCTGTATTGATGAAATACTGGGGACTTTACTTTGACACAACAGGGACTTCATCTAGTCCTTTGTTGTTAAGACCAAACACTTTTTAGATACTCTGAGGATAGTCATTATCTCTTTCAGAAAGAACAGCAGAATGGCTTATTCTCAGTTCATCTTAATAGATTTGACTCATGGTTAGCAGTTTTGAAATTCTGTTAAAATGTTAATAAGTCTGATCAAAACAATTTTCTGTTAATAATTCTGATCAAAACAATTTCATTTGTCAAAATTCACTGTTGTGGTTCTTTTGAAATAGTAGTCATTATTTCCTCAGCATCTATTTTCATTTTGTTTTAAATACCATTAAAATTAAATTTTAAAATATCTTAGATACATAAAACCCTGATATGTGGTACTTACCATACACTGCCTCACATTGTTAATTATCATTTTATGTTATTTATGTCTCATTCCTCTACCAGATTTACTTTTCCTGGAAACAGTTATTATTTTTTGCATGTATTTGTTTGCCCCATCATGTCTCTCAGTGTCTTAAACATAACAGACACCCACTAAACACGTGTGTGTTCATTGATAGGTTTGACAGTAACTTGAAACACCCATTCCTCTGGTCGGGAATAGAAACTGTCTCAAATTAGGTAAGTTGAGAAGAGAAGCTGGGCACAGTGGTTCACGCCTACACTTTGGGAGGTTGAACGGGAAGATTGCTGGAGCCCAGGAGTTTTAGACCAACCTGGGCAGCACAGTGAGAGCCCATCTCTACAAAAAATTTTTAAAAATTGTTTGTTCGTGGTGGCACATGCCTGTAGTCCCTGCTACTTGGGAGGCTGAGGTGAGAGGATCACTTGAGCCCAAAAGGTCCAGGCTGCAGCAGGCCAGGATTGCACCATTGCCCTCCAGCCTGGGTGACAGAGCAAGACCTTGTCTCAAAAATAAAAGAAGAGATACAACAGAACACTTCCCAGATATACAAGGACATTAGTGAAGCACATCTAGACCGTATGGGACATGGAGCTGGACATTCAGGACCCAAGGCTAGTCCTTTCACCCTTCTTGAGGCCCTGTGGCAGCAGGTCTGTGCTTGAATCTGTGTGTCTCCTTCTTTCTCAAGCTTCCTTGAGCAAACTGACTTCTTTTTTATTGTGCTATCTCCATTCTTGGAAAATATGAGTTTACCTTTGGCTTTGGTTTGTCATGGACCTACCCAACTACATATTTTACTTCAAGAGTCCATCAGCATCTAGTTAGTTCTATTTCAGTGGCCCAATTTCAAATTCCATAGAGAGGTCATCTGATGGGGTGATCTGGTACAATCAGTCATGAATAAGAAGTAAGACGTGTTGAGGAATCAGGAGGTATATAGAGCTGCCTTTCCAAACTGTGGATGGAACAGTTTCACTAAGAAGGGGTCATGGGCAAGGAAGTCACGACTGGCACTTCTACTCCAATTTCTTTCTCTCTCTTTTTTTTTTGAGACAGTCTTGCCCTGTTGCCCAGATTGGAGTACAGTGGCATGATCTTGGCTCACTGCAACCTCTGCCTCCTGGATTCAAGCGAATCTCTCACCTCAGCCTCCCGAGTAGCTGGGATTACAGGCACCCGCCATCATGCCCAGCTAATTTTGGTATTTTTGTGGAGGTGGGTTTAACCATGTTGGCCAGGCTGGTCTTGAACTCCTGACCTCAGGTGATCCTCCCATCTCGGCCTCCCAAAATGCTGGGATTATAGGCATGAGCCACCGCGCCTGGCCTTCTACTCCAATTTCTATTATACTACAACCTAGAACTCTGGCAGGTTTGCAGAATTTAGACATTAGAGGTAACTAGGGTTATAGATAAACTTCTTCCTTAATCTAGATCAGGATTGGCAACTATGACCCTTGGAGCAAATCCAGCCCTTGATCTGTTTTTTTGTTTTTTTGTTTTTTCGTAAGAGCCAAGAATTATTTTAAATGAAGAAGAATAGGCGACAAAAATCTTAAGTGACCTGCAAAGCCTAAAATATTTAATGTCTGGCCTTTTGCCAAAAGAGTTTGCCGGCCAGGCACAGTGGCTCACACCTATAATCCGAGCATTTTGGGAGGCCGAGGCAGATGGATCACTTGAGGTTGGGAGTTAGAGACCAGCCTGGACAGCAAGGAGAAACCCCGTCTCTACTAAAAATACAAAATTAGCCAGGCGTCGTGGCACATGCCTGTAATCCCAGCCACTTGGGAGGGTGAGACAGGAGAATTGCTTGAACCCAGGAGGCGGAGGTTGCGGTGAGCTGAGATCACACCATTGCACTCCAGCCTGGGCAACAAGAGTGAAACTCTGTCTCAAAAAAAAAAAAAAGAGAGTTTGCCAATCTGCTCTTGGTGATATACTTCCTTCTTTTCTTTTCTTGATTCCTTTAATGACTCTTCATTGTTCTAGCTGCTGTTCTAAGTATTGGAGATGTGGTGATGTCACAAGACAGATGTGGTTAGGAGATTAGATTTTGTTGTGAGTGGGAAAAGACCAACAATAGGCATATCCGTTAAATAAACAGGGCAATTTCAGATTGTAAGTGCTGTAAATAAAACAAACAGGGGGATGATACTAACAAAGAGAAGACAGCCAGGGAAGGAGAAGCTATGGATTGGTCAGGAAGATGATGATGATGATGATGATGATTATTATTATTATTTTGTTTTTGAGATGGAGTTTCACTCTTGTCGCCCAGGCTGGAGTGCAGTGGCATGATCTCCACCCACTGCAACCTCCGCTCCCGGGTTCAAGTGATTCTCCTTCCTCAGCCTCCAGAGTAGCAGGGATTACAGGCACCTGCCATCACTCCTGGCTAATTTTTGTATTTTGGGTAGAGACGGGGTCCCACCATGTTGGCCAGCCTGGTCTCGAACTCCTAACCTCAGGTGATCCATCCGCCTTGGCCTCCCAAGTGCTGGGATTACAGATGTGAGCCACTGCGCCCGGCCTGAAGATTATTATTATTATTTTTTGAGACAGAGTCTTACTCTGTCCCCCAGGCTGGAATATAGTGGTGCAAATATGGCTCACTGCAGCCTTGACTTCCCAGGATTAAGTGATCCTCCCACCTCAGCCTCTCAAGCTGCTGGAACTAGAGGTGCAAAGCACCACACCCAACTAATTTTTTCTATTTTCGGTAGACACAGGATCTCGCTATGTTGCCTAGGTTGGTCTCGAACTCCTGGACCCAAGTGATCCTCCTGCCTCAGCCTCCCACAGTGTGAGAGCCACTGCGCCAGGTCCAGTCGGGAAGATCTTAAATGTGGAGATGATTTATGCTAAGACCTGAAGAATGAAAAAGAACCAGTTATGAAAAGATAAGCATTACAGCCAGAGGACACAAGGGGAAATAAGAGCTTGGCTTAGTCATGAAACCCCAAAAAGGACCAGTGGTGTTAGCGGGAAAAAAAAAAGGTAGGAAATGAAGTTGAAAGGTAATTAGGGGCCAAACTATGTAAGGCCTTGTGAGGAAGCCATTAAAGATTTACTGACACAGTAGATCCTTTTTTTTTTTTTTTTTTTTTTGAGACAGAGCCTTGCTCTGTCACCCAGGCTGGAGTGCAGTGGTGCCATCTCGGCTCACTGCAACCTCCACCTCCTGGGTTCAAGCAATTCTCCTGCCTCAGCCTCCCTAGTAGCTGGAATTACAGGCATGCATCACCACGCCTGGCCAATTTTTTTGTTTTTTGTTTTTCAGACGGAGTTTCACTCTTGTTGCCCAGGCTGGAGTGCAATGGAGCGATCTCAGCTCACTGCAACCTCCGCCTCCCAGATTCAAGCAATTCTCCTGCCTCAGCCTCCCTAGTAGCTGGGATTACAGGCGCCTGTCACCATGCCCAGCTAATTTTTTGTATTTTTAGTAGAGACAGGGTTTCACTATGTTGGCCAGGCTGGTCTCGAACTCCTAACCTCAGGCAATCCACCCGCCTCAGCCTCCCAAAGTGCTGGGATTACAGGCATGAGCCACTGTGCCTGGCCAGATCTTATGGATGTTTTAAAAATCTCTCTCTGGCTGCCGTGAAATAGATTATGGAAGCAAGAGTTAGTTCTGTTTAAGAGGTTATGATAACAATTCAGGTGAGACATGATTTTATACTAGAATGGTGCCATGGGAATGGAGAAAGTGGATGAATTAAGGTATTTTGAAGGGAGAACTAATGAAACAAATGGATTGGGTGTGAGGGGTGAAAGAAGAAAGGAATTAACATGAATCCTAGATTTCTGTTTGAGCAACTGGGTGGTTAATGGAGTTTGTTATCTTATCTGTATCATTTTTGATAACTGAGTAACTGCAACTCCAGAACTAAGAATTTTGCTTACATATTAAGAAAATTTTCAAAGCCAAAACAAAAACTATTTTCGATATTGAATTTTCTTAACTTTTACATACATACTTTCCTTCAAGGGATAATTGAATGAAAAGGATCTCTTTGCAAACTTCAGACTAGCCCTATAGTGAATAGAAAGTAATCTTCTTCTCTTCAGAATAATAGCTTATGCATGTTTTCTGACTGTGGGGTGCCCTCTTAGGGCTGCCATTTTGTCCTAAGATTTGGTGACTCTGGTTCTCCCTTTAGGAGACTGCTATGAAAAGGCAGAGAACCACTGGGGCCTGTTCAGTAGGGCACACCTGGCTCTCTCCGTCTCTCTCATCAAGGCCTGTGGGGCATGATGAGAACTGGCATCAGCCTACTGATGCTGAGATTTGTTTTGAAGCATTCGAAGAGGAAGCGAATGCTCAGGGGAAGCTTTAAATTTCTTTCTACTTACAGAAGTTGAATTGCAAGAGCTATCTCTTTACCATTAATCACCAGGTCTAGTGTGAAGCCAGCCAACTTCAGAGAGTTAGTTAAAAGAGATGACTAATGACTCGACTCTCTCCTTATCTCACTCTCTCTTCGGGTTTGATCTCACCAGACACTCAGGCTGCACTTACCCACTTGAACAAGAGCTCTTCCAGTGTTCTGCAGTATTGAGGGAGTTCTGCGTTTAAAGGGGCCTGTCCTGTACCCCCGTCCAACTGACTGACAGGGAACTTCAATGCCCAGCCTGGGATATAAGTGGGGCCGAAGGTGGAAGAGTGAAAGTACCAGGTCTCTATACATGTCCAACTTGACCGTGATGGTTTAGGCATGACCTAGAATCCCTAGGAGGTCTTGAACATTTCAGTTTAAAATGACTCTTATTATATGGGGAATCTTTTTTGAAGTTAGTTCTTCTAAAAGTCTGCTTTTGGTCTCTGCTCACGGAGTTCTGTAAGAACTTATTTTAGAGATAAGCTTTCATGGCTATCCCAATTGTTCCAACTTCAATGATCAAAACATCTGAGACTGTGTTTTGATTTGATTTCTTTGTAGTTATTTTTTCACAAGGCTTTCAGAGTTTTAGATTATACTAAGCAATTACTGGTTACCTTTCCACAGATTCATTACAAAAACCCTGATTATATATAACCAAGTATTGCTCTCTCAATAATATTCCAGTGAAGCTTGTTGTTCAAATCATACACGTTTCCAACGATGTCTTCTCTCTCTCATAAATAAGGGGGCTCCCTCTGCTCCCCTCCACCAGGGCTGCTCAATCCCAAGAGGACTTTTCCGGCTTCCAATCAGGTACATCTTAAGTAATGAAGTCAACAGGGAAGAATCAAGGATGGAAATGTACCCAGTTTATGTCGATGGATTTGTTTAACTATTTAAGGCTGTATCTCACAGTCTAGTGTGTTGCAGTACGTTTTGTAAAGAGTGCTTGTAATCCCCTGAGCTTTCAAAATAGCTCTCTTTCCTATTAAGCCTGCATTGAGAAGTGGGGTTAATTTGCCAGAGTACTTTTTTGTGATAATGACAGTACTTGCAGATTAGCTTGAGTGAACTGGCAAGGTTCTGTAACTAATAAAAAAAATACACAAAAAAATTATAAAATTCGACTGCTTCAAGGTTCCTCAGGAGAGAAATATTAAATATTCCTGATAGGCCAGTTTTGAGTCCAAGCTAGCACATTAATAGATACTTAGGGAAAGATACCTTTCAAGTGACATATGACCCAACATTCCCATAATAACAGGAACTGTTCTGCTATTCAGAGGCTTGAAACTTATAGTAGTTGAACTAATAATGGATAAATTTCATGAATTAGAAAATGCCTAATAAATTTTTTAGGTGATAATTATTTTGCCAGCTAGGCTATATGACTCTTTGCTTTATTAGACCCCTATATGAAATATTAAAATTCTGCCCTGAACTCTAGGAACGCATTGCCATTTACTTAATGAATATGTGTTAAGTGCGTACAGAGTATTAAGTACCATGCTAGGATCAGGAGATGAAAACCCCAACATGTAATCCTGTCTGAACACTGGTGCTAAGAGATTCTGTAACCAACATTACTTTGGATTGGTTAAAACTATCTTTCTAGTTGCATGTGGTTGAACTTTGAGGACTGGGAAAGAATGGGTCCACTGTCCTAATGGTTAGAAGCCTCTGGCCATCAGTGTTCATTATTGGCCATTTAATAGCTGCCTTGGGAGCCTCAGGGCAGGTTCCAACCAGATATATAGTTATATGAACACTGAAGGGTGCTAAGACATCTGCCTTCAAGTTTGGCAAGCTCACTCATAACACCAAAGGAAGAGAAGAGAAATACCTTCTGTGTCTCTGAGCAAAGACCTCTTCTGTTTTTAGCAAAAACCAACCAAACCAATCAAATACTTCCTCAGCTGGAAGACAAAAAAGAAAATTATTTTGTTATACATAGAGGGGGATGGGTTACATTTTTACAAGGTTTCATAGACCACTGACTTCATGCCCCCCCCTTTTTTTGCGATGACCCTTTTTTTGAGAACAGTTTTAGATTTATAGAAAAATTAAGACAGTAGAGAAAGTTCCCATATCACTTCTACCACCTCCCTCAGTTTCACCTATTATTGTATATTACCATTAATGACAAATATTAAAATGTGATTAATATCTAAAATCCATATTTATTTAGATATCCTTACTTTTTACCTAATGTCTTTTTTTGGTTTCAGGATAGTACATTATATTTTTGTGTCTCCTGAGCCACCTCTTGGATATGATAGTCTCAGAATTTCTGTTTTTTCAGCTGGATGCGGTGGCTCACGCCTGTAATCCCAGCACTTTGGGAGTCCGAGGCAGGCAGATCACCTGAGGCCGGGAGTTCGAGACCAGCCTGACCAGCATGGAGAAACCCCATATCTACTAAAAAAAATACAAAATTAGCCAGGCGTGGTGGCACATGCCTGTAATCCCAGCTACTCGGGAGGCTGGGGCAGGAGAATTGCTTGAACCTGGAGGCAGAGGTTGTGGTGAGCCGAGATTGCGCCATTGCACTCCAGCCTGGGCAACAAGAGCGAAACTCTGTCTCAAAAAAAGAAAAGGAATTTCTGTTTTTTCTTTCTTTCTTCTTTTTTTTTTTTGAGACAGGGTCTCAGTGTGTTGCCCGTGCTGGAGTGCAGTGGAACAATCGTGGCTCACTGCAGCCTCAACCTCCTGGGTTCAAGTGATGTACCCATCTCAGCCTCCCGAGTTGCTGGGACCACAGGCACGTGCCACCATGCCCTGGCTAGTTTTTGTCTTTTTTGTAGAGATGGGGTTTTGCCATGTTGTCCAGGCTAGTATGGAACTCTTAGGCTCAAGGGATCCTCCCATCTCGACCTCTCAGAGTGTTGGGATTACAGGCATGAGCCACCCTGGGGTTCTGTGGTGTTGGGAAGATCACTGAGATACAGTGCCATTTTCATCACATCACACAAAGGCACATCTATTAACATGATTTATTACTGCTGATGTGACCCTCGATCACCTGGCTGAGGGAGTGTCTGTTTACTCCAGCGGGCAGCTACTCCTTATCCCCCTTTTGCGCACTCTACTCTTTGAGAAGCATAGCTCCCCACTCCTTGTGCAGCCCACACTCAAGGAGTGCAGAGTTATGCTCCCTTCATTATGGATGGAGTATCTACATACATTATTTGTCATTCTTCTGCAAGAGAGCATGAAAGATTTGTTTGTTCTCCTCAATTTATTAATTTATTCAATAATTTATATCAGTATGGACTCATGAATATTGATATGTTGAGTTTTTTGTTTTTTTGAGACAGAGACTCGCACTGTCACCCAGGCTGGAGTGCAATGGCTCGATCTTGGCTCACTGCAACCTCCGCCTCCCAGGTTCAAGCGATTCTCCTGCCTCAGCCCCCTGAGTAGCTGGGATTACAGGTGCGTGCCACCATGTCCGGCTAATTTTTTTTATTTTTAGTAGAGATGGGGTTTCACCATCTTGGCCAGGCTGGTCTCAAACTCCTGACCTCGTGATCCACCCACCTCGGCTTCCCAAAGTGCTGGGATTACAGGCGTGAGCCACGGTGCCCGACCTCTGATATGTTGAGTTACAGTCCAATACTGCTTTGTTATTCAGTTGCTTAAATTGTTTTCCCATTGGCTACTGGAAGTTCTATAGCTGGCTACTGTGTACCTCTGACATCCTCCCATCAATGAGGGCAGGTTTTTTTGTCTGCTTTTGTTTGTTCTTTGAGCTCTTCATGACCCTTTTATATTCTAAGAAAGAATCTGTAATCAGTCAGTCTCCGGTATTGAGATTCAGGCTGTAAGAGATATATTTTTTTAAAGGTATCTGGGTCTAGTGTCTCAAATCTTATGTGGAAGTGTCCCATCAAAGACACGGGTGAGTCTTTAGGCTCACCCAAAGACATGAAGTCTCTGCTGTCCACCTCCCATCCCTGCCCCTTGCCTGGGCATAGAAAGATGACTTAATTATATTTCTCAGTTCATGGTCCATGACCATCGTTGGATTGTGCGAGTATCTGCTTTTATTCTACTTACTTATTTTCCTTTATCCCAATACTCTATTTTGATTCTTTTTCCCTCCCCACAAGCCGCAGGAAACCATTCTAATGTGTATGATTTTGGTTGTAGGTACAAAATGTGTATGACTTTGTGCTCAGGTATTATTAACTTACACAAACAATGATGTATTATATATTTCATTTTTTATACAATTATATTTTTATTTTTTACTATTTATGCTTTTTTTGTTTGTTTATTATTAAAGATGAGGTTTCACTATGTTGCCCAGGCTGATCTTGAACTCTTGGGCTCAAGCAGTCCTCCCACCTCAGCCTCCCAAAGTGCCGAGATTACAGGCATGTGCCACCATGCTTGGCCTAACTGTATTTTTAATGTCCTAAAAAAATCTAACTGGTATTTTGATTTGGATTGTATAAAGTTAGTAGATAAAATTCTAAAGAATTCAGAGATTTATAATTATTTTATATCTCTTTTTATAACATACTGACTAAATAAAGGCATGGTCCTATATCTCTTCTACCAGTATCTGGCCAATCCATGTATATTAACAAGCTAAAATTTAATTGAATAGTCACCAAAATAGATAGAACTGGTTTCAGAACACTAAGTGGGTGGCAAATAAATAAACAATCAGTGTCATATGGCCAGGTGCAGTGGCTCACACCTGTAATCCTAGCATTTTGGGAGGCCAAGGTGGGCAGATCACTTCAGGCCAGGAGTTTGAGACCAGGCTGGCCAACGTGGTGAAACCCATCTCTACTAAAAATACAAAAATTAGCTGGGCGTGTTGGTACACACCTGTAATCCCAGCTACTCAGGAGGCTGAGGCACAAGAATCACTTGAACCTGGGAGACGGAGATTGCAGTGAACCGAGATCGCACCACTGCACTCCAGCCTGGGTGACAGAGTGAGACTCCGTCTCAAAAAGAAAAAGAAAAAACAAAAGAAAAGAAAAGAAATCAGTGTCATAAAAAGGCATTTATTAAACTCATAATTATTCTTGGTATTATACTAGATTCTGTACTAAAAAAGATGTACATGTGTATATCATATTATTTGGGGGTTTCCATTTAAACAGACAATATTGAGTGGCTAAACATGTACAAGATTTCAGCACATTAAAAACTAAACTAGGCCAGATGCAGTGGCTCACGCCTGTAATCTCAGCACTTTGGGAGGCAGGAGCAGGAGGACCACTTGAGGTCAGGATTTCATGACCAGCCTGGTCAACATGGTGAAACCTCGTCCTACTAAAAACACAAAAATTAGCAGGGTGTGGTGGTCCATGCCTGTAATCCCAGCTACAGGGATTACGGGAGGCTGAGGCAGGAGAATGGCTTGAACCCAGGAGGCAGAGGTTGTGGTGAGCCGAGATTGTGCCACTGCACTCTAGCCTGGGCAACAAAGCAAGACTCCATCAAAAAAAAAAATAAACAACAACAACAAAAAAACACCTAAACTAATCAGGGAGTGGACTAATGTATTTCTAGCATACAAAAGTGCAGAGTAAATGCATATTGGGAATGAGAAATGGGAGAGTAGGACAAGAGAGATAACCAGGATAGATAAAGCATCTGGACATATTAAAATTTAGTTTTATCTGATAAAAGTAAGCTCAAAAGTATATAAAATTGACTGCCACTTGAGTAAAAGGAAAAAAAAACCAATAATGTAGCTATATATTTTTTCTTATATATACATACTTTAAATATGTCTGGAAGGATATAGAAAATCTAACAACATTGGTTGTTTGCAGAAATAAGAACTGATTGGTTAGAATGGGAACAGAGAGGAGAAAAAGACTTCTTAGGGTATACATTTATATTTTTTAAAATTTGAATCATGTAAATTATTTAAAGATTAAAAAATTAAACTTTAAAAGTTGACGGGTACATAAAAGAAAAATAAATTTTCAGAATGTTTATGATATGAAATAGAAATAATGGATATGGGCTGGATGTGGTGGTTGAAGTCAGGAGTTCCAGACCAGCCTGGCCAACATGGTGAAACCCCATCTCTACTAAAAATACAAAAAATTAGCGGGTTGTGGTGGCACGCGCCTGTAGTCCCAGCTACTCGCGAGGCTGAGGCAGGAGAATCACTTGAACCCGGGAGGCAGAGGTTGCAGTGAGCTGAGATCACACCACTGCACTCCAGCCTGGGTGACAGAGCAAGACTTCGTCACACACACACACACACACACACACACACACAAAATAAAAGAAAGAAATAATGAGTATGCATGTGTACACACTTGCACAAATGCATCTGGAGAATTTGGTACCACAATGCCAGTAATTCAACCCTATATTAGTAAGGGGAATAAAAGGATGAGACTATGGCAGAATTTCCAAGTCAGTTATCAAAACCTCCAGGCTGCATGTCATTGATATGATACATTGATATGAATAGGGCAGACCAGAAACTAGTTACTGAAGGTGTGGGTCTCAGTCACCTTCAGTGTCCTGCAGTAATCTTCAAAACTTTGGAGTCCAAAGGATATTTAGCCATACGGTAAATCTCAGCTTAGTCTCCCACACTGCCTGCTATGTATGACACATCTTGGAAAAGCAATTTGGTCGGCTTCTTCCTCCTCCCAGCCAACTGAAAGCTATGTCCAAAGTTTAATGATGGAATATTGATCTGTAGAGTATAAGAATTGATAATCACTCAGCTATTCCAGCAAATTCATTGCCAACTATTAAAAGATTATAGACAATTCACTGTAAACAACAGAAGAGAGACAGCTTTTCTGTAGTCTCATAGGAGCAAGAGCTAACAGTGAGGCTCAACAGCCTTTTTCTTGGCTCCTGGTGAAAATCATACAGTTTGTAGATAATTCCTTCTCAAATGATATTTCCTACCTTGACTTATATATCTGGGTTTTACACTTGCTACCACCAGCATACGTAAATTTACCATATCATCTTGGCAATTCGCCTGCAATACATGAATAGCACATTCATGTCACAACTACATCTTTCTTTTTTTATATCATTATATATATATATATATATATATATATTTTTTTTTTGAGACGGAGTCTCATTCTGTCGCCCAGGCTAGAGTGCAGTGGCACGATCTTGGCTCACTGCCAGCTCCACCTCCCAGGTTCACGCCATTTTCCTGCCTCAGCCTCCCGAGTAGCTGGGACTACAGGCGCCCGCCACCATGCCCGGCTAATTTTTTTTTTTTGTATTTTTAGTAGACACAGGGTTTCATCGTGTTAGCCAGGATGGTCTCGATCTCCTGACCTTGTGATCTGCCCACCTTAGCCTCCCAAAGTGCTGGGATTACAGGCTTGAGCCACTGTGCCCGGCCTATATCATTGTATATTAAAATTCCTTTAAATTAAGTTGTGCATGTTGATTTGTTTTTGTTTTGAGATGGAGTCTCGCACTGTTGCCTGGGCTGGAGTGCAGTGGTACAATCTCAGCTCACTGCAACCTTCACCTCCAGGGTTCAAGTGATTCTCCTGCCTCAGCCTCCCGAGTGGCTGGAATTCAGCCACATGCCACCACGCCCAGATAATTTTTTGTATTTTTAGGAGAGACGGGGTTTCACCATGTTGGCCAGGCTAGTCTCGAACTCCTGACCTTGCGATTTGCCCACCTCAGCCTCCCAAAGTGCTGGGATTACAGGCGAGAACCACCACACCCGGCCGTGCATGTTGATTTTTAAAATCACATATTACTTCCAGCATATACAATCTGATTTCTGATTACATTAAAATTTATCCTTAATAGAATCTCTTCTTGTTCTTTTTAAAATTTTTGAATTGTATTCTATGCAATGGTTCTACTTAGAATTTTTCATATAAAATAATTTTCTCTGAAAACTATCATTTAACAATGATCTTATAATGTTCCTTCCGGATACTGGTGAAAATTATATGACTTATTTTTAAACTGTCTTCATTATAACTTTTTTAGAATCATGGATATAAACAAAGATTACGCTATAAGGATATATTGGCATTATGTCTAGTGGTGAATAACTACTTAAAGTACTTTAAGAACTGGGCCAGGCACAGTGGCTCACACCTGTAATCCCAGCACTTTGGGAGGCTGAGGCAGGCAGATCATTTGAGGTTGGGAGTTCGAGACCAGCCCGGCCAACATGGCGAAACCCTGTCTTTACTAAAAAAATACAAACAAAATTAGCCCGATGTGGTGGCAGGTGCCTGTAACCTCAGCTACCTGGGAGGCTGAGGCAGGAGAATCGCTTGAACCCAGGAGGCAGAGGTTGCAGTGAGCCAAGATTGTGCCACTGCATTCCAGCCTGGGGGCTACCATTTTGAGACTCCATCTCAAAAACAAACAAATAAACAAAGGAACTGAAGTCTTTCTTCTTCTTTCTTTTTTTTTTTTTTTTTTCAGACGGAGTCTCTGTCACCCAGGCTGGAGTGCAGTGGCGCAATCTCGGTTCACTGCAACCTCCACCTCCTGGGTTCAAGCAATTCTCCTGCCTCAGCCTCCTGAATAGCTGGGATTACAGCCATGTGCCACCACGCCTGGCTAATTTTTGTATTTTTAGTAGAGACAGGGTTTCACCTGTTGGTCAGGCTGATCTCAAACTCCTGACCTTGTGATCTGCCCACCTCGGACTCCCAAAGTGCTGGGATTACAGGCGTGAGCCACTGCGCCCAGCCTGAAGACTTTCTTATTGTTGGACACCTTCTCCTCTGGCTTCCCTCTGGCTTCCCACTGCCTGTTACCTAAGAATATCAGGTAGAAGTCTTTCGAATGTGATGAGGTTTATACAAAATTTTTTGATGGTCCAAATCCTGAAACTCATCTTCTTACTGAAACACTGGAGGGCTAAACTTCATTTAGAGCTTTATTAATGAACGCAAATAAGAATTTCTATAAAAATTCAAAATGCTACAGCAGCTAATTCCATGAACTCTGTAGCCAGATGGCTTGGGATCAGATCTGAGGCTACTACTCACTAACTGTTTAACCATGAACAAAAGTTAACCTCTCTGTGCCTCATTTTTCTCACCTGCAGAATTGGGCTTATAATAGGACCTGGCCCATAAATCTGTTGAGAAAACTATGGGTGAATATATAGAAAATATTTTGGATGGTGCTGATATAATAAGTTTAGGCATTGCTGCCCAAATAAATAATTTGTGGGTCTACCACTTGGTATACTAATTTTTTTAAAATTTTCTTTCATATAGTTTTTTTTGTTTCCTTTTTAGAACAGTTCTAGATCTCCATCGTTATAAAAATGTATTACCATGTTGGTGTACCACAATTTCTCAAGAAAAACATTAGCTAAGCCCAAGCTGGATTTTGGTAGGTGTCACAGGACTTTTTTTTTACCCCATTCTATTTCTTTCTCTGAATTCTTTCTTCTCATTGTCAACCAGATGCCACTTAAGGTGATAATAAAATTGAGACAGAAGTTAGGAAGGAAAAAGCAATCTGACTTTCAGAGCCCTAAGAGATTTTTATGAGCAAAACAAAGAAAGATCCCTACATTATACCTAGTAAATGCTCTAGGAGGATAAAAAGGGACAACAACCTCCACCAATAAAGTGCAGTCACTATAGAAGCTTTTCCACATCGGAACACTCTGACCTTACTCTGAGAGCTTCTGGCTGCATAATCCTTTCATGGACGTTATATGCACCAGAGGGGACAAGAGCAAGAAGAGAACAAGGCACCGAGTTTCAGAGTGACTAAGGTATAGAAATTCAGAGGAAAAGCAGAGGCAGAGGAGCGATTAACAACAACAACAAAAAAGCAGCACAAGATTTGACAAAGAGGCAAGGGGAACAGGAATGGAGATGGGGAATGAGATAAGAAAGCTGCACATCAGGGAGAGATATGGGGAGAAATGCAGTGCTTAGTAGATGGCAATAAGTAGAGTTCTGCTTTGAAAAAAGAAATCAAAGGGCAAAAAAGAAAAAAAATAGAGAACATATGGGGAAATAACTAGAAAGCAGCTGAAAGGGTTGCACCTGGAAGGAAGAAAAAAAAGAAGTAACATTTATTCATAACAATGTTTGAGAGAGGGAAGAAAGATTTTCTTCCTCTTCAAGATTCCCATCCCCTCTAAAAATACAGTCACTAAGATGCAGCCATCTTTGTGGTATTCACTCCTCCAATCCCATTTCCCCCTTCTCTGATATTTATTTTCATTCAAGTCAGCTGCCAGTCACTCTTACTAGAAACTTGCCAAATCATATATCAAGAATTTGTAAAAGACAACGTTCTCGGCAAGGGGGCCTTAGAGATTGGCTTTTTCTTTTGGTCGTGTGGCATCAGGTTATCCCTGACAGCCACACAGCAGCAGGCAAGATGAAACTTAGCTCACAGGTTAGAGCTAACGGCTCAGATTACTTCCTCATGTGACCCAGTTGGCTATGCTTTCTTCTGTGGCAGCAAACTGAATCTCGAGCCCCAGCCAGCTGTCACAAAGCTGCCAATGGTCAAAGGATGTCCAGGCTCTTAATATAGCCTGAGGAGCCAAGCAAAGCACAACTTAGCCCAGAAAGGGCCAGGATTAGAACCTCTTGTCCTAGCTCAATGCACTTTCACTACAGAGGCCAGATATGGGCAGTTGAAACATGACTGTGTAAGATTTGGGAAAAGGGGTCTCATTTACTAGGAGACGACTATTTGGGTAACTTTTTTTTTTCTTCTTTCTTGCCTTCTATAGGACTAATAAAGTTTTCTTGTTTTTTCTCCCTGCCCTCTCTTTCCTTTTCTCCCTGTTCTGGTTTGGAAGCTATGATATTTCATTTCTTTCAGTCATTTCCACTGATAAAAAAAATACTATGGAACTTCTCAAATACATTCAAATAGAGATAATAGTATGAATTTCCCAATGTATCTGTTGCCTAACTTCAGCTAACAATAAATAGCCACTTTTGTTTCACCTATATACCCACCTACAATCTCACCCGATTATTTGGAAAAAATTCTAGATAATATATCATTTCCCTGTATATATTTTAGTATTATGTCTAAAAGATAAGAACTATTTTTTGAGACAGGGCCTTCCTGTGTCACCCAGGCTGGAGTGCAGTGGCAGGATCATAACTCACTATAACCTTGAACTCCTGGGCTCAAACAGTCCTCCTGCCTCAGCCTCCCAAAGTGCTGGAATTACAGATGCGAGCCACTGCACCCAAACAAAAACTCTTTTATTTTTTTAAAGCAAAATTATAATGTTACCATCACTTCTAAAAAAATTAACAATAATTCCTTAATATCATCAAATATCTGGTCATTGTTCACACTTCCCCAACTGACTTCTTCTTATATTTTTCTTTTTCTTCTTTTTTTTTTTTTTTTCTTTCTTGAGACAGGGTCTTGCTCTGTTACCCAGGCTACAGTGCAGTGGCACGATCATGGCTCAATGCAACCTCTACTTCCTGGGCTGAAGAGATTCTCCCACTTCAGCTTCCTGGGTAGCTGGGACTACAGGTATGCACCACCATGCCTGGCTAATTTTTGTACTTTTTGTACAGACAGGGTTTTACCATGTTGCCTAGGCTGGTCTTGAACTCCTGAGCTCAAGTGATCCACTTGGCCTTTTAAAGTTCTGGGACTGGCCGGGCGCGGTGGCTCACGCCTGTAATCCCAGCACTTTGGGAGGCCGAGGCGGGCGGATCACGAGGTCAGGAGATCGAGACCATCCTGGCTAACACGGTGAAACCCCGTCTCTACTAAAAAATACAAAAACAAATTAGCCGGGCGTGGTGGCGGACGCCTGTAGTCCCAGCTACTAGGGAGGCTGAGGCAGGAGAATGGCGCGAACCCGGGAGGTGGAGCTTGCAGTGAGCCAAGATTGTGCCACTGCACTCCAGCCTGGGCGACAGAGCGAGACTCCTTCTCAAAAAAATAAATAAATAAACAAAGTTCTGGGATTACCGGCGTGATCCGCTGTGTCTGGCTTTCTTCTTCTTTTACAGTTTTTGTTTGGATCCAAATAAGGCCCATGCATTGTAATTGATTGCTAAGTATTTTAACTTTCTCCCCACATCTGCACCCATTTACCGTCCACCCCATCACGCTCTCTGTTTTATTTTTAAGTTTTTTTTATTGAAGAAACTTGGTTTTTTGACCTACTGAGTTTCCCATAGTCTAGATTTTGCTGATTCCATCCTTACACTGTTTTTTTTTTTTTAAGAAAATGTGTTACGGTGTTCCTTGTTATTTCCTGTGAAATGGTAGTTAGAACTAAAGGCCCGATCAGATTCAACGCTTTGTTGTTATTGCTGGCAACACAGCTTAATGGGTGATGTTGAACACATCTATCAGGAGGCACATGATAATGTTCAAAAGTCTCTTCTTATGACATTACCAGACATTGATAGTCATTGCCTAGGGTCAGTAGCTAATTAAGGGTTACAAATGGTGATTTTAAACATTGCTTCTTTTTTATCTGAAATACTTTTGTAGACAAATGTTTCTTCAATGCTGACAGGTAGATTATATGTAAAGACAAGATAAATTCTTAATTCTGCCTCTCTATTAACCCAATTTTATTTTGTTTTATTTTATTGTTTTCACGTTAGATAGGTAACATGCTGATGTTGTAACAAGGCTGGAGCGTGGCACATCTCACACGTGCACGTGAACACCCAATTACCATGCCTATGAACTACAAAAGGATCTAAGCAGATTTTAAATTAGCCAGTTGTTTCCCTAGGATCCTCCAAAGGTGATCAATACAGTTGTGCTTTTTTCTTGGGATCTCATGATGAACTAATGCATTTTTTTTTTTTTTTTTTGAGACGGAGTCTCGCTCTGTCGCCCAGGCTGGAGTGCAGTGGCGCAATAATCTCGGCTCACTGCAAGCTCCGCCTCCCAGGTTCACACCATTCTCCTGCCTCAGCCTCTCCGAATAGCTGGGACTACAGGCGCCCGCCACCACGCCCAGCTAATTTTTTGTATTTTTAGTAGAGACGGGGTTTCACCGTGGTCTCGATCTCCTGACCTCGTGATCCGCCCGCCTCGGCCTCCCAAAGTGCTGGGATTACAAGGGTGAGCCACCGCGCCCGGCCTTAAACTAATGAATTTTAACATGAATTGTAAGCAAATAAATAAAATGGTATGGTTTAAGCCATTAAGTTTTGGGATATCTGTTACATGGCAATAGATGACTGCAATGGTCCTCTTCCATTTAACAAGAAAACTTTGTAGATAGAAATGTTAAAGCTGGGTGCAATGGCTCACACCTATAATCCCAGCACTTTGGGAGGCCGAGGCAGGAGAATCACCTGAGGTTAGGAGTTCAAGACTAGCCTGGCCAACGTGGTGAAATCCCATCTCTACTAAAAATACAAAAATTAGCTGGGCATGGTGGGATGTGCCTGTAATCCCAGCTACTCAGGAGGCTGAGGCAGGAGAATTAGCTTGAACCTGGGAGGCAGAGGTTGCAGTGAGCCAAGATTGTGCTGCTGCACTCCAGCCTGGGAGATAGAGTGAGACTCTGTCTCAAAAAAAAAAAAAAAAAAGAAAGAAAGAAACAAAGAAAAAGAAAAAGAAAAGAAATGTTAAAGCAATTTCCATGATCAATCTTGTCTTTTCTGTTGCATCTGTGAACTGACATTCTAACCTTGATGGGCAGGTGGCATTGCCACGCATTTTAGAAGTTGCTGCCGATTTTGTGCCCATCCACATGGAGCAGGGTGCCTTCAGTCTGACATGTTCCCCACATGTCCCTTCTGGCATTGTTGCTTCAGGAACCAGGCACTGCATTTGTCCCACAAGAATCAGCCCCCAGATTTCCATCCAGATTATCTGATTTCTTCCATTGGTTTTAACTCATGGGTGGCCGATTTACTTCAAATCTAATGTCTGAAAGGCTCTTTATTTTTTTTTTCTAGAGACAAGAAGCAAAACTGGTCAGTATGTTTCACTCACACAGAAGCCATGTCTAATCTGTAGGTGGATAATTTTGACATTGCCGGAACTATTGTTCTGTCTGAATGACTATGATTAGTTTAGGATCTCATTTGAAAATAAGGCAATTATGCTGGGCACGGTGCTTCACACCTGTAATCCTAGCACTTTGGGAGGCCGAGGTGGGCGGATCATGAGGTCAAGAGATGGAGACCATCCTGGCCAACATGGTGAAACCCCATCTCTACTAAAAATACAAAAATTAGCCAGGCCTGGTGGTGCGTGCCTGTAATCCCAGCTATGCAGGAGGCTGAGGCAGGAGAATAGCTTGAACCCAGGAGGCAGAGGTTGCAGTGAGCCGAGATCACACCACTGCACACCAGCCTGGGTGACAAAGCAAGACTCTGTCTCAAAAAAAAGAAAAGAAAAAAAGAGAAGATTCCTTGACATAGTAAGACTTATCCATAAGCTATAGTATATATAACTTAGGCCAGAGGGAAATACAATAGATTTCTATTCTTTCTAGCTATGTGTTTTATTACAATATCATAGATTATTGCAACAGAGGAAGAACAATAAGAAAAACACTGAAAGTAAACAACGAAAACAAATATTCAGACAGGCTGCTCATCTCTCTCATGGTGATGCCTTCTCTGGCCAATTTGCTAAGGCTATGGCTGTAAGACAGGATGACTGGGAGATGGGACAGTGAGTACATCCAGGAATAATTCTTAGAAATCCTCAATTAAGTTCAATAGCATTTTGCTAAACCTCAAGCCTGGTAATTTATATACACACTTATACACAAACACAAACATACTCTGCTGCCCTGGTTCTTCAGCAAAAGAAGAGGGCAGCATATAGCTGAAGAGAAAGCTCACATTACAAAGACTTCATTACTTTTACAAAATATGCACCAAAGGACATTTACTAGTGCACGGAGAGCTATTATCATAAATAATTAAAACTAAACTATTCTTCTCTAAATAAATGTATAAAGTACATTGGGTGATTCAGAGCATTAAGCTTTCTCAACATACTGCTCTGTATACTTACAATGCAAGAACCCACCCAGGCCATTAAAATGATATTTCTGGTTTTACCATAGAGACTTTAGAAAGCAGATTTGGACGGGGCACAAGAACTTACGATGCTGAAGTCCTTCCTTCTAATTGCTTTTTTTCCCTTTCCAGTAATTATTTACAAGAAAATGAAAATGTTTGTAAACATCTTTGCATGAAGGGCCCTTATAGTCGTATTTTACACAAATACATTGATGCATAGTTCAAAAAGTCTGAGTGTTAAGCAACATGACATTTCTCAAGCATCACTGCCCATCGTGGAAGCCATTGTGATTTGTGTTGAGAGGGTAACTTCTGGAATCTTCCTTATTCAAAGAATATAAAATGAAGAGCCATCGTGATGTGACAAAAAGGATTTCCTATGCCCTTTAACCCAATACGACACTCTCATATTTCACTGAAACACTGAATTAGATATGTAATAACTACTTGGCTTGCTTCTATGTGAGTCCTGGAGGAAACTGAAGTTGTCTAGGGAGTCAAGAGCTGCTTTGGATTTCTAGAGTCAGGATCCACTTTTGTTGCTTTGTCAACTTCCAGGCTTACCTGATTTGGGTCTTGTGGAGGTGAGTAGCTTTTAGGAATCTAATAACCTTTAGGTCTCTAGGGTTAATCTGAATGAATTCAATTCTCAGAACTGAACTTAATTCAAAAGCAGCCTACAGTTAAAAACAGGTCTTTATTCCTGGGTCCTGTTTAAACAAAACTAGACCTGTCCTTTTTCCATTCTTTTTTTTTTTTTTTTTTTTTTTTTGAGACAGAGTTTCACTCTGTCTCCCAGGCTGGAGTGCAGTGGTGCAATCTCGGCTCACTGCAACTTCTGCCCCCCAAGATTCAAGTGATTCTTCTGCCTCAGCCTCCTGAGTAGCTGGGACTACAGGCGCATGCCACCACGCCCAGCTAATTTTTGTATTTTTAGTAGAGACGAGGTTTCACCATGTTGGTCAGGCTGGTCTCGAACTCCTGACCTTGTGATCCACCCGCCTCGGCCTCCCAAAGTGCTGGGATTACAGACGTGAGCCACCACACCCTGTCTTTTTTTTTTTTTTTTTTTTTTTTTTTTGAGATGGAGTCTCGCTCTATCTCCCAGGTTGGAGTGCAATGGTGTGATCTCAGCCCACTGCAATCTCTGCCTTTTGGGTTCAAGCAATTCTCCTGCCTCAGCCTCTCGAGTAGCTGGGGTTACAAGCATGCGCCACCATGCCTGGCTAATTTTCGTATTTTTGGTAGAGATGGGGTTTCACCATGTTGGCCAGGCTGGTCTCGAATTCTTGACTTTAAGTGTCCCACCCGCCTTGGCCTCCCAAAGTGCTGGGATTACAGGTATGAGCTACCGCTATAACAGAATACCACAGACTGGGCAATTTGTTATTATTATTTTTAAGTTATTTCTTACAGTTCTGAAGGCTGAGAAGTCCTAGATCAAGGGCCTCCATCTGGCAAGGACCCTCTTACTATGTTATCCCATGGCGGAAGGGCAAGACAGCACGTGTGAGAGAGCAGGAGGGGCCAAACTCACTTTATAAGAAGCCCACTCTCACAATAACTAACCAACCCCCTTCATGTGGACAGAGCCCTCATATCATAATCACCACTTACTAGGCCCCACCTCCCAACATTGTTGCCCTGGGGATTAATTTCCCAACACATGAACTTTGGGGAACACATTCAAACCATAGCATAGGGCAAGTTCCAAAGGCCGAAAAGTGTGACTCAAAGGAAAAGTGCATACTATAAAGCTTAGCTAAAATAAAATCAAAGAATCTTAGTATAACAATTACAGCAGCAAAAGCTTTGCTATCAGGGGCTGATGGAGGCTGGATCTTTTGAGTATTTGAAGCTGGAAAACTGCAATTTGGGGGATTGCTTCTGCATTCTGGGTGGGGGTAAAGAACTGAAATTTGTCCTTAGGTCAACTCCTTATTTCTGTTCACTTTGGTAAACTTTTTTTTTTTTTTTTTTGAGACAGAGTTTTACTCTGTCGCCCAGGCTGGAGTGCAGTGGCACAGTCTCGGCTCACTGCAACCTCTGCTTCCCGGGATCAAGTGATTCTCCTGCCTCAGCCTCCTGAGTAGCTGGGATTACAGGTGTGAGCCACCATGCCCAGCCACACTTTGGTAAACTTTTTACTAATATAAACGTAAGGCCAGTTAATTCCCAGTTCTTCAAAAGAAGCCATGAATCAGCAAGTTACACACACTCAGATCCTTCAAACTGAGATGTTAACATTCTGCTTAGTCATTTAAATTAGCACATTATCAACTGAACCATGCCACTCTAGAGATAGAAAATATTTTCCTGCATAAACTCAATTGGAACTAATCCATAGCTAAAAATTATTTCATTCTTGGGAGATAAGTGCTTGGCTTTGTCCAAGCATGTGTTCACTAGGAGATCTGGAGACCAGATTGTGGCAAGAAGAATACTTAGGCTAAACTTTTCGCCAGCTAATGCCTGAGGAAATAGAATCCCAAGGAAACAAATAGTGTATGTATTCATGCTACCTGGGCTATGTACAGGACTGGCTACACAATTTGTGGGGCCTAGTGCAAAACGGAAATACGGACCCCCCCTTGTAGGGACTGGCAAAGACTCTCCTTGATCAAATTTTAGTCAAGATCCTCTGAATGGGCCGGGCATGGTGGTTCATGCCTGTAAACCCAGGACTTTGGGAGGCTGAGGTGGGCAGATCACTTGAGGCCAGGAGTTTGAGACCAGTGTGCCCAACAGTGAAAACCTGTCTCTACTAAAAATACAAAAAAAAATAAAAAAAAATTAGCCGGATGTGGTGGCACACACCTGTAATCCCAGCTACAAGGGTGGCTGAGGTAGGAGAATCACTTAAACCCAGGAGGTGAAGGTTGCAGTGAGCTGAAATCTCACCACTGCATTTCAGCCTGGACGACATAGTGAGACCCCATCTCAAAAAAAAAAAAAATCCTCTGAATTCTCTTCTCCTTTCAATTAGCCTCAATGTTGGCTCCCATCCTTGCCAGGCCTGCATAGTTCAGTTGTATCATGAATTCTATTAAGTCAGTATTGAGAGAATCCCCAATCCTTAATACCTGATCACCCTGGCCTGCTTTAGCAAGAGCCCTGTTTAAGTTGTTTAACAATCATCTCCCTACTGTAGGCTGGGCATGGTGGCTCACGCCTGTAATCTCAACGCTTTGGGAGTGCCAGGCAGGAGGATCATTTGAGGCCAAGAGTTGAAGACCAGTGTGGGTAACATAGCAAGACCTCATCTCTAAAAAAAAACAAAATTAAAAAATTAGCTAGGCATGGTGGTACACACCTGTGGTCCCAGCTACTCAGGAGGCTGAGATAAAAGGATTGTTTGAGCCCAGGAGGTCAAGTCTGCAGTGAGCCATGATTGTGCCACTGCACTCCAGCCTGAGCGACAGTAACAGAGCAAGACCTTGTCTCAAAAAGGAAAAAAAAAAAAAAAAAAAAAAGAATTTGCCTACCGTTGATGTCTCATCTTCATAATTTCCATCCACAGACTCCACAACTCTCCACTTGTCCTTGCTGTATTTGGAATTGAGCCCTGTCTCTCTACTCTATTGAGTCTTGATACCTATTGTAATTGTCCTGAATAAAGTCTTCCTTATCGTTGTAACAAGTGTCAGAATAATTTTTTCCTGAACTGTTATGGTGTTGTGACTCAGATAGGATCAGATTCATCAATGGACTCCCAAAACTGCTCACCCAGGACCTCAAGTGTTCACTTTGAAGACTTTGCCTTCACTCCTGACTGATTAGGGATCACGTTGATGAGTCTGGCTCCTGAAGAAGGGCAGCAAATGACAGTCTGTTGAAGCACTTTTGATTTTGATTCTTAAGATATAAGGACAGGCTGGGCTCGGCGGCTCATGCCTGTAATCCTAACAGTTTGGGAGGCAGAGGCGGGTGAATCATATGAGGCCAGGAGTTCGAAACTGGCCTGGCCAACGTGGCAAAACCTCATCTCTACTAAAAATACAAAAATTAGCTGGGCATGGTGGTGGGCGCCCAGCTACTCGGGAGGCTGAGGCAGAAGAATCACTTGAACCTAGGGGGTGGAGGTTGCAGTGAGCTGAGATTGTGCCACTTTAGCCTGGGCAAAACGCAAAACTCTGTAAAAAATTTAAAATTTAAAATTTAAAATTTAAAAACAGAACGTACAGATTTTTATTGTCTCTTTCTCTCTCTTTTTTTTTTTTTTTTGAGACGTAGTCTCACTCTGTTGCCTAGGCTGGAGTGCAGTGGCGCAATCTTGGCTAACTGCAACCTCTACCTCCTGGGTTGGAGCAATTTCCCTGCCTCAGCCTCCTGAGTAGCCGGGATTACAGGTGTGCACCACAACACCCAGCTAATTTTTGTATTTTCAGTAGAGATAGGGTTTCGCCATGTTGGCCAGGCTGGCCTTGAACTCCTGACCTCAGGTGATCCTCCCACCTCAGCCTCCCAGAGTGCTGGGATTACAGGCATGAGCCACTACACCTGGCCTCTCTTATTTTTTAGTAGAGACAGGGTTTCACCATGCCGGCCAGGCTGGTCTCAAGCTCCTGGCCTCAAGTGATCCACTTGCCTTGGCCTCCCAAAGTGTTGAGATTACAGACGTGAGCCACCACGCCTGGCCCCATCGAATTAATTTCTGAAATCCTATAAAAGAATGCTGTTTAAACTGACTTAGAGATAAATACATGCTTAAGTAAAGTTAATATTCCTAAAACTCTTAGAAATATAAGAACTAATCCAAATGTTTTTCAAGTTCACATGTATTGAGTAAATCTTTGATAAATAAGACTAATTTGGTATTATTGGCTTAATAAAAATGAGTATGTCTTATAATTTTCATCATTAAGTATGATATGCTCATTTTTATTCTACTTGGGGTTACTAGTCAAGTGAGGTAATATTATATTTACTAGATATTTAAGATTATAAAAATTGGCCAGGTGTGGTGGTTCATACCTGTAATCCCAGGACTTTGGGGACCAAGGTGGGCAGATTGCCTGAGCCCAGGAGCTCAACACCAGCCTGGGCAATATAGTAAGACCCTGTCTCTACAAAAAATACAAAAAATTAGCCAGGCATGGTGGCATGCGCCTCTCGTCCCAGCTACCCCAGAGGCCAAGGTGGGAGGATCACCTGAGCCTGGGAGGTCGAGGCTGCAGTGAGAGGAGATCACGCCATTCATTCACTCCAGCCAGGCAATGGAGTGAGACCCTAGCTCAAAACAACAACAAAAAGACTATAAAAATTATAAATTCACTCTAAGAACAAATGTACAAGTAATGATGTAGTAAAAATGAGTCACTTGATATTCGTTACTTTATGCATATCAAGCACAGCAGTAAAA